>NC_136070.1:1076518542-1077246042 GCF_964261635.1 Lissotriton helveticus | reverse complement strand
CATGCTTCATAAATCTCATATAACAAAACAAGGGGGCTTCACAAGAGGGTTCACGAAGTGTCTATATTCTACAGAGGGACAGCCCCCTACATATACCCACCATGAAGCGGAACACTATGGAGCACTACCACTTGATCCACCTTAACGTACATACATCTCATTCAATGCCTGCTACCTTCCTTACGACATTATCCAAGGTCATACTTAAGGCCCTACCTAAACTACTCACCACAGCAGGGGGATTTCAATGGGGTCATGGATTGGGAGAGGGGCAGACACTCTCCAGGTCAAACATCAGAGCTGGACTTACCCATCTCCGAGGCTTTGCTAGCTCCCTGAATCTAGCGGATACATGGAGATTATTCCATGCTACCGCTGAGGATACTTTTATTTCAGGTTCCCATAAAACCTTCGTCAAATTAGATTATGTCTTTTTGACCATCACACAGCCATATGTTATGGAAGCAAAGATGCTTGCATCAGGCATCTCAAGCCATTCACCAGTTCTGCTCTCTTTGACTCAACAGCAGGCCTGAGGTGGAGGAGTGTGGCGGCTTGAGGTCTGGTGGCTTTCAGATGAGGGGTTCTCCTCATTTCTCACAGAGGAGACACAATTATATTTTAAAATTAATGTAGGGTATGTTGACTCTCAAGTAATGGTATGGGAAGCCTTTAAACATATACTAAGGGGGAAGGGCTTGTGTTTTATATCTCAGCTCAAAAAAACTAAGAGGGAGGGAGACGCTCTACTACAGACCAAACGCTTGGTGCTCAAGTGTGTATTCAGAAGTTTACAAGACCCACAGACCCTTTCCACCTCGGAAAAGACAAAAAATTCACTATAGCAGCATTTAACAGAAGAAGCAATACAGGGATGGTTCGCCATGCAGTCACTTAGATGTATACATCAACGAAGCCAACCCAGGAAACGCTTATATTGGTTGTACAGCAGGGAGGACCCCAGCCGCCATGTTCGAAAGATACGCTTGGCATCTTGCACGCTTAAAGTACACCATCTCAGGGTACTGTAACGTTTGCCTCATACTACACACACTTCTGCAGTCAGTCAGTAAAACACATTCTGGCAGATGCATCAAAGTTATGTTTTGCGAGTCCTTAATAGCGAATTTTAAGGAATCGCTATTAAAGACTCGCAAAACGGGATGCATGTAGGAATCGCAATGTTATTAGCGATTCCTTATTTGCGATTCGGTAATAGCTAATCGCTAATAAGGAATGGCTTTCCCATTCATTCTTATGGGCCTAAAGGCCCATAGGAATGAATGGGAAAGCCATTCCTTATTAGCGATTAGCTATTACCGAATCGCTAATATTCCGCTATTTCAAGGGTGCCAGGGTGTCCAAAGGACATCCTGTTACACCCCTGAAATGGACCTGTGCACAAATGTTACACACACACATGCCCTAAGGGCATGTGTGTGCGCAACATGTAACTTTGAAAAATGCACAAAAGTTCATTTTTCAAAGTTTTAGCAAATTACCACGAAATTCAACTTCATGGTAATTTGCTCCCCCTATTAGCGAATTCGCTATTTTTTAGGGTTTCATGCATTGCATTTAAGGAAACTCATTTTGGGATTCCTTAAATGCAAGAGCAATTTAAGGAATCGCTATTTAGAGATTCCTTAAATTGCGATTTCTGCATTTGGGATGATGCATCCCAAATGCAAAAATACCGGAAGCAAACGGCCAGATTCTGAGAATCTGCCCGTTTGCTCCCGGTATTTTCTTTGATGCATCTGCCTGATTATTTGTTACGCTTCAGCAACATAAAAGCACATCAAAACATAAAATCACATAAAAGAATAAACCATCACAATAAGAAAACACGCAGAATAAAAACTTTAAAAACATTCACATAACATTTCATTTAGAGAAGGTCCGGCCTCACACTTTTCCTAATTTTTAAAATCTGTCATATATAGGAGGCCATGGGACAGCAGACCAACAGATTATTCAATTGTTGCAGGAATAATAAAGCTGCTCTGCGCTGTCTTACATTAAATATTTTTAAAAGGGGAAGGACATGTTTCCTTCTAGACAAATCATAGAAGGACAAAAAAATAAAATGTGCAGGTTCGTTTCGGGGGAAACACCATCACAGGGGCACAGGGAGGGATTTGAGAGGGAATGGCAATTTGCAAGAAAACAGACCATCAAAGGCAACAGATTGCAGTTAATGTGATGCCCTGAGCAATGTGGAACTGAAATCCTTCTTAGATATTATCTCTTTATCCTCTTTGACACTAGAAGAGTCTAATCGCCAAGACCAAGTACAACTATTGGTGAACTGAGTAAAGCAATCTCACAGATTGCCCTGGGCAAGACGCGGCGACCTGATGGCTTCTCAGTGGAATAGTTCAAATGTGTTGTTTCTAGCATGATATCATATCTGGGTGATTTCTTCATTAATGCAGCTAAGGATCAGATTATTGTATACATCTAAAGGAGAGAGTCAACATATTCCTAAAAAAGTCAAGTAAAAAGCGGATCAATGCTCCTCCTCCATGCCCATATCGTTAATAATTTGTGAAAGCCAAGGTTTTATGAAAATTCTCACCATCTGCCTACTCTTCAGCGTGCAATTCCTGGTCCATGCAGATCAGAGCATTTTTATCCCAAAATGATCCACAGTCAGTTATAATTACAGGACAAATCCTTGTACCAGCATGGAACTGGGATTACAACAAAAATGTAACATTCATAGTCTCCACTGCTTTCATTTTTTATAAGTGTTTGTTTGCACTTGTAGATCAAATATATCTTGAAAAAGGCATTCAATATGTAAAATACAAAAGGAAACATCAATTGTTATGTGCAATAGTAAACTGTACTAATTATCAAAGTCATCAAAAGCTAGGCGACATTGCAAAATAGACGGTGCTTTGCTTATAAAGTGGCAAACCAAATATATGATGAAAACAGATGCAACAAAAATCTATGTATGACGTAATATAAGACACCTACATAATACCATGACCTTGTCCCTCAGATGTCAGGGCACTTGGCGTTGGTAATGGTCAACTTCAAGAAGGCATTTGACTCAGTGGGTTTGGACTACCTCTAAGCTTTCCTAATTGAGATGCGGTTTAGCCTCCAATTCATTTCGATATCCCCCTCCTTTACACCAAACCAATTGCAAGGGTACATATTATGGCGCTCTGTGCCCATCCTTCCCCATTCAACAAGGTACTGTGCAGTGGTGCCCTGTCTCTGCACTGCTTTTTGCTCTGGCCAGAGTCACTGGCTCGGTTCTTACCAGTAGAGTACTTGATCCAGGGATGTAGATGGGGAGAAGCAGTGGAGGATTGTGTGTCACTATTTGTGGATGGTCTGACTTTCTACCCAAGCAGACTCGGTTTTACCAACCATGCATGTGATGGAATTGTTGGAACCTTTTGGGAGGGCCTTGGCCTGTGTGTGGCTCTGTTGCAGGAAATCTGCTGTAACCTGGATTTGCATCGCAGCTGGACCAAACAAAAAAGTTGGAACTATAGTGCTTCACATATTTGTGGGGTATACAAAATTCATGCAGTGCCCCTCACATGGTTTGGAATATTAACCCCTGATTTAGTTGCTAGGAAGAGGTTTGGATAGTTGGGCTTCACTCTGTGATGTATTCCTATAGGTCCTGAATCGATCCCCCTATTCCTGACCCTATTCTGGTTAGTAAACTAACAAGTTAACTAGTAATCAGCCCATGAGGCAGAAAATCCCCATGATGCAGATACCGTTATCTGACGCAGTCACACTACGGCACAGGAACGTGTTATCTGATTAGGTCATAACGCTTGCGATCTAATTAGACAAGCGATATTCCTCCAGCCCCTGATAAGGCATACGGAGTTCTCATAACAAATCAAACCTATGACAACCTGGGCAAAACCCTGCGGCCATTGTTTTGATTTCACCGAGAACTTCAGTAAAAGAATGTGCTAACGAGCAAGTCGTATGACATCCTTATTGACGTATCTATGTCCATCCTTACGTCAATCTCGGCACCTTAAAGGTATAAATATTACCGATATTGCCCTATGCAAACACACGCGTGGTGACGAGACGGAGCAGCCATACTTGCCGAAGCGAAGAGCAGAGCAGACCCCGCTGGCGCAGCCCCGCCTTCCTGACGCGCTGAGACGCGCTGCTTTCTCCTGCCGAGAATTCCAGCCCCCGGGGTTTCTGGGCAGCCCTCGCAGGCAGCCTGGAATATCGAGACCAGAGAGAGAGATACCATCCCTCATTCATCCTAACTTCCAGGTACAGAACTGAATAACCCCTCACAGAGAATTCTTTAGTTATTCACTTGGCAAAAACAAACTTAACTTAAACTGTAACTTTCTATTCCCGCCCACGTATTAGGCTTAGGTCAGGTACACGGGGTAGGCGTATTTAGAAACACCAGTTGAGTACGTTTAGTCAAATGTATATGTGTATGTAATATATTTTATTCATTTTAAAACATCATATGGCTTAGAAACCATATCAATGTTTTTACAGTATTATTTTATACTATTGCTTTTAATGTATGCACTTTACTTAACTATAAGTATTGCAATAATATCGATCCATTTCTCTTGTATGAGAAAAGAGACTGATCAATAAATAACACCTTTTTATTGAACACGCCCGTCTCTTCCTTTTCTCTACATTCTGATGAGACTAAGAATGCACGTACTGACTGAGTAAAATAAATTGCCTTTTGTTCACACGACTCTCGAGATATACTCTTGATTAGGGGAGAGCAAAGTTGTCATGTTCTATGGTTGTCAGAACCTAAATCCCTTCTTGTCTAATCAGGGAAGTTAAGTCCTCCTTGAACATTCGAGAAAGTTTCTAGTGAACTCTGAGCTAAGCTGGCAAATCCAAAACTTTAAGTCTAGTATCGACAGTAGTAGACCTAGTTAACGTCTGGTCTAGGCCTTTACTATTGTAGGTATTATTCCAATGCGCAGAGCCTATTGGGATGATAGGAACTACACTACATGGCGCCCAACGCGTTTGGAAAGGGCAATAAAACTAACGTAAGACATTTAGAGTAACTCAGTCGTGCTTTCTCACTCAGACCCCTTTTCCCATAATACTCCAAAGACGTCTGGAGTGGGTGAAAGGTAATATCCGCCAGACCTCGCAGGAGGGAACTCCTATGTATGGTTCTTGGTATAGTCAACGTTGAAGGATACACAGTTCCAAAATATTGTGCATCTAATCTTTGTTTCCACAAGAAACCTGATCTGCAAACAAACAAAATAACCTTTTGGACAGTAAAATGTCAGACAATGAGGATGAAAGAGAGACAGTTAGATTAGCAACTGAACTCGCAGCAGCTGATGCTACCATGCAGGCAGCAGACGAGGATATAATACTCATCCCGGTCATCAAAAGGAGATCTATAACTTTAAAACTTATAGAAAATGGACTGACACCTAGAGGTGGCACAGTCATATTCGTAATTGAGGCACACGAATATCGGCAGACAGAGGTATACTATTCATGGATACATTTTCCAGCAGCAAATGCTGTAATAAAGTACTTCCACTATTACAAAATAGAGGAACCTCCTGAAACGTACACTCCTTTCGAGGAGGTGGAAGTACCACTCAAATTTCAAGAGCACCTGCTCTTATTTGATGGCGCCCTAAAACATAACAATCACATCACCAGGCTCGGTCCTTTAGGTAGACCAGGAGCAACTAGGCCGGTCCTAGCCGGATATACACCACATCCAGACATCGAAGGGATGTCTGCAGCAGAGCTGTTAACACAGCTAAAACAATTAATAAAAATACATAGACAATTAGTCCAATATGTGATGCGGACTTCAACAATTCAGCCAGCGATTAAACTTCCACAGCTGACCCCTCACCAGGGGAACACGAATAAAATTACACCACAGAACATCCAGTCCTGTCTAGGGAAGGTACCGGCTAAACGGGAACAAATACCATTCTGGTTGGCACAGAAAATCACCCAAATAGAGGCGGTGTTTCCTGACACCACCCCATTAGAAAAACACAGGATTCTGACTATCTGTCTCCCAATGGGAATCGCACCACACATAGAGGACTGTGACACTTGGGGTACAGTCTTTGCTTCCATCTACACAAAAACGCACGGTGTTCCATCCATTTCGGTAATACCAGATGTGCTAAAACAAATTCAAGATGAATATGGTCCAGAACCCGCTTTAACTCTTGGTATGAAATTACTGAAAGACTTCAAGCAGGTCTCGGCTATACTATTAGCCAACATAAAAGGAGAAGCAGCAAACGTGGCGATCCGCCAGAGGTTAAAAGAGACAGATATAGCAGACCAACCAGCTGAAATAGCCAGAATCATAGAAAAATCCTATGAGGAACTAGGCAGAGATAGTTTAGGTGGGATACCAGTAAAACCACAACTGATTGAAAGTCCTGAAAAAATATTTTATAATAATAAATCTACATCACCAAAAAAGAACTGGGATGGAAACAAACAATCCAATCCTAAAGAAAAGAAATTCCAGTCCAGAGGAAGGTCTCCTAGGCGAAGAGAAAAATCTCCGAACCAGAGACACAGGTCACCACAAAGTGACCCCTCTGGGAATAGATATAACCTTAGAAATAGGGATAATATAAAAAAGCCTGATAGATATCAAGACATTGATACACGTCCCTCTCAATCTTTTCAGACTTCCTCGCAGAAATAGGAAAGAAGAGGACGATCAGAACAAAGAGAAGAGCACGCCAAGTCCAAAGACAAGGAACCTGCTCAGCTAAAAAAGAAATTACAATTTCCAAAAAAGAAGGTAGCCAGTATCAAGGTAGTTAACAATGCCGAGAATACTGAGGACACAACTGAAAAACGGGGAATGGGCTCAGACAATGCTAGACAGCGCAGCAGAAATGAGCATAGCTCGCAAAGTCCTTATGAATCATCTGGAGACAGTGGACACGAATGAATATCTTCAAGTGGAAACTGCGGACACCAGAGTTAGCAAACCTCATAAAATATACGAAATAACATTGCGTATAGAGGGGGATAAGACTAGAAAAATTAGGGGACTATTTTGGGATAATCTCTCCAAGGGCTATGATATCCTTCTAGCTGAAAAAGACTGGCCACCAGAGTTTGTCAGGGAGTGCCCTCATGGCGAAGAAGTAATTATGCCTGCCTTCTCAAATCATATTCCAATTCATAAAAAGTACACACTTGCCAGGAAATGGGCAGTGGCTCTAGCTCCTGTTTTATATAAAAATCACGTGGGATGGGATGAGGACTCTCCTCCTCACAAAATCCAGTTAAAATCACAACCTACTGCACAAAGACAGTACCCAATTAAGCAAGAAGCTAAAAAACAGGTAAATGAAATACTAGATCAGCTAGAATACCAGGGGGTGATTGAAACTTGCACCTCACAAATGAACAACCCTTTGTTTCCGGTCTCCAAACCAGACAATTCATATCGTCTAGTTTTGGATTACCGACACCTTAACACATGTTGCAAAACTTTTGCAGTGCAAAACTCACACAGTGCTGCACTAATGAATAACATAGTGCGCAAAAAATACAAAACAACCTTGGACATCTCTAATGGATTCTTTTGTCAAAACATAGCACCAGAGAGCAGATATTTAACTGCGTTCTCAATAAATGGCACTCAAAAACAATTCTGTTGGTTAGCCCAGGGGTACAAGAACAGCTCGGGGGTATTCTCAGCGAGAGTAACAGAATTACTACAATTATATGATGATGAAGCATTATCTTATGTCGATGACATTTACTTAACAGATGATGACTTGGAGACTCACTTGAAGAGAGTGAACACCATAATACTTGGGTTCGCAGCAGAGGGTTACAAATTCAACTTTAAAAAATCCAGAATTGCCCATCTGACAGTCCTATTCTTAGGATATGAGTTATCAAGTGAAGGCAAAAGCCTGGCTGACAATTTTCTAGAAAAATGTGCCGTACTCCAAGCACCTAGGACACTAAAAAACCTACAGTCAATTCTAGGCTTCCTAAATTTCGGAAGAACATACATTGCAAATTACGCAGAAAGGGTGAAACCCCTTTATGATCTGATAAAACCAGATTTTAAAAGAACCAATTGGACTCAAATACACACAGAAATTCTGAGATCCTTACAAACAGACATGCTAATTAAAACAAAATTAGAAACACGTGATAACACACGCAATCTTGTGATTCGAGTCATCCCAGGGAGATGCGGATTCACATACCTGACCTCTAATGAGGGAGAAAAGGTACCAATTGCATTCAAATCACACTTGTACACTAAGGCTGAAATGAAATTTAGCCCAACGGAAAAGATTCTTACGGCAACACAGACAGCTATAGCAAAAGAACGAGCCCTGGCACAAGGTAAACGAATAATAATCGTGACACCGATACCAGCATTAGAGGCTGTAACAAAAGCAAGCATTCCGAATGCTAAAGCACTCCATCCGAGAGGGATACAATGGGCTAATTCTCTTGCTGCAACAGACGTGGCGTACGAATTTGATCCTTACTTAAAAACACAAGAATTTCTCCAATATGAATTTGAATGTCCTCCGCCTACCGAAATTCTGCCTCTAGACCACTACGGCTGTATAATATATACAGACGGATCAGCACAACCCGCAGTAGAGGGTAAACAAGCTTATAGTGCTGCGTGCGCGATTGTCAAAGGTCGCTGGCACGAAGGAAAATTTAAACCAACCGTCACTAAAACACAATCTCTAGGAGATTGTACAGCTCAGCGAGCTGAACTACTAGCATTCAAGATGGCGCTTGAAAATACCGATCGAGAATTCCCCACACTTATAGTGTGCGATTCATATTATTGCGTTCAGTCTTATAATGAATACTTGCAGATCTGGCTTCAAAATGGTTTTAAAGATGCAAAAGGTGGCACAATCAAGCATAAAATGCTCTGGGAACAAGTAGTTCTTTTACAAAAAGAACTACCAAAGACTCACGTGATACACACACTGAGTCATCAACGTGATGGCGTTCACGTTGCAGGGAATTCATTGGCTGATGAGGCCGCGAAGGCAGCTGTGCAAACGGCTTCCGTAGCTGCCATCACTCGGTCAAAAACAAAAATAGACAGCGAAATATTGCAAGCTGTCAGCGCTTCAGAAAAGGATTCGATAGAAACACTCCCGAAAGGCTTTCCAGTAAAATACTCTTACATAACTGATGCAAACAATGTTCCTTTTGCTCAAATCCCTGGAGTGGGGGATAGGGCAATTCCAAACATGGAACATAGGTTAGGACTAATAATAGCGGCACATGAAGGGCTTGCTTCTATCCATGCTGGCGTCTCAGCCACAGTATCATTATTAAAACAAAGATACTGGTGGCCACAAATGAGAAGACAAACAAGGAACTATGTTCTAGAATGTGAAATATGCCAAAAAATGAAAGTATCAACGGTGAGACGTCCAGCACAGACGCCCCTTCTAATCTCGGATAAACCATTAGCCTGTGTTTATCTAGACCACTGTGGTCCCTTACAAAGGGATGGTAACTATAAATATATCTTGGTCGCAGTGGATTCATGCACGAGATTCATATGGATGTGGCCCCAGCGAACGGCTGACGCCAGAACTGTTATAAAAGATTTGCGAGTCTTTATCGGCACATACGCAATTGGCATGCTGCATTCGGACCACGGTCCTGCTTTTAGCTCTAGAGCTTATAAGGAGGCCATGGTCAGCATGGGCGTGGCATTGTGGTACTCTTGTCCATTTCACCCTGAGGGGAACGGAATTGTTGAAAGAAAAAACCGTGACATAAAGCAATCTATAACGGCAAAGGTATTAGGTTCGGGAGCTGGGTGGGTCAAACATCTAATAAGTGTCCAACGTAGTCTAAATAACTTGCCAAGAAATTCTCTGAAGGGATTCAGTGCGTACGAATTATTATTTGGAACTAGGATGATGATCTCTGACATTGATAGTCAGACTTCAGTGGTGAAAGAAAAAAGCTTTGATATCAAAGACCGTTTGGCTATTTTGCAGGACTTAAACAAAACAAGAAAAGACCTGAGCAACATAAAGTTGAAACAACAGCCAACAACCACTGAAGAACCACCACCTGTCCCAGCAAGACCTGTCTGGATTCCAAAAGTCGGGGATCTAGTCAGGGAGAAGATCGCGGTAAAGAAGGAATTTGGGCCTTCTTACAGAAAAGCAGTTCCTGTCTTGTCTGTCAACGGGACAAGATCAGTTGTACTACCGCCACTTGCTGGAAAAAAGGAGAACCGATTTGTATCAATCGACCTGGTAAAACCACAATCATGTGGCCGATAACAAACAGTAGGCCAAGTGGACTCCCAATAAGTAGCAGAACATCTAGGTTTGCTACCAGTACAGAGGTCCTAACGAAGAGGCTCATCACATTCGAAACGCCTACAGAAGAACAACAAGGACTATGCAACAATGCAATAGAACTCAGACCTCTGAAAACCCAAATAAAAACATTTAGCAGAGACACACCAATCTATAATGAAGTACCAAGTGAAAATGCAAGAAACAGAAATCCTGAACCAATTGGAACAATTGACAGAACTGCATCCGGCTACTTCATAAACTTCGATGATTCCTCTGAAGGCTTCAGTGAATCAAAAACACAGCCATCATCAAAAACCTTTAAAGATAAAGCTAAAGAACTTTTGAAACAACTGAAAGAAACATATCTGATTTCTCCATGGATTGAATTTTGGGTGGGTTTTGGTGCATTTATCCTCATACTTTGGCTCATCATGGTACTAACTTTGGGACGCTTCATTGAGGGAAAATATGCTAAAATGGACACAGCAAGTCAGAAAATCAACTTGATCCTCAAACCACACACATCTTCACACGTCGAGAAAAGAGAACTTTCTTCAGCCAACTTCACAGCCAATCCGATACCTGGTGTGGTAGCCTGGGACAACACTGACTATGAAATTTATGGTCCGGTCGAAATCCTGAAATATCCACACCAAATTAAGATCTCCTTGAGTGACTTTGTAAAACCAAACTCATTTGCCGATGATTGGGACTTTGAAAGCATTAATAATATGATGTCTGACTTAGTAATGTCTGCTAAATTTACCAAACATGATTATTTGCAGGGTTCTACAAATTATGATAGTATGTACTGTTATAACCATTATGGTAACCATTTTCTACATAAATCTGCACAGACTAGAAATGTTTTAAATTATAATCAATGGGAACATTGTGCAACCCCTCCAAAAGGAAGCTCAAGGACCTTCTATGACAAATATTCATACTTTTCAGGTTTTAACACAAGTAATGCTGAAACATTTTATTTTAAATTATCAAACAAGACAGGGACAAAAACCATGATAACCAACACAAAATTGATATATTCAGACTCATTTTTTGAACAAATGAATACTTTTGGTTTCGATTATTGGGACAAAAATGTTGAATTGAAAAGTGTTTGGGGTACAAAAGAATGGCAAGTACAGGGTATAGAAGCTTTGTTTAGAGCCTGCATGATCCCAGAACAAATGATATTTTTAAATGACACTGTTCAACAAACCACCTGTCTTGGCCTAACCAAAATCAAAGATTTAATTAAACCGTCTATTCCAAAACCAACAATGTTTAGCAACACTTCTACAGATGAAGAGATAGACGTAAACCATATATTAAACCAAAACAGAACACATCCTGATTGGAAACAGTCGTTGATCTGGCCCACAGATACTAATAACTGTCAAGACAGATTCCTGACTAAAACACAGGGGTTCAAAATGACCAGGCCAGACCCTAGATATCCCCAAAGACATCACCCAGGGATAATAACCACCTACAGTGTGGGCAAATTATGCCTTCAATGGCTGCAAACTTCCACACTGGCAGAAATTAAGCAACACCTAACTTTACTTACTGATGGTGCTGACTTGCGTGATTTCATAATGGGACCACACAAACAGCGTCAAAAACGTTTCATAGCAGCCTCTGTATATGCAGCATACAATGAGGCCTGGAAGGTTACTCAAATTGAGACAGCAGAGAGAATACGGGAAATTGACCGTATTAATTTGGAAAAATCACTTTCTGTAGTGGACAATGGGTTAATGACTCTGTCCTCCAGAATTTTTTCTTTGGACAGCATTGTGTCTTCAGCAATCGACATATTATCGCAGGACTTACTGTTATTACAACACGGTCAGTCACAATTGCGTTCTATTGTACAGCTTGGCTGGACGTTACAAAATCTGCGTTCAGGCTATGTGCCTTGGCGTTTAATCAACACGACGTCACTATTCTATATCTTTAACCTTACTGATAGACAAATCAGTATGGCCCAGAAGGGTGCTGATTATACAATCCTGAGCATTGAGAAACTTGAGAGATTACCAATGACAATGTCAGAACGACCTGTCAGTGAATGGATAATACATGGGATAATAAATATTCCAATCTCAACCTTCAGGTTTCAATACTGCCAAAAATATATACAAGCTGGCATGTACGAGAAATTGGGAAAGGGGTACATTAAAACAACATGGAACCTGCCCTATTCACATGCATGTGTCAGTAATAAAGGACAGAAAGTGTTTCTTAGTGGCAATAATTGTGCGATGTCACTAAGCGGCACACTTCTGTGTAACGGAATTAGTTTGCATGGAGCCTGTGAAGGGAATTCATACAACCTTTCATGTCACCAGCAAGGCGCACCTGCAACAGAAATAGAACCATTCTTTCAAAGACTCTATAATGGGAGTTACATTCTAATTGTAGACCGCAGATGTTGTAGTCTTATGCCCGGGACTCCTTATCTAGTAACTACGACTGCGAAGGTCAAGTGCTGTGGACGCTCGTTGTTCCCCAGCTCCTTTCCAGACAGGGAGGCAAGGGCATGGCCCAACTTGAAAATTACTTCTATTCGAATAGATACTTTAAGCAGAATGAAAACAGTGCTTCTTCAGACGCCTACAAGGCTCTCGTCATCAAAAGAAACATATGATCTACAAGTCGCAAGGACGACTGCAGAGATACATTCATTGTTATCAACTAATTCCCCCATACATTTCGCGGAAATTCTAAACGAAATCTTAAATATTTCTGATACCAATGGGATCTCAAAGGTATTTAAGACAGTATTTTCGATGGCATTAACACCATTCAAAGCCATACTGGGTATTTTTCCAGATTTCGTCCATTCGATTTTTGGCGGACTTCCCCTGATCCTGGGACTAATTGCAGGAATCCCATTCTTAGTCCTTATTTTTCGTTATGGCAACCCATGTCACAGACAAAACTCTTGCGACAAGGGAAGAAACAATCCTAGCCATTGGATACCGGGACCGGATATCAAAAATCCTGGGACTCTCCCGGCTTAGAGACCTAAATATGACTTGGTTTCTATCATTTCGACCAATGTGGCAAAGATGTGTTTTACCTGTATTAAGGTGCCTGCTATGCGGAGAAGAATGCGTGTTAGACACCTGTCTGACGCTACAATCGGATGCGCCAATGGATGCAGAAACATTGTTGAGCCCGATCAAGGTTCATGCTTTGTGCTGCCCTCAAAGGCTACCAATCCTGATGACGGCATTCGTGGAAGCTTCACCACTACGATTGATGGGTAGTGAAGTTCAAGATGAAAGCAGCATCGAACAGGTACGACCTTCTGTCAGCAATGCAAATCAGAATGTCAATGGAGACAATCATGCGCACGAATGCATGATTACACCTATTTCCGAGTTAGTGGAACTTTCCCAGGAAGCTGTTGACAGCTTTTTCGAAAGCCTGAATGATATGATGTTCTCTCCAGAGCAGAAATAGAGACTTTTGAGCAAGCTCGCACACGGCGTTCCCTGAATTCGGCCTTCAACTTTAAAAATAAAGTCACATGAACAGTTTTCCCTCCAGTTCACGGACAGCAAGTTTTTCAACAGCCCCAAAATATTTTTGCATATTTTTCGGGACACTATCTTCTGCTTAAAGTAAGAACTATTCTTAAAGAACTAAAATTTCTAGATTTTAGATAGCTTATAGACATTAGCTGCCCGCTGGTATGTTCACAAATATTTTATTATGTGATGGAATGGTCTCAAACTTTTTTCTGTATTAAGAGCCATTTCATGTGTAAATTTTCATATACAAAATAAGCAATAATATATACAAATGCGTGATTACTTTAGCATTATTCTACAGCTTGAGTGCATACAATACATATGACTGCAATTTTTCCGTATATTTGAAAAATTTCAAAATGCATTTATGTATTTTGGGGTGGTAAGGTATACACTATACTCTGTAGTATGTTGTACTATGTTATACTATGCCTAGATTAGTAAATATGACCATAGTTAGCGTGGAGTGGGTGTGATGTATTCCTATAGGTCCTGAATCGATCCCCCTATTCCTGACCCTATTCTGGTTAGTAAACTAACAAGTTAACTAGTAATCAGCCCATGAGGCAGAAAATCCCCATGATGCAGATACCGTTATCTGACGCAGTCACACTACGGCACAGGAACGTGTTATCTGATTAGGTCATAACGCTTGCGATCTAATTAGACAAGCGATATTCCTCCAGCCCCTGATAAGGCATACGGAGTTCTCATAACAAATCAAACCTATGACAACCTGGGCAAAACCCTGCGGCCATTGTTTTGATTTCACTGAGAACTTCAGTAAAAGAATGTGCTAACGAGCAAGTCGTATTACATCCTTATTGACGTATCTATGTCCATCCTTACGTCAATCTCGGCACCTTAAAGGTATAAATATTACCGATATTGCCCTATGCAAACACACGCCTGGTGACGAGACGGAGCAGCCATACTTGCCGAAGCGAAGAGCAGATCAGACCCCGCTGGCGCAGCCCCGCCTTCCTGACGCGCTGAGACGCGCTGCTTTCTCCTGCCGAGAATTCCAGCCCCGGCGTTTCTGGGCAGCCCTCGCAGGCAGCCTGGAATATCGAGACCAGAGAGAGAGATACCATCCCTCATTCATCCTAACTTCCAGGTACAGAACTGAATAACCCCTCACAGAGAATTCTTTAGTTATTCACTTGGCAAAAACAAACTTAACTTAAACTGTAACTTTCTATTCCCGCCCACGTATTAGGCTTAGGTCAGGTACACGGGGTAGGCGTATTTAGAAACACCAGTTGAGTACGTTTAGTCAAATGTATATGTGTATGTAATATATTTTATTCATTTTAAAACATCATATGGCTTAGAAACCATATCAATGTTTTTACAGTATTATTTTATACTATTGCTTTTAATGTATGCACTTTACTTAACTATAAGTATTGCAATAATATCGATCCATTTCTCTTGTATGAGAAAAGAGACTGATCAATAAATAACACCTTTTTATTGAACACGCCCGTCTCTTCCTTTTCTCTACATTCTGATGAGACTAAGAATGCACGTACTGACTGAGTAAAATAAATTGCCTTTTGTTCACACGACTCTCGAGATATACTCTTGATTAGGGGAGAGCAAAGTTGTCATGTTCTATGGTTGTCAGAAACTAAATCCCTTCTTGTCTAATCAGCGTAGTTAAGTCCTCCTTGAACATTCGAGAAAGTTTCTAGTGAACTCTGAGCTAAGCTGGCAAACCCAAAACTTTAAGTCTAGTATCGACAGTAGTAGACCTAGTTAACGTCTGGTCTAGGCCTTTACTATTGTAGGTATTATTAAAATGCGCAGAGCCTATTGGGATGATAGGAACTACACTACAACTCCTTTTATCATTAACAGGTAGAGTTGCAATTGTGAAACTGGTCTCATCCCCAAAATCACTCTACACCTTCTACAACTATATCTACCAGGTTTCTCCTGCATACTTCCATAAAGGAAATGCATAGTTTCGAGGCTTCATGTGGAAAGGAGGCACTCCAAGACTTTTTGTTGCCAAGTGTTCCAAGTCTCTATATCACAGCACATTGGGGATGCTTGATATACTGTTGGGAAGCCCGATTGCTGTTGCTGTTCGCCGCCTTGCCCTCCGGTGGGGGCACGCTCTCCCGTGAAGCCACCACCGGGACTGAGGGGGACTTGAGGATCTGGGGAGTGCTGCACTACACTCCCCGGCAACGCTCGCGGCACCCAGTTCAAGCCGCCGTCATCGTTGCGCCGGGAGGCGCCTATTAAAGGTCAGTAGGGCTCCCGCGGCGCGGGACGCGCTCGGGCGAAACCTGGGCCAAGGACGGGCCCGTCGGCGGCCGGAGTAGGTCGGGCTGGGCCACCCCTCTTACGTCCTTTATCACCTGTAACATCTGTTGGTGAGTGAGTGGGAAGTGCCAGGGCTGTGACTATCTTGGTATAATGGCTAAATCAACATCTAGCACATGTGCCCCTGACTCAATAGAAAATATGTTGGAGAGGGTCGCTAATATTGTCAACACTGAAATTGAGTTGACTGGAAGGCGCATGTCCCTGGGGCTCTCAATTCCTCAACTGACCCCCTTAGTTGTGAATGAAGATGTGGAGGACACTCCAGTAGAATTGGGAAATATAGTGAGCCCTAAGGTTATTAAACCAATTGCAGACCAAAGGGCGAACACAACTACTGTAAACAGTACTTCTTATAGGGACACAGGTGATAGTGTGACTGACCCAGGAATTGCCTGGGCAAAAAGGAAAAGGAAGACGATTAAGCCTACTTCTCCTAAGAGGAAACAACCACCCCGTTTAAAACCACAGAACACCATTTTAAACACATGGATCAAAGGCCCAGAGACCATAGTGGCCTCAGCAGACACAAGGATTGAATCAGTAACTGGTGTTACCCCTGCTGTCTTACAGGCGTCATGGCTAATCGTTTATCTCATATCCAAACACAGACAGAGTCCATATTACCGCTTCTTAGCAATTTCACTGTGGGAGATACTGTTATTGACATTATTGTGGATACTGTGTCTGAGCGTGTAAAGGAACTTGTTGATAAAAATGTTGCCTTACTTTGGAAGCGTCTGGACCGTTTGGAATCACTTTTCAATAAGTCCAATTCCCACACTGATGCACCTAATTCGTCTGACAAATCAAAGGCTCAAAAGTGCTCGAAATGCTGTATTTCCAATGTGCAAAAACCAAAATTAATTACTGTTCAATCTATGCCAATTGGGCTACCTGGGATTTGTACTGCCACTGAGAGTTATGTTGATCACTGTAATAACCTGCATTCAGATACTTTAAATACATTACATTAACCTAGTCGACGAGCTGCTCCTATCTCTAGTATTCCTAGTATTCGTCCTGCAAATAACACTAGCTCAAGACAAAGCCAAAATTCACAGAACATAGTCATCGCCCAAAGTAAAAATGATAGTAGGCCTGCCGAATTAGGAAGAGACGTTTTAAACTTACCACCTGAAACTTGCCATTATGTCTTGGTCTTAGCAGGGGTTCCCCATTTAAGGGAAATCAGCCAGAGTCCTGGGATCAAATACGTTATAAGATCGCCAGCTGGCTGGTAAAACATAAGAGGTTTGCTATGCAAAACATCAATGACATCCTGATGGTGCGCAGGGTTGGTTGGGTTGGCCCCTCAAAGAAGACTATTGAAGGAGACTGTGTCGTTATTAATTTTCGTCAGCCGGCTCTGGTAAAAGCCATACTAAGCGTAAGGGAGTTTAATAATAATTTCTTCCCCACTGATATTTGGTCTTTGCCCATAGGCTATTTTTATAAACCTAATAGTTTTGACAATTTGGCAGTTACCTTCCCGCCTTTGACACAAAATAGGTTCTCCCCTCTTTCTGATTTAGATACACATGATTGACCGCTCCCCACACTTTTACCTACTGAACTAGTCCATAACATAACGGTGATAGCCACTTTGGCTAGCGATGTTTCTGCGCCCCGTAAATTTTCCCCCACCGAACTAGTTCCTACAATACCAGTTTCAGCCCCCCTGGTTAGCAATGCCTGCGAGTCTTTAAATCATAACTTGCAGGTATTAAGCTGGAATGTCGCAGGTTTGGCTTCAAAAGTAAAAAATGAGGACTGGGTCAATCTGGTTAAAAATTTCGATCTCTTAATGTTCCAGGAGACTTGGGCTACAGGAGATCTATATCTTGAGGGCTTTCAGTGTTTTAATATATGCGGACCAATCCCTGTACATGGCCGACCTTCGGGTGGTCTATCTATATGGGTTAACATCTTATCAGGCGGCAGTATTAAATACATCCCTACCAATAGTTCAAATTTTCAGGCTTTGATATATATACACGGGGGCTTCCATTTGCTTTATCAATTTTTATAATAATGATGTTATAAATATACGAAATACGATTATTGTTAATCTTTTTAACTTTGTGACAGACATACAAACTCCATCAGGGAATCCCACCCTCGCTGGAATCTGTCTGGGAGGAGATTTTAATGTTAAGATTTCTGGGGCAAATATATTAGAAACAGCACATGTACCACATATAAATTTGTGCAAAAGGGGGATGGAATTGTCTGATTATTTGTTGAATCATGATTTATTAAACGTAATGGATATTGCAGCCATAAACAAAAATGATAACCATCTAATACCAACGTTTAGAGGCCGTGACTGCGCTTCAATAATTGATTATATTCTAATATCATCTACATTGGAGGATATGTTAGTTAAAGCGGAGGTCATACTCACTGTATTTGGGGATCATAATCCAATCTCGGTAATGTTTAGGGTCATCTCTAGAACAGATTTCTCTGCAGAACCAGGAGCTCGCAACATAACGCCCTCGACCGATAATTTGAGAATTATCTGGAAAGGTGTTGATAATAGTGCAGTGTTCACGAATATGGTAACATCTTACCAACCTCTTGTCTTGTTGACACCTGTTTGTCGCCCATGGATGTCAACCCTGAGGTAGTAGTAGCTTTTGCACAGGAATTAAACAACTAATATCAAAACCCATGACCTCTAATAATCACGATACTAAGTGGTTTAACAGTGATTGTACAAGGGCTAACCAAGAGCTCCACGTAGCCTTGGCTTTAACACCAAGGGACATAAGTTTTGTTAGATCACTGAGGAAAAGATATAATCAAGTGGTTAAACAAAGGAAAGATGAGGTCTTAAAAGATCAATGGGATACTTTGGCTAGAAAGGTAACTTAAATAACACAAAGGGTTTTTGGCAATCGGTCAAAAATATGAGATGTATGGGTCACAATATACCTCCTTTGAGCTGTAACATAACCAGTGAAGCTTGGGTAGCTAATTTTTCCAAAATATATATAGCTCCTGTTCAGGATGAATTCCATATTGCTACACGAGTCCAGATATCCTTAACTGAAGTCGAGGATGCGATTGATCAAAGCTTAGGTAATAAGGCCCCTGGTCCAGATGGGCTTTACATTGACCTTATTAAGCATAAACCAGAATTTTGGGCTCCGCTATTGCTTAATGTTTTTAATAATTTAATAGATTGCTATATCCCCAGCACATGGTCATCTAGCATTATAGTCCCCATTGTAAAAAAGGAGATAGGCCCAACCCTAGCTGCTATAGACCGATATCACTGATCGACAACACCTTGAAGATACTTGGACGAGTGTTATTTAATAAGATCAGGAGTTGGGCTCAGGATGAGTGTATTTTGGATAAATGCCAGTTGGGGTTCAGAAGTGGACTGGGAACTGTAGAGCAATGCCTTACTTTAAATTTGATAATAGGCAAATACACCATTGCTCGCCAGTCCCCAGTCTACCTGGCCTTCATGGATCTCACCTCAGCATTCGATTTTGTGAACAGATCGCGTCTTTGGCAATGTCTTTTAAAGTATGGGTTGGATGATGCTCTAGTACATTTTCTGGCCTATCTACACAGGGACTTGGGTGCCAGGGTAAGGATTAGTAGGGACGGGGCAGTACCAGGGAACATCTTGATTGGCAGAGGGGTCAGGCAGGGATGCGTCCTGGCCCCTCTGCTTTTCATTTTATATATCAATGAGTTGAATAATGATCTGTCCAAACTAACTAAGGATGTCTTAATGATTAATGGCAAAATGTTACCCGCTCTGTTATACGCAGATGACGCGGTGCTAATGGGCCGCACACCTAATGCATTGCGCACTTTAGTCGGGGGCTTCGCAGATTTTATGAAAATGCTAGATCTTTGTACAAATTTTAAAAAATCATTTTTAATGGGCTGCGGACCGAAAAAACACTCTTTTAAACTTAATTCATTGTGGCACTGAAAAATTAATATGCACACGCACTTTTCCATATCTGGGATTGATATTTTCGGATACTGGCTCCTGGGCCGCTCACCTGGCACATAGTAGGAGCAAATTTGTAAACTAACAATTCTATTTTGTGCATACCACAACCATAAAGAACTGAGGTAGTGCTCCCTCTGTTGAAAATATATAAAAGTCAGTGCCTACCCAGTGCAACATATGGAGGAAAAATTTGGGGCCATGTAAACTGTAAGAACATTCAGACAGAAGAGAATAGATTTTGCCGGAAGGTCTTGGGGGCACCGATAAGTTCTACCTCATTTGTTTGCCATCATGAGTTAAAAATACCGTTCATTGAGGATTATATCAGGACTCGCCCAGTGATCCTCTGGATGAAAGTTTGACAAAACCCGTCAGCAATGCTAACCAGAGATATTATAGTCGATTGGCTTAATTGCAACAAAGGAGGGGACATACCACGGTTGGCGATGGGGAAAACAGGCTGAGTATTATAAATTTGTCACATCTTTTTACAGACCCAGGAAATATGGCAGGTACTAATAAAAAGATCGTTCTGGGGAACTTGTATGCATATGGTAACCTAAGACTTGAGCGTGAAAATCTGAAGCCCTCGGTTGCCCGTTATATAAACATGCTAGGTGTCGATGGCTCCCTCACAAAATTCCCAGCAATCTATCTCACAAGGGCGATTACTCACTGGGAACGAAGTCTGCTCTTTCGCCTTAGGGCTGGCACCTTAAAATATCTACTTTGCTTTCCCTTGGGCTTTAGTTCTAATCTTGAGCAAGCGATTTGCCCTTGTGGTAATAGTGAGAGCCGATCAATGTTACATTTTCTATTTTTCTGTGATTTTTATCAAGTATATAGTAAGTAGTTTTTGATTCCCTATTTTAAGTCTCATGAGATCACTGATTTTAGGGAAGCATATAGGGAGATTGTTATGCTTAATGGGGACAACTTAACACTCCGTGTCAGTACTTTTTTAAGACTGGCAGCTCGTTCCCGTGCCACTATGAATACAGCGTAAGAAAGCTTTGGTTATATGTCTGTTACCAGAACTAATGTACACGTGGTTTTCATGTGTAAGAGTGTTCGCTTTTTAAAAGAAAAAAACCTTTCCTGTTCTTAAAATATATATATATATTTTTTTTTTTTCTTCTTTCCAAATTTTATGTCTATGATTGTTATAGGATTGTTTTGATGAATTGATCATTGTACCTTGTATAAAATCTATTTTGTTACTATATTAATATGTCTATCGCATTTGCTGACCTACTTTTTAATATTATATTAGTGTATGTACTGTCTTGACTTTTTATTCTGTACTTTTATGGATATTTCCCTGTATCCGAATAAAGAAATTGAATTGAATTGAATTGATATACTGTTGTACGACTGCAAAGCCAGCCAACTATTGACTAATGACAGGCTCTTTGGCCCCATGAATGGCCTGGCTTCTTGTATTGACAGGTGGCTCTGGGAGAAAGCTTCCTATAAATGTCCCTCCTGCCACTAAACTAGTAGTTGATATTTGGAAGTACTCATTCGAAGAGATCAGATGGGAGGGTAGAGTGACTGGAGAGACACCCTTATGGTTTGAGATGCACCTGCCCTAGGTGGCCACTCTTTAGGGAGAGTGGTGACAATCTTGACTACTTATCAACTTATTCAATTAAAATACCTGCATTGAGTATACTACACAGGACACCATTGTTCAAAATGGGATAAGACTCTTCCGCAACATTCCTTAGGTGCAAAGGAGATTGTGCTAGATTCTTTCTTACGGCTTAGGCGTGCCTAGTTATGCAAGTACAGGGTGATGAGAAACATGTTTTAGGCTGGCTGATACCAACAACCCGAATCTAACCCTTATACACAGATTCCAAGACATTGATGCCACCTTATATGAGACAACTTTACTCCATCTGGGTCCGGTTAAGGTCAAACGTAACAATGCACAACATTGGAGAGGAACTAATTCACCTTCCATACGCATGTGGACTCAAGGCATGAATGTTTGTAGCTTGAAAAAGAAATCTATCGTCCCAGTTACTATCTACTCACAGCCTGGTGGGAATACTTGCAACTGCACTGAGATATTGCCGAATAAACATTGGAGATTTATGGGAAATAAGTAACAGTTCCCTTATGAACATTTTGAAAAGGGTGTTGTCTTGTATCCTCATTTGCAACTATAGTTACATTATGTTTTTACAATCTGAATTGTCTGGTGTAATGCTTTTGAAGATGCAACCAACATGGGAGCAAGATGGAACCATTTTGCTCCATGTGAAAAGTGAGTAGACTTGTCGCCTGTTTTAGGGGGGCAAGGATTATAATCTATGTGAGAGAATAGCAAAGAATATATTACCGCAAGGCTATCCACACGCTCCAGGAAGTTATTCTGATCAACCAATTGAGCTTTACGGAATCTATCCTCATCTTCTGAATGTTCTTCTTGAACAGTTTCCATTATGGATAGGATTTTATTTGGCCAGCTAATGGCAGCCCACCTAGAGAATAAAAAATGCAAAGCAGCCATTAAAATGAAAAGAGTTGCAGTCTATATTAACTGCTACACACTGGCTCACAACCTCAACAGTGCACTCCACATGGACACAAGAGGTCTTTGGGCCGAACCAAACCACTACTCACCACAAGCATATTGCACCTCAAAAAAAAGAAACACCTTATAACACTGTAACACACAGCAGACTATATCACAATCCCACACTACAGCTCCATGCCCACATTGCAATCCAGTACAACCGTACACACTTTGACAAAACACCATAACCTCCGCATTGCATTATGATACACTTCATCACAAAACAACACAACACTACTTCACAACAAGGCAAGCTGTAGAACACAACAAAAAAAACACAGCTTTCTCACCACACATCTCTACCCACAATAAATCACATAATACTGTTAAGTGATCAGCACCACTCTACTACATACATACAAACCCTGACAGCTACGCACCAACAACTTTGCAAATCCAGGAATCCCAATAAAAACATACGAGTATTGACTTTGGCACAAGTACATATCACACTGTACTTTCACTGACCAGGAGGCACCAAACAATGTTGCATAAGAAAACCAATACCTACCCGTAACTATAATTCTCCAGCATTTGTATCTTTCAAAGATTAACATGCTTGAATCATTCCCCATCGGAGAGGCAGGTTTCCCACAGTAACTTTAAAACAGCAGTATAAGAATACAGCTTGCGTGATAAGCCTTAAACCAATGTCACTTTTGTAGCATACACACCTCATTGAAAAAGTCCCAAACCTTAGCTAATGAAGTGAGAGTGCAACTAAACACCAACCCTCCTCGGGATGTCAGATGTCAGCTCAGATTTCCAGTGTGAACAGAGTATGTAATTGCAGGTAAGCTTCTATTAGGTGAGGAAAGAAGGTACAAATGAACCTATGAAAGATACCAATGCTGGATAACTGTAGTTATTAATTGTTACATATGTTCTTCTCCAACGCTGGATTTTTCATAGATTTACATACTTTAATAAGATTAGCAAGCAGTACCATTCATAAATAACGTCAACATTTAGAATGAAGGGTTACAATAGAAAAAGGTTTACCATAAGGAAAAAGATGATGCAGAACAGGGTGTCCTACCTCCTCATCTCTTTTCGACTACTGCTTCTATGTAGTAACTTTGGGTAAATATATTATGTTTCATCCATGTCACTGCCTGTCAAATGCCTGTGAGGAGTACCCAGGAGTTGGGGTTGTTGGATATGCCAATCTCCTCATTTAATATGCGGTAGCAGACTGCCCTGTTTTAATTTGGCAAATGTAATGACTGAAACAACCCCTCTGGAGATTCCCTGTTTGCATAAGGAATAATCCTTTTTTATGATTTGAGAATGCCACGGACACTTGGTGAGATTTCTTGAAGTCTTTTGTTCTGTCTAGATATAACTTCAAATATTTATGCATGTCAAGAGAATGTGGAGCTCACTGCTGCATCTGAAGGATGTTAGGAAAAGGTTTTGAGCACCAATGGCTCTTTGAAATGAAAGCCAGTGGGCACATTTTGAAAGAAATGTGCATTTGTGTGCAATGACAGTCTGCCCTTGGTAAAGTGAAGAAAAGGCTCTTTCACTGTGAATACCTGAATTTTTCTCACTCTGTCTGAAGCCATATTATGAAGTAATTCCATGAGAGGTATTTGAAACTTACCTTATGGCCTTGCTCGAAAGGGCTCTGCAATAATTGTGATAAGATTATATTAAGTTCCCATCTTGTTGGTGGTCACGGAGTCAGCGGGAAAGCCCTGAAGAGACCATTGACAAATTCTTTAATGACAATGCTGGCTCATAAGAAAGGGACAGATAACTGCTATCACTTTGTATTATATGTTTTGTTAGTAGTCTGCATCCCCTCTTGTGCTCAGGAGCTAGGCTGTCAAGTTGAGAGACAACTGTTTATAATGCAGTAATGACTTGTTGCCCAGATGAATGAGTGGCAATCAATAGTTTCAGGAGAACTGAGTAAGCATACACGGCGGGTCATTTACTTGATCTTGTATTTACGAATATCCAGTCATTGCAAGCTAATACTACCCTTCCTATGTCCTGGATGGATCACTTTCTTATCTTTAAGCGTCTCTATATGCCAGGTACCCCCTTAGCAATCCCTAGAAAAGCCTATATGAAGCAACCATGGCACAAACTAGACAAGGCTGATTTTGCAAATATCCTAAACGCGTCCTGTCCAGACTGGCCCACTAAATTAGAGGAAGTAGATAGCGCCTTTAGGGGTTGGACCAATAACTCACTTGACCGCTGTATCCCAATGAAAATGACAGGGACCAAGCCTACACAAACCCATGCTTGGTTCAATGAGACTCTTTACATAGAAAAGAAGAAAATGTAAAATTGTGGAAAGAGCCTGGAGGTGGACGTATAACGTTGCTGCAAAAATAATCTAAAGGACAGCAATCAAAGCCTACCACAAATTAGTTTAGAGGACTAAAACTGTGTTCTACGTGAACCGGATATCTTCTAGTCCCAACCCCTACAAAACTATCTTTTCCCTGATGAAGGAAATGGTGAAACCTCAGGGAGGTACATCCAATATTATATCTACAAACACACAGTGCGAGTCATTAGCAGAGTACTTCATCAAGAAGGTGGAACATATTTATGGTACACTTGATATAGGCAGGAAGGCTCTAAATCTTTAAAAGCTGTTAATCCCTCAGCCATTCTTCACTCTCTACCTGCTTTTCCAATCATGTCCATTAAAGATCTGGATGCCTTAGTAGCTATGGTTAAACCAGACTCTCCTGATGATCCCCTAAAGCCTGATGTCTTTAGGAAACTTTAAAATTGTCTCATGATTGAGGGCAAGGAACTAATTAATACGTCTCTTCTGCTGGCAGGAATCCCTATATCATGGAAACATGCTAAGGTTATCCCCGTATTAAAAAGCCCCCATTGAATCCATCTTTATCAGAGAACTTCCAGCCCATTTCGCTGCTTCCATACCTAGCCAAGATTATGGAAGCTCATGCTAACATCACTCGGACTCGCTATTTGGAGGTCAATGAGATTCTGGATAGTTCTTAAAATGGTTTCCGCTCCAAACATAGCACTTAGTCGGCTCTTTTGGCGGTCACCGAGCAATTGTGGGCCACGTTGGATGAGGGGAACACGTCAGCACTGATTCTGTTGGATCTAAGTGCAGCCTTTGACAACGTCTCTCATGAAATTCTGCTTCAAAGGCTAAAGGAGATTGGTGTCAAAGACAATGCACTGATCTAGTTCTCATCCTTTTTATCCGAGCGCTCGTTCCAGGTACATGCCTCCCCATGCATTCAGTATTCATCCTTTGAGATGTGGAGTCCCCCAGGGCTATGCCCTGAGCCTGGCGTTATTCAATGTATATGTGCGCCCACTGGCCCTGTTGGTCAAAGCATGTAACATCAAAATGGTATCATACGCCGATGATACACAACTGGTCTTCACTTTCTCTAATAATAGCGATCTAGACCAACTGAAATTTTGTGAGGTTCTTCTGGCTATTTCTGACTGGATGGCAGCGAGAGCCGCCTTGGAAACTCCAGCACACAGAAGAGCTGACATTGCGCATTCTCAACAGTGACAAATAGATCTAACAAAGGTTCTCCTCTCTTGGGAGCGACCTTGCACCACCTCCGGATGGAGAAGCCATTCGTGATCCGCTTAGTATTGACGGCTGAGTTTATCTGCTCTGGAATTCAGAGAGCCCACCAGATGTTGAACCACCAGGGAAGTAACCTGATGTTCCAGCCATGTTCAGAGACACAGAGAGTCTTGACATAGAGTCCACAACTCCAGTTGGCAGTTCACTGCCAGTTGGATTGCTGTCAGTTCCAACAAGTGATGTGGAGCTGAGACTCCGCACGGAGACCAGAGACCTCTGATCGCTACCTCTTCCAGGTGGCCTTCCCAACACAGAAGTGACACATTTGTCACCACTGTGAGCTTTGGGAGGAAGAGAGAGATATAGAGGTGCTGCTGACCCAATCGCGGTCTGTGAGCCACCACTGTAGTTCTTTTGCAGTTCCCTTCAATATCTGGACCAGGTCGGAGAGATTTCCCTGATGCTGTGTCCACTGTGTCTTCATGTTCCACCGAAGAGCTTGCATACACCAATTGGTATATTTTACTAAACAAATGCAGTAAGTGATGAGGCCCAGGAGCCTCATAGCCAGTCTCACTGAAATCCAGGATAGAGCCTGAAACATCAGTATCATAGTCCAAATATCCTGGATTCGCTGTTCAGGAGGATTAGTCCAAAACTGCACTGTATCATCTATCTATTTACCATTTCTCTCATCCATCGTTCCACTCACTCATTCATCCACCCATCCTTTCTCTCATTATCCATCCATTTACCCTTTCAATCATCCATTCACCCTTTACCTAATCTATCCCTT
This sequence comes from Lissotriton helveticus, assembly GCF_964261635.1. Classification (NCBI taxonomy): domain Eukaryota; kingdom Metazoa; phylum Chordata; class Amphibia; order Caudata; family Salamandridae; genus Lissotriton; species Lissotriton helveticus. The sequence continues at coordinate 1,077,218,896 of NC_136070.1, read as the reverse complement.
CACTTACTCACTCGTCCACCTTTTCATATTAATTATGAGCTGAACCTTTGTCTGACAGAAGTGTGTTGGCCATCAAGAATTTCTCCCTTGCTGTAGTCCCTAAAGCAGGGGGTGAGGTGGGGTTATGGTTCCTAATGCCCCTGCACCTAGGCAATCTGAAAAAGTGGAAGTCATGAGTCATGCATGATTCACAGTGCCAGTCCATGTGGTGACTGCGACATGGTGTTGTTTCCAGGGCTTTAAGTGGAATAAAAAACTGGGGGGGTCACTGCATAGGGGGTTTTCGATGTTATTAAGAGTGTGGCTTAAAACACCCAAGCTAAAAATCTGTGCTTAGTATAGTGCCTCCCGACTGGTATTTTGCCTCTTCTGTCATTGTGTCCAGATATATAACACAACAAGTAACTTTACAACTACAACAAGTGAGAACTATTTGCTTTGTCAATGGTTGTTAGTTGCATAAAATAAAAAAGCAGCAACCATGGCTTCGTTGAATGTAATATTCAAAATGCATCAGTTCTAAAATGATGAGACTGTGAAAGAACTCTAACCCCTTTTTTTTACCTTCTTTCACCAGCTTCTTTTCTTGAACTGGATTTTATAGCAACATTGGCGTTTTTGCACATTTCTTCCATCTGACATTCTGTACTGCCCTAGACCGAGACTGGGGGACGCCCACCCCTTGCTGTACCAGCCCTGACTGGCCCATTGTCATTCTGTATGTGGCAATCATCAGCCCCACACAGAATGACAATGGGCAGGGTGGGGCTGCTCTTGTGCTCAGAGGAGTGCGAGGTGGCCCAATCAGGGAGCTGAGGCTTCTTGCAGGGAACAGTGCTGTTCCCTGCAATGCCCAAAATTACGGACAAAAGGCGTCCGTAAAAGGGATCCTCATGGACAACGGATGTGAGGTCCAATATTACGGAGGGTCCGTGAAATTTACGGATGGTTGGTCACCATAATTATGGGAATTATATAATCACAGGCAAAAGGTGTGAGTAACTTCTTGCTGGGGGTGTCAATGAGGGGAGGCCCCAAAAGAGAGAAAAAATTAAAAAGATAAAGACTACGAATTTTGATAAGGAGACCCGTCTGAGGTTGAACCGTGTACGGCGTCTGACCAAGGTGCGAGTTCAAAGTTAAAAAACATGTAGTGCTATCTGATAGCACGTTTCATTTTCATGGAAAAGGTGTCATGTGGGGCTGCAGAGCCCAGGCACTGGATGTCGTGCTTCGGACATGGTGGATTGGATTTCAGGGCATTAGGGTGAATATGGGGCATTAGAGGAAATGCAGTGGATCTAAATCAAATAAAAGGAGAAATAATATTAATATAGACGTCTGTTGTAATCTTCCTCTTTCCCTTCCCTTGGAACATTCCTTTCCCCCCTCCTCTCCCCTCCCCCTTGGAACGTTCCCCCAGAGTTCACTTTAGAATGTTGGTGAGTCTGTCAGTTACGGAGAGTGGATGACAGAATAAAGACTGCCTCAGAGTGTTCTTACTTCACAACAACGCCCTACTGGGATCGAAACTTGTCGGCGTCTTAGCGAAGCAAAAACTCCCAAATTAAAAATTTGTAGTGCTATCTGGTAGCATGTCCTATTTTCATTAAACTGAGAGCCACTGGATTCAAGATAGCCTGGCTGATGAGGATTATGAATCTGAAACCGGTCCCAGGATGCTTGTTTCCGGTCCAGAGAAGACATGGCTTGGCAGTTCGGGCTGTACTGTTCCCATGAGGCACAGGGTCAGACTGATTTGCATATAGCCATGTCTGAACTGGGGTGGCTGAGTGAACTAAAGAATGGTGATGGATTAAACCCAGATCAGTTGACTGGAGGTGAGTGTTTGATTTGTTCAAATGCTCCGTCCATCATCCCCTTTTGTATCGCTTTGTTCGCCCTAAGTGTGGCAGGGTATGCTCAGACGTGAGTCCCTTGTTCACTTGGCCACTGGATTCAAGATAGCCTGGCTGATGAGGATTATGAATCCGAAACCGGTCCCAGGATGCTTGTTTCCGGTCCAGAGAAGACATGGCTTGGCAGTTCGGCCTGTACTGTTCCCATGAGGCACAGGGTCAGACTGATTTGCATATAGCCATGTCTGAACTGGGGTGGCTGAGTGAACTAAAGAATGGTGATGGATTAAACCCAGATCAGTTGACTGGAGGTGAGTGTTTGATTTGTTCAAATGCTCCGTCCATCATCCCCTTTTGTATCGCTTTGTTCACCCTAAGTGTGGCAGGGTATGCTCAGACGTGAGTCCCTTGTTCACTTGGCCACTGGATTCAAGATAGCCTGGCTGATGAGGATTATGAATCCGAAACCGGTCCCAGGATGCTTGTTTCTGGTCCAGAGAAGACATGGCTTGGCAGTTCGGGCTGTACTGTTCCCATGAGGCACAGGGTCAGACTGATTTGCATATAGCCATGTCTGAACTGGGGTGGCTGAGTGAACTAAAGAATGGTGATGGATTAAACCCAGATCAGTTGACTGGGGGTGAGTGTTTGATTTGTTCAAATGCTCCGTCCATCATCCCCTTTTGTATCGCTTTGTTCGCCCTAAGTGTGGCAGGGTATGCTCAGACGTGAGTCCCTTGTTCACTTGGCCACTGGATTCAAGATAGCCTGGCTGATGAGGATTATGAATCCGAAACCGGTCCCAGGATGCTTGTTTCCGGTCCACAGAAGACATGGCTTGGCAGTTCGGGCTGTACTGTTCCCATGAGGCACAGAGTCAGACTGATTTGCATATAGCCATGTCTGAACTGGGGTGGCTGAGTGAACTAAAGAATGGTGATGGATTAAACCCAGATCAGTTGACTGGGGGTGAGTGTTTGATTTGTTCAAATGCTCCGTCCATCATCCCCTTTTTTATCGCTTTGTTCGCCCTAAGCGTGGCAGGGTATGCTCAGACGTGAGTCCCTTGTTCACTTGGCCACTGGATTCAAGATAGCCTGGCTGATGAGGATTATGAATCCGAAACCGGTCCCAGGATGCTTGTTTCCGGTCCAGAGAAGACATGGCTTGGCAGTTCGGGCTGTACTGTTCCCATGAGGCACAGGGTCAGACTGATTTGTATATAGCCATGTCTGAACTGGGGTGGCTGAGTGAACTAAAGAATGGTGATGGATTAAACCCAGATCAGTTGACTGGGGGTGAGTGTTTGATTTGTTCAAATGCTCCGTCCATCATCCCCTTTTGTATCGCTTTGTTCGCCCTAAGTGTGGCAGGGTATGCTCAGACGTGAGTCCCTTGTTCACTTGGCCACTGGATTCAAGAAAGCCTGGCTGATGAGGATTATGAATCCGAAACCGGTCCCAGGATGCTTGTTTCCGGTCCAGAGAAGACATGGCTTGGCAGTTTGGGCTGTACTGTTCCCATGAGGCACAGGGTCAGACTGATTTGCATATAGCCATGTCTGAACTGGGGTGGCTGAGTGAACTAAAGAATGGTGATGGATTAAACCCAGATCAGTTGACTGGGGGTGAGTGTTTGATTTGTTCAAATGCTCCGTCCATCATCCCCTTTTGTATCGCTTTGTTCGCCCTAAGCGTGGCAGGGTATGCTCAGACGTGAGTCCCTTGTTCACTTGGCCACTGGATTCAAGATAGCCTGGCTGATGAGGATTATGAATCCGAAACCGGTCCCAGGATGCTTGTTTCCGGTCCAGAGAAGACATGGCTTGGCAGTTCGGGCTGTACTGTTCCCATGAGGCACAGGGTCAGACTGATTTGCATATAGCCATGTCTGAACTGGGGTGGCTGAGTGAACTAAAGAATGGTGATGGATTAAACCCAGATCAGTTGACTGGGGTGAGTGTTTGATTTGTTCAAATGCTCCGTCCATCATCCCCTTTTGTATCGCTTTGTTCGCCCTAAGTGTGGCAGGGTATGCTCAGACGTGAGTCCCTTGTTCACTTGGCCACTGGATTCAAGATAGCCTGGCTGATGAGGATTATGAATCCGAAACCGGTCCCAGGATGCTTGTTTCCGGTCCAGAGAAGACATGGCTTGGCAGTTCGGGCTGTACTGTTCCCATGAGGCACAGGGTCAGACTGATTTGCATATAGCCATGTCTGAACTGGGGTGGCTGAGTGAACTAAAGAATGGTGATGGATTAAACCCAGATCAGTTGACTGGGGGTGAGTGTTTGATTTGTTCAAATGCTCCGTCCATCATCCCCTTTTGTATCGCTTTGTTCGCCCTAAGTGTGGCAGGGTATGCTCAGACGTGAGTCCCTTGTTCACTTGGCCACTGGATTCAAGATAGCCTGGCTGATGAGGTTTATGAATCCGAAACCGGTCCCAGGATGCTTGTTTCCGGTCCAGAGAAGACATGGCTTGGCAGTTCGGGCTGTACTGTTCCCATGAGGCACAGGGTCAGACTGATTTGCATATAGCCATGTCTGAACTGGGGTGGCTGAGTGAACTAAAGAATGGTGATGGATTAAACCCAGATCAGTTGACTGGGGGTGAGTGTTTGATTTGTTCAAATGCTCCATCCATCATCCCCTTTTGTATCGCTTTGTTCGCCCTAAGTGTGGCAGGGTATGCTCAGACGTGAGTCACTTGTTCACTTGGCCACTGGATTCAAGATAGCCTGGCTGATGAGGATTATGAATCCGAATCCGGTCCCAGGATGCTTGTTTCCGGTCCTGAGAAGACATGGCTTGGCAGTTCGGGCTGTACTGTTCCCATGAGGCACAGGGTCAGACTGATTTGCATATAGCCATGTCTGAACTGGGGTGGCTGAGTGAACTAAAGAATGGTGATGGATTAAACCCAGATCAGTTGACTGGGGGTGAGTGTTTGATTTGTTCAAATGCTCCGTCCATCATCCCCTTTTGTATCGCTTTGTTCACCCTAAGTGTGGCAGGGTATGCTCAGACGTGAGTCCCTTGTTCACTTGGCCACTGGATTCAAGATAGCCTGGCTGATGAGGATTATGAATCCGAAACCGGTCCCAGGATGCTTGTTTCCGGTCCAGAGAAGACATGGTTTGGCAGTTCGGGCTGTACTGTTCCCATGAGGCACAGGGTCAGACTGATTTGCATATAGCCATGTCTGAACTGGGGTGGCTGAGTGAACTAAAGAATGGTGATGGATTAAACCCAGATCAGTTGACTGGGGGTGAGTGTTTGATTTGTTCAAATGCTCTGTCCATCATCCCCTTTTGTATCGCTTTGTTCGCCCTAAGTGTGGCAGGGTATGCTCAGACGTGAGTCCCTTGTTCACTTGGCCATTGGATTCAAGATAGCCTGGCTGATGAGGATTATGAATCCGAAACCGGTCCCAGGATGCTTGTTTCCGGTCCAGAGAAGACATGGCTTGGCAGTTCGGGCTGTACTGTTCCCATGAGGCACAGGGTCAGACTGATTTGCATATAGCCATGTCTGAACTGGGGTGGCTGAGTGAACTAAAGAATGGTGATGGATTAAACCCAGATCACTTGACTGGGGGTGAGTGTTTGATTTGTTCAAATGCTCCGTCCATCATCCCCTTTTGTATCGCTTTGTTCACCCTAAGTGTGGCAGGGTATGCTCAGACGTGAGTCCCTTGTTCACTTGGCCACTGGATTCAAGATAGCCTGGCTGATGAGGATTATGAATCCGAAACCGGTCCCAGGATGCTTGTTTCCGATCCAGAGAAGACATGGCTTGGCAGTTCGGGCTGTACTGTTCCCATGAGGCAGGGGTCAGACTGATTTGCATATAGCCATGTCTGAACTGGGGTGGCTGAGTGAACTAAAGAATGGTGATGGAATAAACCCAGATCAGTTGACTGGGGGTGAGTGTTTGATTTGTTCAAATGCTCCGTCCATCATCCCCTTTTGCATCGCTTAGTTCGCCCTGAGTGTGGCATGGGAATGCTCAGACGTGAGTCCCTTGTTCACTTGGCCACTGGATTCAAGATAGCCTGGCTGATGAGGAGTATGAATCCGAAACCGGTCCCAGGATGCTTGTTTCCGGTCCAGAGAAGACATGGCTTGGCAGTTCGGGCTGTACTGTTCCCATGAGGCACAGGGTCAGACTGATTTGCATATAGCCATGTCTGAACTGGGGTGGCTGAGTGAACTAAAGAATGGTGATGGATTAAACCCAGATCAGTTGACTGGGGGTGAGTGTTTGATTTGTTCAAATGCTCCGTCCATCATCCCCTTTTGTATCGCTTTGTTCGCCCTAAGTGTGGCAGGGTATGCTCAGACGTGAGTCCCTTGTTCACTTGGCCACTGGATTCAAGATAGCCTGGCTGATGAGGATTATGAATCCGAAACCGGTCCCAGGATGCTTGTTTCCGGTCCAGAGAAGACATGGCTTGGCAGTTTGGGCTGTACTGTTCCCATGAGGCACAGGGTCAGACTGATTTGCATATAGCCATGTCTGAACTGGGGTGGCTGAGTGAACTAAAGAATGGTGATGGATTAAACCCAGATCAGTTGACTGGGGGTGAGTGTTTGATTTGTTCAAATGCTCCGTCCATCATCCCCTTTTGTATCGCTTTGTTCGCCCTAAGCGTGGCAGGGTATGCTCAGACGTGAGTCCCTTGTTCACTTGGCCACTGGATTCAAGATAGCCTGGCTGATGAGGATTATGAATCCGAAACCGGTCCCAGGATGCTTGTTTCCGGTCCAGAGAAGACATGGCTTGGCAGTTCGGGCTGTACTGTTCCCATGAGGCACAGGGTCAGACTGATTTGCATATAGCCATGTCTGAACTGGGGTGGCTGAGTGAACTAAAGAATGGTGATGGATTAAACCCAGATCAGTTGACTGGGGGTGAGTGTTTGATTTGTTCAAATGCTCCGTCCATCATCCCCTTTTGTATCGCTTTGTTCGCCCTAAGTGTGGCAGGGTATGCTCAGACGTGAGTCCCTTGTTCACTTGGCCACTGGATTCAAGATAGCCTGGCTGATGAGGATTATGAATCCGAAACCGGTCCCAGGATGCTTGTTTCCGGTCCAGAGAAGACATGGCTTGGCAGTTCGGGCTGTACTGTTCCCATGAGGCACAGGGTCAGACTGATTTGCATATAGCCATGTCTGAACTGGGGTGGCTGAGTGAACTAAAGAATGGTGATGGATTAAACCCAGATCAGTTGACTGGGGGTGAGTGTTTGATTTGTTCAAATGCTCCATCCATCATCCCCTTTTGTATCGCTTTGTTCGCCCTAAGTGTGGCAGGGTATGCTCAGACGTGAGTCACTTGTTCACTTGGCCACTGGATTCAAGATAGCCTGGCTGATGAGGATTATGAATCCGAATCCGGTCCCAGGATGCTTGTTTCCGGTCCAGAGAAGACATGGCTTGGCAGTTCGGGCTGTACTGTTCCCATGAGGCACAGGGTCAGACTGATTTGCATATAGCCATGTCTGAACTGGGGTGGCTGAGTGAACTAAAGAATGGTGATGGATTAAACCCAGATCAGTTGACTGGGGGTGAGTGTTTGATTTGTTCAAATGCTCCGTCCATCATCCCCTTTTGTATCGCTTTGTTCACCCTAAGTGTGGCAGGGTATGCTCAGACGTGAGTCCCTTGTTCACTTGGCCACTGGATTCAAGATAGCCTGGCTGATGAGGATTATGAATCCGAAACCGGTCCCAGGATGCTTGTTTCCGGTCCAGAGAAGACATGGTTTGGCAGTTCGGGCTGTACTGTTCCCATGAGGCACAGGGTCAGACTGATTTGCATATAGCCATGTCTGAACTGGGGTGGCTGAGTGAACTAAAGAATTGTGATGGATTAAACCCAGATCAGTTGACTGGGGGTGAGTGTTTGATTTGTTCAAATGCTCTGTCCATCATCCCCTTTTGTATCGCTTTGTTCGCCCTAAGTGTGGCAGGGTATGCTCAGACGTGAGTCCCTTGTTCACTTGGCCATTGGATTCAAGATAGCCTGGCTGATGAGGATTATGAATCCGAAACCGGTCCCAGGATGCTTGTTTCCGGTCCAGAGAAGACATCGCTTGGCAGTTCGGGCTGTACTGTTCCCATGAGGCACAGGGTCAGACTGATTTGCATATAGCCATGTCTGAACTGGGGTGGCTGAGTGAACTAAAGAATGGTGATGGATTAAACCCAGATCAGTTGACTGGGGGTGAGTGTTTGATTTGTTCAAATGCTCCGTCCATCATCCCCTTTTGTATCGCTTTGTTCACCCTAAGTGTGGCAGGGTATGCTCAGACGTGAGTCCCTTGTTCACTTGGCCACTGGATTCAAGATAGCCTGGCTGATGAGGATTATGAATCCGAAACCGGTCCCAGGATGCTTGTTTCCGATCCAGAGAAGACATGGCTTGGCAGTTCGGGCTGTACTGTTCCCATGAGGCAGGGGTCAGACTGATTTGCATATAGCCATGTCTGAACTGGGGTGGCTGAGTGAACTAAAGAATGGTGATGGAATAAACCCAGATCAGTTGACTGGGGGTGAGTGTTTGATTTGTTCAAATGCTCCGTCCATCATCCCCTTTTGCATCGCTTAGTTCGCCCTGAGTGTGGCATGGGAATGCTCAGACGTGAGTCCCTTGTTCACTTGGCCACTGGATTCAAGATAGCCTGGCTGATGAGGAGTATGAATCCGAAACCGGTCCCAGGATGCTTGTTTCCGGTCCAGAGAAGACATGGCTTGGCAGTTCGGGCTGTACTGTTCCCATGAGGCACAGGGTCAGACTGATTTGCATATAGCCATGTCTGAACTGGGGTGGCTGAGTGAACTAAAGAATGGTGATGGATTAAACCCAGATCAGTTGACTGGGGGTGAGTGTTTGATTTGTTCAAATGCTCCGTCCATCATCCCCTTTTGTATCGCTTTGTTCGCCCTAAGTGTGGCAGGGTATGCTCAGACGTGAGTCCCTTGTTCACTTGGCCACTGGATTCAAGATAGCCTGGCTGATGAGGATTATGAATCCGAAACCGGTCCCAGGATGCTTGTTTCCGGTCCAGAGAAGACATGGCTTGGCAGTTTGGGCTGTACTGTTCCCATGAGGCACAGGGTCAGACTGATTTGCATATAGCCATGTCTGAACTGGGGTGGCTGAGTGAACTAAAGAATGGTGATGGATTAAACCCAGATCAGTTGACTGGGGGTGAGTGTTTGATTTGTTCAAATGCTCCGTCCATCATCCCCTTTTGTATCGCTTTGTTCGCCCTTAGCGTGGCAGGGTATGCTCAGACGTGAGTCCCTTGTTCACTTGGCCACTGGATTCAAGATAGCCTGGCTGATGAGGATTATGAATCCGAAACCGGTCCCAGGATGCTTGTTTCCGGTCCAGAGAAGACATGGCTTGGCAGTTCGGGCTGTACTGTTCCCATGAGGCACAGGGTCAGACTGATTTGCATATAGCCATGTCTGAACTGGGGTGGCTGAGTGAACTAAAGAATGGTGATGGATTAAACCCAGATCAGTTGACTGGGGGTGAGTGTTTGATTTGTTCAAATGCTCCGTCCATCATCCCCTTTTGTATCGCTTTGTTCGCCCTAAGTGTGGCAGGGTATGCTCAGACGTGAGTCCCTTGTTCACTTGGCCACTGGATTCAAGATAGCCTGGCTGATGAGGATTATGAATCCGAAACCGGTCCCAGGATGCTTGTTTCCGGTCCAGAGAAGACATGGCTTGGCAGTTCGGGCTGTACTGTTCCCATGAGGCACAGGGTCAGACTGATTTGCATATAGCCATGTCTGAACTGGGGTGGCTGAGTGAACTAAAGAATGGTGATGGAATAAACCCAGATCAGTTGACTGGGGGTGAGTGTTTGATTTGTTCAAATGCTCCGTCCATCATCGCCTTTTGTATCGCTTTGTTCGCCCTAAGTGTGGCAGGGTATGCTCAGACGTGAGTCCCTTGTTCACTTGGCCACTGGATTCAAGATAGCCTGGCTGATGAGGATTATGAATCCGAAACCGGTCCCAGGATGCTTGTTTCCGGTCCAGAGAAGACATGGCTTGGCAGTTCGGGCTGTACTGTTCCCATGAGGCACAGGGTCAGACTGATTTGCATATAGCCATGTCTGAACTGGGGTGGCTGAGCGAACTAAAGAATGGTGATGGATTAAACCCAGATCAGTTGACTGGGGGTGAGTGTTTGATTTGTTCAAATGCTCCGTCCATCATCCCCTTTTGTATCGCTTTGTTCGCCCTAAGTGTGGCAGGGTATGCTCAGACGTGAGTCCCTTGTTCACTTGGCCACTGGATTCAAGATAGCCTGGCTGATGAGGATTATGAATCCGAAACCGGTCCCAGGATGCTTGTTTCCGGTCCAGAGAAGACATGGCTTGGCAGTTTGGGCTGTACTGTTCCCATGAGGCACAGGGTCAGACTGATTTGCATATAGCCATGTCTGAACTGGGGTGGCTGAGTGAACTAAAGAATGGTGATGGATTAAACCCAGATCAGTTGACTGGGGGTGAGTGTTTGATTTGTTCAAATGCTCCGTCCATCATCCCCTTTTGTATCGCTTTGTTCGCCCTAAGTGTGGCAGGGTATGCTCAGACGTGAGTCCCTTGTTCACTTGGCCACTGGATTCAAGATAGCCTGGCTGATGAGGATTATGAATCCGAAACCGGTCCCAGGATGCTTGTTTCCGGTCCAGAGAAGACATGGCTTGGCAGTTCAGGCTGTACTGTTCCCATGAGGCACAGGGTCAGACTGATTTGCATATAGCCATGTCTGAACTGGGGTGGCTGAGTGAACTAAAGAATGGTGATGGATTAAACCCAGATCAGTTGACTGGGGGTGAGTGTTTGATTTGTTCAAATGCTCCGTCCATCATCCCCTTTTGTATCGCTATTTTCATTTAAAAACACTGTCATGAGAACCCGCTCAGACCGGGCACTGGGTTTCCATGCTACGATCATTATGTTCTCTACTAGATGACATCACAGTTTTTATCTTGGGGACTCATGCCTCTTTTAAACGATGTACTGTCCTAGACGGGTCTCAATATTACTCCTCTTTTTTAACTCCACTTAATTACTCAAATGCCTCCATTCACTCCAAAGTCTTGAATTCCATAATGAACGCAGCAAGGAAATCTAGTGCCTGGTCCGTGCGGGTTCTCATGACAGTGTGTATAGCTGTTTTATGTAACGAAAGCCCCCCACCTCATTGATGGGAAATGATTCAACCACGTTAATCCATTAAAGATCGAATGCTGGAGAATCTGGGATAGAAAGCTGCGTAGTGTTGATTCTTGGGAATGGGTGTTATAGCCCTTTTTTGTATCATAATGAGGATTTCAGCAAAACAAATCACTGGCTTTTGTGCCTGGGCGATGGAGCTTGTAAGGGATGCTGAATAAACTTCAGAGTTTGCACCTGTGAGATCAGTTACAGAACCGATTTGTCTGGTGTGATTCACAGCCACTACTCCAGAAAGCTGATGCTCTCTGTTCCCGCAGTGCAGTGGCCTGAGGAACAGTAAAATAGTTATTCAGTGCCAAGGAGAAGTCATATGTCGCCCTAAGTGGGATGGGTATGCCCAGACGTGGGTCCCGTGCTCACTACACCACTGGATTCAAGCTAGCCTGGCTGAGGACCGGTCCCAGGATGCTTGTTTCCGGTCCAGGGAGGACCTGGCTTGACAGGTCGGGCTGGACTGTTCCCACAAGGAACAGGTTCAAGACTGATTTCCATATGGCTGGGTCCAAACTGGGGTGGTGTGGTGAGCGAAAGAATGATGGATTTAACCCAGATCCTTGTGACTGGGGGTGAAGGCTTGCATTGTCCAGCATTCCGTCCATCAATTGTTTCTTTTGCATAAGGAGAAGTCAGCGACAGCATTTGGAGTCTTAGGATTTTGACTGTTTCCCTCCTTCATACCAAGCTTGGTGACCGCTCAGCCCTCCACAGGGCTTGGTCGACCCACTCACTGCTGCCGCTCCTGCCTGCCTTTGCCGCCTCCTGCCTGCAGATTCCTTCGCTCGCTGCCCGCTGCTCCTGGGAATTTCCCGCTGCTCCTGGGAATTTTCCGCTGCTCCTGGGAATTTCCCGCTGCCCGCTGCTTCTTAGAATTTCCCACAGCTGCCTCCCTGCGGCCCCGCCCCCCTGTGATTCCATTCGCCGCCCCGTTCCCGCCACCCAGCTGCTCCTCCCTCCCGGCTCCTTACTTATGACGCCCCCAGAGCGACCGCGCAGCGGGAGCACCGACGGAGCGCCGAAGGTGCGCCAAAGGTAAGCCCGTCTGCGCCCGTCCGCGCCTGGCCCGCGCCCAGCGCCAGGACCCCTGGCCCTCCCCGCCGAGGCAAGACGACCCGACTGACCTACGACGCCGCCACTCTCAACGCACTCAATGCCGGCCGGACCCACGCCTGCTGCCGAGCAACCGCGAGACGCACCCACGGACCCTTCACCTGCTGCACCTGCAAGTTCACCTGCCTCCGAACCTGCCCCGCACCCGCCAAGACAAACACCAGTAGCAACCACCTCAAGTGCATCCTGATCAACACCCGCTCCGTCCACAGACACGCCGTGGAACTCTGGAACCTCCTCGACGCTACATCACCGGACGTCGCCTTCCTCACGGAAACCTGGATGAACGCCTCCTCTGCACCCGACATCGCCATCGCCATCCCGGACGTGTACAAGATCATCAGGAGGGACCGCATCAACCAGACCGGAGGTGGCATCGCCATCGTCCACAGGAACACCATCCGCATCACGACCGACGCCAACGACTCCTTCGCCGCAGCCGAACATCTCCACTTCCAGATTCACACCGACCCTAAGACGACCCTCAGAGGCACCCTCGTCTACAGACCCCCGGGACCACGCACACAATTCAGCGAAGACATCACAGACTTCATCAGCCCGCACGCCCTCCCCTCCACCGACTACATCCTCCTCGGGGACCTCAACTTCCACCTGGAGAACAACAAGGACCGCAACACCACCGCCCTGCTGGAAAACCTCGCCAACCTCGGACTCAAGCAACTGGTCAACACCCCCACCAACTACGCCGGCCACACGCTTGATCCCGTCTTCTCTTCCAGCAAGTACATCACCTTCAGCCACGCCACCGGACTCCACTGGACCGACCACAGCTGCGTCCACTTCAGCTTCAAAAGATCCACGACCCACCACCACCCGCAACAGGTACCTCACAGGAATTGGAGCAAGATCACCGCAGACCAGCTCACCACCTCCCTCAGCCAGAGCCCACCCGCCAACACAACGGACCCCAACGAAGCAGCCCGCAGCTTCACACAGTGGCTGACCGCCTGCGCCGACGACCTCGCGCCACTAAAGAACCCTCCCAGCAGACCCAGAAGCAAGAAGGCATCCTGGTTCACCGACGACCTCAAGGACTCCAAGAAGACCTGCCGCACCCTCGAGAAAGCCTGGCTCCTCGACCGGACCACCGACAACATGACCGCCCTCAAACACGCTACCCGCAAGCACCACCAGCTCATCCGCACCACCAAGAAGAAATCCCTGAAGGAACGACTGGACAACAACGCCCACGACAGCAAAGAGCTCTTCACTATTGTCAAGGAGTTCTCCAACCCCAGCACCGGCACCAACGACATCACTCCGTCACAAGACCTCTGCGACTCCCTCGCCTTGTTCTTCCACCGCAAGATCGCTGACATCCACAACAGCTTCGGCGCCCCACCCACGCACCCAACCGTCGAACCAACGCCCCCCACCGCCACCCTTCGCACCTGGACCACGGTGACCACCGAAGACACAGCCCGCACGATGAAAACCATCCACTCCGGATCACCGACCGACCCCTGCCCACACCACGTCTTCAACAAGGCCGACTCCACCATCGCACCCCAACTCCGGAACATCATCAACGCCTCCTTCAACACCGCCACCTTCCCGGAGAGCTGGAAGCACGCCGAGATCAGCGCCCTCCTGAAGAAACGTACAGCGGACCCCACCGATCTCAAAAACTTCCGCCCCATCTCGCTTCTCCCTTTTCCTGCTAAAGTCATCGAGAAGATCGTCAACAGACAGCTGACCGCCTTCCTCGAGACGAACGGATCCCTCGACCACTCGCAGTCCGGCTTCAGAGCCAACCACAGCACCGAGACCGCCCTCATCGCAGCCACCGACGACATCCGGACCCTGCTCGACAAGGGGGAAACAGTGGCCCTCATCCTCCTGGACCTCTCCGCTGCGTTCGACGCGGTCTGCCACCGCACCCTAGTCCAGCGCCTCAGCAACATCGGTATCCAAGAGAAGGCACTGGAGTGGATCATCTCGTTCCTCGCCGGAAGAACGCAAAGAGTCCGCCTCCCCCCGTTTCGCTCCGAGGCCACCGAAGTCATCTGCGGCGTCCCGCAAGGATCTTCACTGAGCCCCACCCTCTTCAACATCTACATGAAACCTCTTGCAGCCATCGCACGCCAGCACAACCTCAACATCATCTCTTACGCCGACGACACCCAGCTGATCCTCTCCCTCACCAGAGACCCCGACACCGCCAGAACCTGCCTGCACGAAGGGATGAAAGACGTCGCCGAGTGGATGAAGGACAGCCGCCTGAAACTGAACTCGGACAAGACGGAAGTCCTCATCCTGGGATCTTCGCCCTCCGCCTGGGACGACTCCTGGTGGCCCCCAGCCCTGGGCACCGCACCCAAGCCAACCGACCACGCACGCAACCTGGGCTTCATCCTGGACCCCTCCCTCTCGATGACCAGACAAGTCAACGCCGTCTCCTCATCGTGCTTCAACACCCTGCGTATGCTTCGCAAGATCTTCCGCTGGATCCCGACCGAGACCAGGAAGACTGTCACCCAGGCACTCGTCACCAGCCGACTGGACTACGGAAACGCCCTCTACGCCGGAACCACAGCCAAGCTACAGAAAAGACTCCAGCGCATCCAGAACGCCTCCGCCCGACTCATCCTGGATGTCCCCCGACGCAGCCACATCTCCAGCCACCTGAGGAACCTGCACTGGCTCCCCGTCGACAAGAGGATCATGTTCCGGCTCCTCACCCACGCACACAAGTCTCTCCACGACCTGGGCCCCAAGTACCTCAACGACCGCCTGACCTTCTACACGCCCACCCGCCAGCTACGGTCCACCAGCCTCGCCCTCGCAGCCGTACCACGCATCCGAAGAGCCACCGCCGGAGGAAGATCTTTCTCTTACCTGGCTGCCAAGACTTGGAACTCCCTCCCCATCCACCTTTGGCTGACCCAGGACCATCTCGCCTTCAGGAAACAACTCAAGACCTGGCTGTTCGAGCAGTAGCATACCCCTCCCCCCAAGCGCCTTGAGACCCTCCCGGGTGAGTAGTGCGCTATACAAATGGCATGATTGATTGATTGATTGGTGTACATCTCTGCCAGTGGCACACTGTACGGTTGTTACTGCAGGCCCTTTTAATATTGACTCTAGGGTGGGGATTCCAGTAACCCATAGAGTTTGTAGTGAAAGGCCTGATATCTTCCATGACACTGCATTCGACTTCTTCTGCGAGCATTTTAAAAGGAATGTAGGCATCGTTTCTGGAGTACCCCAAGCAACTGGGCAGCATCTGTAACTAATATTATATGCTGGAGGTCTTAATCAGTGTTCTTCTGGAATGGCACATCAAAATCAATTGGCATTTCTGAAGTGCAACTTTTAAATTTCTAGTCTGAAAGGAGTGGCTTGAAGTCATAATTGAGGAGAGAACACTACCACTCCAGGCAGCTGTTGGAAGCTGATGTTAGTTATAGCTCTGGCTGAGTCAATAGTAGCTGCAGAAGCCCATTGGCCCTTTCTAAGAATTGCACTGATCTTCTATGTCTTGTCCTTTTGTAGCAGGTCTATATATGACACTATATCAGACAACATATATGATGATCATATTTTCCTAGGATGGCCAAGATGGTAGCTGCACAAAAGTATGTCATGGCCATCAAGGGCACTGTAGGAGGCTGGCTCAGTATATAGTGTCCTCCTGTGGTAAAGCACTGTACACTGAGTCCAGGCAACCCTTAGTTATAGTGTTTAGGTCCCTGAAAACCAAAGCTCTCAAGGGGTAGCTGTGGAGAAGAGCTACAGCTTATTCAGGAGGGTGTAAAGCAAGTGCATTTACCACCATAGTCAGTCAGTAAGCTTTTCACGCAAGAAAGTACTACACCGGGGTAGGACCGAGGATTCTAGCATGGATTCGGCTCTCGAATGTTCAAGCTCCATCGAGGGACCAGACAGGGCCTCTCCCATGTCCCCACCATTATTTGCATTGGCTCTTGAGTCTCTTGCGGTCTGGATCTGGGGGCACGTGGCCTTTGATGATCGGAGGACCCGGTAAGATAGGATATCATTGTATGCCGATGATATCCTCCTGTATTTGGCTTCGCCAATATCCCTGATTGCCAGAATCCTAAATGTCTTCGCTACATACAGAAGGTACTCCGGATACATGATCAATTGGTCAAAATCAGTGACCCTCATTCTACACGGGCAGGCACCAAGAATGCCAAGAGACTGTGAAGCACCGGTGGTGACAGACTGGTTCCAATACCTGGTGATCTTTGTCACAGCCAACCGTGAACTCTTTATGGCTAGAAATCTACACCCCCTCTTTGTCCTGCTTGAAGGAAGATGTGCACCATTGGAGGGCACTTCCTCTCTTCTTGTTGGGAAGGGCGACCCTTTTCAAAATGATGGTACTGCCACGCTTTCGCTACGTCCTCCAGAATACTCCCTTCCCAGTGCCAGATGACTATTTTAAATCCATACAGGAAGAGATAAGAAAGCTGCTGTGGGAAAGGGGGCTCCAAGAATAGCTCTCAATAATCTCACTAAGGGATGTTATGACGGGAGATAGCTCTCCCTGACACTTTAAACTACCACCGTGCAGCGCAATTAATGGTGGTTAATCAATGGGCCTACATGCCAAAGACTTAACCAGCATACCGCATGGCCCGGCTAAATCTGGGTTTCAGCGGGTACCTTCGGGCCCTATATACCACACATAAAAAACTACAGCTGGTGGGATCTACTGTGCTCACAATCCAGACTTGGAACGTGACGCTGGGGGAGATGGGGTGGAAAAATAAAATCACGCAGGTGACACAGTTGTGGGAATCCCAACTCCATAGTAGCCTGAGAGACAGGGGTTGGACAAGTGGGACCTGCTGGGTATATCAGCAGTGAGAGACGTGGGGAGGGAAGATAAGACCAGGGTAGGCGCCGAAGAGGTGGTCCTACGCTGGTTCTCCTCCTTCTTCCATAACGGTTTCCAAAGGATAAAAATCAAAAACTTTACCTCTGACCTTCACCCCGTCACCAGGGGTGTACCCCAAGGTTCAGTGCTCTCACCACAACTATTCAACATATACATGGAACCCCTCACCACCATACTTAAAAATGCTAACATTCCCTTCCACCTTTATGCTGATGACACCCAGGTCTATCTACAAACCTACTCCCTAGACGACATCCAAAGACTAAATGACACTACAAGAAGTTCAACATTGGCTGTCCCAAACTCAACCTAAAACTCAATCAAGACAAAACAGAGAACCTCCTTATCTCCAACAAAGAAGAAAACCCTCAAATTGCAGAATGGCTTAAAGCTATGGATGCTCTCAACAGTAATCTCACTCTGGCTAACTCCGTAAAATCACTAGGAATCACCTTAGACCCAAAATTTGACATGACCAACCACATTAAAAACTCTGCAAAGAGTGCCTTCTTCAACCTGAAGCTTCTCAACAAAATTAAACCATTCATCCCTACCAAGGACCTCAAACAAGCCACCCAACCACTGGTGCTATCCAGACTCGACTAAGTCAATGCAACCTTAACTGGCACCACAAAATCCCACCTGGCTCCCCTCAAAACAACCCTCAACGCAGCAGCCAGAATGGTCACTGGAATCAGGAAATACGATCATATTTCACCAGCACTAAGAGAACTAAAATATCTCCCAGTTGAAGAGTGTGATCATTTCAGAACTGCTTGCCTCACGCACAAAGCCCTACACACAGGAAAACCAGACTATCTGGCCGCCAAACTCAAGAGTGCCCGTCAGACAAGAAACCTCCGGAGTTCCAACACCCTTCTTCTCATCCCTATGAAAACACGCAAACAAAAAAACGCTGCTAGGTCCTTCACTGGAAACGCGCCCAAAATCTGGAACTCCATCCCAGCAGATATCAGAACTATCCCGTCCTTCACAAAATTAAAAAAACACCTAAACGCCCTCTTCCTCAACCCCTCCCTCCCAAATGGATAGCCTCTCTACGCTAACCCTGACTCCGTTACTCTTTGACTTTGTATCACAAAGATCCACCTCAGCTCACTCCAAGACAATTGTGCATAAAATGAGGTTGCCTCAGGACTCACGTACTACCTCAATAATGCATACAACGAGGCTTCCTCAGGACTCAAGTACTACCTCAAGAATGCACTGCACTCTTTGACTTCCGAACCTTTCTGCATAAGACTGCTCTACTATATAACTCTTGGAAACACTGTTGTAAAGCGCTCCGATACCCCCGGGTCCGGCCAGCGCTATATAAAACAAAGTTTTACCTGGTGGTGATGGGCAGTGAAAACTTGCCATTTGTTTGCCCACTCTATATAGAGCTAGGAACCAATGGCAAAATCTCAGACAGCTTTAAGTCTGTTGAGCCGTCAGAGGTGTATGACCAACGTCACATCACCTTCTGTGCCAAAAAGGGTGGGTCACCCGGAGCAGGTCTGTTGTGCCTCGCTATGGAGCAGCACTGGTTCAGGTCACAACCTGGGCATCTCTTAGGGATTACTGATAGGAAGTAAAGATTGCAAAGGGGAAGAGACCGGTTGTAAAATCTCAGCTAGTGTATTAGCCCTAGTTTCAACATTAGACCATTGTAACGTCTGAACCTCTGCTATCCTGAGTACAACCACAGAAAAGGAAGCACTTTTGTCAGTAGGGGATCCCATTCAGGAATACAATTGAGTTTCAGATAAATTGTCAAAACTACTTGCATCCTGGAGATCTTGATAAAGTCCTTTATGGGATAGTGTGGGAGCAAGTTGTCAGTCTCTGCTACATTATCTCCATGAGTAAATCACATGTACTTCTGAGTCAGAGCCTGATACAGCCACGGGGGCACAAAAGATACCAACACTGAGGAAGGGACTGCCAGATGATGCTCAAGCACTACTGACTGAGTCTTGGTGATTTTGTAGTGACACATTGGTCTGGATTTAGCCGATCTCTGCTCCGAGATCAGGGTCTTGATTAGATCCGGCACCGACTTCTTTGAAGCTGGGACCGTCACCATAGGGACTGGCTCCAGCGCAAGGCCAGACTGAAGCCAAGCAGGGTCAGCTGATGCCAGGGAAGTGCCTGTAGGCAAGAGTTCGACTGAGGGCCCAAGTGGATCTGTGGGCCTCAAAGATGCTACAGAGGGGTCTGGAATCATAGGGAAGATTTGCAGAATAGCCTTATGAAGACCAATCTACTTCATCGGCTCCAACTGCAGAATGATGATCTGATTGGAGCTGGGACCTTAGAGTGTTGACTATCTGACTCCCTCCATGAAGTGGGAGTGATGGGAAAGGCCTTCTGTCTGGACTTGTTGTGTTTATATCAGGACTTGTCCTTGGACTTACTTGAAGATGGAGATTTGGATCGGGACTTGGAATGGGAATGGGCCCATGCCCTGGAGAGGGACCAAACCCACAACCTTTTTATGCTTGGCAATATAAAGAAACATCTCCCGTTTCCTGATGGACTTCAGAGGCATCAGACTTCAGAGGCATCAGGAAGCATTTATTGCATGTCTTTGAATTATGTTTGGATCAAGACACCAAAGAAAGACTTGTGTGGGTCCATGAATGACATCTGCTTCCTGCAGGTACAGCATAACTTTAAACCTGACATTTTCGGTGGGGCGCATCCCTAGTACACAGTCTTCTGCTGAAAAAAATCAGTTTAGAGATCGGTAAAGCACTAACAAAGTTTGGTAGCAAAGCTCCTGATCCATGTCTACGGGTGCGGACAAATGTGAACTGAAGTGAATGCAAAGGAGTTGCAGCTATATATGGTTCCAAGCCGTCACTTCTGGGGGTGAAACAAAGCCGTTGCAGAGACTGGTGGCGCCACATATTGCCATTTGGGAACATTTCTGGAAGAGTTTATAAATACAGACCATCACCTCAGGGAATTCAAACAGTGAGAAATCTGAGGTAAGAAGTATCCATCAGAATTTATTTTATCTTGTTTTTCCCTTAAAAGGGATCACAGGTTGATGGATCAGAAGTCTAATTCCACACTAGAGAATCTTTTAATTGAATGTGCTTCTTTAAAATAAAGTGCAGTATGCTTAATGTAGCCTGTTGAATGGCAAATGTAGGTATGAATGTGAAAAGTAGGTGTAAATCTCTAAAAGTGATCCAGGAACCTGTACAAGCTGGTATTTAGAATTTATGACTATCAGTGAAGATCCCATGATAAGGGAAACATGGATAAAGATTACTAAGATGATAAAGTGACATAACTAAATGAATGTGGATAAAAAGGGAAGTCAGAGAATAGAAGGGCTGCCGTGGGAAAGAATAGTACTTACTTTATGGTAAACTCTTCTTGAGAGAGACTATAAAAAAACTCATCAGTGATGTCATACTCAACAAGGACCTTTGCTATCTGTTCCTGTAATAGAAAATGAGGTTGTTAGAAGAGCATGTAACACAGATATCCAAATGAACTTCTATATAATAGTGTAATATACTTACCTGAAGAGAAACAAGCTGTTCAGGCACTTGTTTCATCCACTCACGAAGTTCAGTTAGTTCTTCTATTGTGTTTGGCTTGTCGTACAACTTTCTGCTGATGGTTCTAAATTCATCAGAGATCTAAATAGGAGCATGAGACATATAGGGTTACAATAGACTGAGCCATATTTGATACTATCCATTAACAATGCTGGCATATGTCAGTAGCAGCACAGCAGGAATACCTGTCCAAAAACAAGTCTGATGACCGTCAAGTATAAAACAATCTCAGAGAGAAGTGATCCAGCTAGCCTCATTACTGCTTCCAGTTTTGTTAAATTTAGAGTGTTAGTCACTTAAATATAAAGAAGGCCCAAATACCACCACACTGGTTTCAATTGTTACGAAAATTGAAGCTAGTCAGAAAGCAATCATATGGGCTACAAGACCTGGCCAGCTGCAATCCTAGTACCAGTCCCCAGCGACTAAGGGAGACAACAAAATTTGATAAGCAAAGAACAGCAAACGATAAACATATTCCAAATACAAAACTAAAGTGGCTGGTGGCTAACTGGACTAATGTATCCACTCCAGGAATCTGTGTTTCACCTCCTGGGCCCGTATTATATAGAATGCCTTTGTGGAGAGCAATGGACATGTTCATTTCAGTTTTTGCAGAAGGGGCTGCAATACTTGTGCAGGTATTGTGCTGGAACTATTCTAAAGGGGCGTTTGGTAATTTGCATGAATGTGAGGTCCTATGCAAATGCAGGAATGCTTAGGTTCTGCTCAGAGACAAAGAGGCCATCAGGAGACGCAATGACTGTGCTCCACAAAAAGTTGGTGGGCAGTCAGTGCGCCCTCCAGAGCCCGCCCATATATGAGAGACAAGGGGGTTCCCATGGACATCCCCAGAAATCTCCATGCAGAAAGGTGCAGTCATTCACTGAATCTGCCTGCAGCGTTATCTCTGTCCCTTCTTGAAAGTGCAGGCTGAGTGCCACATGCACTGTGAAAGGTGGACCAGCAGCTTTAATGAGCTGATCCACCTTTCACTAAAGAGTTGCTCGCAAGGTAACAAGTTCATAGGTGCCCTAGGACAGTGCAATATCAGTACTAGGGCGAACTGTACTTATTTGCACTCTGCTGACGTACTTTAAGGTGTGCCCTGGTACAAACAGGGACCGTGCACCCTTACTGTATGTAATGACCAGTATGAATCCCAGCAAGTCAAACCCAGCCTTTCATCATTCTGAAGTCGATGAAATCTGTATCATTGAGTTGGGTGACAATAAACATCTGTTATTCACGATGCCAAAATGAGTGAATGTGTACTTCACAAATACAACTTATGAAACATTATGCTGTGTTATGTTAAATTAAGGCAGAGTAAGCATGATTGCGGGAAATCCAACCAAATCTGGCCATGATTCCAAATCCAAATGAGAGTCAAGGAGATGAATCTTATCCTAATTATGCTTTCATCTTAACTGAAAAATGAAACAGTGAAATGTAGAGTGAAACAACACACTTTCTTATCTTATCAACATTATGAACTGAATGAGAAGAAATATTTAGATGGATGGACACGTAAAATTGTCAAATTCTAAATCTTGGAATTTGCAATGTTGTTCATAAAAAGGTACTCCTGTTTCAGTCCAAGGAGGGTTCTTTGAGTTATAACATATGCTAATATTAGGAATTTCAAAAGATTAAATTTTGGAGTAAAAAAGTGAGACATTTTCTATTAAAATGCAACAATTAGCATTTATTAGTGTACCACACAAACCCTTTTGGTCACTGCTGGCAAAAGTTGGCATGGTCTGTGATTTAGACACCTCATAGAAGCCATGTGAACTGAGCTTTATGCTAACGTTTTAATCAATGGCACATTGTGAGGCTAATTAGGTCTCAGCCACTAACATCTCAAGCTGTCTACAGGAAGACCTATTGTTTCCAATATACATAGAGTGGACTTTGGGTCACCCACTTATTCATGGTTGGATGGCTTTGTTTTCTATATCAGTTTGGTACTCCTGAACCAAGACTGCCAGCCATGCAGGGTCACACTTTTATTGTGACATTAACATACAGATTAGACATTAGTCGATGTCGACAATTCAGCTATTACTACTTCTACTTTTAGGCAGGGGCGGCTTCTCCGCTATGACGAATGAGCGTCGCCCCACGGCTTTCTCGCAGTGGGAGAAGCCAAAACATAAAATGGTAATAACTGTTAATTATTACCATTTTATGTTTCCTTTGCGGACGGACGGGTGGGTGGACGGGGCTTGCCTGCTCTCCGAGCAGGGCAGGGGAGAAGTGGTTTGCCCACTCCTGAGTGCACAAAGGCTGTTTGGTCTGCCCTCTTGAGCCGCCTAAACCAGTCTTGAACATTTTGCCCTACTCCATTCAGGCTGCATTGCAGCCTACATGGAAAGCAGGCCCATTCCTCTAGCCCCTGGCCCAGCGCCGTGTCACAGTGCTCCAGACCAATCACAACACTGCCTTGCAGTGTTGTGATTGGATATGGGAGGGAGCCTGGCTGCCTGATTCCTGTTCCAGTCGGAGGCAGGAGAGCAGGAGCAGAGAAGACGCAGGACCCGGCGGAAAGGTAGGTTTTAAATCTTTTTTTAATTATGACCCCCTCGCACGACCCCCCCCACTCGCGAGCCATGCCAGCAACTACTGATTTTAGGAAGTGCATTACAGAGGATGAGCTAAGTAGATCTGGAGCATATGGCTAGCTGTAAAATGTCAGCATGGCAAGGATTATATGGTTCTAGGGCTCCAGGTTAACTTCTGCTCTATGCAAGGATACTGATTCATATTTAGAAATCCTATTATACAATAGTATAGCAAAGAAAATTCATCTCTGCTTTATTATCCTGAAATACTGGCTTTGTCAATGCTTTTTTGGTTGGCAATCACATGCAAACACAAGCACCATGACAGAGAAGGCTGGCAACATTGCAATAGGTTTTCAATTAAAGTAAACCAATTCCAGTGTAGCCACCGATACACACACATGTGTTGCTAGACATGTGTACCCGTGCATCATGACACTTATGCAACCGTGTCTCATGAAGCCACCTCTGCATATGCACCAAAACATCGGAATGAGCTAGCCATACACCCCTGTCTCTTATCTTGTGTAGAATGATTACGGAGAGGACAGAGGTCAAGATATATCAAGAAACAATTCATTAAAAGTAGCTGCAAATTGTGCACCGATTTTTTGCCAATCAATTCTGATGTAATGAACCGCCCTATGTACTAATAGTTCAGTTTGCAAAATCATCATTTGGAGTGGGTCTCAATTCAACTAACCTCATCAATATGCAAGAGGTAAGTTGCAAATTCAACTCACTTCAATCGGAAGTCATTACAGAGATGGTAGCCTGCTGGGGTCAGCTGACCACCAAGTCTGTGATCGCCTTTAAATAAAGTGCTTTTTTAATGCAGATAATTTTCCTTAAGGGAAGCAGGTCAGCATATAAGAAAACATTTTTAAAAAAATCTGTCGAAGTGGGCAGTGGTCTTCCTGGACCACTGCCCACTCCCAAATACATTTTTGTTTTTCACTCACAAAGGGGAAGGAGTCCAAGTGGTGAACGTCCAACCCATTGCAAATGAGTTGGCAGCTCCTTTGAGAAGTTGGTAACCTATTAATATTTTGCAATCCAAACTGCGGTCACAAACTATTGATACATAGCATTCCAAGGTTTTTGGACACAATATTGAGTTGTAAATATCGGGAGACAGAAATAACAGAACTATAATTTCGTAGTACCAAAATATTTTGCTGCGAAAATATCATTGTCAAGAATATATTTTTTTTAGGTAAGTAATATATTTTTTAGGAATATCGTTTTTAAAATTGTTGTCAGTAATATAGATGTAAAAATATTGTTTTTAATTATTTTAATGTGTTTGGTCCATATATTAGTTTTATTGTTTATCTAACTGTTATAAACATGCTTAAATATAGTTTGCAATTTTTTGTGTTTTAGAAGTTTTTCATTATTTGTTATTAGCAATTTATAATGTTGTAGCGTGTTGTTGGGTTTGTAGGGGAATAGGATGGGCAGTTAATTAAGTAGTAATTAATTAACAATTTCTTATTAGTTCAGAATTACTTATGTCATTGATAATCATGTAACTTGCGTAATGTTTATATATTTTAGTTATATTTTAGGTGTCAGTTGCTAGGTTTGGGTAGGTAATTAAGTAATAATAATTAACCATTAATAGTTAATTATTTAATTGATTAATTATTTAAATTGTGTTGTACATACATATTTTAGTTATAATTTAGGTGAGGGTTACTGGGTTTGCAGGGGTATATGGTGGGAAGTTAATTAAGTAATAATTATTTAAAAATTAATTGTTAATTATTTAGTTAATTTATTATCAATTATGTAAATTGTGCTATACTTATTTATTTTATTTTTATTTTAGCTGTGGGCTGCTAGGTCTGTAGGGTTCTAGGGTGGGAAGTTAATTAAATAATAAATAACAATTTGTAAATTGATAATTAATTAATTATTAATTATTGGAATTGTTTAAACTTTTTTTAATGAACATATGTATATATATATATATATATATATATATATTACCTACTGGCGGTCGCCAGTAGGTATATATAGTTAGGATTTTTTCTCTATGGGATTTTTGAAAATTCTATGTCTCATAACTTTGGCGTTTGTGGACGGAATTGGCTGAAATTTTCAGGAAAATGGAACATTTTGTTTCTGACCAGCCCCTGAAAATTTGGGGGGGTTTCGTCAAGGGGGGGCCGAGAAAAAAGGGGGGTCCCAAAACGTGTTTTTAACATTGAGTTTTCCATAGGGCGGTTGGCCTCACTTTTAGCCCGAACGGCTGAATGGATTTGCACGAAACTTGGCAAAATTGTAGGGACTGGTAGCCCGATGTGCCTTTGCTAGGTCTCAATATATGTGCTCCAGTGGATTTTGAGAAATTAACGTTCAAAAAAAGATATATATCTGTAACAGCGGACCGGGCAGCGCTCCAGTTCGCGTACTTTTCGCGTTATGGAGCTTTGTGAAGCGAAGCTGATTGGTTCTCCGGCGTCTGTAAACATTCCAACCAGTCCGTAGCGGCCGCCATCTTGTCTCTCGGTAGGATCGAGAGACAAGAGGAGGCCAAAGCGAAGGGGAAAATGACCATAAGGGGGCATAGTAGATCCTCCCTGACCCCCTAGGTTTGATGTGGAGGTTTTAAAAGGGCCCCGCGGGGCAAAAAAAAAAAATAATAATAATAATCGAACGGCTGAATGGATTTGCACGAAACTTGGCAAAATTGTAGGGACTGGTAGCCCGATGTGCCTTTGCTAGGTCTCAATATATGTGCTCCAGTGGATTTTGAGAAATTAACGTTCAAAAAAAGATATATATCTGTAACAGCGGAACGGGCAGCGCTCCAGTTCGCGTACTTTTCGCGTTACGGAGCTTTGTGAAGCGAAGCTGATTGGTTCTCCGGCGTCTGTAAACATTCCAAACAGTCCGTAGCGGCCGCCATCTTGTCTCTCGGTAGGATCGAGAGACAAGAGGAGGCCAAAGCGAAGGGGCAAATGACCATAAGGGTGCATAGTAGATCCTCCCTGACCCCATAGGTTTGATGTGGAGGCTTTAAAAGGGCTCCGCGGGGCAAAGAAAAAAAAATCGTTTTTTTGGTGGGGTGCGCCCGGTTAGCGTAACGGGAAGCGGACTGGGGAGCGTACTACAAGGAATGAAGAATGATTGACTTTTAACTTATTGTATGTTTATAGACTTTTTTTTAACTTTTTTTTCTGCTGAGTGACGTCTCGGCCTATCTTCACGGGATGCAGTCCCTACCATCTCGGCGTTTAAGCCCAGGGGGACCGGTAGTGTGGGAGAGATAACAGGGCATATTATCAAGGGGGTTTATCTCCGCTTTTTTGGCTTTAAAAGCCAAGAAAGCAGAGATAAAATTATCTCCGTATTACCTAGCTGTCGCTAACACCAGTTAGCGACCGCTAGTAGGAGATAGCGACCATCTTGGGCCCCACTTTGCATGTCAGTGATATTTATCACTAATGACATGCAAAGTGGGCATGCCAAGATGTTAGCGACTGGAAACAGTCGCTAACATCGCTATCTCCTATTACCAACTTTTGGAGATATTCGCGCTAAGCGCGAATATCTCCAAAAAGTAACACCTGCCCTGAGCAGTTCTTAGCCATGTTATCCAATGGGAGGTGGATAACATGGCTAAGAGCATTAGCTCGGTAATGCATGAATATCGCTGACTTTTCAGCGATATTAATGCATTGCGGCCGTTTTTATCGCATTTGCGATAAACCTTGATAATAGCAAGGTTTATCTGCGATAATTTCTGACGATGCTTAGCGGTAAAAAATTCGTTGCTAAGCATCGTTAGGGATAAATATCGCTTAACTTTGGTAATATGCCCCAACGTCTGTTAACGTTCGATTCGAAGGAAATCAGGAAGTGTTGAAAAACATTGTCTGCGCCATCTTGCCTTTTTTCAAATGCCACACTTTTGTCGTGCACGGCAGCCATTTTAGATGACTTGACCAGACCCACACTCTGCACGCTGTCGATCCTTAGCATGGCTCCCCACCCTCGCAAGCATCTCCCCCAGGCACTGGTCACCCCCGCTCTCTGTCTTATGCATGGGCAATAAACCTCCCCCCATCTGCGCTGCTCTTCCCTGAGAATCACACCCTGTGCCCGCCCGACACCTCCCTTTCGCCCTATTCACTACCGCACCCTCTGACACTCCTCTTCCTCTGTGTCCGATTGTCCAGGCCGGTCCCAGGCTATCAGCTAGCCCTGCAGATGTAGTTTATGGCCCCAGCTGTAAAGAATTACCCCTCTTCAAAGGAGTTATAGTAGATCAAGGCCCAAACCCGATGAGATCCGTCACACCACATGCGTTCCTACTATCTGAAAACCATCCTGTATTGTGATTGGGGAGGGGACCGAGCCTGAAGCGCAAGATTCCAGGGATGACTCTTTGTACATCAAAGTTTTTACAATTATGTGTCACATTAAAAATATATAGCACTCCAACAAAGTAGTAGGATTATAAAACTTTAATAACTTATAAATATATACAACAAAACAAAAACAGTAAAAACATTTAAACATTTTTAGGGAAAAAGAAGGAAGTAGCGGTCGGTTGTGCGAATAGTCCCAAGGCAGCACAACGTTCAGATTTCTGGACGGCACCCAGGTGATGTTGGCTGGGTGCCGCACTGATTTCGGTATCCGGCGTGGGGCGTCGCGGGGGGTGGGTCATCAGTAGCGGTCTGTTGTGCGAATAGTTCCAAGGCAGCAGAACGATGGCACCAAGGTGATGTCCAGTAAGTTGCCGCCCTCCGAATAACGGCGTGGGGCGCCCCGGGGGGGGGGGGCTGGGGAGGCGGCGTGAACAGGCCTCCCCAGGTGGAGCCTCGTCTGCTGTAGTGGGGCGCCCCTTTACCGTTTCAGTTGCCATTCCGTCCGCTTTTGGTCCACTGTGTCAAAATCCGCAATTCAGCTGAGTTGCCTTCCTCCGAATAACGGCGTGGGGCGCCCCGGGGGGGGGGGGGAGGCGGCGGGAACGGGCCTCCCCAGGTGGAGCCTCGTCTGCTGTAGTGGGGCGCCCCTTTACCGTTTCAGTTGCCATTCCGTCCGCTTTTGGTCCACTGTGTCAAAATCCGCAATTCAGCTGAGTTGCGCCCACTCTAGCGGTGCAGCGATAGGCGGCTGTCACAGGACTCTCAAAATGGCGGCAGGCTCTTTCCTTTTTGGGCCTGGTCCACTGAAATGGCCCTGGGACACCTTGGAAATCGGACGCTTGTCTGCTAGGTCTTGGACCCCATTCTCGAAAGCGTCCCCTCCGCCTTGAGGATTCTACAAAAGTCTTGGGGGCCCCCGACTCCTGCAGGCTTCTGGTGAGGAGCGGCTGCCATGATTGCTCGCGGAATGACCACGACGGAGCCACGAGATGGTGGTGCTTTCATGCTGACGCCAGCTTCAGTCTGAAACATCCAGAAACAAGGTGGGGCTTTCATCGTTTGGGAAAAAAAAATAGTTTTCATCCAATGAAAAGTGTTATTTTTAGGTCATATGATCAAGCCTTCCATCATTAGGAAACCAAAAGTAAAATGAACCAATGAAAAGTTTTATAAACAAGTCACATGACCTGTTATGCGGCATAGGGTATAAAAAGCGTAGAAAATCCGTTGGCACGTGAGGCGGCGTCAGTAGCGGACCGATGTGCGAATAGGCCGAAGGCAGCACAACGCGCCAAGATCCGGATGGCACCGAGGTGGTGTCCAGCAAGTTGTCGCACTGGTGTGGCCATCCTACAATGCTGAAAGTCGACGTGGGGTGCCCCGTTGGCCTGTGAGATGGCGGCAGTAGCGGACCGATGTGCGAATGGGGCCAAAGGCAGCGCAACAATATTTTCTGAATAGAAGACACCACAAGGCGCTGAGATGCCAAGATCCGGATGGCACCGAGGTGGTGTCTAGCAAGTTGTCGCACTGGTGTGGCCATCCTACAATGCTGAAAGTCGGCGTGGGGCACCCCGTTGGCCTGTGAGATGGCGGCAGTAGCGGACCGATGTGCGAATGGGGCCAAAGGCAGCGCAACAATATTTTCTGAATAGAAGACACCACAAGGCGCTGAGATGCCAAGATCCGGATGGCACCGAGGTGGTGTCTAGCAAGTTGTCGCACTGGTGTGGCCATCCTACAATGCTGAAAGTCGGCGTGGGGCGCCCCGTTGGCCTGTGAGATGGCGGCAGTAGCGGACCGATGTGCGAATGGGGCCAAAGGCAGCGCAACAATATTTTCTGAATAGAAGACACCACAAGGCGCTGAGATGCCAAGATCCGGATGGCACCGAGGTGGTGTCTAGTAAGTTGCCGCACTGGTGTGGCCATCCTACAATGCTGAAAGTCGGCGTGGGGCGCCCCGTTGGCCTGTGAGATGGCGTCAGTAGCGGACCGATGTGCGAATGGGGCCAAAGGCAGCGCAACAATATTTTCGGAATAGAAGACACCACAAGGCGCTGAGATTCGGTTAGCACCGAGGTGGTGTCTAGCAAGCTATGCAGCTGAGTTGCGTGCGCACTTGCGGCGAATAGGTCGAAGGCAGCACAACAATGTTTTCTGAATTGAAGACACCACAAGGCGCTGAGATTCGGTAGGCACCGAGGTGGTGTCTAGCAAGTTGCCGTACTGGTGTGGCCATCCTACAATCCTGCTCCGAATAACGGCGTGGGGTGCCCGAAGGGGGGGGGGGGAGGCGGCGTGAACGGGCCTTCCTAGGTGGAGGCTCGTCTGCTGTAGTGGGGCGCCCCTTTACCGTTTCAGTTGCCATTCAGCTGAGTTTCGGCCGCTCTTGATGCTACAGCGACAGGCGGCTGCAAGAGGACTCTCAAAATGGCGGCCTATTCTTTGGATTTGGGCCTGGTCCACTAAAATGGCCCTGGGACACCTTAGAACTCGGACGCTCGAATTTTTTTTCCTTTCCTCTACATGCAAAAAAAGGTAAATGCCCGGTACGTTACACGCTTCATCTGCCACGATGTACTCTCCAGAGGAACCGAAAAAATATATAGTTATGGTAACTATACCATGCATCGTCATATGGAGAGGTGGCACCGATTAATTATAGTGCTGCATAAAAGAGAGATTTGGAGGAGAACCCCCGACCTGCCAGTACATTCATCAAAGAAGTGGCACTGACAGCATCAGAGGCAAGGGAAACGGTCCCAAATATTTAGAAGAACTTTGGAAAGATTAAAATGACATGTTTAGATTGTGGCAAATTAATTTCATGTGGACAGATGAGTGTTACTCTAATAAATACAGCATATGAACATCATCATAGTCGATGGTTGGTAGAGACATTTTGACTATATCCTGGACCTGCCCGTCCTCGCCCAAAATGGCGCCGGAATAAATGGGACTCGTAACTCCTTGTTGTGTACTGGTTGCACAACCTTGATATCACGAGATTCGTATGCAGTTTTGAAGCACATGGCGGGCGGGGACGAGAATAGATTGAATATTTCGATATCCCTATTGATATTAAGTTCTGATGTGTTATTGATTACTGTACTATTGAAAGTTCGAATTAACGTCACCCATGGTACTTGCCCGCAAATGTATATCTAGATAATTTTATTGTAACTGGCCCTGTCGTATTTTAATTATAAAATGTACGTCCACCGATTCCGCAACTGTTAGACACTTTAGTTCTTGCAACCTAATGGCCCGCCCGTTACGTTCCTCTACAGTGTAAATGTCTACTCATCATATACGATTACAGTTTGCTCCGTGGCCGGCCCACGTGGTTATAGGCCCGTATTTGTATAATGACATTTTCACAATAAAGGTTTTTAAAAGAAAACATGGTAGTAGTATATACATTGGTAAAGTTTTTAATAATAGTCACTGTTTTACAATCAGTAAAAGGCAAGTGAAATAAAGCAGACCAATTACATGAAGGGTAAAAGGTATAATACGCAGGAACGCAGTAAAGATAAATGGTCAAGGGCTGTTGTGTTTTCTACTCCTCCAACATAAAGTGATCGATAAGAATCTCATATTCAGGCGTATCGGCGACTAAGACAGCAGGCCGACCCTCTTTTGCTCAACGGCTCCGTCATGGGACGAAGAAACGCCCTTTTTCTCGAAAAAGGAATATATTTTACTTGCAGGACAGTTGTAAATTTTCAGGGAAAGTACATTAGCCTGGAACATTATAACATATATTTAAGAAAAAATAATGTTCGAAAGTAATAAAAAGCGTAATTTTTAGGTCATATGACCAAGCCTTTCATCATTAGAATAAGAAAAGTAAAATGAACCAATGAAAAGTTTTATTAACAAGTCACATGACCTGTTATGCTTACGTTACGCGCTGCGCGTCGCGCCCCGGATCACTTCCGGATGCGCTAACGCGGCGCGTCATATGACGCATTACGCGACAACGCAGGTCTAGAATATAGTCAAAATGTCTCCACCAACCAGCGGTCGGAACACAACCCCTTTCAGCAGGCTAAATAGTTCTGTTAAATGACAACAGAAGGGACAGGCAACAAGAACCATCAGTGAAAGAGGGGAGGGCTAGTTCTTCTCTACCGGGTCACGTTGGGGCGCTACCGGAACTGATCGAATTGGTAGTCTACAGTGTTTCTGGATGTTTCAGACTGAAGCTGGCGTTAGCATGAGAGCACCACCATTTCGTAGCTCCGTCGTGGCCATTCGACGAGCAATAATGCTAGCCGCTCTCCACCAGAAGCCTGCGGGAGTCGGGGGCCCCCAAGACTTTTGTAGAATCTTCAAGGCTGAGGGGACGCTTTCGAGAATGGAGCCCAATCTCTAGCAGACAAGCGTCCGAGTTCCAAGGTGTCGCAGGACAATTTTAGTGGACCACGCCCAAATCTGAAGAGCCGGCCGCCATTTTGAGAGTACTGTGGCAGCCGGCTATCGCTGCACCGCAAGAGCGGGAGCAACTCAACTACATGGTGAGCGAGACGCTGTAGTCGAAAGAGCGGGCGGTAAACAGCTGAATAGCGGAAGAGGCACAGTGTAGCAAAAGCGGGCGGAATGGGAACTGAAATGGTAAAGGGGCGCCCCACTACAGCGTGTCTTTAGGTGAAACGGATTGTGGGACAAGGTCAAGAATGGAAGAGTTACCAAAAGGCAAAAAGTTCCGCTTGATCCCGGGAGCCGGCCACCTATGTGGGGGGCGATCTCAGGCGACACCAGGAGAACACGACTTGGGGAGGGAGCCGGAGCCAAGCGCCCCCTCCGAGTCTGCGCCATCACACCGTCCCTCGGGGGCCTCCGTCAAGTGGTTCAGGGTGGCACCGCATTACATTGTTCACAAATGCAGTCACGTCCTCAAACAGCCCCCACTTTACTTTGAGAATAGTGAAGCTGAAGCAAGTGCAAATAGGCTTCAGACAGTGTTACAAGCACTCTTCAAAACTTTGAACCATCAGAGTACATGAGTTTCATGCTCGATCGATTGAGCTAGCCAGATCGGGCAACAAAAAGTATAAAATAGTTATGTAAATAGTTGTTTAATAAAATGTTTTACCCTGTTATTTTGCTGGTGTGTTGTATATATTTGTAATATTTGCATAGAGTTTATCGTTATTTTGGGCGGGGTGGGTGGCGGAGCCGAGCTGTATTGCAGCCATCATGGTGTGGAGTTCAGTTCATCTCAATAGTTTCGTGTTTGTCATGAGGGGTTGTTCCTAATGTTTCTATTTTAGCGAGGTCAAAAAGAGATCCCATTAGTGGCCTACTGATTTTGCTCGATTCCTTTTGTTTTTTTACACGATTTTTCGCTATCTGCAAAGACTAAACAGAGTATTGCGACTCTGTGCTTGTTTGTAAATAGAGAATGAACCAAAGAGAACCAATTCTAAAACAGTAAATGCTTGGATAACAATCAATCAAATGGAGAGAGAAGCAGGCACGACGGATTACAACGGGGGCAAAGGCCTGCGTTAACTACCCTTCACTATCTGCAAATAGAGAGTACTCCTAATAGAAATGAGGGGGAGGGGGGGGCAGCATTCAAAGCAGATCAGTGTGCATAAACACGAAAATGTTTTTACTTACCACGTACTTGACATTCGACAGCTTATGATATTTGCTATTAAAAAACCATTGAAATTCACTGAAAAAACCATAGGTTAGAGACCATATATAGTTAGGAATTAGCATTTAAAAAACCTTGAAAATTCACTGAAAAAACCATAGGTTATAGACCATATATAGTTAGGGATTAGCATTTAAAAAACCTTATTTTACTCACACAAAACCATTGAAATTCCATATATAGTTAGTTGCACTAACTATATATCGCGCACCCGCAATCCACTGCTGATGATGTCACATATTACATCATTCATGACATGGTCAGTGACATCACTGATGACATCACTGATGACATCTCAAATGACATCTCAAATGACATCACTGATAACATCTCAAATGACATCACTGATGACATCTCAAATGACATCACTGATGACATCTCATTTGACATCAATGACCACATCACTGATGATATCATTCATGTGACAATACAATGCATCTCCTCACACTTTAATATAATCTCTGTTACACCCAGTGTTAAATACAGAGTATAATTTTTGAAACCATTGACACACCAATACTAGTTACTACATACGCACTCAGTGATTCCTATGTTTACACACACATTCACTCATTTACCCATACAATCATTCATACATACAATCACTCATCTTTACAACACTATCATATGCACTCATACACCTATACAGACTCTCACACTCTGTCACTCATCCATGGAGTTACTCACACACCTAGTCAGTCCTGTAAATAATCAATCACACTTCCATTTTCTAATCTATACAGTTAAACATAGAGCACCTTACATTTTGAAACATATACTAACACATACTTACTCTCTTATAC
Organism: Lissotriton helveticus; assembly: GCF_964261635.1. Lineage (NCBI taxonomy): Eukaryota > Metazoa > Chordata > Amphibia > Caudata > Salamandridae > Lissotriton > Lissotriton helveticus. Next base: position 1,077,184,762 of record NC_136070.1, on the reverse strand, counting down.
AATCATTGATACAAGTACACATTGATCTGCACAGAGTCACACACCTCCCAGCCAGCCACACACACTCAGTCTCCCATACAAATACTTGGGCAATCAATCAATAACCCATATAGTTACTCATATAGCTACTGACCAACACATGCAGCAGTTTACAGAACAACAGACATAATGATGCACAAATTAAGACAGTTTAGTCACTAACCCATGCACTCAGTGAGACACATTTAATCACTCACTCATACAGTCAGTCACGCACCTACTAAATCCTTCATCCAGACACTTCTACATCTACTCATTCTTCAATATGTAAAACATATTTAAACTTTACAGAAACACACAGTCACTGGATGATGTCATCAGTGATGTCATTTGAGATGTCATCAGTGATGTCACTGACCATGTCATGAATGATGTAATATGTGACATCATCAGCAGTGGATTGCGGGTGCGCGATATATAGTTAGTGCAACTAACTATATATGGAATTTCAATGGTTTTGTGTGAGTAAAATAAGGTTTTTTAAATGCTAATCCCTAACTATATATGGTCTATAACCTATGGTTTTTTCAGTGAATATATATATATATATACTTATAATATATATCTATACCTTTAATGATAATTAATATTTATATTAAGAGTTTAATATTTTGTTCTAAATTAATAGGTTATGCAAATATGCAACATTTTGAAGGGAAGTATTCTCCCGGCGGTTGCACAGACTGGAGTGGGAAGAGTACTCTTCACTCCTGCAAAATCCAACGCATTCCTTACTGTTGCACGACTGGAGTGAGAATAGTAAATATGTTTATTATAATAGTAAATTAAAAAATATATTTTTTTTTTTTCACAGAAAAAAACAAAGGTTACAGGGACGTTATAGTTAGGCTCACATTTCACTCATACAAAACCATAGAAATTCTGAAGATATAGTTACATCAGCTAATTATAACTTACTCCCCCGCAATGCACTGCTTATTATCCTCAAATATTACATCACTCATGACATGGTCAGTTGCGTTTTTTCTCCTCGCATGCACTGTCGGGATGGGAAGATGGGGGCCCGTCGATGGTAGGAGCTGTGAGGCGCATACAAGTTTGGGTACCACTGACTTACAGTTTGAAGATAGTGTTGAAAGGTAACGGCAGATCTCCGTTGTGCCTTAAGGCAAAATAATTTTATCAAAAATTGAACAAGAAAAAAAACCATTCAAGAATGATTACAAAAACCTAACGTGAACTCAGAACAAAGTACAGGAATGTGAAAAGCGGCAATGGCATGTTTTAGTTTTTGGAGAACTCAGAGGAAGTTATCACTAGGCCTGGGTGGTGAACTCCGCGCCGTTCACGGAGTTTGCAGAGTTTTCGCACTCCGCTGAGCTTGCGGAGTTCCGAATATGCAGAGCGGAGTTTTTTCCTCCCTTGACCTCTCACCAAAGGTAAGCTGGCGAGCGTAAGGGAGGAAAATCCAACGCTAGATCACTTCCCAGTGAAATTTCTCAACGCAGGTGGTCGCAGATGGTCACTACTGCTCACGTTAAAAACCTTCCGTTCGCGTTGATGGAAGCTGTCGCTCGAGTAGAACTTCCACTCGAGCGGCAGAAAGAAGTAGCGCCCTCTTGCATTGCGTGGGATGCCGGTCGTGCTGATTTTACAGCGTGGGACAATCACCCGGCACTAGAAATCAGTGCAAATAGCGTGAGGTAATGCACTCCGCCGGTCATGGAACTCTGCATAGCTTGCCGGAGTTTTTTTGTAACTCCCCCCAAGCCTAGTTATCACAAGGACAGGCCACTAAATGGGTGATAGTGGTGACTTCCGCAGAGAGGGGGGAGAAAAAGGAGCAAAGTCACGATAATGACGGATTCTACGAACTCTAATTATTAAGCAATTAGTCCTCATTTTGTCTTACTATGCAGTTTTTACTATCCCAAGTCAATATAATGACTTTCTATTTGAAAAACTGCTAGTGGCCGAAAGCGTTAAATAAAATTGAAATTGAATGAATGAGACAAAAAAGCACAGCTGATATAATAACAATTAGGAGAAATGAGGGAAGACATCAGCACCAATGTTACAGTCAAAACACGAAATTATCAGTATTGTCCTGTGCTTGTACATTAAAAAAATACTTTCTACACAGAGCTGAGGGGTCAAGTAAAGGTCAATAACCGCACGTCCCGAATATTTACATTAGGGAGAGGCACTAAACAAGGCTGCCCACTATCACCCCTGCTTTTCACCTTGATGCTGGAACCACTGGTGTCCTGGGTGAAATGGGACGTGGTACTCAGAGGGTTGAAATGGGAGGCAGGAAATGAAGATAGGATATCTCCTTACGCGGACGACATTCTGATATATCTAGCGTCCCCTTATACTTCAATACACAGACTTTTGAATATTTTTACAAATTACGGCAAATACGCCATCAACTGGGCTAAATCGGTGCTGTTTGTTCTTCGGGGCCCAATTCCCAAGCTTCCTCCGGGATGCAAGATTGAATTAGCCTTTGCTGGATTTCGCTACCTTGGAGTTTTTATTAACCCAGACCCCCAACTCTTCTTTGAGAAAAATCTAGCTGTCCCTTTAGATCGGCTCCATAATGATGTCAAACATTGGAGAGCGCTGCCGCTTTCGTTGCTAGGCCGAGCTGCCCTGTTTAAGATGCTTGCTCTCCCACGATTTTTGTATATCCTCCAAAACTGCCCCTACACGATTACCAACTCCTATTTTACAAGCATTGAAAGCGAGGTCTGATCGCTACTGTGGAGTGGAGGTGTGCCTCACACAGCATTTCATAAACGGACTAAAGGGTGGTACGACGGAGGGATTGCACTTCCGGATATACGACTCTACTACTGGGCCTCGCAATTAGTGGCAATAAATCACTGGCTGTACCATTCTCAGACAGACCCAGCCTACATGTTAGACAGATATCAGGTGGGAAGAGAGGGGTGCTTGGGAGCCCTATACACAGAGAAAACAAGTTACTTACCTGTAACTTTGGTTCCCCAGTATTGGTAACTTTCATAGATTCCCATGCTTTGTATCATTCCCCCGTCGTCGGAATGGGAGCCTTGGTAAATAAAAAAATACCATAGCAGTAAGCACAAAAGAGAAAACTAGGCTTAGGCCTCATCTCATTTTGTAGCTTATCCACCTCTTTTTGTAAAAGAGACCAAAATTCTGCAACAACCAATCAGAACAGCCTCACCCCATAGAACCCTCCTGAGAGAGCCTCAGATTTTTGTAGCCGTTGTGTAACAGCAACTATCTCAGTAAAGAAAAAGGCCGAGCTTTCCCAGGGGAGGATGGTGGGCGCATGGGAATCTAGGAAAGTTACCAATACTGGGGAACCAAAGTTACAGGTAAGTAACTTGTTTTCTTGCCCCAGTATTGGAACTTTCATAGATTCCCATGCTTTGTATCAAAGTAGCTAGCAGTAAAACATAAAAGCACATTTTGTTACATGAATATCTTTACATGTCAACATAGTTATCCTCATAGGAAACAAATCATAAAAATTTTTACCACAGAGAAGAATGCAATAATCAATTACAAAATGTGCAATACAGGAAGGAGGGATTGTAGGGAAAGCTCACCTCTCATTGAAAAGATTTCTCAGGACTGCTTGACCCACCGCTGCATCATCCTTCATGGAAGAGTCCAAGCAGTAGTGCTTTGTGAAGGTGTGGGTACAGCTCCACGTAGCTGCTCTACAGATGTCCTTGATAGGGACTCCTGAGAATAGAGCCACTGATGAAGCAACAGATCTCGTTGAATGAGCACGAACTCGTCTTTCAAGCGGTTTGCCCGCTTCTTGATGACAAAATTGAATTGTATTTGAGATCCAACGTGAAATACCGTGTTTTGAAAGCGGAAATCCCTTCCGCGGAGCACTATAAGAGAACAAAAGTTGAGAAGACTTCCTGAATGGTTTTGTCCGTTCCAGATAAAATTTCAGACGCCTTTGAACATCCAAAGAATGCAAAGACCTCTCCGCTGGTGTAGTAGGTCATGGGAAAAAAGATTTCAAGATCACCAGCTCATTCAGATGGAATTCGGATGGGACCTTCGGGATAAATTTTGGATTTGTCCTCAGAATCAGAACATCCTTTTTAAACTGAAGAAAGGGTTCCTCAATCGTGAGCGCTTGGAGCTCACTAATCCTCCTGGCTGATGTTAAGGCTAATAGAAGAGCCAGTTTCCACGATACAAATTTTAGATCTGCTCTGTGAATGGGCTCAAACGGAGCTCTCATCAGATGAACCAAAACTAAGTTAAGCTGCCAGACAGGTGGTGGAGGCTGGACTGGAGGGAAAGCTCTGAACAGGCCCTTCAGGAATTGTTTAATAATCCTCGCGTACTAAAGTGAAGGACCTGAAGACGTCCGCCTGAATCTAGAAATGGCTGCTAGATGTACTTTGACAGAAGAATGAGCCAAACCTGACTTAGCCAGAGAAAGAATATATGGCAAAGGCTGATGCGGAGCTGAAGTGTATGGATGAATATCCTGCCTCTGACACCAGAGACAGAACCTCTTCCATTTCGCCCGATAAGTCTTGTTTGTACTCGGAGCCCGGGCCTGCGACAGTATAACCTTACACTCTTCTGTGAGGTTCAACGCCTGGAATTCTCTGTACTCAGGAGCCACGCTGTCAATTGGTGTGAGCTCGGGTCTGGATGGAGCACTTGACCCTGAGACATCGTCAAAAGAGACGGAATCGGCTGCAGGTGAATCGGTTGATCCTGAGACAGCAGGAGGAGTTCCGTGTACCAGAACTGTCGGGGCCACGCTGGCGCAATTAAAATCATTGTGCAAGGTTCCGCCTTGAGTTTCCTGAGCAGCCTCGGAATTAGTGGAATTGGAGGTAAGGCGTAGACAAATGCGCCGCACCAAGCTATCATAAGTGCATTCCCCAAGGATCCCCGTTGGTGAACCCTGCTTGCGTAGAATAGGCATTTGGTGTTCTCCGGGGTTGCAAATAGGTCTATGGGTGGGATTCCCCAAACTGAAAAGATCTCCTCGAGAATGGTCTGGTCTAACTCCCACTCATGACTGATCGATCTTTGGCGACTCAACGCATCCGCTGTTGAATTGAGCGAACCTGCGAGGTGTTCTGCCATAAGAGCAATGTAGTGGAGAATCGCCCAGTTCCAAATTTCCTGAGCTTCTTTTGACAGAGCCCGGGGATCTTGTCCCGCCCTGTTTGTTTATATAGTGCATGGCCTTTGTGTTGTTCGTGCGAACCAGCACTGTGTGATTCTGAATCCTCGGAAGAAAAGCCTGTAGGGCCAAGCAAATAGCTTTGAGTTCCAATAGATTGATGTGGAACTTGCGTTGGTCTGGATCCCAATGACCGCTCACCTTCAACTCTTGTAGCACCGCTCCCCAGCCTTCCAGCGAGGCGTCCGTGGTTAGAACCATGTGAGATGGAGGAAGCGTGAAGGTTAGACCTCTTGAGATGTTGTCTTTTACCAACCACCAGCTGCTTGCTTTTTTCATTGCTGGTGTCACCGTGATCCTGTCGTCGAACGAGCCGTCCGCTTGGCACCATTGCCTGTCCAGATGCTCTTGTAGTGGACGCATTCGAAGCCTGCAGTGCGGAATCAATGGTATGCAGGATGATATCGATCCAAGCAGGGACTTGTAGAGATGGACCGACATTGATTTCCTCTTTTGCAAGAGACGAGCTGACAGAACAAGTTTGTTCTGACGTTCCTCCGATGGAAAGGTCTTGCAGCGATTTGTGTCCAGGATAGAGCCTAGAAAATTTGCTGACCTGGATGGAGGAAGGATCGATTTCTCCTTGTTGAGTTGAAGGCCCAATTGTTTGAAAAGTTGAATGCAGCGTGTGACTGCCTTGGAAGCTGCCTGGAAAGATGGAGCTTTTATCAGCCAATCGTCTAGGTAGGGAAAGACCTCTAGAGATTGTTTTCGGAGAAACGCCGCCACCGGAGCCAGTACCTTTGTAAAAATCCTTGGAGCGGACCTGAGACCAAAAGGAAGCACTTTGAACTGAAAGTGGCTCTTGCCTACTGTGAAGCGTAGGTATTGCCTGTGAGCTGAGTGGATCGGCACATGGAAGTATGCATCCTCTAAATCCAGAGTCGCCTTGTAGTCTCCTGGATTCAGTAGCCGTAGAATATCCTGAAGGATGACCATCCTGAAGGATAGCTTTATGAGATAGGTGTTGAGTTCCCTTACATCTAATATTGGACGCCACTTTTCCTTTGTCTTGCGAACCAGGAAGAACCTGGAATAAAACCCTTTCCCCCTTTGGGAGTGAGGGACAGGTTCTATTGCCCCCTTGATGAAAAGTTGGTGAGCTTCGAGACGTAAAAGTCCTAGATCTTTCGATTCGTTGGCGCCCGGAGCTCTAGTTGGAGGAAGCTGTTGAAACTCCAACGTGTGGCCACTCCGAATGATATTCAGAACCAACTGGTCTGATGTAATAACCTTCCAGCTGTGTAGGCAATGAGAAATCCTGCCCCCCACTGATGTTAACGGAGGGGTAGGAACAGTAGAAAGAGCCATGAAGCCGCTATTTCCGCTTAGAATTGTCTCTCCTTTGACGCCCTTGACGCCCTCTTGGTGGCTGGCGAGAGAAAGACGCCGACTGGCCTTGGCGCTGTGTGTATTGTGGCTTGTAGGATTATGAGGATTGCGAGTATGAAGAATAGCGCTGTTGATTGCCACCTCTGTACGAGAAAAAACCTCTCCCCCCTCGCACCTCTGAAAGGAACTTTGCGGTAATTCAATGACCCCAAGGATCTTGCCTTGTCCGTGTCCTTCTTGATGCCTTGAAGGGTATCATCTACATGCTTTCCAAAAAGCATCTCTCCATCGTAAGGTAAGTCCAAGATCTTATTTTGAACTTCCTGGCGAAACCAGGTTGCCCGTAACCAGCCTTGACGCCTTAAAACTGCTGAACCCGCTAGTGCACGGAAAGCTGTAGTTGCTATGTCCATAGCACAATCTATCACCTCTGAAGAGGAACGCTCCCCTTCCACCAGTATCTTCCTGGCCTAATCTTTCGATCCATCCGGAAGTTGGTCCACAAATGGGGATAAATCGCACCACATCTGGCGATCATATCTGCCCAAGATAGCAAGAGCATTAGCAGCTCGGACCAAGAGGCTGACCATAGAAGAGAATCTTTTCACCACATTGTCCAGACATCTCCATTCCTTGTCTGGCGGTGTTGTGAGTGGTGTCGATGGATTTTTGGACTTGCTTTGCGCCGCCTGGGAAATAACTGAGTCCGGCTTCGCTGACCAGTCAGGCAAGCAGGAATACCTTCTGGAGCTTTATATTTCTTCTCCAGCCGGGGAAGAACAGGAATGACTGTTGCCGGATTCTGCATCACTTTAGTACCTTCCGACCATACATGTTCGATAATTGGAATTGAACGAACGGATTTTCTGAAAGGTTCCTTGAAGTCGTAAAGGAAACAGTCTGATTGTACTGTCGTAATAGGTAGGCCAAATCTTTTGGAAGCCCTTTCCATAAGATTATGGAAACCACCAATGTCAGCAGGAGGGGAGGTAGCAGTATCCTGCACTGGTGAATCTGGATCCTGAATTACATCATCGTCCCAGCCTCTATCCGGGTCATGAGAAGGATCAACCTGAGGATCTCCATCCGATGAGACATCATCATCCTGAATAGGCACAACCTCCTGATAGCTCTCTCTGGGTTCTGGCTCCGCTCGAGAAACCAAAGGCGTCACTGCCACTGCAGGAGCAGTAAGGATGGATGGAGAAGGAGGACGCGTTGCTGCTCCGCAGTCTGCGACGGAAACATTCTCTTGTTATCCTGTAGCATCAATTGCAAGTCCGTTATAAGAGCAGACGGCATTGCCACCATATCCTGACGTGATTTTTGAGAAGGCCTTTCTTGCTGAACAAACTGGCGCTCTTCAGCATAGCACTCATCAGAATCTGAATCTTGGAACTTCACTTGTAATTGGGATGGGCTATAAGCATCTCCATAAGGACCATCCTCATCATCATCAGACTCCTCATCCAGAAGGAAAGTGGGAGGCAAAGGTGTTACACGCCGAGGAGATGTCATCTCTGGGGTAATTTGCTGCCTTTTTATAAATATACGGAAACGTCGGCGAAATCGTCGTCAACGGAACCGTCGACGGGATCGTCGACGGAGGATTGATCGTCGACGGTGTCATCGACGAGCTCGTCGTCATCATCATCATGGCTGCCGTCGTCGACATCGTCGTCGTCGTCGACACTACCTTCGTCGTCATTATCGTCGACGTCGAAAATGTAGACACCATCGTCGACGACTGGAAACAGGTACCTTAAACGTCGACGAAGACATCAGTGCTGCCGCCGTCAACGAAGCTGCCGTCGACGGTCCCGTTGACGAAGCTGCACCTGAACCCAAGTCTTTTTTGGAAGTTGTCGTCGACGTACCAGCTGTTTTTGTCGTCGACGGGCGTGGTTACTTGTCCGATCTTCCTTCCTGAGGGACAATAGAAGGTTTCTTGCCTCCCTTCTCCTTTTCAGATGGTGGAGAAATAACAGAACCACTTTTCTTTACCTTCTTAGCTGTCTGTGTCTCCTCAGTCTGTCCCAGCCTCTCCTTTACACCTCGGTGAGGAGATTTTATGGGACTAGCCTTTTCAGACCTATCAGAGGTCTTTTGTAAGGCTTTTACAGGGGGGTCAATAGAAGTTGAAGGGGATGACCTACTCCTCTTCTTGGATCTTCTGGAGGACGCAGCTGAGGAAGAATCCTCACTGTCAGATGACATAACCTCCTTACGTGACTTCATTTTCTGTAGCCAAGTCAACAAACGGCCTTCCCTGTCTCTGAAGGTCTTTGTAGAGAATGTCTGCAGATTTTACAATCTGTGGCCTTTTACAAGCAGTAGATACAGTCCTCATGCTTGTCCTCCACAAACAGCCTCTTCTTAGAACAGGTAGCACAAGCTCTAAATAACGCCTTCTTCTCCTTGTCAGACATATCAAAGTTGAAGAAATGGAAAAATAATCCAATCTGAAGAGAAAACTGAGCAGAGCTCAGTGGAGACTCCCTAGCACAACGTGCGGTAGAAAATCTGAGGCTCTGAGGCTCTCTCAGGAGGGTTCTATGGGGTGAGGCTGTTCTGATTGGTTGTTGCAGAATTTTGGTCTCTTTTACAAACAGAGGTGGATAAGCTACAAAATGAGATGAGGCCTAAGCCTAGTTTTCTCTTTTGTGCTTACTGCTATGGTATTTTTTTATTTACCGAGGCTCCCATTCCGACGACGGGCGAATTATACAAAGCATGGGAATCTATGAAAGTTCCAATACTGGGGCAAGCCGCGGAAAGGGAGATATCTGGGCCCTATGGCTCGGACGGTGGCATCAGGCGACTAAACGTCTGGGTTGGACCGGTGTGCTGACTCAGGCCACACCCCTGTGGTCCTCTCAAAAACTGGGGCTCCTGTGTTATCAATCAAGATTTGATAAATGGGACACAATCGGAATATCTACCATATATCCGCCTGAACTATCAAAAGGCTAATTCTCACAAATGCAAGACATATTGCATTGCAAATGCTGATGCACCTTAAATATGGTGGGCGAACCGCATGCAACATACAAACTATGGAGCAATTTGGAGCGCGTGTGAAAATAGTCTAAAGCAGCAGTTTTTAATCTGGAGGGAGGGGCCTGGAGGGATCAAAGAAGGCCCAGGCATAGGTTTAGAAAACAAGCATTTGCAATGCAATAGGACTCGCATTTAGGCTAGACCTATTGCATTGCAAATGGGAGAGCGGGCGGGGGGACTGTGGGAGGGGAAGAAGGCACGGGCAGTAAGAGAACCATATTAAAGAAAACAGTGCTCACAATCTAAATAACACGTACTGTGCAACACTCGAAGTAAAGGGGCCAGTAGCCATGGATGGATACAAATGACGACATGGCCGTCATAAGGAGGGACTAACTAGCCTATAAACCAATCGAAGGCAGCATTTAGGAAGGACAAAGACACAAGCCAATGAAACAGATGGGCATGGGAGTGGGCAGAGCTTCCCTCACATAGTGAACTACCACAGATCAACCCCAGAACAGCGCTTGCACACTGGCTCAGGACTCAAGAATCAAGTTACTTACCTGTATTGGTAACTTTCATAGATTCCAATAGCTTGTATCATTGCCCGTCGTCGGAATGGGAGCCTCGGTAAATAATAAATATATATATATATATATATATATATATACATAGGTAGATAAACCATAAAAGGTACAAAAGAGGAAAAATAGGCCTAGGCCTCATTCTATTTTGTAGCTTATATGCCTCCTTTTGTAAAAAGACCCAAATAGAGCACCAACCAATCAGATCAGCCTCACCCTCTGGAACCTTCCTGAGAAAGCTCAGAGCCTCAGATTTTCGTAGCCGTTGCATAGCTATAATGACATCCCCAAAAGGGGTGAGCTTTCCCAGGGGAGGCGGGTGGGCGCATGGGAATCTATGAAAGTTACCAATACTGGAGAACCAAAGTTACAGGTAAGTAACTTGATTCTTACTCCAGTATTGGAACTTTCATAGATTCCCATAGCTTGTATCAGAATAGATAGCAGTTAGTATGCTTAGCACATTTCGTTCACTAAGTCTAAAATAACATCATACAATATGTCATGAGCTCAACATAATGTCATAAGACAGTTAGACAACAGTATAAATAACGAAATGTGAAAGAACAGGAAGGAGGGTAGAAAGGAAAGCTCACCGCTCACTGGAAGAGATTTCTCAGGACTGCTTGACCAACAGCAGCATCTCCTTTAGCATAGGAGTCCAGGCAGTAGTGCTTCGTGAAGGAATGGGTACTGATCCAGGTGGACGCTCTGCAGATGTCCTTAATCGATACTCCTGCGAACAGCGCCGTTGAAGATGAGATAGACCTCGTTGGAGTGTGCTTTAATCTGTCCTTCCAGAGGCTTCCCCGCCGCCTGGTGGCAGAAGCGGATTGCACTAGAGATCCATCTGGAAATCCCCTGTTTTGATAGAGGCAACCCCTTTCGTGGGGCCCCAAAAGCCACAAACAGTTGAAGTGATTTTCTAAAACCAGCAGTGCGTTGAAGATAGAATTTTAAACATCTCTGGACGTCTAGCGAGTGAAGTGTCCTTTCGGCCGGAGTCGAAGGCCGAGGAAAAAAAGAATTTAGAACCACCGGTTCATTCAGATGAAAGTCCGTAGGAACCTTCGGAATAAACTTGGGGTTCATTCGAAGGATCAAGGTATAATTTTTGAACTGTAAAAAGGGTTCCTTGATGGTCAGAGCCTGTAGTTCCCCCACCCTCCTTGTGGAGGTAAGAGCGAGGAGAAGAGCCACCTTCCATGATAAGAATTTTAAGTCAGTCTTATGGATTGGCTCAAATGGAGGCCTCATTAGTTGAGCCAGGACCACGTTTAGATGCCATACAGGAGGTGGAGGCCGGACTGGCGGAAACACTCTAAACAGTCCTTTAAAGAATTGCTTAATGACTCTTGCCGACAAAAGAGAAGGACCCGAACCTGTCCGTCTATATCTGGAGATTGCCACCAGGTGGACTTTGATGGAAGAATGGGTCTGGCCTGCATGTGCCGATGACAGGATATATGGCAAGAACTGATGCGGAGCTGATGAAAAAGGGTGGACTCCTTCTCGCTGACACCATAAATAGAAACGTTTCCACTTTGCTCTATAAGTCCTGTTCGTGCTAGGAGCTCGTGCCTGAGCCAAGATGTTTCTACATTCGTCAGAAATGTCTAGATCTCGGAACTCTCTGTGCTCAGGAGCCATGCTGCCAATTGAAGTGAGTTCGGGTTCGGGTGGAGAACCTGGCCGTTGGACATTGACAGAAGGAATTGGCTTGACCGGAGATGTATGGGATGGTTCTGAGATAAAAGGAGGAGTTCCGTGAACCAAAACTGGCGAGCCCAGGAGGGAGCCACCAGAATCATCTTGCATCGGTCCATCTTGAGCTTCCTGAGGACCCGAGGGATCAGGGGAAAAGGAGGAAAGGCATAAACAAATGCGCCGGACCAAGACATCAACAGCGCATTCCCCAGCGATCCCCGATGGTGTTCCCTGCTTGCATAAAACTGTCATTTTTTGTTTGCCGGAGTGGCGAACAGATCGATCGCTGGAGTACCCCAGCGGGCGAAGCTCTCCTCAACTACGGAATCGTCCAATTCCCATTCATGAGAAATCGCTTTTAGGCGGCTTAGTGTATCCGCTTTTGTATTGCACACACCCGGGAGATGTTCTGCCATGAGCGTGATCTTCTGTGAAATTGCCCATTCCCACAGTAGCTGAGCTTCCTTGGAAAGCTGCGGCGATCTTGTGCCTCCCTGCTTGTTGACATAGTGCATAGCTGTGGTGTTGTCCGTACACACTAGGATGGAGGAGTTTGTTATCCTTGGAAGGAAAGCCAACAGAGCCAAACGAATGGCTCTCCGCTCCAGAACGTTTATATGAAGACGACGTTCAACTGGCATCCAATGCCCACTGACTTGGAGATCTTGCATGCCCGCTCCCCAACCTTGAAGGGAGGCATCTGTTGTAATGATGCGAGGAGCCGGAGGCATCCTGAAGCTGAGACCCACCAAGAGGTGAGATTCCCTTACCCACCAGGCAGCCGCCTGTTTAATTTGTAGGGTGACGGTCACCTTGTCGCTGAACAAACCGTCCACTTGTCTCCACCGAAGGTCTAGTTGTTCCTGTAAAGGCCGCATTCGCAGCCTGCAGTGCGGAATCAATTGAATACAAGAGGAAATCGACCCCAGAAGAGACGTGTACATCCTGACTGATACTGAATGCTTCCTCCGAAGCAGACGGGCCGAAGAAATGAGTTTGGCTTGCCTCTCTTTCGATGGGAAGGCTTTGCAGGAATGAGTGTCGAGAAGTGCGCCCAGGAATTTTGCTGAATTGGCTAGCCGAAGGACCGATTTCTCCCTGTTGAGCTGGAAACCTAGTTGGTCGAACAGACGCAAACATGTTTCTACTGCCCCTGTTGCCGCCTGATAACATGGGGCCTTCAGCAACCAGTCGTCCAAGTACGGGAAGACTTCTATTGACTGCCTTCTCAGAAAAGCTGCCACCGGGGCCAGCACCTTCGTGAAAATCCGCGGCGTGGATCTTAATCCAAACGGGAGCACCATGAATTGGAAGTGACTCTTGCCCACTGTGAAGCGAAGGAAACGTCTGTGAGCTCGGTGGATCGGGGCATGGAAGTAGGCATCTTCTAGGTCTAGCGTTGCCATAAAGTCGCCTGGATTCAGGAGGCGCAAGATGTCCTGGAGTGAGATCATCTGAAATGAAAGCTTCACGAGATAGGTGTTGAGCTCCCTTAAGTCCAGGATCGGACGCCACTTGTCCTTCGTTTTTCGAAACAGGAAAAACCTGGAATAGAAGCCTTCGTCTCTTTGAGATAGAGGGACACGTTGGATCGCCCCTTTTTGTAGCATTTACTGAACTTCCAATCGCAGAAGGCTTAGATGTCTCGTATTGGTGGCGTGGGGAGCTCTATAAGGTGGAATATCCTGGAACTCTAATGTGTGTCCATGACGGATGATGTTCAATACCCACTGATCCGATGTTATCTGTTCCCAGTTGTTCAGATGTTGAGAGATCCTGCCGCCCACTGGTGACACATGGGGCGGAGGAACAGTCGGCAGAGTCAGGAGGCCGCTATTGACGCTTGGAGGCGTCCCTGCCTTGACGCCCTTGTTGCCCACGTGAGGATTGGCGAGAGATGATGGCGATTGCCGTTGAGAATACTGATTAGAGTACTGCGGTTTGTACGATTGCGACTGCTGAGAGTAGCGTTGCTGTTGGTAACCCCCTCTGGTCGCTGTGAAGCCTCTTCCCCTTGCTCCACGGAAAGGTGACCTCCTATACTGCAGGTTGCCCAGGGACCGAGCCGTCTCTGTGTCCTTCTTTATTCCCTGTAGAGTGTCATCAACATGCTTCCCGAACAGCATGTCTCCATCAAAGGGTAAGTCCATGATCCTGTTCTGGACCTCAGGACGAAACCAAGTCACTCGCAACCAACCCTGTCTCCTGAGAACCGCTGCTCCCCCTAGAGCGCAGAAAGCAGTGGTAGCGATGTCCATCGCGCAGTCTATTATCTCCGATGAGGAGCGTTGTCCCTCCTCCAGGATCTTCTGGGCCTCAGCTTTGGGATTGTCAGGAAGCTGGTCCAGGTAGGCAGAAACGTCGCTCCACATCTGACGGTCGTAACGACCCAAGATTGCTAGGGCATTGGAAGCCCTAACCAGCAAACTAGCTATAGATGAGAAACGCTTCCCAGCGTTATCTAACCGTCTTCTGTCCCTGTCAGGTGGAGTCGTTAGAGGAGCCGACGGATTGCGCGTCTTCCGTTGCGCTGCTTGTGATATAACCGAATCCGGTCGTGGTTGCCCAATAAAGCAAGCTGGACTGTCATCCGGCGCCTTATACTTTTTCTCCAAACGCGGGAGAACAGGAATGACCGTAGCTGGCGCCTGCATCACCTTCTTTCCCTCTTCCCATATGTGGTCCACGATGGAAATGGATCAAACGGCCTTGCGATAGGGCTCTTTAAAATCATAGAGAAAACAATCCGTCGAAGTAGAAGGCATGGCGAGCTTAAAACGCGACGTGGCCATCTCCATTAGGTTGTGAAAACCTACCACGTCCGCCGGAGGCGAGTCTATCAAATCCGGTACTGGGGATGCCGGGTCCTGATTCATGTATTTGTCCCATTCAACATCAGGATCTGGAGCCTGAGTATTTCCTTGGTCATCATCTGAAGAGTCTACACGCGGAGGCTCCATCCGCTGGGGAACGTCTACAACCTCTTGCACTTGCGGAAGTGGCAAAGACGGAGCAGCAGACAACCCTGGTCGCTCCTGTGTCTGCCCTTCAACCAGGCCTGATGCATCCCTGTGCCGATATTCATCCAGCATGGATCGTAAGTCCTCTAGAAGAGTGACCGGCATTGAGACCATGCCCCGTTGATCCGGAGCTTCCTGGTATGGAACACGGCTTTGTTGTTGTAGCTGTTCCTGACCATAATAATATTCATTGTCTGACTCAGAGTCATGGTATTTGACCTGCAGTTGGGATGGACTATAAGCATCCCTAAAGACACCATCGTCCTCCTCAGAGTACTCTTCCTCGTCCAACAATAAGGCCGGAGGCAAAGGAGTTACTTTCCTAGGCAAAGTCATATCCGGGGTAATTCGCCTTTTCCTGGAGATCTGTACCCTCACAAACGTAGACGAATCCGTCGTCGACGGTGCCGTCGTTGAGATCGTCGACGGTAGAACTGCCGTTGACACCATTGTCGTCGTCGACGAGGCCGTCGTCGACGGGGTTGTTCTCGTCGACGCTGCAGTCGTCGACGTTGTTGTCGTCGACGGTGTCATCCTCGTCATCGTCGACGATACTACCTTGGACGACGGAACATTCTTCATCGACGGTAAAGGAGATGAAGTCGTCGACGGTAAATTCCTCGTCCAACAATAAGGCCGGAGGCAAAGGAGTTACTTTCCTAGGCAAAGTCATATCCGGGGTAATTCGCCTTTTCCTGGAGATCTGTACCCTCACAAACGTAGACGAATCCGTCGTCGACGGTGCCGTCGTTGAGATCGTCGACGGTAGAACTGCCGTTGACACCATTGTCGTCGTCGACGAGGCCGTCGTCGACGGGGTTGTTCTCGTCGACGCTGCAGTCGTCGACGTTGTTGTCGTCGACGGTGTCATCCTCGTCATCGTCGACGATACTACCTTGGACGACGGAACATTCTTCATCGACGGTAAAGGAGATGAAGTCGTCGACGGTAAATTCGACGACGATGTGGAAGCCGTCGTCGACGATGTCTTAGACACCTTAGCCTTGCCAACTGAAGAAGCCTCAACAGCTGGTTTCTTGAAAGGCTTGGAGACTTCAGCCTGATGGGGTAGCCCGGCCGAGCCATCACCCCCTTTCTTTGTCTTTGGTACCTGAGGTACCGGCCCCTCCCTCTTCTTTTCACTTGCGTGAGGAGATTCGCCCGGGACAAGGCTTGCCAGACCTGTCAGAGGGCCCATGCACAGCCTTAGAGGGGGATTCAGAAGAAACTGACACAGATGACCTACCCCTCTTCTGTGACCGTCGCGAGGAAGTAGATGAAGAAGCATCCTCATCATCACTTGAAATAACACCATCTCTCATCTTTATCTTCTGCAGCCAAGTTAACAGACGCCCCTCACGGTCACGCAGGGTCTTCGTGGAAAAGGTCCTGCAGATCTTACAATCCGCCACTTTATGGTCTGGGTATAAACAATATATACAGTCTTTGTGTTCATCCTCAGCAAAAAGTCGTTTTTTAGAACAAGTGGCACAAGGCCTGACAAGGCTTTTCTTTTCCTTGTCAGCCATTTAAAAGATTCCACAGACAAATCCTGTCAAGAATAGAAGAAAAATACCTCAAGAAGAAAACTAGAGCAGAGCTCTAAGGAGGCTCCTTATCACCAACGTGCGGTAGAAAATCTCAGGCTCTGAGCTTTCTCAGGAAGGTTCCAGAGGGTGAGGCTGATCTGATTGGTTGGTGCTCTATTAGGGTCTTTTCACAAAAGGAGGCATATAAGCTACAAAATAGAATGAGGCCAAGGCCTATTTTCCTCTTTTATACCTCTTATGGTTTATCTACCTATGTATATATATATATATATTTATATATATATATATATATATATATATATATATGTATTATTTACCGAGGCTCCCATTCCGACGACGGGGAATGATACAAGCTATGGGAATCTATGAAAGTTCCAGTACTGGAGTAACCTAAAAAGATACCAAGCAGGTGCTTACTTCGGCAGGACGTGGGCCTCGGCGCAAGTTGCCTAGAATTGAATGGGAAGATACATAAACCAGATTTAATGATTATGCACAGAATGTCCACCCCCGTCGAATCTGGACAATACGAGTTGAAGGCCCCGAGATAAGAAGTTACATGAAGGATCCGAATTAATCGTTCCTTTCTCTCATGTAGCTCCTAAATCCAGGGCCTTTATCCTGACATTTTACAAGTGCTCTGACAAATGTGAAATATATATGCCCTACTTGTGGTTTTATCAGGTGCATTTTCACACTCAATTAAACCAGGCCTCGTATAAACCACACTCTGTAATCCCATGTGCGGAACACTGGGCCACTCAGAATCTGCTGTTCAGGTGTGCCACCCAGTGGGGTAGGTAGAACTACTCCCTCCCGGAGCGGCTCCTAAGTTTGCCGGGGGGAGCAGTGGTGGGGGGGGGGTAAATGCGACATCACGGTTTAGCATTACCAATTAGCTCCAACTCAGTGTTTTCCTGCATGGACTGTAGCACTAACACGAGTTGGTCCAAGGCTGCCATATTAATGCAACATTTTCAGGGTACCACTATGTAAAAGAGTCATTTCATGTATACTTATGTTTGGCATGAATCCAGCCCTGCCGGAGGCACTTTCAGCCAACCTGATACTGTCCTTTTTTTGACGCGCTACGAGAATTAATATGCTACAACAAATGTGACCTCTCTGCGAGTCTGGGAAATAAGAGTGATGTTAATAATAATAACTGGGTTTATATTTAGCTCTTAATACTACAATTCAGTGGTTTCTAGGTTCTATACACAACTGGTGTTACTTTTACCCAAGTTCATGGCACTCAGTTCACCGACTTTGGAAGGATGGCATTCTGAGTGGGCCTTGCAGGCATTCAACCTCGTTAGTTTCCCACAAAGTACATCAGATTTCAACAGCAACCATTTAACTCAACTAACCATCCTGAGCGTTTAAGTATAATGAAAAAACATATTTCAGCCAATATACCAGCAACAACTATGGTGCAAAAAGTGTTCAGAGGCAGTGGTCGTTGGAACAGATGACAGTGGAAGCCTTGACCAATGGCCGACCAGACATCTCTAATCAGCCACAACTGGCGATTTGGCACAGTCAAGGGTTCAAATTGTATGCACTGTAAGATTTTCACTGGCTTTGCACAAGCATGACTTGTGAAATATATGTATCATATTAAAAAAAAGTTTATAATGCCGTATACGTACATCTTCCACTTCTTTGGTCACCTTTTTGGCCAGGAACTCCAAAATGGTGCTGGTCAGGGTCTTGCACTTCCGAGACAACTGCTGCTTCGCACCATCAATACTCACAAAGAAGGGTCCAATGCTGATGGAGCTAGGAAGGGCGTTGTCCAACCGCTCCTTTTCTAAGTAATATTTCTCCACGGCAGCCTTCATATCTTGAGCTGAAGCGTTCTGAGTCTTTAACTCCCTAGGAACACAGAGACACGGCAATCAGTGGCCTTCTTTCAACAGCACACCCCAGTTCCACTGTTTTTTTTTGCCATAATACCCCCTTTTCTGAACAAGTGAGGATGCTCCATCTGTCATGTATTTGAATATAGCTGTATACTCATTTGCACTGAGTTTAGATAGAGACAAATTAGGTAGAAATGGGAGACAACAGAAAATGTTAAACCAAAAACAGGTATTTATGGGACACAAAATCAACGTATAAGGGTTGCGACATTGGACGCAAATTTACAAAGTGTCAACATTTGAATGAATCTATAGAAATGTCAATTTAGGGTCCAATATATTAATGTAATCTTATTTTGCTACCATCAAAGGTTTTGGATTCCGTGGTAGATCAAAAAGGAAAAATGCTGTTGAGAGTTTAAACCTAATTTCAGTACGTAAGACCAAGGGAATAAGATATTTGAGACTTTTGTTAAACACCCCCCCCCCTCCACACCTGCGGATCAATCACACAGCTACAACGTTAACACTAGAAAGTAGCAATGACAAACTAGAATTCTAACATAACAACATACTGTTGGCTTGCACTATGGGACAATAATTGCTCAATTACTGGTCACTAAAACGGTTTAGGCAAGATATGGACGTCTAAAAAAAATACCTATTAAAGGACACTCATTCTGCTATTCATATTCAGAAATTAATTATGAAGGCCTTCTTACTGAATATGCCTTTAATCCTATGGCCCTGCAAAGTTAATGCCCATATCGTACAGAGTTTGGTGCAGCTGCCTCGCAACATTAGAAGATGTCATTGATCTATGATGACATTTAAACAAATTTACTAACTGATCTTAATGTGGGTCCCTCCCTAACTATAAACCTCCTGATTACTCTTTGTCTGAAAATCAGATCAATCACAATGAGTACAAACAACTTCAGGCAGGTGCATCCTGCTGGAGATGTCCAATGCGAATACATCCTAC
This sequence comes from Lissotriton helveticus, assembly GCF_964261635.1. Classification (NCBI taxonomy): domain Eukaryota; kingdom Metazoa; phylum Chordata; class Amphibia; order Caudata; family Salamandridae; genus Lissotriton; species Lissotriton helveticus. The sequence continues at coordinate 1,077,165,489 of NC_136070.1, read as the reverse complement.
TTTTCCCTACAAAAAAAAAACCCACAGCGTAACATTGTTAGCGAAGGTCATTACCATGTGTCGCTAATGAACAAATAAAGAAGTCATTTAACACTGTTACCATATGTGATTCATGAACTCATGCACCTTGAACTGATTGGTCCTTTTGAGGCTTTACAGCTGGAGCCTTGAAGAATACCAAAGCCTACCCCTGGCTATGAATATGTGATGTGTTTTCTTGTGCATATAGTCAATTTATTTATGCTTCTGCTTTATTTTGTTTTTTAAATTGTTAATTCACTTCTATAAGCTATTCAACACTTGTATTCTTTGATACTACTCGATGTACATTCGAAGTTCTGTACGTCTAAATGCCAATAAATAAAAATATTATAAATAAATAAAAGAATACAAAAGCCATTGGACAAAACACGTTGGCTGGCTGACCAAAATAATAATGTTATTGTTGTATACTGTGAAGATCAGGATTTAAACAGTGAATGATTGTTTATATTTACCATTAAGAGTGCAGCCCAATTTATGAATTGAAGAATGGTAAGTTACCTGACTTGCAACAAAGTGACAACTCGCCATTATCTGGTCAAAGCTAAAACAATTGTAGAACCTACGAGGGGTTTGTCCAAGTAAATGCCCTTAAATACACTTCAAACTACAGTGTTTCAATTCATCTGGACTCTAAGCTGTCTCACTATCCGTAAAACATATGGACCAACTAATGTCAGTCTTCCTAAAGAATTCCTGAAAAGTGATCAACATTCTAATCAAAACATCAGTAAACCCAAACTTTCACACTGATCTTTTTTATTATGACGTGCAGAAGCCGTGCCGCAGTGGAGATTGCTGGAGGTGGTGTGCACAGAGAATGTGTTCTTACCCTTAGAATTGGCCAGTAAAACGGATGGCAAAGCACTATATTAACATACATGTATTGGCACACGAAAGATTGTCAGATAGGAATTTGGGAACTGAGGCAGGTCAAAAGGTGGGTGAATGTTGCTGTCTACTAAGTAACACAGGAAGATGGAGATGACTAGAGCTTCTGAGTGGAGTTAGGAACTTAATCCTTGATTCTCTATTGGAGATTCCCAGCAGCTATAGACAGTCTGTATATTGGTATTGTAGATTTTGAGCCAGTATACTTACGTTCCACACAGGGAGAAGCTACTGCTCTGAACACAGTTAAAGAAAATGAGAGGAAGCCCAAGAGGGGAAAAGGTGATTTCTTTAACTAACAGACCTCATCAAGAGGGGCGACAAAATAAAAATAATTCAGGTGCAACAGTTGAACTGGCTGTCTCATATGGAAAGGCCTTTCTCATGCAGCAAGTGCAGAGCTACTGTCAGTGAAAAGCAAACTCAAGGCTCTGGAGGTGCGACTGGTGGCAAATGATAAACAGATGCAGGGAATAACTCAACAGATGGGTATGGGCACATTCAAGCTCCTTGTCCAGGATAGAGCCCATGAGAATATTCAGAAGTTCAATAACTGCAGCGTTAATGCCATGGTACAACTGAATCAAAGACTGGATGACGATTTCAGAGCATCGCACCAGTAAATCTTAAGGTTTCCATTGTTCTCAAATGGTGAGGATCTTAGAGAAGTGTTAGAGAAGAACAAGTTACTTACCTTCGGTAACGCTTTTTCTGGTAGATACAGTATCTGCCTGTGGATTCCTCACCTTGTGAATATCCCCCTGCGTCAGCAACGTAGATCCCAAGAAACCGTTAGAGTCGACGACGCGGAAAAAAGGGAACTGATGTCATCACGCCGACTTAGGCCTAATATGGAGTCGGTGACGTCAGCCGGAGTCGCGCGCGATGCCGTGCTCCTGTGACGTCGTCCACGCCAGCGTGCTACAAAAGAGTTTTCCGAACGTTGCTGACGCAAGGGGATATTCACAACGTGAGGAATCCACTGGCAGATGTATCTATCAGAAATGTCAATTCTCTGGGGTTCTCGGCGGAACCAAGGTGGATATTATGGGAGTTGTTACAGCAAAAAAGCTACCCAAAAAAGGATCATCTGGGAATCAGTAAGGAGAATGCCACTCATTAAAAACGTGAGGCATTACAGAAGTTTCTGTTTTCAAAAGCAGTCATCAGAAAGAAAAAGCTTTCCAGGGGAGCAAAATGTTGATCTTCTTGGATCTTAGCAGTACGCCAGAGGAGGCAGAAGGTGCAGATGGTGAAAGGTGAATTTGTGGATGTTGGAGAGGAGATTTCAATTTAGCAACCAGACATTTTGAGGGTATTTTATGAGCGGGAAGTTCATATGTACAATGACCCCAAGGCACCTCAACATTATTTAGCAAACACGCAAAGTAGAGCAGTCTTGCAGATATCTCAGTGGTGTTTACAATTCGTGGGGATCTCATTATGGTAAAATGTCATCTGTGCGGCCTCATGGAAATAAAATAAGTGGTTTGTTACAACTGTGCACGAGTTACACTGTGTGCATAGTATTTGTTCTGTATTGGCTTAATGAAGAGGTTTACAAAAAGGTACTAAAATCTTGCAAAACATCATCATACTCATATTACAACTGTATCTCTAGGTTGACCGATCTGGGTGAACAGCAATTGTGTCACCAACACACTCCTTGGTCCGCTGACAGGCATGTTGGCAGCCCTGTGTATACCCAGTGCTTCAGTAATAAGGAAGCATGGGCCAAGAGAGGCTCGATGTGCTTTCTGGATCTCCGCATTGGAATGAGACGGACTGCTGCACAGTGGTGCTGGGATGGTTTGGAAAAGCGATAGGTTGGTCTCATAAATCAAGTAGGTAGCAGGCAATCTTCAGGTGAGGTTGGAGTACATTAGACTTAGCAGTGTTTAGTTCCCAGTGCTCTGAAAGCATCTGCAAAACGTTGTTCGTGGTATTAGATGAGAGGGGTGTTGTAGACCAAGTTTGGTATACCTATGTGTGGGCACAGTGCCGGTATAGAGGTTGGTGCTGTTGGGTAGCACTGAAAACACTGGTAGAGCTATGTGTGGGTTTCAATACTGGAATAAAATGATTTCCTATCAGTTGTGAAGCATTGGTAGACATATTCATGCGTCCCTTGTCTGCAAAGGTAGGGCGCTACCTGTAAGGATTACGGCACATTGGCAGAGTTGTGCATTTCTTAATGTAATAGTGTTGCCCAAGAGGTTTGGTGTGCACTGAGAGCATGTGGGTCCAACGGTTGAAATAGCTTGAGTACTGGAAAAAAGATCCTCTTGATGAATAGTGTGTGGGGTAAAGTATAGAAATATAGGGATCAGGCAGAATGAAGATGCGACTTGAGGCGCGTCACAACAACAGTATATGGGTGCCAGTTGTTGAAGGGGAATGGATGCTGCAGATTATGTGGAAGATTAGGGATTAAGTATATTGACATATCTGTGTCTAGGCTGCAAGTCAGGATGTTTTATTTTCCAAGCACACCTAGCAAGGTTACATCGATAAGCAAGTAGTATGAAAACACAGAATTTCCCCGCAACTGTCTATTAACAGAAATTGTGACTTTGGACCAATTCAAGACCAATAATTTCTCAAACTCATGGCTGCCTTACTTCATGCCAATAACAATTTTATACCAAAACACCGATCTAGCAGAAAAAAATCATTTTTATGCCAAACTCTTGAAACAAAAACGAAGCCCTGCTTTTTAATACTCTAAGAACATAGCTCTTTCACTAAGGAAATTAGCAAAGTAGCACGTGAGCTGGAAAATCAGTAATGCTCTTATACCAGCAGGATCCTAACCAATTTTGAGAACTGGCTCTCTTGATGTCTAGCCCCGGTGTTATATGAATAGACCGAAAGCTTTAAAGACAACACTCATAACTCAAAACAGCTAAAAAAAAATATGCTCCTGAGTTCCTACCACACCACACATCTGGACATTTATTAGATATGCACTGCATTTGTGTTAGACACAGTTTGAACTAGTACTGGCCAGTACTATGATCTAAACACAGCTTAATATTGTATTCTGCAGAGATTCGAGCCATTCAGAACTCGCTGAGCCTTAGCGAGTAAATCCATCCTTTCAGTATTGCTAAGAATCAATCCAGCTTCCTCCTTACAGCACCTAAATGAGCCATCAGGCGAATTATGTTACAGTACATCTAAAAACCCTAGCTGACCTAACAACATCAAGCAAAACAACATTCTAGAAAGCTTCTCGTTGGTAATTGTTAGATATGACGAAGTGGGTAAAGAGAATGATTCTTTTTTCTCTAAATTGGATGCCCTCTTTAAGAATTGTGGTATTGGCCAATGGATAAATAGTGTGTCATGGGCTCCAATGAAAGCAAGGGAAATTCCCCTCCAACCTACTGCGCAGGTAGTGAAAGGAAACCTTAAATGAAGTGCAGAGGGCCTTCTCGTTCTAAGGTCCTGGTGTCACAACACCTCCTGCACTGTTTGTAGCTACGACCCTGCAATTGTCAATGGACAAAATGCTATTCAAAATCAGGGAACATGTTTCCTCACTAGGTTTGATGGAGAAGGGGTTGAACTGATGGGTAGATTCAAGCCCCTCTGGTATACTCTTCACCCTACTTTGTGCTGATCTTTTACTGTTATCACTGCAGCGATATGCAAGTACGATTTGATTGACTTCAATAAACAGAATTTCAAACAAAAATTAGGGAATCAGTTCTAGAATCACGTGCCGTATTACCGATTACTGTTGTAGTTACCACCTTTCAAGGAACGCTTGGGTGAAAAATCAGAATACAGCCATATTCCCACATCATGAAATTACTGATACTTTTGACATAATTAATTCTGTGTGCAAACATATTGATGCAGTATTCCCATGGCACCAATGAAGGGTACCTTAGAAGCCTTGCAATACATTTTTAGTTTAAAGGTTTTGAAGCCTACTACTGTGTTTTGCAGGGGGCATTCGGTCTGCCAATGCAATCAGCACATATCCCTCAATACCCACCATTTGCCAGTGCCACCTGCTCGAGACACCTGTTCTGAAAGTATCAGGTTATTCCATAGTGGGGTTGTCAGGTGCCCCTAGGGTATACGCCAAACGGCACAAAAGCTTTCTAGTATCTTAAACCTTCTTTCGTCTTAAATATGAAGAATTTGAATGGATATCCTTCTTTCGCATGTCCTGCTGTCATTTTTCCTGAATGTAAAGTGGCCTTATTGAGTATAAAAACTTGTTTCAATCAATCTTCTAAAAGTGAAGGGCAGTAATAGTTATAATAATTTTCCAAGTGAGGAACTTCCTCATGGCAGAGGAGTCAGTTTGTGTCTACTAATAATCAATCAATCAATCAATCAGAACATTTATAAAGCGCACTACATACCGGCGAGGGTCTCAAGGCGCTGGGGGCTAGGCTGCAGCTAGTGGTCGAAGAGCCAGGTCTTGAGTAGTCTCCTGAAGGTCTGTGGGTCTTCTGTCTGTCGTAGGAAGAGGGGGAGGGAGGTCCATGTCTTGGCGGCGCGGTGGGAGAAGGACCTGCCCCCGGAGGTGGTTCTGTGGACGCGTGGGACGGCGGCCAGTGAGAGGTCGGCAGAGCGGAGTTTCCTGTTGGGTGCGTAGAATGATAGTCGGTTGTTGAGGTATTCTGGGCCGGAGTTGTGGAGTGCCTTGTGTGCGTGGGTCAGGAGTTTGAAGGTGATTCTTCTGTCGACGGGGAGCCAGTGTAGGTCTCTCAGGTGCGGTGTGATGTGTTCTCTGAGGGGGACTTCGAGGATCAGGCGTACAGAGGCGTTCTGGATTCTTTGAAGTCTGCTGATGAGCTTGGACGGGGCTCCGTCGTAGAGGGCGTTGCCGTAGTCGAGTCTGCTGCTGATGAGGGCGTGGTGACGGTTTTTTGCGTGTCTGTAGGGATCCATCTGTAGATTTTACGGAGCATGCAAAGGGTGTAGAAGCAGGTTGAGGAGAGTCGAGGATGACTCCCAGGTTGCGTACGTGGTTGGTTGGTGTAGGGGCGGTGCCCAGTGACGTGGGCCACCAGGAGTTGTACCAGGCTGAGGGGTTGGGTCCGAGGATGAGGATCTCCGTCTTGTCCGTGTTCAGTTTGAGCCGGCTTTCTTCCATCCAGTCGGCGACAGCCTGCATACCACGGTGGAGGTTGGCTTTGGCGGTGAGGGGGTCCTTGGTGAGGGAGAGGATCAGCTGGGTGTCGTCGGCGTAGGAGATAATGTTGAGGTCGTGATGTCTGGCGATGCGTGCGAGTGGTGCCATGTAGATGTTGAAGAGCGTCGGGCTGAGAGATGATCCTTGTGGGACGCCTCAGATGGTCTTGATGACTCCTGAGTGGAACGGTGGGAGGCGGACTCTTTGGGTTCTGTCGGAGAGGAAGGAGGTGAGCCAGTCCAGGGCCTTGTTGCGGATCCCTGCGTCGTGGAGGCGTGTGCGTAGTGTGTAGTGGCATACTGTGTCGAAGGCGGCGGATAGGTCCAGGCGGATGAGGGCTGCTGTCTCGCCGTTGTCGAGTAGGGCTCTGATGTCGTCTGTGGAGGCGATGAGGGCAGTCCCGGTGCTGTGGGTCTTGCGGAAGCCTGACTGGGAGGGGTCGAGGATGTTGTTGTCTTCTGGGTAGTGGGTGAGCTGGGTGTTGGCGATCTTTTCGATGACCTTGGCCGGGAACGGAAGCAGGGAGATGGGCCGGAAGTTCTTGAGATCGCTCGGGTCCGCCTTGGGTTTCTTCAGTGGGGCGTTGATCTCGGCGTGTTTCCAGATCTCAGGGAAAGTCGCGGTCTCGAAGGAGAGGTTGATGATGTTACACAGGTGGGGTGCGATGGAGCTGTCAGCCTTGTTGACGATGTGGTGGAGGAGAGGGTCGGATGGGGCGCCTGAGTGGATAGTGTTCATGGTTTTGATGGTGTCCTCGGTGGTCATGCTCGACCATGCGGTGAGGCGGTCAGGGTCGGTGGGGATCGGTGGTAGCGGCATGGTGGGGTTAGCGGGGTTGGTCCGAGGGTTGAAGCTGTCGTGGATGTCTCTGATCTTGCGGTGGAAGTAGGCGGCAAGGGTGTCGCACAGGCCCTGTGACGGCTGGATGTCGTTGGTGCAGGAGCTGGGGTGTTAGAGTTCCTTCACGACGTTGAAGAGCTCCTTGCTGTTGTGTGCGTTGTTGTCACGTCGGTCCTTGAAGGAGGCCTTCTTGGTGGTCCTGATGAGGTGGTGGTGGTTGGGGATAGGGTCTTTGAGGGCTGCGCGACTGTCGGGCGTTTTCTCATTGTGCCAGGTGTTTTCCAGTCTCCGTCAGGTGCGCTTGGAGGCTAGGAGCTCCGGGGTGAACCAGCTGGCTCTCTGGCTGGCGTCGCTGTGGGTGTGTTGTCTCCTTGGGGCTAGGGTGTTGGTGCACTCTTCCATCCAGAGTCTGAGGGTGCCGGCCCCCCCCTCGGGGTCGGTGGGTTGAGTGCGAGGTGTGTTTGTAGTAGTTCTTTGGTGACTTTGCCCCAGCGGCGTCGGGGTATCTGTAGGGTGCCGTGATGTGAGACGGGTTTCTGGAAGGTGAAGTGGACACAGCGGTGGTCTTCCAGGTGAGTTTGGAAGCGTGGCTGAAGGCAACGTGGGGGCTGGAGGAGAAGATGGCATCGAGCGTGTGACCGGCGATGTGGGTGGGTGTCGTGACGATCTGCGTCAGTCCGAGGGTGGTGAGGTTGTCGATCAGGGTGGAGGAGTTGCTGTCGTTGTTGTTATCCAGGTGGTAGTTCAGGTCTCCAAGGAGGATGTAGTCGGTGGATGTCAGTGCGTGCGTTCTGATGAAGTCGGCGATGGAGTTGCAGAATTGAGGGTAGGGTCCTGGTGGTCTGTAGACGAGTGTGCCTCTTAGGGTGGTCTTGGGGTCCGTGTGGATCTGAAAATGCATGTGTTCGGCGGTGTTGAGGGTGTCGGAGGTGTTGGTAGAGACCCTGATGGTGTTCTTGTGGATGATGGCGATTCCTCCGCCGACTCCGTTGGTGCGGTCCCTGCGGGTGATCTTGTATCCGTTGGGGATGGCCACTGCGATGTCCGGGGCGGAGGCTTCGTTCATCCAGGTCTCGGTCAGGAAGGCGATGTCTGGTGATGTGGAGTCGAGCAGGTCCCAGAGCTTGACGGCGTGTTTACGTGCGGAGCGGGTGTTGAGCAGGATGCATCGGAGCTGGTTGGGTTCAGTCGTGGCGGGCGTCTCGGCGTTTATGATGCAGGAGAAGCTGCAGTTCCGGCAGTTGAAGGGGCCGTGGGTGCGCTTGGGGGCGGCCTTGTGGCAGCTGAGTGGTCATCCATGGTTGAGTGCGGTGAGGGTGTTGGTGTCGTACCGGATGTGGGCTTTGTGGGCTTTGTGGATGGTGCGTTGTCCAGGGGTCGTGGCGCTGGGCGCAGTACCGGCGCGGACGGGCGCAGACGGGCTTGCCTTAGGCGCGCCTTCGGCGCTGCGCGCGTTCGCTGAACAGCCTCGCAGCGGCCGGCATTAGAGGGAAGGAAGGGAGGGAGGCTCAGCTGGGAGGCGGGGGAAGCAGGGAGGGCGACGAATGAGGAGCATGGGGTGGGGCCGCAGGGGAGGCAGCGGCCGGAGATCTAGGAGGAGCGCGGGGTCAAGGGGGAGGGGGGCTGGTGCCACGGGCAAGCAGGCAAATGGGCAGGCAGGTAGATGGGCAAGCAGGAGAATGGGCAGCGAAACAGGACCGGATCACAGGAGCCGCAGGCAAGGTCAGGAGACACCAGGTAGTGGCACACAGCGGCGGAGCTGCAGCGGTGCGGGGAGCGACCTACCGGAGGGTCAAGGGTCGCTTTCCTCACCTCGCAGCAGCCGCCTTAAATGAGGAATGGGGAGGGGGGTTCAGCTGGGAGGCGGGGGAAGCAGGGAAGGCGACGAATGAGGAGAGGGGGGCGGGCCGCAGGGGAGGCAGCGGCGGGAGATCTAGGAGGAGCGCGGGGTCAAGGGGGAGGGGGGCTGGCCCACAGGCAAGCAGGCAAACGGGCAAGCAGGAGAACGGGCGGTGAAACAGGACCGGATCACAGGAGCCGCAGGCAGGCAGCAGGCAGGTCAGGAGACACCAGGTAGTGGCACACAGCGGCAGAGCTGCAGCGGGGAGGGGAGGGACCTACCGGAGGGTCATTTCCCAAGCTATAAACAGCTAATAGTCATACCATATAGGTGACCACAGAACTTGTTATGCAAGACACAAAAATAAAAATCTTTGTACAACAATTATTTTAACTTAATTTTCATGTCTTTTTCAGAGAGTGAGAGTCCACTACAAACCTTAATCTGTCTCTGTCTTATGTACTAACCAACTAAAATTCAATTCATATAGAGCCTCGATCTTGCAGGTTACTGCAGCACCCATTATTCCATCGTCTACAGTGACAATGTAAACATGACTACAGGCCTGCCACCAGTAGCCTGGCTCTGTTGATTTTAACTGCAAATTCGACCTGTCAATCAATCAATCAGTAGATTTGTAGAGCGCTTCTTATCACGTGTGAGAATATCCAGGTGCTTTTGACAGGCCTGAAACCCTCCTTTTAAATATTGTGATGTCACTTCTAAATAAGCTTTACTGTCCATTAAATCAGGGTGCAAGGTGCCTAAAAGTAGGACATGCAAAGGTTAATGTTTAATATTTCCTTACAGTGACTAGCACCTCAAAGCTATTTTCATTGTAGCAAGGTTGGCTGTTTCTTAGGAAGGCAATGGGGTACAATATTAAGTTTAATAAATGGTATCTCTGCCTCGGAAACAATTACACATTGAATTTTTGAACTTCCTGAAATATTATTGCATGCCCAATTCACTGGTAAAGTTGGATTTCTGATACATAGTTTGGAAAAGTGACTTCTCAAAAGCCACCTTTGCCCTGCCTGAAACTACTGGAAGATAGATCTGCAGCCCATTATTAGCATTTCAATGTGTTTGAGATATGAACATGCTCCCAGGACAGGGACTTAAGGTCTTGGGTGTGGGGTGGTGTAGTTGTGCCCTTGACACCTGTGGGCTGGACGCAATGACTTTATTAATTTTAAAGAGGCCTACACTGTCACAAGCAGATGTATCCAACACCCATGCCTGCATCCTTCTTTTGTCCCTCCAGCAAGTCTGGCTTTCATCACAGTGGGCACTTGTTCACATCACAGTGTCACTGCCGCCTGCAATGTCAAGACCTGCTTGACAGGTCGTCGCACAAGTTACTACTTGTGTAACGATATATCTGTAAGAGACATTAGTTAGTGATAGATTCCTTACCTTAGAATATCCCCAGGCGTCAGACTGGATCCGGAAATTTTTTGCGTAGCAGTACCCTTGCGCGTCGGTAGTCGTCGTCTGCGGCTCCGCGTCCGTCGTCGGCGTCGTGGGCGCCGTGATGACGTCGTCAAAGTACTTAGACGCCCCCTTCGCGTGCTGACGTCCGTTCTTAGACACAGCTTTTCCGCGCCAGAAGCGCTGAGCCATTTTAAAAACCAACACTGGTGCCATTGAAACTAGGGCCCTGAAAGGGGATAACCCTAACCCTAGATATCGGTTCGCAGAACGGGGAGGATGGGTGGGTCGGTAAGGAATCTATCACTAACTAATGTCTCTTACAGATATATCGTTACACAAGTAGTAACTTGTGCATCTGAAAGAGACACGTTAGTGATAGATTCCTTACCTTAGAATAGATACCCCAGCAATACCAACCCCGGTGGTGGGTCTGCGAACCAATAATCACACCAGAAAGTCCTGGAGGACAGAACGGCCAAAGAAGCCATCCCTCCAGACTTGGCTGTCGAGGCAATAGTGTCTTGCAAACGTGTGCAGCGAGGCCCCCGTAGCTGCCTGACAGATGTCTTGTAAGGGCACTCCCCATCCCAGGGCAGTTGTAGTTGCCGTGGCTTGGGTGGAATGAGCCCGCAATCCAACAGGGGGCTCCTTTTTAGCCAAGGAGTAACATGCCTGGATACACAAGATGATCCACCGGGAGATGGTCCTCTTGTGCACCGCTTTCCCCTTCTTAGCACCCACGTAACCAACAAAGAGTTGGTCATCCACCCGGAACTGGCGTGTGCGATCCAAGTAAAATGAGAGCGCACGTTTTGGGTCCAGACGGTGGAGCCGCTCTTCCTCTTTAGAGGGGTGCGGAGGCGGAAAGAAGGTCGGCAAGGTGATGGACTGCCCGATGTGGAAGGCTGTGACAACCTTGGGCAGGAAAGATGGCTTAGTACGCAACACAACCTTGTCCGGATGGACAGAAAGGAAAGGAGGAGTACAAGAAAGGGCCTGGAGCTCACTCACTCTCCTGGCAGAGGTGATGGCAACCAGGAAAGCAGTCTTCAGAGTTAGAAGGCGGAGAGGACAGTTGTGAAGTGGCTCAAAGGGAGCGCACATCAGAAATGTAAGAGCAAGGTTCAAGTCCCACTGAGGCATCACAAACGGAACAGGAGGGAACGTGTGTGTGATGCCCTTTAGAAATCTGTTTAAAATAGGGGACTTGAACAAAGAAGGTTGATCAGGCAGCCTCAGAAAGGTAGCCCTTGATAGTGCCCAGAGCAGAGCCCTGCTGGGCAAGAGAAAGAAGGAAGAGAAGAACCTCAGAGAGAGGGGCAGCAAGAGGATCCACGGCCTTTGCTGTGCACCATGCCACAAATCTGTTCCACCTGCAGGCGTATACCGACTTTGTGAAGGGACGCCTGGCTGCCAGAATGACGTTACAGACTTCAGGAGGCAAGTCAAATGGCCTCAACTGTCGCCGCTCAATCTCCAAGCATGGAGGTGGAGACTGGACAGGTTCGGGTGGAGGACCTTCCCCTGCTGCTGCGACAGAAGGTCCTCCTGAAAAGGCAGAAGAACCGGGGGATCGACTGACATACTGAGTAGCTCTGGATACCAGTACCTTCGTGCCCAGTCCGGAGCCACAAGGATGACTTGGGCCCGGTCGCGCTTGATCTTCTTCAGCACTCTGGGCAGAAGTGGTATAGGCGGAAAGGCGTACAATAGACCGCAACTCCACTCGCGACGAAAAGCGTCTCTGAGCGAGTGCCGCCTTGGAAATTTCAACTCGAAGAATTGATGACATTGCGCGTTCTCTTTGGTGGCGAATAGATCTAACCAAGGCTCTCCCCATCGCTGAAAGAGGCCTTGCGCCACGTCCGAGTTCAGACGCCATTCATGATCCATCATGCACCGACGGTTGAGCTTGTCCGCCCTGGCGTTCAGAGAACCTGCCAGGTGTTGAGCCACCAGGGTCACGCCCTGGCGTTCCAGCCACTGCCAGAGGCGCAGAGCCTCCTGGCAAAGGGTCTACGACCTCACCCCGCCCTGTTTGTTGCAGTACCACATGGCGGTGGTGTTGTCCATGTACACCTGCACTACACTCCCCCGGACAGAGGGGAGGAATGCTTTCAGTGCTAGATGAATCGCCCGCAACTCCAAAAGGTTGATGTGGAGCCGGGCCTCCGCCGGAGACCAGATGCCTCTGATCTCCGCCTCTCCCATGTGGCCTCCCCAGCCCTGGAGGGACGCATCCGTCACAACTACGTGCTCCGGTTGGGGAAGGGAGAGGGATCTGCCGCTGACCCAATCGCGGTCCGTGAGCCACCACTGCAGCTGTCTCGCAGTGCCCTCCGAGATCAGGACATGGTTGGACAGGTTGCCCTGATGCTGGGCCCACTGAAAATTCAGGTCCCACTGCAGAGCCCGCATCCGCCACCTGGCGTGATGCACCAATAGGATGCAGGAGGCCATCAGCCCCAGAAGCCGGAGCGTCAACCTGACCGAGACCCGGGATAAAGGCTGAAATAGTGGAATCAGAGCCTGAATATCCCGGACCCGCTGTTCGGGAGGATAAACCCGAAACTGCGCTGTGTCCAGAACCGCTCCGATGAAGAGGAGCTTCTGAGAGGGGCACAGGTGTGACTTCGGCACATTGAGGGAGAACCCCAGCTGGTGCAGGAGGTCTGCCGTTGTCTGGAGGTGGCTGACGACTGTTTGGGGCGAGCCTGCCTTCAACAACCAGTCATCGAGGTAGGGGAAGACTGAAACCCCTAACCTGCGCAGATGAGCTGCGACCACCGCCATCACCTTTGTGAACCCCCCCGTGGGGCGCTGGTAAGGCCGAAGGGGAGCACGGTATACTGAAAGTGCTCGTGGCCAACCGTGAACCGCAGGTAGCGCCGGTGGGCCGGCAGGACGGGGATGTGGAAATGAGCGTCCTGCAAGTCCAAAGCTACCATCCAGTCTCCTGGGTCCAGGGCAGCTAAGACCTGAGCCAGTGTCAGCATTTTGAACTTCTCCTTCAGGAGGAAGCCGTTGACGTTCCGTAGGTCCAAGATAGGGCGTAGGCCCCCTTTGCCCTTCTTGGGTACCAGAAAGTAGTGGGAGTAACAACCACACCTTACTTCTGGCCCAGGAACGCGCTCGATGGCCCCCTTGGCCAAGAGGGCCGTAACTTCCTCCTGCAGAAGCCGCAAATGATCCCCCGAAACTCGGTGGTACTGCGGTGGCATGGCTGGAGGGGTCGCCTCAAAGGGGAGGGAGTAGCCCCTTCGGACGATTTGCAGCACCCACCTGTCCGACGTGACAGTGTGCCAGTGGAGGAGGTGATGGCGAACCCTGCCCCTCACTGGCGTCACATGGGCCTGAAAGCACGGACTAGGAGGGTTTCGAGGCGGATGCTGCGGGGGAAGGTGTGGACTGACCTCGCCGTTGTCCCCGACCGCCTCCACGGCGGTTTCCACGGCCGCCACCGCGTTGTGTATTACCCTGCGGAGCGTGGCTGGCAGCACGTGTGGGTACACCCCTTCTTTGGCCACGAAAGGAGTGAAAGGCAGCCGATTGCTGGCGCGGGGCCGAGAGGCCCAAGGACTTGGCCGTAGCCCTGGAGTCTTTAAAGCGCTCAAGCGCATGGTCTGCCTTGTCGCCAAAAAGGCGACGGCCATCAAACGGCATGTCCATCAGTGTGTTTTGGACATCGGCCGAAAAGTTGGTGGACCTCAACCAGGCGTGACGTCTGACCACCACTGTCGTTGCCATCGCTCTACCTAGTGAGTCGGTGGTATCCAGCCCACACCGGATAGAATATCTGGCTGCATCCCGGCCCTCCACAAGGGCTTGGCCGAGTTTGGCCCGTACCTCCAACGGACACTCTGGCAGCACTTCCGCAACCGTATCCCACAGAGAGTGGGTGTAACAGCCCAAGAGGCATGCGGTGTTGGAAGACCGCAGTCCCAGACTAAGGGAGGAGAAGATCTTTTGCCGTACTGCTCATACCTCTTGGTTTCCCTGTCCGGCGGAGCCGACGGGAATGCGTTCTGGGAATTGGAGGGCTGGATGACCAGGCTCTCGGGGGTGGGGTGGGTGGACAGGAAACATGGGTCACCCGGAGCCGGGCGGTGGCGTCTGGCCACGTTCCTATCTACAGGCGAACCTGTAGCGGGCTTGGACCAAGTGCCCAAAAGAACGTCGGTCAAGGCCTCGTTAAATGGCAGCAGAGGCTCAGCTGAGCATGACTGCGGCTTAAGGACCTCAGTGAGGAGGTTAGTCCTCACAGCCGCGACGGGGAGCTCAAGGCCCAAGGCCTTGGCTGCCCTCATCAACACCACACTATAGGTTGCCCCTCCTCCGTAGCCACGGTAGGAGGTGAGACAAAGCCAGTGTCGGGCGAAGTGTCCAGACCACTGGCATCCCCAAGTTCACCTGTCCAGTCCTCCTGGGACTGACATTCACGTGTCAGAGGGTCTTCAGACCCCTCCCAATACTCCTCATCACCCATCTCCTGATACTCAGGGTCAGAAAATGATGGGGCCGGTTCATGGAAAGTAAACTCTCCGAATGGCGACTGAAGCGGGGCCCGAAGGCGCCGGCGGCGTCGGAGCCGAAGCACCCGACGGCGTCAGGACCGAAGCCCCCGACCCGCTAGGCCCCCCAGACGGGTCCGCTGGGCCCGGAGGCGCCGCGGAGCCCGTCGGAGGAGATAGGGACCTCATGGCCATGAGGAACCGCTCGATCTCCTCCGGCGTCGCGTTATGCCCAGGAACCGGAGGGTATGAGGCCGGACGCGGCGCCTGCGACTCCGACGGAGCCGCGTGGGCGGTGTCACCAGAAACCCCGGCCGCGTCTTGCGAGCGTCGGGGGGAGTCGGAAGAGCGATGACGTCTCTTCGACTTCTTGTGCCTACCTGACGACTTCGACCCGGAGGAGTGATGTCGACTCCCGGAGCTCCAATGGCTCCTCTCCCGCGACCGGTCCCTCGACCTCCGTCCGGCCGGGACTGTTCTAGGCGCAGGGCCGACTGCCAGAGTTCGAGCCGCTTACGGGACCGCTCCCGCCTAGCTTTCGAAGTCAGGGCCCGACAGTCGGAGCAGGTCTTGTCGTCGTGATCGACGGTGAGGGTCGGTGACCGACATCAGTCGGTCGCAATCCTCACAGGGCTTGAAACCTGGCATCCCTACCGGCACCGTTCGGAGTCGAAGACTCGAAAAAGGAAGATCAAAAGATCAAAAAAGGTTAGTCAAAAAGTGACTAAGGTACCACTTTTTCCGGATCTGCGCTGCTGGCGCGGAAAAAAGAAGAACTGACGTCAGCACGGGGAGGCGGCGTCTAAGTACTCCGACGACGTCATCACGGCGCCCACGACGCCGACGACAGACGCGGAGTCGCAGACGATGCCTACCGACGTGCAAGGGTACTGCTACGCAAAAAAAATCCGGATCCAGTCTGACGCCTGGGGATATTCTAAGGTAAGGAATCTATCACTAACGTATCTCTTTCAGATTGCATTTTTTTTAATATGACCTTGGGATGCACTTCAAAAGATGAAAACAGAATGTCAAAATAATTTGTGACAAAAGCAAAAAGAACAAATGATGGACAGAATGCTGAACAATGCAAACACCCCCCCGCCTCCCAGTCACAAAGAACTGGGTTTAACCTGTTGTTTTTTTGCTTACCATGCCACCTCAATTTGGACCCAGCCATATGCAAATCAGTCTTGACCTTGCTCCTAATGGGAACAGTCTAGCCCAAACTGCAAAGAAATCCTCCCTGGATCGGAAACAAGCATCCTGGGACCGGTTTTGGGGTATCACCCCTTATCAGCCAGGCTAGCTGGAATCCAGTGGTGCAGTGAGCATGGGACCCACATCTGGACATACCCTCCCCACTTACGGTGACAAAGGCAAAAAGTACAAATAATGGATGGAATGCTGAGCAATGCATGCAACCATTGGCAGGTAGCAGGTGTACACCTAACTGAACCAAGGTTGGAATATTTTTTTACCCTCTGTTCTGACCAGAAATACAGCTAACAGCTTTATTAAAAAGCCTCCTACATATATTGCACATATCGGCCTATCCTTCCACTCCTCACTCAATGGGTGAAAAGAGACAGCAATTCTGCACAAGAATGACCAGATTGTATACACCTGTTTCCTAATAGTGTCCTGGAGTTTGCATAGAATCACGCCTTCTATCATCAATACATGATAACACTGTGGAACTTTGTTGTCACAGTTCCTTCCAAGGCTGGAACCAAGCTGGAAGGGTTAGAACCCAGCAAGAAAATGAGGAATTCTGCATCATTCAATGTGCCTATACAGAAAACAAGCTGTGACTTGAGTCTGGGTGCACTTTCAACTCAAGCCAGACCAGGAGCCACAAGGATCAAAAGTCATGCTGAATGGGACCACAGAGTACTGACCCTGCTAAGTGAATTTGCTCACCCATGGTTTTGATCAGACAAGTCCTAAGCAACCCACCTACATTGCTGATACCCCGGCATTCAGTACACACACATTGACTTCCTGGAGTGCTGGTATGTGCTGGTTTCTGCCTCAAGAAGACCACTACCTTTTACGGTTTTCTCACAGTCATGCCAGTATGCTAACTGGGGCACAGACCTGTTTGAGTTAAACTCTGGCACAGATAATCATCCGCAGCAAACTTGGTTTCACCAGCGGGGGGCAGAGCTTGCTCGAGACCAAGATGGACGCTTGAGTCTCGAGCTCCGCTAAAGCTGGCACAAGATCCTTCAACATCCTGAGATCTGACGCAGAAGGGGACAAAAATCTGCCGTGGCTGAGCAGTGGAACGCTTCTGCACACAATCGTGCTACAGTGAGGAGACATAGGCGCTGTGACCGGCTCGTGGGGAGACAACCCGGAGCACGGCTAGGCCCAGAAGCAGCGGCCTAGATTCGAAGGCCTGCCTTGCGATGTCGCCTTGCGATGTCGCCCTGCGTGCGGCTGGGCCCTGCGCTGGTGACCCGGGGAAGCGAAGATCCTTTTCGAAACGGGGCGGAGCGAAGGACTCGCCTGTCTGGCCGGCGGTGGCGCTCGTTGGATACCCCCCGCTGAATTTACCCTGCCTGAGGCCCGGCTGCGGGAGGGGGAGAGACGAGACACGGCAGGAGCCCGGCTGTATGTGCGGTAGGAGGAAGATCGGCTGCGGGGGAGGTGCGGAGACGTCCTGGGACTTGAGGGGAGTAAATGGCCCATAAGAAGTCAACCAGAAGCCATTTAAGTGCCCCCACATAGGGACGGCGCCACAGCGGAAGGGGGCTCTTCCCTGGTTTTGCGGCTGGAACGGAACTGCCGGTCCTGCAACTTACAGTGTGGCCTAATTCCGGAGCGTGACTGGCTGACCGGAGTCCAACATAGAGGCGAGGAAGCAGGTGGGACACACGTGAGCGCTGCAGGGGGGCCGCAAGAAGCGAGAGGCGAGTCTGGAGTGGTGTGCCATAGAGGCCCCGGGGGAAGGCACCAAAACGAGAGGCCCTAGATGCGGAAACAGACATGGCCGTCAGAACGCAGCTGAACTCATAGTGAACTACGCCATTTACCAGAAGCTTGCACGGGAACAATAACTGAGGCGACGCCTGGTACACTACTCGCAGCCTCAAGTCGCTTGGAGAGACCGGCGGAGAGCTGGGCGCGAATGAGCCTGGAACTTAGGAGCGGCGGCAAAATGGGGAAACCGGACCGCGTCCAATCCAAACTCCCATTCGCCAGGTTCCGCCCCGTGGTATACCCCGGAACTTCGATTACTACGTAAAAAATGCAAGAAAGCCGAACGGCTATGGAGGAAAGACTGGCAGCACGCCAGCAAGGAAGCCTACCAGAACTCAGTTAGATTTTACAAAGCCTCCATTAAGCGCTCTAAAACCTCCCACTACGACACTCGGATAAGAGAATCTACCAACTTAGCTAGGGAATCCTTCCTAATCGTAAAAGAGCTACTGAAAGTACCAACCACTCCTTCCTCCAACGCCCCCCCTGTTGACCGAAGCAACGAATTAGCCACCTATTTTAATGACAAAATTGCCCGAATCTTAACATCCCTCCCCCCCCCCCTGTCCCTCTAGTCACACGGACAATGAATCACCCTCCAGCCAAGCAGGAAGCAGCATGCGCCCCCAACTAGCTACATTTAGGGCAGTAACCTGCAACGAGGTAGATGCAACCTTGGCCAAAATGAAAAGCGGATCACCTCTGGATCCAGCACCAATTAGATTCCTCAAAACCGTAGCCCCTGTCATAGTTCCCACGATCACAGAGCTTATTAACAGCTCGCTTGCCCAAGGATCTGTCCCCGATAGCTGGAAGAGCGCAGTCGTGAAAGCACTCCTTAAAAAACCCCAGCTAGACCCAGCAGACATGGCAAACTACCGGCCAATCTCCCTCCTCCCTGGCATCAGCAAGGTAGCCGAGAAATTGGTCAACGGACAATTGTCTCAGTTTCTCGAGGCAAATAACATCTTACGGCAATCCCAAACTGGGTTTCGCCCGGGTCATGGCACTGATACCGCCCTTCTGGCCGTTATCGAGGAGGCAAGGCGCATTTTGGATTCAGGAGGGTCAGTGGCAGTGATCCTCCTGGATCTTAGTGCAGCCTTCGACACAGTCAACCATCGTGTCCTCCTCCAAAGGCTGGCGGCAGCAGGGCTCACAGGGATGGCGCTCAGGAAGATAGAGTCCTTCCTTGCCGGGCGCACGTTCCAGGTATGGGACAGCAATCACCACTCGTCCACCCTCCCCCTCACGAGCGGGGTCCCCCAGGGATCATCTCTAAGCCCTACGCTTTTTAATGCTTATATGGCCCCCCTTGAAGACGTGGTGACACCCTTCGGCATCAAAATTGTGAGTTACGCGGATGACACACAGCTGGTCGTCTCCCTATCCCAACTAGACGACCACCCAGACAATTTGGCAAATTGCCTTACGAAAACCTATGGCTGGATGTGTGAATCTTCACTCAAATTAAACGGGTCGAAGACCGAAGTGATGCTCATGGGAAAGCAATGGGTGACCATCCCCCCATCAGCCTGGCCAGACGTGTTCGGGGAAATTCCCACCCCGAAAAAAAGAAATTAAGACCCTAGGAGTCTGGCTAGAACCCGAGCTATCAATGAAAACACAAGCGGCCAAAACTGCAGGAACCTGTTTTGGGCTTATGCGCACCACCCGCAAGATTCTTCCCCTACTCCCGCCCACCTCCAGAAAACTCCTAGTCCAAGGGCTAATACTGTCACGGCTGGACTACAGTAACATGGTTTACCTGGGTGCCCCTGAGGCCACCTTGGCTAAAATACAACGAACACAGAACGCTGCAGCCCGACTACTCATGAACCTTCCCTCCAGAGTGTCAGCTAAACCTGCCATCAAAGCCCTGCACTGGCTCCCGGTGCGTCAAAGGGTGGAATTCAAAGCCATGTGCACGGCCTACAAACTGATTAATGGAGCTGGCCCTCCGATTCTCAGCGACCTGGTAACTCCTTATATAGCTCCCAGATCCCTGCGGTCCGAGAATGAACATCTAGCCAACATCCCCAAATTCAAAAAGACACGCACTGGAGGCCGACGCTTCTCTGTGAAAGCTTCCACCGGATGGAACTCACTCCCCCGTACCCTCAGACTGGAACCCAGCTATCTTATTTTTAGAAAAAAATTGAAAACACTTCTATTTCCGAAATAACGTCCCCCCCTTTTTCTTCTTTTCTTCTTTTTTCTCCTCCATCTCATCTGGATATCAAAATCATTACAGCGCGGGGATGCCTTCGGGTCACCAGGCGCTCTACAAGTCGTTAAAATAAATAAAATAAATAAATTCGCGCAAAAGAGCGCAAAATCAAAGGACAAAGTGGCTGAGGAAGGAAGCAGGTCCTCCTCCCCGGAGGAACAGGACCAGGACATTAAAAGCCTATTACTGTCCATGGAGAAGGGGCTGCAGGAAGGTATATCGTTGCTGGGGGCCAAGATGGATGCGATGACGTACAGGCTGGACAGAATGGGTGAACGACTCGACAAACACGCGGAACGCCTGGACATGTTGAAGAGGAGGATCATGGAGGTGGAGGAGGCACAAACCGCCATTGACCCTGGTCATAAACAACTGGGAAAGGTGATGCAGCTGCTCCAAGACAAGACCGAAGACTTGGAGGCGCGTTCTCGGCACTGTAACGTGCGCAAAGTGGGACTGCCGGAAACGACCCACACCGGTAAGATGGAGACATTCATAGAGCGGCTACTAACGAGTTTGTTAGGGGCAGAAGCCTTCTTCAACATGTTCATCATTGAGAGGGCGCACCGCTCGTTGGCGCAGCGGCCGAAACCGGGGGCCCGCCAAGACCGATAATTGCAAAATTCCTTAACTATAGGGACAGAGATGCGGCCCTAAGAGCAGCCCGAGAAAAACAAACGCCAACTTACGAAGGCTCGAACATCTCCCTGTACCCAGACTTTACTGCCAAAGTCCAGGTGGCGAGGAAGCACTTTATACCTATGAAGAAACAGCTGCGGGAACAAGGCCTGGAATATGCTATGCTCTACCCGGCAAAGCTTAAGGTCAACAGAGACGGTCAGTCGTACATCTTCATGGACCCAAGAGCGTTGCAGAAGACGCTGAAGGACTGGGCGAGAGGGCAGAGGAAATCCCCGGACCATACAACATCTAGCGGAGCCTGCGGAGGTGGCATTGAAGATCAGGACTGAGTGACTAGGAGTCCAGGTACTGTCCTGAATTATTATAGGGGCGGAGATCGGAGCACCTGCTAAACAGTAAGAACGATGGGTTAGGAGCTGCCGATGTTGGGAATCACCCCTGGTGCGGACAGGACAGATAGTTGCCAGCTGGAGGTGACGAGGCAAGTGTCAAGCACTGAGTTTGTATTGTGTTATTGGCCGCTGGACTTGAGCAACCTTCACCCGCATGTGGTGACACTGAGAGGGTAAGAGCAAGCGGGGAGGCGGGGAGGGGGTTGGATTGGTCTGGGATTTGGATGTATCGCGACCTAGTTGGGGGTGGTCTGCTGTGGGTGGGGTCGGGTGTTGGACTCAAAGAGGAGGGGGGGGTTTGTTGGTTTTTTTGTTTTTAGATGCCAGGAATTACAGAATTACAGTTAACCTTGCTAACAGTGAAGACGGTGGCCCATTATGGTTTGTGACATTGGTTTATGTAAATGGCGCCTGATGACTCAGAGCCGGATACTCGAAAGGAGGCACTCAGGGCAATAACGTGGAATGTCAGAGGGCTGAATGATTTTAGGAAACTACGTAAAGTTTTGAACTACTTGCTGAGACACCACATAGATTTAGCGCTGCTGCAAGAGACGCACCTACCAGACAACAGCCCAAGGTTGCAGGCTAGAGGCCTGAAGGGCCAGACTAATGCGGCAGGCTTCACAACACACGCGAGGGGGGTACTGACGTGGGTGAACCCGAAATCGGATTACACCTTGAGAAAACTATGTGCTGACCCAGGGGGCAGGTACGTCATATCGCACTGCACGGGCAGGGGGATGGACATGCTGGTGATTAATGTATATGACCCTAACTTTGACAGCCCCGAATTTTACCGGCGATTGGCTGCTGTGGCGCGGGAATTTAATGGCCTCCAGGCTGTTTGGGGAGGAGATTTCAATATGACTAGATGCCCGGAGCTGGACAGATCGAGTGGCCCGGACAGAAGACAGGCACTAGCGGCCAGGGAACTGGATGGGTTACTAATTAGTGAGGACCTTGCGGATGTGTGGCGCAGCTTATACCCGGGACAAGGGGGTTTCACGCACTACTCTGCCTTTCACAACATCCACACGCGCATAGATTATTGGCTCGCCTCCTCGCGACTTTTCCCTCTAGTGCGCAGCTGTCAGGTGCTTCCCCGAACTCTCTCCGACCATTCCCCGGTCCTGATGACACTCACAACTCCACAGAGGATAATCCCCCCATTTACATGGAGATTCCCACCTTACTCGCTACAAGACACACAATTCAGAGAGGAACTGCATGAAGCGATAGAGACATATTTTGATATCAATATAGGGTGTGTGGACAGTTTCTGCACGGTTTGGGAAGCATTTAAGGTGTACATCAGGGGTGAGGTACTGAGTAAACACTCGGGGGTGCTCCGATCTATCCGACAACGGGTGACTACCCTGGAGCGGCAGGCGGCGGAATGTGAGGAGCGACTGCTAGGTAGTGACACAGAGGACACACGAGAAGTTGCAGACTTTCAGGAGGAAGCGGACACAGAACTGAAACATCTAGGGAAATATGCAACAGCTAGAAAGTATGGGAGCGGGACAGGCTGGGCTCGGTACTAGCTAATATGGTCAAGCAGCAGAGGCGTAGAATAACGGTTACGGCTGTGAAGTCGAAGGAGGGGGATCTACTTACGACTTAGGAGGAAATAGTCGATAGATTCAGGGGCTACTACTCTGAGCTTTACGAGGCGCGAGGGTCGAGCAACGAGGAAGAGATCCAGGACTACCTGGAACACATCAAACTCCTGTTCTATCGGATGCCCACAGAGAATTCTTAATGCTCCCGATAGAACATGACGAGATTCGTGAGGCCCTAAGCGGGATGAGAGCGGGGAGCGCCCCGGGGTCGGATGGCCTCACGGTGGGGTTTTATAGAACATTCCTGGACCTGCTGCTGCCGCATCTATCTGCATTATTTACAGACATGACAAAGGCGGGAGTGATGCCGGCCTCAATGAGAGAGGCACTGATTGTGACCATCCCGAAGCCGGAGAAACCTCCGGAGGAATGTAGCTCCTATAGGCCGCTGTCGCTCTTGAACGTGGACACCAAAATATATGCGAAAGTGCTTGCGACTAGATTGGCCTTGCTAACCCCGGAGCTGGTGGCACCGGAACAGGCAGGCTTTGTGATGGGCCGGAACATTACGAACAACCTAAGGACTGTGTTTGGAGCTCTCCAGCACACTTCTCAGGACCGGAAGGCGATAGCTGTGTTTTTAGATATGGAGAAGGCCTGTGACTCGGTGGAGTGGCCTTTTATGAGAGTGGTTTTAACAAGGCTAGGACTAGGCCAGGGGTTCTTGCAGATGATGGCGGCTCTGTACTCAGACTTGACTGCCCGTATACGACTTGGGAATCGTGTGACGGACCCAATCCCCGTCCGGCGAGGCACTCGTCAGGGGTGCCCCTTGTCGCCCACACTCTACGCGCTGGTGGCGGAACCGCTGGCCTGTGCGATACAGGAGTACCATAGTCACCGAGGGCTGAATTTTCCCAATCACCGCTTGATCATCTCGATCTACGCAGATGACACCCTTCTGTATGTCCGGGAACCAGAACAAAACCTGGCGCCACTCTTACGAGAGGTGGTGCGATTTGGGGCTCTTTCAGGGCTAACGGTTAACTGGAATAAATCCTTCGCGTTCCCTCTGACCCCGGCTACGAAGCAATTTGAGATGGGGTATCCCTTGAGGTGGACCACAGATTCGGTGCGATATCTGGGGATACAATTACACACGGACCCGGAAGTAGTGATTCGAGAGAACTATGGGACCGCCATGGCGAGACTAGAAGACAATGTAAATGTCTGGATGGGTCTCCCGCTCTCGCTGATAGGTAGAATTTCGATCATGAAAATGATCTTATTACCTAGATCACTGTATTTCTTTACTAACATACCTATGATCTTTCCGAAATGCTTCTTCAGTCGCCTTAAGTCTTTGATGATAAAGCTGGCATGGGCGGGGAAGCAAGCTAGGGTGCAGTGGAACGTCATGGTGTTGCCATACCATCTCGGAGGTCTGGGTGCTCCGGACTTTGAGCTATACTTCCGAGTGGCGCAGGGCGCGCATGTTCATAACTGGATACATGACAAGGAGAATGCACCGTTTGTTCAGCTAGAGAGACTCTACGCGGCTCCTAAGTCACTGCCACCATAATATTTGAACCGGTAGACAGGCGCACAGGATTGCTAGACTCACTAAACTCGCCCAGACACGCATGGCAGGTTCTCCTGCAATACTACGCCGGAGCGCTTCTGTATTCCCCACTGATGCCTATTGATTGGATGGCTTGGCTTTCGCCGTGCTTGGAAAAAGGTGTTGTCTCTGCCCTGAACGACTTGGGCATAACTAAGGCTGGCGATATGTTCGAGGGGGGGTGCTTAAATCGATTGATGACGTGCTGCCACCAGAAACTGTGCCCACTGGACTACAACAATTCCAATTCCACCGAGTTAGAGGGGCCTGGCGGGAGCAACTGGGTGAAGACTTATTGGAACCGGCAGAATCGTTAGAACTCACGCATGTGATTAAGACAACCTCTCCCCGAAAAATGGTTTCCACCCTGTATAGGATGACCATAACAGGTTGAGCGACAGGGTATAGTAAGGCACGGCTAGAGTGGCAATGTGACTTAGGGATGGCGATTGACGATGAAATGTGGAGATTCTGTTGCACCAACACGAGGCGTATTTCCCTGAATGGGAGGCATTGATTGATACATTTTAAATTTATCAATAGGGTTCATCACACCCCGGAGAGACTGTGCAGATTTGGCCTGCGCGACGATGCGACTTGCGACAGATGTGGGGCTGGTAACGCAGGGTTCTTACACTTATCATGGGAGTGCCAGGGGGTGCAGCAATATTGGGGCAAGGTGTTCCATACTATAGGTAAAATATTGGATGACGTACTGGCCCCATCCCCTGTCCTGGCCCTGCTGGGATATTCGAAGGGGCTACCCAAAGCTCAGAGGCGCTTAGTGGATATGGGACTGCTATTCGCTAAACGGAGGCTGGCTAGATGTTGGATGAGGGGACCGTTCCCTAAGATAGAGCACTGGGACAGGGACTTGATCTACTGTTGCACTCAGACAGAGAATTACAGCGACCTTTTACCACTGAAAAGCAGTCCTAAGAATTTCTGGGGGCTATACGTGGAATACAAGAGGCGCCTGGCTGTGATTGCAGGGGGAGGAGAGGAGCGAGGAGAACTGCGCCACTGCTTGAAGATACTCCGACCTCAGTACAAGTGTGATTTAGAGTAGGTTGTGAAGGCACATGTCAGAGGGGGCCGACATCACGTTAGGGGCCTCCTACAGGCCCAAAGTTGAGCGGGCGCCAACAGAACATATAGGGATGCACCACAGGTCCACGGAGCAAATGGTTGAGAAGATGGCATCGTTGGTAGTTTGGTTAGATAATTACTAAAAAAGTGACGGCAATTTTAATATATGATATGTACCATAGTCAAGGGAGAGATGCAATGACTTGTAATCAACGCCGCCCGACCTCCGGGGTGTGGGCTGAAAGGCGGTGTTTGACTAGTGAACATTGGGTTACGCTATCCTGGGAGAGGCGCAACACTC
The DNA here is from genome assembly GCF_964261635.1 of Lissotriton helveticus. Classification (NCBI taxonomy): domain Eukaryota; kingdom Metazoa; phylum Chordata; class Amphibia; order Caudata; family Salamandridae; genus Lissotriton; species Lissotriton helveticus. The sequence goes on along the minus strand of NC_136070.1, from coordinate 1,077,139,942 downwards.
TCCGGCTGTATGTAATGCTACTGTTAGGGTTAAAAATAAAATAAAAACTAGGTTTCACCAGCAAATTGTGTGGGTGAAACATGGGAAGTGGGTGTATGTATTCATGTATGTATTCGGTATTTCTATAGCACTAGCCAAAAGGCAGCAGAGTGCTGTACATCATCAAACATAAGCTTAAAGTCAACAAGTAAGTTGAGAGGAAATCGGGTTTTGGACGATTGACGCAATTCTTTACAAAAGCGAGCCTTCAACTCTTTCCAACATTGGAGCAGTGTTGGGGCGGTCCTGATGGATTCGGGGAAGTTGTTCCAGATCCTGGGTGCACAGGTGTAAAAGGTCTGCTGTCTTTTTTGTTTTTTTTTTAACCTTTTTACACTTCTCAGTCTGCTGTCCGACGGTGTCTTAGCTGTAGATGTGCAGAATCCACCCGAGATGGTGTGCTTCTCGGCATGATAAGCAGGGATGCTGGTGGTGATAGTTTTGCAAATGATTCACAGCACATTTTGAAGATGCTGTGGGCTGGCAAGTGGAGCCAATGGAGTTTCATCAGTTTGAGGGTGATGTGAACTTATTTCTTCAGGCCTTGGATTTGATGTGCTGCAGTGTGTAGAATACCCCTAAAGGGTGCCATTGTGGAGACTGGGAGGCCATGTAGTTATATATTATCACCATTCAGATGCATGAGTGCAAGGGCTTTAACAACAGTACATGAAGTTACTTTTTGGAAGAAATAGTTTGACTTTCTTTAGAAGAGAGAGCTGGTAGCAGGACATCTTTTTTTTATTTTGGCCCTGTGATCATTGAGGGTGATGTTGGAGTCCAGGATTAATCCAAGTGACTTGCATTTGGTGACAGTTGAGGTTCGAAGCTTTCAAGGTTCATGTCATTGGGCCAAGTTTGTTCTGCAGTCTGTTTGTTGTTTTTGGCAAATAAGAGGAATTCTGTATTTGTTAGGTTGAGTTTCAGGTAGGCGCTGGCCATCCAGTGCTGGATTCTGTTGATTCCCATTTAACAATCCCTCTGTTTCTACAAACTGTGATATCACGCCATGTAACATCATACGGTCATAGGCTTTATGAAGTCACATTCTCGGATTATGCTGTAGTAAAACTATTTGTGACAACACCTGTGGTGATACTGTCAAATATGCAATATAATTGTCACTCCTAGGGATTAAAAAAAAGGTTCATCTCTCTGTAAGGTTAATAGACAATAGGGTACCTCCATGGGTTTAAAGCAATCATAGCACAAGGCAGACACAGCCACAAAAAAAGTAGCGCAGTTGTAGAAAAGGGAAAATGTACTTACTGAATAAAAGCGTCAACGTCAGTATTACTCAACTCTAGGTACTGCTCATACTGCTTGGCATACGCCTGAAGCGGCAGTATTGCTTTAGAGATGGCATTGTGAATGGTGTTGCGCAGCTCCTCAACTGCTGGCTCATGCAGACCGACTGATTCCAGCAAAGGTGTACCACTGATAAACAATTCCTCCATCACAAACTGGCAACAGAAGAGAAGAACAAATATTGAAAGATGGATTTCAGAAATGATAACGAAAAAAAACATGCACCCTTAGAACAGTAGAGCTCTGATTGGCAGCTAGAGCTCTCCCCCGCCCTCTATATAAAAAACAATCTGTTGTTATGTTATGTTATCATTCTCTCACCAGTGTCATAAGATATTACACCATTCTATGTACATGTGTTATGTGAATCATAAAACACACTCTTCGTGGCTAGGTCCGCGCGCTAAAATACATAATTAAATAAACATAGGCATTAGGTTTGCTTAAGTGGGTATCTGTTAAGCTGCCAGGCTCAATCAATGCTATTCTGTGTTTGCCAGCAACATAAATCCAAGAACTGCCAAAGGAAGAGTAGCAGGTTCTGCAAAAGACACGTCAAAAACAAAACTCAACTACAGAACCCAGCAAGCGATCGGGTAAAAGATTTTGTGGCACATGCATCATTGTTTTTTGCGGTCGCAAAGAGGCCGATTCACAGAATCTGCCCCTTTTCGATTGTAATTTTTTGCATTTGTGATGCATCATCCCAAATGCAAAAATCGCTATTTAAGTGATCGCAAAATTTGCGATTACTTAAATTGCAATTGCATTTAGGGAATCGCAAATTGTGATCCCCCAATTGCATTGCAACAAAAAATAAATAAATTACGATTTCAATTTTAAGAAACGCAAATTACCACCAACTTAAAGTTGATGGTAATTTGTGAAAACTTCGAAAAATGCACAAAAGTGCATTTCTCAAAGTTCTATGTTGCACACAAACATGCCTTTGGGGCATGAGTGGGAGCAACATGTTTTTTAATTGCACTTTCAGGGGTGCATCAGGGTGTCCTTTTGGCACTCTTGCACCCTTGAAATAGCATGCGCAATTTGTTAGTACCTATTTGGTACTCGCAAATTACGCATGCAATTGCCATTGATTCCTATGGGCCTTTAGGCCCATTGGACTGAATGGGAAGCCATTCCTTATTTGCGACTCACAATTTGCGAGTCTCAAATAAGGAAGCTGTAGGAATCACAATTTTTTTTACGATTCCTACAAGCATAGCATTTTGCAATTCCGAAATAGCAAATGGTCAAATTAGCTATTTTGGAATCGCAAAATGCGGGCTTGATGAATGTGCCCCTTTACTGCATGCAGAGGAGGTGCAAAGTGATGGTTGGGTTGCAGGATGTCTTCCACACCGGAATGTGCGGCAAAATCCTTGCAAAAGAAAAATATGTGTAGATTCAAGCATTAAAAATGATCTTGAGTACTTTGTATTGCTCAATTTATTTCAATTGGGGGTTTTAATTTTTATTTCTCTCCTACCACTGATCCACATTCTCAGTGACGATGAAATCTGAAATCAGCTGTAGAAATAGGAGGCCCTCCGAGAGATGCGGTTTGTGACACCGCTTCAATGCTTCTCATATGGGCAGGTGTTGGAGATCAGGTCCTCGTAGGACTCCGCTGCTTGAACCCACTGCAGATGAAGTTCCTCCTGCAACGGTTTTATTTTGAGGCGAGTCAAAGGAACTAGTGTGATCGGCGAAGAGAGTATACCTAGGAGCGATTTGTACATCCTCACTAAAACGCACGTTCTTCTTGAGATGTTGTGTGCCAAGTCTGCCAGTCGGCCTTGCTCTTCGTGGGATAGGAAGGCCTTGATCTGGACTGTGTCCAGGTCGGCTACAAGGAACGTCCGTGTTTGAGTGGGAATTAGAGAAGACTTTCTATGGTTCACAGTAAGGCCTAGCTTGTGGAAAAGTGATAGGCAGGTTTTGGTAGCTGCTGAAATTTGTTGTGCGGTTGGGGCTTTTAGCAGCCAGTCGTCTTGGTAGGGGAATACCTGATGACCTTTCTTCCTTAGGGTGGCTGCTACTGGAGCGAGGCATCTGGTAAATATCCGCTGGGCGGATTTCAAACTGAATTGGAAATGGGTACCAGCTACTGTGAATCTGAGGTATCTTAGATGTTTGAGATAAATAGGGATTTGAAAGTAGGCATACTCCAGATCGTGAGATGTCATGTAATCTTGGCTGTTGAGAAGATGCAAGATATCCAAAATAGTAACCATTCTAAAGGTTTGTATCCTGAGGAATTAGTTGAGTTTCCTAAGATCTAATATAGGTCTCTACTCTCCTGATTTCCTGCGTATGAGGAAAAAATGGCATTAGAATCCTTTTCCCCTTTGAGTCACAGGAACCTTCTCTATAGCTCCTTTGGAGAGCATTATTGTAGGAGGCTGGCTTAGCATATGGTGCACACTTATTCAAGTGGTGCACCTAGCACTAATCCAGGCAACCCTTATGGTGATTTTAGTGGCCCTTGATAACCACAGAACGCTCTCAAAGTAGTAATGTGGAGAGCAGCCTTCAGACTTATCTTGAAGGAGTATAAAGCAGCTTGTTTCACCAGTTTAATCTGTAGTGTAAGTTAGATAAAAAGAAACCACCCAGTGTTTAGCAAAATTAAGTCTATTTATTACAACACAATATCACTATCAAATTTTTATATATATTCTACCCGGAGATATCAACAAAATACAAAACAAAACTTCAATAGCAATCAGGTAAGTAGCACAAAAAACAGTGGCATCTAGGGGGAAAACAAACTATATACTAAGAAGGTGGAATGTGAATTGCAAAGGAGAACAGGACGTGGACAAGAAGACTCAGAGGAGCTGGGTACACCAGGAACCACCCATGGTAAGTACACAGGAACCCCAAGGAGGCTGTGCGCAGAGTGGAAACACTGCTGTATGCCCAATGGAAGTCAAAGGAGAAGTCGCTGTTGCAGTTTTGAAGAAAAAGGACCCTTCCCAGAGGACCCAGAAGAAACCCTTTGGAAGACACAAGGTTGGAGAGGCACCCCACACATGGATGCCTCGGGTACCAGGTTACCTACATCAGGGAACCCTGGTGCAAAGCCGTAGTGATGTTGGAACCAGCCGTAGACAACAATGGACGACTTTAAAGAAGATGCCTCTGGAGGAGACTGTGAAGGATTCCTGTGGAATCCAAAGGCGGATTCTGGAAGTGAAGAACCTGCAAGCAGAAGGGACATAGTCTATGCCACTCAGAAGTGATCAGGAGGCACGGAAACACAATGCCCACTAATGCTGGGAGGTTCTGAAGAGTAGGCGGTGATCTTGTCGCTGCAGATGTGAGGACCATGCGACGCTGAGGAAGACCAGGAGCCGAGCATGAGCTGTCCCACGTCGGATGTCAGTGAGAAGGTAGTCGGTGTCCAGCGGGAGCACACTAACAACCTTGGTGTGAAAGACGAAAAAGGAGCAATGTTGGGATCAGCAAGGTCCAAGGGACTTACCAACAGGAGGAGAGTCAGAGCAGGCCCGAGCAAGCAGGAGAGCCCACTGATGCAAGAGAAGACACTCAGGAGGACCCACAGGTCGAAGGCACAGGAGTAGCAAGAGGAACTTGCACAGCTCACCAAAGAAGCAGCTCCCAGTGCAGAGGATATGGAGAGAATGCTGATCTTGGAGGGTAGAGATGCTGAAGGCTGGAGCTTATTGTAGCCTGAAGATCTCTGGATATTTCAGCGCTTCGTTTATTATCGTCCCCCGGGTTGGCCAGGTCCCGGGGCATTATATAAAAAAGGAGGGGAGGACCACAGGCCCCCCCTCCTGGGGCTTAATATGCCTTGGGGACCACCACTTCCCCAGGGCTTTTTTCAATCTTAATGCGGGGAAGGCCCATATGGCCTACCTCGTTGCCCCAGGGATCACCACCTCCCTGGGGCTTATTTCTTTTAAAATGAGGGGTGCCTCTCAGATCTCCACTGAGTGATCTCCACCACTCTGCAAACATGCATCCTGGCACACTGCTGGTTGGGGAATAAAGTTCCCCTGGCTCCATAGGGTCCTTGGGGGCCACCAAGCCCTCCTGTTGCCTCCAGTAAGTCACACACAGCGAAACTGCTGAGAGGTCTTCGGAGGCCACACACCCTTTCTCCACCACTCTGCACTTGGTTACGGTATGAAGTCCTCTTGGATGCTGAGGGTTCTTGGGGGTCCAGAAGCCCCCCTGTTACCTCCAGTAAGTCCAAAACAGCAGGATTCTTGGGAGCTGGTCAGAGGCAGTGCTCCCTTTCTCCACCAATCTGCAAACATGACTACTAGTTAAAAAAAAAACATAGCAATTCACTCATAAAACCAAAGTTTAAGGGAACTTTATAGTTAGGAAATAGAATTTTAAAAACCTTATGAATTCACTTAAAAAAATACAAAGGTTACACAGTCTTATATATTTAAAAACCTTGGAAATTCACTAAAAAAGCTAAGGTTACAGGGGCAATATAGATAGGCTCAGATTTCACTCCTACAAAACTGGAAATTCAGCAGTTATAGTTACCTGAGCTTACTATAACTTACATCCCTGCAATGCACTGCTTATGACCTCACATATTACACCACTCATGACATGGTCAGTGACCTCACTGATGGTATCTCAAATGACATCACTTATAACATAATCCACAGAACCACTCACATCCCCTACAACTCTTGTATGCCTACTCACACACCCACACAACCACTTGCATGCCCATTCACACTAATATCAGTACTCAGATAACCTCTCATTCCTCCATAGAGCACTCACACACCCATTCACTCACTCGTACAGCCACTGACACAACCAGTCACTCACCGATACAGCTACTCATACAACCAGTCACACACCCATGCAGCCAATCACACAGCCACACACTCAGCCATACAGATATTCACACACCCACTTATTCACCTACACAGTCACAAACATGTCCACTCACTCGCCCATACAAGCACTTACATTCCCACTCATACATTCATTCAAGCAATCACACATCCGCTCACTCACCCATACAGCCATTCACACAGGCACTCACTCTCCAATACAACTACTCATACACCAACTCACTTAACCAAACACCCAATCAAACAACCACTTACAGACCCATGCAGCCACTTACACACCCAACCACTCACTCATACAGCCATTCAGACACTCACTCACCCATAGTCACTACACATCCAGTTACCTACCCATAGAGCCACTCACACAGTGGGATGTTTTCAATATATTCCACTGTTATTCTTGTATAGATTACATGTGCTGCGATAATCAGTAGACAGAAGCAGATGAAAGTGATTACAAGCACCAAAAGGATAAATAGTAGATATAGTTCACCATGGTGCTAAAACTGTGTATATATGCAGGCATATAACAGGGTAGTAATCTGGTGCACTCCTACTATGCAGAGCCCCACTGTAAGTATACCTATAGTGTGTGTAGGTGTGAAGCCAAGAATCCCCCCAGAGGACGATCCAACCCCATTACCTGGCTGGAGAACATGTAGGAGCCTATCTTGGTAACAAACTGGACAGCCCCTCATGGAGATGTCAGAACGCTGCGTGGTTAAGTCTAAGCATGCAGGGACCCTTGGTGTCAGCTGAAGTGACATCTCGGCTAATCTTTTGGGATGCTCTTTATTTATAAGAGCAAGCAGCCCTGCGATGTGCGTATAGATTAGCGATGTTATGGATATGTAGATTGCCCTGTCGCCCAGTGGATTAAAATAGAAACAACATTTGTACATAGGGCGTAGAAGGGCCTTGCACATGATGTTCGAGGCATCATGATAAGTTTGTGTGAAGCTAGATGTGAAAAACAAAGTAGTTTCAGTGAAACTAATCCAACACTATCGTGCACGCAAATATGTGCAAAAGGTCATGCCAGAAATGTTCATGTGAAAAATAGGACAATGTAAGAAATGAGGAGCTTCGCACATAACACACCTATACCGCCACTCACACACCCATATACAAAGAATACAGACAGTCACACAACCACTCACATATTATATGTCAGAATTAGAATCACTCAGTAGTAGTGGACCTAGTATACTAATTTAACTTTTGTAGTAGGTTAGCACCCATAAACTCTTAAAAATACTTACGCTCACTTGATGATGTCATCAGTGATGTAATTTGAGATGTCATCAGTGATGTCACTGACCATGGAATGAGTGATGTAATATGCGAGGTCATAAGTAATACATTGCAGGGTCCTAAGTTATAGTTAGCTCAGGTAAGTATAAGAACATAAGTTACTTACCTGTAAACTGTGGTACTCCAGTATTGGTATCTTTCATAGATTCACATGCTTGAATCATTCCCCGCCGTCGAAGTGGGAGTCCCACGGTACATAAAAAGCAGTAGGCAATTACTCTAACATTAAAGTTAATAGAGAAAAAACATTCACTTTAACATCTCATCCTAGTCATTAGGTATGCTCCAAACTCCAGCCAATAGGGCGACAGACAGCACCCTCTAGAACACTCTCCACAGAGGCTCCAGGCTCTCAGATTTTCAAGCACAAGTGTAGTATAAACGTATAATAAAACAGAGGAGCCTCTATGGGGAGAAGGGTGGGTCGAATGTGAATCTATGAAAGATACCAATACTGGAGAACCACAGTTTACAGGTAAGTAACTTATTTTCTTCTCTAGTGTTGTGTTATCTTTCATAGATTCACATGCTTGAATCCGAATAGATAGCAGTTATCAGATAGGTATGTATGTTACTTATATACATATATGTCAACCTCAAAATACATATTATATATGTAAATATAAAATTTACATAAAAATGTACATACATTCATTAGAATCTGACAATGCATATGCACAGAATAACAATGACATATGCCAAAGCAATTTTAAAACATAACGGAAGGTGGGAAGAAAGAGGCTCACCTTAGTGAAAAAGATTACGTAGCACTGCCTGTTCCACAGCTGTATCCACATTACTTGCAGGTTCCAAACAGTAATGCTTGGTAAAAGTGTGCCTGCTTGACCAAGTTGCTGCTCTGCAAATGTGCTGAATAGGCACACCGGCAAAGAGAGCTGTTGAGGAGGAGACTGCTCTCGTAGAATGCTCTTTCACTTTTGAATGTAGAGGTTTGCCTGCTTGCCGATAGCAAAACTGGATCGCACAGGTAATCCAACGAGCTATAGTTTGCTTAGTCACTGGATATCCTTTTCTGATTTTTTCATAAGCCACAAAAAGTTGATCAGACTTACAGATACAAGCTGTTTTCTGCACGTGAAATTTTATACATCTCATAACATCCAGGGAATGTAAAGCCCTTTCCACTGATGACTGTGAATTAGGGAAGAAAGTCTTTAGGATGACTGGTTTGTTTAAGTGAGAATCCAATGGGACCTTAGGAATAAAGGTAGGATTTGTCCGAAGTATAACAGTGTCTTTAGAAAACTGAAGGAAAGGATGCCGAGTAGTGAAAGCATGTATGTCCCTTACTCGTCTAGCTGAAGTAAGAGCCAGTAGAAGAGACGTTTTCAGTGAAATGTATTTAAGGTCAGCCCTATGAATAGGCTCAAAGGGAGCTTTCATAAGTTGTGCTAGTACATTGCTGAGATGCTAAGGCAGAGGTGGACGCCTAATTGGAGGAAACATTCTAACCAATCCTTTAAGAAATTATTTTATTATCCTTGATGACCAAAGAGACTGTGGTCCATTCTGCCGACAAAATTTGGAGAAAGCAGCAAGGAATACCTTAATAGTAGAATGAGAAAGACCAGATTTTGCCAGTTGTAAGAAAAAAGGCAGTAATTGTTCTGGTGATGACTGAATAGGGTGCACTTCAGAGCATGAACACCAATGACAGAATCTCTTTCAATTGAGTTTATAAGTTTTGATAGTGGAGGGCGCTCTGGCATTAGCTAGGACCTCCCGATAGTCAGCAGGTATTACTAAGTCGGTGAACTCATACTATTCAGGAACCAAGCTGCTAATCGCAGAGATGTTGGTTCCGTATGGCAGACCTGGCTGCAGTTCATTGTCAGCAAGTTCTGCAATGGGCGTAACAGCCTGGGTTTGCACTCCGATAGGAGTAGAAGCTCTGTGGACCAGAATTGGCAAGACCACCTGGAAGCTATGAGAAGTATTTAGCAGGGTACTTTCCTCATCTTCCGAAGCACCCATGGGACTAAAGGAATCGGAGGAAATCCATAAGCATAAATCGATGATCAATTTATCAAAAATGCATTCCCGTACGATCCCTGTTGGGGCAGTCAACTGGCAAAGAATTGTCATTTGCGGTTCCGACTGGTTGCAAATAGGTCTAGACTCGGTTTGCCCCACAACCGAAAGATGTGATCCAGTGTTTGTTGGTGAAGTTCCCATTCGTGGTTGGTTATAATCGACCCGCTCAATGAATCCGCTAGGATGTTGGCCACTCCTGGAACATGCACTGCTGTAAGTGTTATATGATGTTGAATAGCCCAATCCCAAATTTGCTGTACCTGCAGGGATAGCATAATTGATCTTGTCCCCCCTTGCTTGTTTAAATAATGCATGCTTGTTGTGTTGTCTGTGCTGAATAATACAGAAGCTTCTGATATTATTGAGAGAAAAGATTTCAGACCCAGGAATATTGCTTTCAATTCTAGAAGGTTTATGTGCAATGTTCGTTGGTGGATGTCTGATTTTCCCTTCACTGTCAGTCCTTCTAGATGTGCTCCCCACCCTTCGAGGGATGCATTGGTTGTTATTGTGAAATCTGGTGAGTCCACTAAGAACGACAGGCATGCTGCTATGTTTGGGATGTGAGTCCACCATGGGAGCGCTTCTTTCATTTGAGGGGTTATCCTGATAACTTTGTCGAAGGACCCTGAGATTTGCAGCCACTGCTTGCCAGCATCTCTTGCAAGGGTATCATTCGCAGATGACAGTTGGGAGCTAGGGGAATGCAAGAGGATAATATTCCCAGAAGTGATTTGTACTTGAGGACTGAAGTGAACTTTCTTGAGAGAAGAAAAGTTGCCATCTTGAGAATCTCTTGTTGTCTTTCTTGAGAGGCAAAGCCTTTGCCTGATGAGTGTCCTGGGTTGGCCCTAAGAATGTTTTCACCTTTGAGGGGATAACAGAGACTTTGGGAGATTCATTGAGAGACCCGAGGATCGGAAGAGAGAAAGATATCTTTGAGTGTGACTACTTGCCACTATGAAAGATGTTGCCTTTATGAGACAATCGTACAGATAAGGCTAAATTTGAATTCCAGCCTGACATAGATGGGCCTCCACCGGTGGTAGGACTTTGGTGAACACTCGGGGCTCCGAACAAAGGCCAAAGGGAAGGAAATCCTGAAGCGTAAGAATTTCCTATGTCTGGGGAGGATACAGATGTGAAAATAGGCACCCTAAAGGTCTATGGTTGCCATGAAATGTTCCTGATTTATCAATTGAAGCACTTCCTGAAGAGACAACATCCCAAGGATTGCTTTTTTTAAAATTTGTTGTGGCAACGAAGGTCTAAAATGGGACGCCATTCTCCCAATTTCTACATTATGAAGAAAAACCTTGAATAGAACCCTGTTCCTCGTTGCAAATCTGGTACCAATTCGATCGCTCCCTTCTTTAACATTATTTTTATTTGGGACAAAAGCTCTTTTAGATGGGCAAGAGGAGGACCTCTGGGGGGGTAGTTTAGAGGAATCTTTAAGAATTCTAAAGTGTGACCATTGGCAACTATGTCCAAAACCCATTTTCCCCTTGTTATTGCAGACCATTCGGAGAAGAAAAAGGAAATTCTTTCACCAACCTTGACTGAATTGGCGAGAACAGTGGCCGGCAGTGGGCGTTTGTCACTGCTTCTTGGAGCTATCTCTGCCTCTGACTGCAGTCTTCCCTCTGTAATTTTTGTAGGAGGCGGCAGGAGCTTGTTTGAACGACAGTTGCTGTTGTAATGATGGGTACCTTGAATGACCCTGATATGGTTGATACTGTTTGTACTAACTGTAACCTTCCCGAAAGGAGGACAATCAACATCCCCTTGCTCCACGAAAGGGCTGGTTCTTGAACTGTAAAGTAACAAGGGCCTTTGCAGTGTCTGTGTCCTTTTTGATGGTCTGAAGGGCTTCATCTATGTGATGTCCAAATAGGGATTTGCCATCGTAAGTCATGTCAATTATCTTAGTCTGAACCTCTTGTCTAGAAGAAGTAGCTTTTAGCCAGCCCTGGCACCTCAGGGCCGCAGCCCCTGCCAGTTGGCAAAATCCTGTGGAAGAAACATCCACTGCGCAATCGATGATCTCAGTTGAGATCCTTTCTCCCTATTGCAGGATCTTGAGAGCCTAAGATTTTGATTACTCCAGTAACATTTCTATATATGGTGAAATGTCCGAACACATTTGGCAGTCATATCTGCCTAAACTAGCAAGAGAATGGGTTTCTCTAACGGTAGTTGCCACCATGGTGGAGAATTGTTTTACCGATGGAGTTAAGCCGTCTTTCATCTCTTTCCGGCGGGGCCCACAGCGGTGAAGCAGGATTTCTGGCACAACGCTAGGCTGCTTGCGAAACCACAAATCTGGCTTAGGTTGCCCGATAAGGCAGGCAGGCGAGTTATCCAGAGCCCTTTATTTCTTCTCCAATTTAGGTAAGACTTCCGGAATAGACACTGGTGTCTTTATGACCTTTAAGCCCTCATGCCATATAAAGTCTACTATAGGAATAGAGGGAACCTGTCTCTTTGTTTGTTTTTTGAAATCTCACAGGAAACAGTCAGCCTGCTTAGTAACCATGGGAAGCTGAAACCTCTTTGCAGTTCTCTCCATGAGGGTATGGAAGCCCACAATATCTTCGGGTGGAGAATCTATTGGAGGTGGAGAGAGGAAGGCGATGGTGTCTGGATCTGATAGTCATCCCATTCGTTGGGAAGGGATATCTCACCCAGTTTTCCCTCTTCTCTCTACTCATCAGTGGTATGAACCTCCTGGTCCTGATGTTGCGTTGCCATAGGTAATGGGATAACCGGAGGGGAGGGTCTAATTAGCAATGAGGGCTGTGCAATAGGCGATTGAGGAACTGAAGATGCCGGCTCTGAAGGAGGTAATCTGCGGTAGTAATCCTCTAACATATGCTGTAAATTTGAAACCTGAGAAACAGGCATTTGGATAGTCTGTTCAGTTTGCCTCTCCTGGTTGGTGACTTCAGGGAAACGTACTTAATCCACATCCTCATCATCCTGGCATTTAATGAGAAGGTTAGAAGGACTGTGAACCACCCCGAACATTCCCTCGTTTTTTGATTTCTCCTCATCTGCTCCATAATCAAAACATTTCTCTGAAGGACAGGGAGGCACCTTACTTGGAGATGTGTGAAAAGGCAGTATAACCTCCTTTGAAGGTCTTTTAACCTTAGAAAAAGCTATATTTGTTGACGGGAGTAGCATCGACGACGAGGTCAAGAAAACCACTGACGAGGATGTCATAGGTGAAGTTTTCGTTGGCAGTTCTTACGTCGACGATCTTGATGTCAACGTGGTTTGTCAATGAGGATCTGTATCTGAATTCTTCTGTTCTGTTGGCGAGGCTACCTTTCACGAGGCTGCAGTCTACGAGGTTACCGTCGACGAGGACTGCGCCGACGAGGCTACCATTGACGAAGACTTCGCCAATGAGGACAGCGTTGACGAGAGAGACTTGCCTTTGAGAGCGGCTGAATGCCCCAGCGGCAATGAGATTTCCATTGACGAAGGTCTTTTTTTTTCGTTGACGAGGAAGATGAAGTAGTAATCGTAGACGGTCTCACCTTCACAGATACTAACGTCGACGGAGACGATACAGACGACATGATCATGGTGGTCTGAGGGGACGAAAAAGTCGATGTTGACGTGTAGTCGAGGTGACAGAGGTTCTCGTCGACGAAGGAGCGTCAACGGTTTCATCGACGGAGCCTCTTTCTTGTGAGGTAAAGTTGTCTCACAAACAGACCTTGATGCCTGCTTAATTTTTGAAGTAGTTTGAGAAGGCGTAAACGGCACAAACTGACCCTTAAGAGAGACCGGTTCTTTTTTAGACGATGAAGGCTGATCTTCATGTTTTGAGGTGTGGTGATGCTTTTTCAGCACCTTAGCAGCCTTAGGAGACATCAGCTCTGCCTCACTAGTTCTTTTCTTTGAAGCTGTAGTTTTAAGTGAGGAACCACTCTCCTCATCAGATAAAGGATTGTCTTTGGTTTTAAGCTTCTGTAGCCACAGAAGAAGATGTCCTTCTCTATCTCACAAAGTTTTTTGAGGAAAAGTCACCCAGAGTTGACCAGGAGGAACATGAGCACAGTACCAGTTCTGGTTGAAGGTTCTTGCTAAAGTGCGATGTGAAGAAAACAGCAGCTGTGAAGACCAGGCGATGTTGCAGAAGACCATTAGACCTTCACAAGCTGTCCCACACTGGTCAATGAGTGCAGGCGCAAACAACGGTTTGCGGGTGAAGATGGAAAGATGCAGACCAGCAAGGTCTGAGGGACTAACCCAGCAAGGGTAAGTCAGGACTGGCCCCCAGCATGATGGAGAGCCAGAAGGAATTGTTGAAGTCCCCGCAAGACCCGCTGGCAGCAGGAACAGAACGTCACAAAGAAGCCCCAGCAGCACACAGAAGAAGAGGTCCCATGATGCAAAAGATAAAGGCAGGAGGACATGCTTGCAGCTGTGCAGTGCTGGAGGCAGGGGCTGCTTGGAGCTCAAAGAACTTCCTTTAAGAAAGCCAGCACGCCTTAGTGACAACTAACAGACATGGTGCACAGGGAGGCAGGCACCATTGGCTGGAGAGGGATTACAGTCTCCCAACTTGCAGGGAAAACTGGCCAGGCCTCTGGAGAACCCACAAACCACCACCTGTATCGCAGAACCAGAAGATGTGAGACAAGAGGATCAGCAACCCGGGCGTCGTCGTTGAGGTGGTGCTTGCGGATGCAGGAAAGTGACTCCTTCACTTCAAGGGAGATTCCTTCTAGCTTGGATGCAGGCTGAGTCCTTGGTAACTCAGAGGATGCACAGACCTGGAATTGCAGATCTTCAAGAAGGGCAGGACCGAATACACAGCAGGAATCTTCCTACTGGGTGCAGTTTGTTGTGGGTCCTGGCTTGAAGATGCGCAGAGTTCCAGTGTGCACCAGTAGAAAAGTCGCTAAAGAAGCTCCAGAAGACAGCAGTAGATTCCTGGAGTGCTTTTCGGGACAAATATAATGGCCTGCCCTCAGGGGAGCCCTTAGGTAACCCCAGATAGGGGAAGCACATCTTCTGTGGCACCCCACCTATCGAGGGGGTCAGGACGTTACTCAGATGTGCTAGCCAATAAGATGCTCCCAGAGGCCCAGATCCAACATGGCAGAATCCAGTCACGGCCCGTGCAGTTAAGTGCGGTGGGCTGGAAGGGGGGGGAGAGTGTGGAAGTAACAAACGATGGGATAGGTAAAAAAAATAATAATAATAATAAACCATTTACCTTGTGCTCGCCGCATCGCCGAAAGGTGGGTGGATTTATTTATTTATTTATTTGATCTATTCTGTTGTTTGTTACTTCCACCCCACCCTCCGCCCCACCTCGCTTACTGACACGGGATGTCTGGGGAAGAATCAAGTGCCCACCTAGAGAAGCTCTGGGGCACCCCTCCCAGAGGAGAGGCTGAACAAGGGGGGTGATCACTCCCTTTTCCTTTGTGTAGTTTTGCGCCAGAGCAGGAGCCAAGGGTTTCTGGACTGGTTGAAACTGGTTTATGCAAGAAAAACACCAAATATGCCCTTCAATGCAGTCTGGTGGAACTCGGAAGCACTATCACCCTACCTAATTCTAAAGGAGAGATGCTCACATCTCTCTGTAGCAGAAAACATTTTGTTTGGCTTCCCTTTGCCCGAGCTAGGCTCATCAGCAGGGTGGCAGAACAGTGTCTGAAGCCGGCAGCAGTGCGGGCTGGCAGACAGAGCTGAAAGGCTACACAGGTAGGTATTGGGGGTCCTCTATGGGGCTCCCAGTACATGGTATCATGCCACTAACATAAGAATAGGTGTAGTGGTATGATTCTAACATGTTTGATACCAAACATGACCAGGTTCTGGGCAGCCATTATGTAGTTAAATATCTCGACTTTGGGAGTGTCCACTACATACTTATAATGGTCGTCTCGCACTTGCGAAGCACAGAAAATGGAGTCCGGGGTTTGTAGGCTTACCTCTGCTCGTGCAGGGGTACCCACACACTTAGAACCATGCACCCTGCCCTTGGACTAAAAGGCCTACCTTGGGGGTGACATATAGGTTTTAAGTGCAGTGACCAGGATATAAGGAAAACCTTATATCTAAAGTGAAGGGTGCTTGAACCCTGTCACGCAGAGTGCAATGCCAGCTCTGCAGACACAATTAGCATGGGCTTCCATAGGTGGCATAATACATGCTTTAGCCCATGGGAGACTCTTGGTGGTCCAAAACACACTGACACCAGGCAAAAAGTGGGGGTATCTATGCCAGAAAGATCATACTATTCTACAATATTGCATTTATTTTTAAAGTTATATTTGCATATGTAAACATGTACTCTTTTACTCCCATTTGGCAGATCAGTGTCTGAAACCGGCAGCAGTGTGGGCTGGCAGGCTGATGCTGAAAGGCTACACAGGTAGGTATTGGGGAGTCCTCTATGGAGCTCCCAGTACGTGGTATCATGCCACTAACATCAGAATATGTGTAATGGTATGATTCCAACATATTTGATACAAAATAGGACCAGGTTCTGGGCAGCCATTATGTAGTTAAACATCTCGACTTTGGGAGTGTCCACTACATACTTATAATGGTCATCTTGCACTTACGAAGCACAGAAAATGGAGTCCGGGGTTTGTAGGCTTACCTCTACTCGTGCAGGGGTACCCACACACCTAGAACCATGCACCCTGCCCTTGGACTAAAGGGCCTACCTTGGGGGTGACATATAGGTTTTAAGTGCAGTGACCAGGATATAAGGAAAACCTTAGATCTAAAGTGAAGGGTGCTTGAACCCTGTCACGCAGAGTGCAATGCCAGCTCTGCAGACACAGTTTGCATGGGCTTCCATGGGTGGCATAATACATGTTTCAGCCCATGGGAGACTCCTGGTGGTCCAATGCCCTGGGTACCTCAGTACTATATACTAGGAATTTATAATGATACCCCAGCATGCCAATTGTGGAGTGTACAAAGTACTTACCAGCAAATTTAGGAGAAAGAGCACAGCCACTGGAGTCCTGTTTAGCAGGATCCCAGTGAACAACAGCCAAAACACACGGTAACCAGAATAAAAGTGGGGGTATTTATGCCAGAAAGATCATACTATTCTACAATATTGCATTTATTTTGAAAGTTATATTTGCATATGTAAACATGTACTCTTTTACTCCCATTTTACATTTCTTCCTAAAGTTACATGTGCATGTATAGCCATGTATAGAAAGTGTGCATTAAATTAGCCTTACTACAGGCCTCAGTTGCATTGATTGGGCTTCGCCAACATGCTTTCTCTTTTCCTTGCAGGTTTATTATCATGGTTTTTGTAAGCTAGATAAAGGCTTATTTGTTGTATTACATGGCTGATAGAGAAGCCTGAAGGGAAACTTGGCAGTGAACGTGGATAAACAATGGTCGAATGAATCCTTTCTGTTTATCATGTATCAGGATGGCAAGATGTTTAAGGTGGACAGTCAAAGTTTCATTCTGATGCTAGTGATGTTGCAGATGTACTTAATTAGAGACCTGATTGGTCTCGGGTGGCATGAAAGAGATAAGAATGTTCTGAATCCCCTGTTACTTTAAAATGTGTGCTCTCATAGTGTTAGGAGAGATTCTATTTAGACTTAGATAGGCACAGACCTCTCAGCTGGTACTATTCTTGAAAGTATGAGGCTTTATGCAAAAGACTTATTTTTCTTTTGTTTGGGCTTCTACTGAAGTCTGAACATGCTGACACCTTTGTTTCCTATGCTCTCCATTTAGAGACCCTCGATAGATGATCATCTATTGTTGTATGGCGTTTTAGGATCCGAGAGAAAATTTCCTGATTCATTCCCTTATATAGGTACAATTCACATTGCCTTTATATAGGCATAGAAATCATAACATAGTCCATGCAGTCCAAATACAGGCATGGCTACTTCCACCCGTTCAAAAAAGCCACAATGATTTCTTGGAAAACCGGCTTAAGCAGTCAGGGACATCCCCTTGCTTAAATATTGATTTGTCCAAGAACTCATGGAGTTTTCAAAGAACTACCATTCCCGTGGGCTTCTTTGATGCTGTTATTATGCCCGACTTTACGTCAAACCAGGCACCTTCTAGGTATAAATATGCCTACACTTGCCATAGCAAACACACAGTGGTTCAGAGCAGCTCAACTATCTACTTGCTCGACGCAGCTCGCTACAGCAAGTGCCGAAGGAAGCCGACCCTCCAGCTGATTCACTGATCGAGAAGCTGTCCTTTATCTCACTGAGAATCCAGCTCCAGTGTTTCCAAGCTCCCCTCGCGGGGTGTTGGGAAATCGAGTCACGAGGCAAGAGATACCAGACCTCCTTCATTCTAAACTAAAGTATGAGCTGATTAGACCCTAAAGAGAAATCTTGGATAGATTCTTGGCAAAGAAACTAAACCTATGCTACACCACACTTACTTCTTCCCTCGTACTAGAATTAGGTTAGGTACATCGGGGTAGGCGTATTTTAGAAGCACCAGTTGAGTACTTTTTAGCCTTTGTTATTTATGTATGTATTTATCTATGGTTTAGAAACCATACAATGCTTTTACAGTATTATTTTATAATTCACTCTCGCTGTATGCATTATACTTTACAGCCTGTATTACGATTGTAGCAGTTCACTTTACTTGCATGAGAAAGAAGACTGTTCAATAAATCCCTTTTATCGAAAACTCCCGTCTCTCTATTTCTCTGCACCTCTGATGAAACGTAGCATGCACGATTGACTTAGGAAAATATTTATCTATTGTTTCCACGACTCTGAAGATACGTTTATTCTTGGGGAAACAAAATTGTCATGTTTATGCGGTTGTCAGAAACTAATCCCTTCTTGTGTATTCGAGAAAGTTTCTAGTGACCTCTGAGCTAACTGGCACTCACAATTAAGTTTAGTATATTCGATAGAGACCTAGTCGACCTCAGTCCTACGTCAAATCTGTAGAATATATTATTCCAATGCGCAGAGCCTATTGGGAATATAGGAGCCACACTATCTATCCAATTCATTTTTAAAAGATCGATGGAAGTTTCTTTATAGAACACATGTTTTCTTTAATCTGTGTTTATACAATTGTGATTATGGAAATTCGATATGTCATAATATTGCACCTTAACTTACTGAGATACTTCAGCTAACCTATTGTACTCCTGCATTTATTGAACTTATTCCTGGTCTGCATATATACTGTATTGCTTGGTAATCCAAAATAACCCTTTAACTCTATTCAGTGATTCCTGGCCCTTATTGTGGAGTCACATTGGCTTCACAATTTATAAATTTATTGTGGATGTTCCTCCCTTTCAGTGCTTCACGTCATCTAACGAAGGTCCATCAGACCAATGGGGAAAAATCTTTAACGACCTGACTAAGCGTTTATGTTTGAGGGCCCAGTGCTCCATCACTGCTCTCTTCCCACTTTCTCTGTCATGCTGTTTGACCAAGTCCAACACTTTATCCTACCGTGAGGTTCAGGAATTTATCCTGTGCCCTCTCTGTGCTTCACCTTTCATCTATTTTCTCTCTCTGCTTTGTCTCTTATTACTCCCTGACTCTTTTTCTGTCCCTGAGACTGCAAACTCTGCACCCAGCTCTGTTTCCTTAACTTGCATTCATATTTCATATGTGTTGCATCCATGATACAATCAATGACTACCTTAGTGGACAGTTCAGCGCTATCTTGCCAAAACAACTAGAAAGCGAATTGAGTTGACACCTAAAGTGGTGCGGCGGGGCATTATGGAGGAGATGGGAGACTCCAGAGGAGAGCGTACATGCATTAGCCTGAGAGTCCTAGTCTTCCTAGTCGCCAAGAGGGATATCACTAGGAAATGTCCATCTAAAACTCCCCCTACAATTCATTAATGGAATCAAGGTATGGTCAGATGCTATTAGTTAGAAACACATGGAATAAGCAGCCAGGGGATGTTCACAGACATATAAAAAGATATGGGGGAAGTGTGTGGCCATGAAATAAGCCCAGGACACCCAGTTTCTTCAGGAAATGATCTACTAGGTTTCATCTTTCTTTGCAGTGCATCTGGACCTATTACTCTGAAACATATATCTTTCTAATTGCATATAAGGTGCACAAATGTAGTATTGTTTGTTTTCTGCCAACTTGCGTTTTTGAAAAAAAAATTACATTAGTCAGTGGGGAGAAAACAGATATTTTACTCAGTTAAGGTATTTTAGTCTTCAGTCATTTCCTTTGCGCAATTACTTGCCAATGTGTTAAAGGAAAGATTATCTACTCACCGGGGGCTATCAACAATTTGAACCGGGGCGACACTAGGGCTAGTATCGAAAGGCGTAAATTGTGCACATATTCAAAACCTTTCTGTACAGGTTGCCTTGTGCGTGCTTGCCCTAAGTCTAGTTTTTAGGGAGCTGGCTAGGTTACTAACCTAAAGGGTTACAGCTACTCCTGAATATGTGGAAACCAAAGAATCAGGTCTATCAGTTTGTAACTAACCCCAAACCTTTATTTTAGTCCTTTTCCACAACTACATAACCATATTTTATCTCGAAGTCAACAGTGAATGAATTTATAATTTAATTCTATAACCCAGTACATGATCTTCGGTGGAGATATCACCAGCATGACCTCCAAGTAAATACTGCCTAAGTGCGGAACACAGCTTTTGACTTCACTACTGTAAGGTTTAAAAGTGTTCATTCAATGTTTGCACTGCTGATAGAAAGCATTAAATGTACAGCCATCTTTGGTGCATCTGTGACTGCGAATGTGAGAGCAAAAAAATGGGCCTGTGTAAGGAATCGGAGCTGAGGAAGAGGTATGTGAATGAGGAAAGGCTAAGTGTAATGGAGGTTAAGGTGTGCAAGCGAGGAGAAAACAGGGTGGGGAGAAGACAAGTAAGAGGGTTATGAAAAGATCATTTGAGAGTAGGAAGGCTGTGTTTGGTTTTTGTGTGTGTGATAGAGAGAGCGAGAGAGAGAGAAAGAGTTGAGAATGTGACAAAGCGAGTGCATTAGTAAAAGTGGGCAGGTAAGAGGATTGTTTATGACATAGAGAATGATTTCAGAGATTTAGATGATAATAGTGAAAGGAGAGATAAGTGAAAGGAAGTTGTGAGACAGGTATGGTAGTCTTTATCATTTTACAATTCATATATTTCCATTAAAAAATGATTAAGAACATTTCAATAATATAAACATTTCAGTAAGCAATGGGCACCAGTAACAGACCTTTTCAAGCTGAGGAACCTTGCTGGTAGCCTGGATCCCCTTATCAAACAAGGACATCACTGTGGTTTGAAAGTGTTCCAGCGGTGTGTTGAAGTGAACCCCGGAATTGTCAAGCATCAAATCAAGCGTAAAGATAGGGATTTTACGTGGCCTTTGAAGAAGAAAAACAAACAAAGGTTAAAAATACATTAGGCAATTAATTTGTATTTTTTGTCAAAATAATATAACCAGTAAAATTGTTGAAATAAACCCCATGCAGTATATTTAATTTTAAGAAATCTGCCTGATAATTACATTGAAATGTGCTTCTTTTGCTATGTACTAGACACCATCAAATAATGTGTTACTTTATACCCCCAAATGAAGGCAGAATTACCATACAGTGATGAATTATAAGCGATTTAAAACCTGGCAAATAAATTACACGCTCGCAAAAAAACACCCTATATGTAATCCTCATTCTCTATCATGGGAATCATATTGCATTCTTGAAGGCTGCACAACTGCTTATGTGTATTATCCCGTAACACTTTATAACAGAAAAGCTCACTTGGTTTAGAAAAATATCTATATACAGGCACATTTTCTATTCTGATTTTTTAGAGAGCCAATTAAACATTTGGCTGTCAAATTTCTCTCAAAGTGTTGTAATGTCAAGTGCTTAATGTATCTTAAAAAATTAAGAAATGCTCACAAAAAGTATTTCTAAAATCTAATTACATCTCTGATTTTTAAACTGAAAACAAAGGGCTTGATTTAGATCTTGGCCGTAATGGTTCAGCCATCACTTTTTCAAAGGATTCCCAGTCCGCCTACTAGGCGGCCCGCCTGCTGTATTTAGATGTTGGTGGGTTCATGGACAAAGACTGTCAGAGTGCCACAATCACCTTCAGAATTTCTCACCCGCGTCGATGGTGCGATAAGGAAAAGCAGCTGTCGGAGGGAGTACCGCCACTTTGTCCGCCAGGCCAATCACGATGTGCCTTCCTGACAACACAACTGTGGCGTCAAAACCTCCAAACCTGAGTTGGCGGAATACAAGGTATATAAGGCAGAAATATACCTTTACTCACTTTAACACTTCCTTTTCCACCATTTAACTGATCATCCAAGTCCTGCTTCAGCTGCTGCTTGACTACGAAACAAATCAACCCAGCTGGGGCCAGAATCGAAGTTAAGCTCCTCTCTTACCTGTTACCTTTTCACTTGTGAGATAACATTTATTCTGGACTCGTGCCTTTACAAGCAAGAGAATACCAATGTGCAAGCAGATGTGTGTAATGCTGATGTTTAAGAAAAGTAAAGAAACACACCTCGTGGAGAAGTGTGGCTCACTGGTTAGAGGAGGCAGACCTGGAAGCAGAGGTCAGACCGGGACCAGGGTTCGATTCCCGGCTCTGCGGGGTCTTGAGTCCTAAAATGTCCATGGACTCGACAATTCTCGCTCCGGTGCCTACTCGATTCACGGGTTCACACTGCGACTCTGGGCAATAGCTTGCTTAATCTCCACAACGGCCCCTCGCGGCAGGGATGCCTGGCTTTCACCTTGCGGATACCCTGCCGGGGTTATCTCACAGGGGAATACCAGGACGGGTTCCCTAAGCAAGCGCTTAGAAACCACTTGGTGATTTGCGCTATATAAATTCCTGTACATTTACATTTACATGATTATATTGTACTTCGAAATCTTGTGCAAGCTGCCTTAAAAAAATGGACACTCACACAAAAAAGGCATCAATCCAAAAATCTAAAAATGGCCATGTAGGTGTGTTCAAATAAATTGTCAAACTAAAAGCATGTCCATTACATATCATTGGGATAAGTGAAATGTAACATAATGTAGAACATGCACTAAACCAGGTGTAAGATTTACTTTTTAAATACCTGTAAAATTAATGTCAGTCACAAACTTGAATCAGTGAACATATTAATTCCATTATTTTTTAAGGTGTAATGCATATGTGTTTATTCTCATCACTTAACAAGCTGGAAAAACACACCTGTATCTATTTGTTGGTGCACGTGTCTATTATCATGATGAATCCTTGCATCTAAATTCAAAAGACCATCACATACAATTTTGACCAGTGTATGCACTTCACAAAGATGACTTAAAAAATGTTTTTTGCATGTCCTGCCATAATGGTAATTAAAATATGTACTTCACATTTTTGTCATAAACATTTCTAGGAATCAAACAAGTGCAAATGAAAATTAATGTCAGGACAAACGTGTTGCAAATAAAATAGTGGTTTTATTATCCACATGAGATACTCCTCTCAACAAATAACTTTTAACAAAAAAATAGAAAGAGAACCAAGTATCTTAGTGCTCTGCCCTTGGTGAAAATGTGCTTCCTATCTAACTGCCAAGGGAAACCTCCTCAGGAAGGAGCCTCTAGTGGGCACAGAGCAGGCACCTCAATGGTCTTACTTGGGAGGGGTGGGTTTGGGTTGGAGAGGGGTGGGTTTGGGGGGGATGGGTTTGGAAGAGGTGGAAGGGCTGGCTTTGGAGGGGGTGGGTTTGTGTTTGGGAAGCATGGTTTTGTGTTTGGAAGGGGTGAAGATCAGGGCAGGAATAAAAGCTGAACTAGGATAAAGGGGTAGGAGGGATGTGAGAGGATTCAGCTTTGGGGTTGAGTGAGTTGGAGTGTGTGATGTGCATTTGTCTGTTGCCAAGCACCTGGTACAAATCTACAGAAATGCCTTAAGATTGAAGCAAAGAACTCCCATTTGTTATTTTTAGTCCCTGACCATACATCTAAGACACTGCTACAGTTTGTAGCACAGTAACAGGTGAGTATAAAAATCCGGTAGTTTGACATCAGATAGAAAACTTCCCATCTGAATTTTAAATTCAACAATTGCAATTGTCTATTTTGGTTTCTGGCCAACTGCAACGACCTTCGGATGCTATAACAGCAGGAAGTGTGTGAGGAGGAAGAGGACACACATTCCGCCAGCACTCCTATCTACCTGCAAAAGCATCAGATAGCTTCTCTTATCTGGCAAAAAGGAGAAAGCATAGGCAGTTTGGTAAGAAATGTGAAGAAATGGAGCTGTATATGCTGCCAAAAGGCATGGTATGAACCACTGTCACAGCAACTCAGAAATGTAAACAAAAGGTCCCCGGTAGAGCAGCTTGTATAGTGAGGAAATAGGAGGTGTAGGAGTAGAATTCTCTCTTTTATTTTGCATGAGGCATCCACTTTAAGGTGATCTCAAATCTTGCACCTGAACGTCGTTATCTACATTAACAAATATAACTTGTAAAGGTGATCTGATGATAATGAAATAGGATTACAATCTTTTAATTCTATTTATGATACACTGTATATGTTTCAACATGATTTACATACTAACAATATACATTTTAATAATAAAAGTAAAATATTTTGGGCTCTAAATTGTTTTTTCTTTGACTATCCATTGAGGATCTGTAGTTTCTCCCAACAGGTTTCTAGTGATCACTCTACTTCTGCATTATAACACAGCATACTACCCCTCCCACAATCTTACTTGTAAGGGCTGTTCACAAGGTCTCCTCCCCAGACAATGTTTTCTGTGCAGTCGAGGACACTATAGCAGCCATCTAAGATAAACTGGGCAAAGGCGACAAGTGAATCCTGCACCAGGAAGCGGAGGGAGTCTTGAAGGTTATACTTAATGAGGTCCATGAATTTGCGAAGCTTAGACATTTGATAGACCTCCCAGTTTTTCTCATGCAGGTTGTAAGCGCCTTTGCCTACATCTCTCAGGCTTGAGCGCACTGAATTCTTAAGGGTGCTGATCCAACTGTCCTTTAGAAATAACTGAACCTGAAATAAGAAAATGGAAATCACATAAAAAACAAGGCACAGCCAATGAGTGGTTCAAGCAATAAAGAAATAGGTGAAACAAAAGTTTTGTTCATATAACAGGAGCCCTTTCTTATGTTTATGCTTAAACCTCTATATTTTGGCCTTTGAGCATACACTTGCATCATCCAAGTAATTAAGGATTTTTTTTAAAGAACTCTCAATTTCTACTACAACACTGGTTCATATATGTACTAAACATTATCTAGCATACAGAAGGTAACCAAAGCCCATTCAAAACCATTTTTTATAAATTTGATATAGGTACTTTGAAATAACGTTGATGCTATAGAAGTAAAGAGTTGTATTTATTCACATGTAAATATAAAGAGCTGGAACCAGAGTGTAACTGCATCACTAGTTTCTCTGTAATAGTATCCGCCTTACATTCATAGCAGCTAGGAAATAATTTCTTACCACCAGGGTGATTCTAGAACATTTTTCAAATTAGACCTCTAACTGTTTTCAGAACCAGCAAGACCATGTGATCCATGGACAATAAAATGCATTTTTGCATCTGTGAAGAGCACTCATCTCCTCGCAGTTGTGCACCTGCATTTCTTCTAAAAACTGTTCCCAATTCACAGAGAGGACCTGCATGCAGGAGGAAGACAGGCTTTGCAGCATGATTGCTTAACTGCCTGTCCTAGCTCTGCCTCCATCCATGAATAGTAAAGCAGCAGCGTCTGCTACTTTATTATTGATTGGCCTGCATTGGTGGCATGCGTGGAAGGACAGATGACTGTCAGTATCAACAGCCCTACTACCCTCTTCGATCATGTGGCAATTTGAAAAAAATCCCATCTGCCCTTTATGAATCCCCAGATTCTTCTATTCAGTACTCTGATTGTTTTACTCTGCTATAAGCTGAGGCCATTCAAGAGCCTTAGATCCATTTGCTCATTCTAAATGATAATTATTTTCTCCTCTGAGACTGTCTGTTAATATAGGATTGGTCTGAAACTTAAGCAGAAATATGAAGTAGCCATTTCATTGTAAATTGGCGGTGCATGTTTAAAGTCATACTTGTCTGGCCACAGTTGCACTTGCTTTATCTGTGCTTGCATGATGCTTAATGGTAGGATTAAAGGCTATGTACATATGTAATCTGGATCAGTTTCCTGAATAACAAGGAGTCAAACTTAGCCTCAACTTCCCCACCAAATATCTATACCGTATGGCGAAGTGCGGGTCTGGGGCCAGAATTGTGTCCTTTGTTAGAAGATGTGGGACCCATATCTTCTAACAAAGGACACTCCGATACGAAACATTAGACTCGGACAAGTGCCTTGTTCACTGTTTTTAATTAGGATAGGAGACCCCCAGAATAAACTACTTGTTGCTAGGTACTCCCAATCCTATTTTAACTCACCGCTGTACATCTACACAATTCTGGCCCCACACCTGCACTTCACCATATGGCTGTTGGATAAAAGATCTCTGATAAAGTGCCCCTTTTTAGGGAGCCCGTTGGGTATTGCACCGCCGCCCCAACGAGGAGCAGCCCATATGATGAAGCATGATACCTGAGAGGGTGTGAGAGGGCATTACAATGCAACAAATGGATTCCAAGCTGTAGACCCCACGTGGGCACAGCTGGACCCGGTCTTTTGTTGACTCTGTGACTCTGCCGTTAGAGGAACGGAATAACTCTACTTCTTGGATACCGTAAAGCAGGCCTGGTGTGATGAGCACTTGCCTTAAGGCAGGTTTGTCCTGTTTTATTTTGTGAACAGAATGCAATGGAAACAGGAAAACAATACCCAGCTGAATAGGTCGGTCCAAAAGGCAGGCTTACTTCATTGGCAACATGATGAACTTCAAAAACCCAAAACAGCATAGGAGCCATACATCCTGAATTCAGAACGTCAGTGCCAGATGTTTCAACAGCAAGCATTGATAAATTGAATCCCACCTTCTCCTAAAATATGCCTTCTTTTTTGGAAGGAGGCTCTTTACTCAAGGCTGGAAAAAGGTGTCTTTGCAAAAAGTCTTTCCAAGACAAGCGCCAAAAGAATTTGACCAATAGATAGAATGCTACTACTGTATCCCTTTTTAAAATCTGGAATGATAATGCTGCCTTTCCAAGACACCTTCATCTTTCATTGTCTTCTTTAGATGAATAATGTTACGTGGCAGACTCCTTATCACATTCGTGACTAGATGTATCTTGGCTGAAAGAGCAAAGGATGCAACTTTGCCAAAACAGTTTGAAAGGAAGTTTTGAAAGAGAACCCTTGGCGCTCCAACAAGTTGACTGAACGCTAGTGTTCGCTACTCGTTACATCTCCATAGTCAGTTAGTCAATAATAATAATAATAATAAGGGAAGCTTGTAAAGCGCTTGGTTACGCTCGTGAGCGTGTCCCCGCGCTACAACTGAAAATCACTCCGAGCCAAAGTGAGGAGAGAGCTCTGTTATCTTGTAAACAGGTAAGTTTTTAAGTTCTTCCGAAAGCTGGATTCAGATGAGTCCAGACGAAGATTAGGAGGCAGGGCGTTCCAGCTCTTCGCTACCAGATGTCGGAACGAGCGCCCTCCCATGCGGGCCCTTTTAACCCTGGGGACCTTAAGTAGGCCTCCATTTGAAGAGCGCAAAGTACGTAATGGTACGTACTTGGAAACTAGGTTCTGAAGTGGTATTGGCGCTTTTTTAGCAAGAATACGGTGACAGGTACAGCGGGCTTTAAATTCCACTCTGCTTCTCACTGGCAACCAGTGGAGGGTCTGAAGAGCAGCTTTAGAATCCGATCTTTTTGGGATTTTTAAAACAAGGCGGGCAGCCGCATTCTGTAATATCTGGAGCCGGTTCATTGCCTTGCAAGTGGCTCCCAGGTATAGCAGGTTGCCGTAATCTAGGCGTGAGGTCACAAGGGCATGTACCAGCGTTTTCCGAGCTGACCTAGGAAGGAGGACAAGAACCTTCCGTAAGGTTTTCAAGACGCCAAAACAGACACCTGCTACTCGGTCTATCTGGGGTCCAAAAGACAGGTCAGCATCGAGCCAGACGCCAAGATTTTTAACTTCCAGACGGGGCATAGGAGCCTCACCTAGGCATGGAGGCCACCACGCCGATGACCAAACAGATGGGTTCCTCCCTACCACGAGCACCTCAGTCTTGTTGCCATTTAATTTAAGGCAGTTGGTGGACATCCAGGTTGAAAGATCTTGCATGCAAGCCCTGAAACTGTCCATAGCAGTACCGGGTGCACGTGAGAGGGAGACAACCAGCTGCGTGTCATCGGCGTATGACACAATGTTCAATCCATGACTCACGGCGATCGGAGCCACTGGAGAGACATAAAGATTAAACAAGGTTGGGCTCAGGGACGATCCCTGGGGAACGCCCTGGCCCAATCCCATGTCTCTAGAGTAGTAATCACCCTGGCGGACTTGAAAGCTTCTCCCAGTCAGGAAGGATTGGATCCATTGGAGTGCAGCTCCAGATATTCCTCCGTTATTCAGACACTGTAGCAAGGTGGTATGAGCTACAGTGTTGAATGCTGCACTCAGGTCCAATAGGATGAGGGCCATGGTATGACCCTCATCCGCCCCCTGACGTAGGGCCTCCACCGCTGTTAGGAGTACAGACTCCATTGAATGACGAGGTCGGAAGCCGAACTGAGTATCATGTAATAAGGCAGCCCTTTCCACAAAGTCCATCAATTGTATATTTACCATTTTTTCGGCTACTTTGGCCAGGTAGGGTAGGAGTGAAATAGGACGGAGGTTCTCTAGTTTCTCGAAACTGATAGAAGGTTTCTTCCTTAAGGGTAGAACCACCGCCTTTTTCCAATCTTTAGGTACGGTCTTGGTGCTGAAAGACACGTCTAATATATGTCTGATGTAAGGTTCTAATACCACCAGACTATCTGCCAGACGCTTAGGCGTGGTAGGGTCCCGTGGAGAACCCGACCTCACAGATCTAAAAAATTTTAGGAGATCTTCTGGGGGCGGGGTAACAAAGTCAGTCAATCTGAGTCTGTCTCCCCATTCCCTTGGACTTTCTACAAAATCATTCCCATTTATGGGCTGCGTTGGAAATGCCGAGTAGATTTTGTCTATTTTTTCTGCAAAGAAGTCTGCGATTTTATCGCACGTTTCGGGCGAGCAATTGTCTGGGACAGTGGCTGGTTTTCCGCTCGAAAGAGTTTTGTAGAGCGAAAACATCTCTTTCACTGAATTACCAGCTTCATTGATTCTGGACGTAAAGTATGCTGTTTTGAGTTTCCTAATTAGGCCATGGTAGAGTCGCCTCTCAATCAGGTAGGCGTTTCTGGCTTCTTTAGAGAGGGTCCTACGCCACTCTCTTTCGGTTCTTTTCAGTGCAGTTTTCAAGACTCTTAGTTCATCGTTGAACCATGGAGCAGTTTTTTTAGCACGGCCGCCAGATTTGGCTTTTAAGAGAGGAGCTGTGCAGTCTAGTGCCTTAATAATCCGTTTGCAAAGATTAGTATTGGCCGTGTCAGCGTCAACTCCCCCGGGGCTCCCTCCTTTAGTCAGCTCCTCGGAGAATTTGGGCTGAGAGAAGGTAGCCCATTTTCGCCTGAGGTGATACAATGCTATTGGCTGCGGGGGTCTATTTCCTGGAATTCGTATAGAAATAGGGACCAAATAGTGATCTGACCAGGGGATAGGTATAGGGGTCATGGCTTCTACTTCCCCCCAATTGACAAATATAGGATCCAACAGGTGACCCAACTGATGAGTTGGACCGCTAACAATTTGGTTCAGTTGGAGGGCTCCTAGTGTCTGACTGAAATTCTTACTGACGCTGTCAGATGGATTATTAAAGTGTAAGTTAAGGTCACCGAGTATCAAAAATGTATCACTACATAGTGCGGTTTCCATTATACCTTCAACCAGACTCTCCTCAAACTTGGCGATAGGGCCAGGTGGTCTATAAATTAGCATGCCCTTAAGCGTGTAGCTATTATTCACTTTAATAGTGAAACTTCCTGCCTCAGTGTCCAAGATGGGAGAGCAGTCAAGTTGGCATCGCAAGCTTTCCTGGACTACAATTGTAATGCCCCCTCCTCTACCTATGGGTCTGTCCTGTCTATGTATTGTGTATCCTGCTGGAAGTGCCTCAAGGGCATCAGGTGTGGAGTCCTTATCTAACCAGGTCTCTGTTAAAAACACAAGATCCCATTGTTTCTCAGTAAGTAAATCAAATAGGTCTAACTTGTGTTTTCGTAACGATCGTACATTAAGCAGACCGCAATGTATGATATAGTCCGTGCTGGTTATATTCCTACCAAGATCATAGGAGAAGTGACAGTGTTCGCAGCCTATGTTGTCTTCCACTCGTAATTTATGTTTACAGGACTCATCGATATTAGGGCGTAAGGTAAGTATTTCCTGCTTACTCCATCGTACGTGGTCATCCTCGGGGGCATGGAATATGGCCCTGGACCGCGTACGATCGCGGACGGGCGCAGACGGGCTTGCCTTAAGCGCCCCATCGGCGCGCAATTGTCGCACCCGCTGCGCTCGTCCGCTGCGCTTCCGGTAAGGACACATCCTTTATGGAAGTAGGATGTGAAAAGGGGCGTGGCTATTGTGAGTGGGCGTGCCGTTCAGATCCGGCCAATAGCGTCGGTTTCTGTCGAGAAAGCACCCGCCCGCCTCAGCGTTCTATCCGCTGTGCGGGGAGTTAGTGCAGAGGTTCCAATTAAAAACACAAGAGTAATACACAAAGTGAAAGTATTAAGAGACAACGGAATCCCTTCTCCCGGCTGTGCCTCAGGAGATTCTGCTTCAAAACGCCGCGCTCGTATTCAGCGCGCGCTTTATGCTAAAGGGGGCGTGGCTATTGTGAGTGGGCGTGCCGTTCAGATCCGGCCAATAGCGTCGGTTTCTGCAGAGAAAGCACACGCCCGCCTCAGCGTTCTATCTGCTGTGCGGGGAGTTAGTGCAGAGGTTCCAATTAAAAACACAAAAGTAATACACAAAGTGAAAGTATTAAAAGACAACGGAATCCCTTCTCCCGGCTGTGCCTCAGGAGATTCTGCTTTAAAACGCCGCGCTCGTATTCAGCGCGCGCTTTATGCTAAAGGGGGCGTGGCTATTGTGAGTGGGCGTGCCGTTCAGATCCGGCCAATAGCGTCGGTTTCTGCCGAGAAAGCACCCGCCCGCCTCAGCGTTCTATCCGCTGTGCGGGGAGTTAGTGCAGAGGTTCCAATTAAAAACACAAGAGTAATACACAAAGTGAAAATATTAAAAGACAACGGAATCCCTTCTCCCGGCTGTGCCTCAGGAGATTCTGCTTTAAAAGAACATCAAGATTCTTCTCCTGTATAAATGCTCAGCAACCTCCACAAGCACTCAGTGCTTACCCCTGAGGCAGATTTTGAGCAGCATGTAAGGGTCGTGAATTGGTAGTATAAATCCCCGGTCAGCGAAATTAAATAATGCTTGCCTTACTAGAATGTGGAACCACACTCCTCGAAAAACAACAGCAGACAGAAAGAAGATGTCCTTGAAAAATAACTGTAAACCTAACTGGGTGTGTTTAACTTAACTGCTTGAAAATAGACCCAGATGTTTCTTTCTCAATAAGGAATTTCCTGAATAAATATAATGATTAATGCGGGGTATGGTTAAAACAATATTATTCTCGAATAAATGACCTTTTGTAGAGGGAAATCGTGAATTAGTAAGACATTGTTTGAGGGAAGGAATGTTGTAAATAAGTGAAGACTATGGCCTACTGACATTGTCTGTAGAATACTACCGTCTTTGCAATTTCTCCTCAGCCTCAGTGGCGGCTCCTCGGCTAAAGAGGAGGAGCGGCGACCCACTGCCTTTTAGCAGTGAAATAAAGAAAAATAAAACGATAATAACTCAACGTTATCATTTTATTTGTTACCACTGCGGCAGCTTTGGAGGGCAGGGCGGGGCTGCTCTGACAACAGGAGCAGGGGGATTGGTGAGCACAATTTGTAAGTGTGTATGAATGTTTGGCTGGCCTGAGAGACCTAAGAGGGCCGGTAAAATCTTCATGCGCACTTTGCATTTTCTCCACCCAGGCTGTATTGCAGCCTGGGTGAAGAACATGCCCAAGCTACCACTGCCTGTCAGCGCGCCGAACCATGGCGCTCAGACGAATCACAATGCTACATAGTGGCGTTGTGATTGGCTACAGGGAGCCTGGATGTGCTTGGTGTTCCAGCCGGAGCGTGGGACTACGGAGGAGAGACACAGTGAGGAAGCGGCGAGAAGGTACTTTTTTTTAACATCAATTTGCCCCTGCCATCCCCCCAAACACCCTGCCTACCCCACCCCGATCCGTGCCAGCTGCCACTGCTCAGCCTGTGTGATATTTTGATATGCTTTACATCAATGTGATTTCGCAGAAGAATTCATGAAGAAGGGAATCACTATTACTTGATCTGAGCTGCAACTGGCTGTTCTAGCAGCACCTCTTCTGTGGCTCAAGAATTGATAAGCAATGCTCCTGTTTTTCCATGTGTTGCTGACAATGCAGGAATTAAATCTGGAGTCAGAAAGTAAAGCACTTGAAAGAGTCTCTAAACCAGTAGAAACAGCAAATCTCTGTTCTGGAACCACATCTATCATCTTCTCATGCTAAGTTATATCACATTACATTTCTCATCAGTCTTTAATACAAAAAGGACAAGGTAAATAATGGTCTTTGGAATCTTAAGACAGGTGTCCACTTCTTCACAGAAGTCCTCAACTAAGACAACGTGGCACGAATTGTCTGTAGCTCATTGCAGAAAAACAAGCAAGAACAGCCATGGAAAAAAACAGCATCCACATCAATTATGAACAGTGTCCAGCTGGTAAAGTAAGCATGTAGATAATATGATTTTTCACCTCAAATCAAACAAAATCTTTAATCGATCTTTAGATAAAAATCATGAAGGTGCAAAGTACAATACATCACAGTAAGAACTCATCATAACAGTTTTTTTTGCATTAGCTCAAATATTGATAAAAACAATTGATTGGTACAAAAAGAACTGCTCCATCTGAATGCATTAACACAATCTAGTGCTACCACAACTGCTGTTACCCCTTCAATAATTTCCTACTCGTAATGGACATTTTAAGGAAGCAACAAACACTGAAACAAATGTTGGGGATACATAACATCTGAAGGACGTTAGAGCCTCTCTACACTTCTTAAAAGAAAATGGCTTCCAAATATCATTGAGACAGATCTGGAAAAAGCTACGATAACATTTGCGAAAAAACATAAAATGCAGTAAAGATTGCTAAGCAAACCCGTCACAAGGACATACAGGTAAGTTACTATCCCACACCCTCGACTCATCAGAAAAGCACATAATACTCCACACGGACCCAGACTTCAATCTAAAAAGGAGAGACCTCACCCATCGTGTAAGCTCCAAGGTTAAATATAGTGTTATATCTCCAGTTGCTAATGTGATGAAATATTTACGCACAGATTGGTGACCAAAAACGTCCTCTGTACTTTGGAAGAAAGTAAGCTATGCATGGCAGGACTTAACCAGCCACTTATCTAGCTTACTTATTGTATAGGGGGCGGTAAACATTTTGGGGAAACCAATGACGGTGAATGACTTGCTGACATAGTTCAGCCCAGGAATGGCAAGACCCTTATCCAAACTAAGGCAATCTAAAATACCATCTCTATTTAAACTTGCTTTATTATTGATTCACACCTTCACCCAAAGCAAGGGGGGGGCATTTTAATTCTACCTGAGACTTAATTCTAAATTAAGTTTGGAATGCAGACCAAAATGAGGGCTGGATAGCGGAAGAACTGCCTGCAAATCCTGTTCTCTTCGTGGGGGAAACATTGTCGTACCCCTCAAACCCAGCGCCATAAGTACCTGTAGGGACACGCTGCAGGTTATAACTCTTGATGGAAGGGTAAATAGTGCCCCTGCCTTCCTTCTGGACCAAGTTAGATAGGGACCCAGCCGCCCTACCTAGTTTCAGGTGCACTGCATTCACTTGGGGTGGCCAGGAATTGGAGGAACCAAAGGTGACACCTAAGTAACAAAAATTCTATACCATGCTCAGGGATTGTTCTTGCAGCTTTAGGGATAACATATTTCTCCTGCTTGGCCCACAAGCCATTATGTAAGACTTACCAAATGTGGTTAACATGTCAAGATTACCCATAAAGGATACAAAAGGTTCAACCATAGTCCCGCAAGGCACGGGGTATCCTTGCCATTAAATCAGCCTAGCCCGCATATAATAATTGCCGGGACGAAATAATTCGCAATTTTTTTCACATCCCAGATAGAAATAGATGAGTGGGTGCTTAGGTCGTTGATGGAAATAATAAAAAGCAGGGATGTCAAACATACCTCTGGCGCACCCCACTAGCTAGAGTGAAGACGTTAGAGTTCCCCAGATCGATCATACGGCACCCTGGCCCTTCAGTTTTCATTTAAGGTCCCAAAGACCTTCACTGAACTATCGATAAGAGATATCGGCCTGTAGCATTAGGGAGGCCGTCTGCCCTGCCTGCTTTTTAAAAAATTGGTACAATTGTAGAAAGGATCCAGGAATTCAGGTACTTACTACACAGAGAATTGTTAAATAAATAAGTGAGCAGGGGTCCCAATAAATGGAGGTTACATTCAAGTAAATCCATAGGGATCCCGTTGTGCCCTGGAGCTTTACCACTAGAGTTGTGTCTCATTGCCTCTCTTTTTGTAGCAACACCCCAAAAATCTATAACCAATCAATCTGTTTTACAAATAATGGTTTGAGCGTAGCATACACATTTCAAGGCCTACAGATTAGGCTTGTTGCCATGCACAAAGCACTTTCCACATTGGCTGAAAATTCAATCTGATCCTAACTGCAGCTTATGTGGGACAATGCAAGAAGATATGCTGCATCTCCTCTGCACATGTAAAGAGCTAACAGAGGAAAGGAGACGGCTTCTAAAACCACTTTTTAACCAGAGAGGCATTCGCACAAGGAGACAAGCTGTGTTGGCATGTTTTGCACCCAAGGACACGCAGCTTAACTGTCGCTTTGTAAAACTTTTAAGACAAGTGGAGAAGAAAATGCCGAAGTTCGAACAACCACATATCAGATAAGGAAAAGGACTAACCCTGCTATAATAATTGCTTGTTTTTTAATGTACTGTAAATATCATTTGGTTATAATGTCTTTTAACCGGTTTTTAATCTGCAATGATATTTTGTAGCAACGGTTTTAAGTAACTATGCTAAATAAAATAAACTTGAAACAATGCCTACGGCGCTTCAAGGAGCAAGGTCACAAATTTCTCCCTCCAACAAGGACATTTTCCAAAACAAGTAAATGTAGCCCCACTCCAAAAAATATTCTAGTGTACGGGTTAGCCCTCTTAGGCTCTAGGTGACGTGGAGGGCTGAGGGGGGTGAGGCATGATACATCTACGGGTTTAGTTTAAAAACGTAGACTCAGTAGGTGGAGTTTAGGACTTCTCATGTGAGGGGCGTAGTTTAACTAGGATTCCCTCACACAAGCATACTCCATTTTATTTAGCAGACGCAATGTGCATGCCTTAGGCAGCACAGTATATCTAGTAAAATGTGGCTGTGAGGGCAT
Source organism: Lissotriton helveticus (assembly GCF_964261635.1). Classification (NCBI taxonomy): domain Eukaryota; kingdom Metazoa; phylum Chordata; class Amphibia; order Caudata; family Salamandridae; genus Lissotriton; species Lissotriton helveticus. The sequence goes on along the minus strand of NC_136070.1, from coordinate 1,077,104,718 downwards.
ACATCACTGCATCTCTGAGCACAAGGAGAATCCATGCAATAGACTCAAAAGAGGGGGTTCTGTACCTATATAATTCTATATGTGCATAAAGTCACAAATTATAATAACATAACCAGTGCATTGTAGGGTAACCACAGCAAGAAGAAGGAGTATCACAAGGCTTTTGTTTAAATTAGATAAAAAATACACATAAACATGATTTCAATTTATCTGTCCAAACACATCCCACAGGCATATTCATTCAAACCTCAAACATTCAATCCCATATACTAGCATTCTCACACGCCTCACTAAATCAGACACACATTCAAATACAATCACAATATACATTGATGTAGACACCCCATATGGATCAAAGGTAGTACATGAGGCCAACCGAGAAATATAGAAGTGCCTCAAGATGTGACGGTCAGATCAAACTAAACAAGTCAGTGCCAATCAATGACATAATCTAGTGATAAATACAGACACATTTTCCTAAGTAGTTGTTGAAAAACACATGGGGGGTTTTATCTGTTACAGCAAATTCCAACTAGTGAAATCTAGCGCCTTGGTTTTGGACAGATACATTGAAATCATGTTTATGTGTATTTTTTATCTAATTTAAATAACAACTTTTGATATTCCTTCTTGCTGTGGTTACCCTACAATGCACTGGTTATGTTATGTGTGTGTGTTTGATAGTGTCAATGAGAGTAAAAGTGGGATTCTGAGTTTGAGTGTACGAATAAGTGAAAGTGAGTGTGAGGCAGAGAGTGAAGGAGTGTGAGTGCTTCATAAGGAGTCAGTGATTGGAGATTCTGAGAGGGAGTGGGAGTCAGGGGTGTGGCCATCAGTGGGGCTGTAGGTGCAGTTGCATCAGGGTCCAGAGCCAGTAAGTGTGAGAGGGTGTTTGTAAGTGAGAGTGAGAACCAGTGAGCATGTGTATGTTGGTGTGTGAGTGGGAGTAAGTGAGAATGAGTGCGAGCGTCAGTAAGAGTGAGAGGGAAGACATTGAATGTGAGAGAGAATGCATATGAGTGAGAGACTCCAGTGTGTAAAAGTTTGTTTGTTTTCATATCTTATAATTTTGTGAGTAGTCATCCCCTGGCCACGGCATACTCAATGTTTTTTTGGGCTTATGATGGTACCCAAGTTACCATGCTGCCTCTGGCATGTCGGAGATAACTCTTGGCATAAGAAAGGGCACCCAAGGCAACATGCAGACCCAAAAATATTGGAAGTAATACTTGATATATGGGAACACCTGTAACAAAATTATAGTTTTGGCATACTTGATTAATTCTTTGTCTTAGAGAAGGCCGCCTTGGCATACTTAGTTGAGGGGGGTGGGTAGAGGGATGCAAACCATAATAAAATACTGGCTTTGAAATACTGGAGGCACATTTTGACATACGGCCACCCATGGTATATGGGCAGTATAAATGGCAAAAATTCTGATACCGGAAAAATGTATTCTTGTCATTAGGGTGGTACCCTAGTTAAATGGTGACATTGGCACAACGAAAGTAATTCTTAACATATGGGAAACAATCAAGGCAAATTTTGAAAAAAATGGGGCTAACTCCTGGCTAGTATTGCACCACAATTAGTTAGTTGTTGATTGCACCCCTCAAAATTATATCAAACGTTCAATCAAATTAACCTTTTATGGGTGTGCAAACTTGGTGTGTACTCTGGCCTGAACACATGAAATATTCACAGTGATCGCTGGTGGCCAGCAGGCTGTCAAGTCCCAAGATGCACTGCCAAAATAGGCCTATGGACTTTTTTTCATTATTGAATAAATAAATAAATCTTCTTGAAATCAAAAAAGTTGTGTTGAAGTTCTCCAATTTCAAATTTTTTATTATTGATTAAATGCATCAATCTTCATTATCTACAGTCAATGTATTTAACCATCAAATCCGTTGAACATTCATATGAGTCAGAAAGCATCTTGCTGCATCAATACCCAGGGCATTTCGGGTGTAAAACCCTTTGTTACGGGTAACTGTAAACACATTTACAAATATGATATCAAGATCGCACAGTCTGAACCTTTTCTAATCCACCGAAGAAGTATGGTGACTAAATGTGGATAACCACATGCACTACAGGCTTCCTATCACAGGAAATGTAGTGAAGTTGCCTTAACTAAAAATAACGTTTTGATAACATACTAGGCGTGCTAACGAATGGACAACAACATAAAATAAAATGTGCCCTTCCGCCCAAAGTCTAACTTCTGCAATGTTTTTTAGTCCAACTAAACACAGAGGGCCCGATTTGGATGTCGGGCGGAGGCTTTCTGCCCAACATCCTGAGGTTTCCCTCCAACCTCTGTATTTTGATTACGGCAGTCGGAGGGAAAACCGCAAAGAGCGGAATAATAATCGCTTCAATGACAATGGAGCTACGCTCAGTTCCGCCGTCTGGATTACAATATCCGTTTCTGACAGCCAATCCATGTCGAAAACTGGCTTTGGGGGACCCTATCAGGGCCCACTTGCCCCTTGGACCTTCGCATTTGGGCCCGGGGGCACCTCAACATCTCTGCAACGTGTGGCAGCCACCATGAGGTGCTTGCCACTCGGTGCAGGGATGTTTACAACCTTCCATTTTTCAATGGGAGCTTGTGCTGAGGGTGTTTTTAGCCCGCTGCACAAGTTCCCATTGGAAAATGAATGCTTCCGATCGCACTATGTGTGGTTGCATCCAAATTAGGGTGTCATAACTGCCAACCTATGGTCGGGTGGTTCCTTCCCCGCAACGGTGTCCGCCCGACATCATAATGAGGGCCAGAGTGTAAAGACAAGCTAAATTAGCAAGAAAACTGCTCATGATTTTTTAGCCAGATACTGTTGTGTTAGAGCAACTTCATTACACAGTTACACTTTAACAGTGTACCAGTATAAACCATGTGAAGAACTCAACATGAATACACCATTCTAGAAAAAGCATTAAATAAAACGATCATGCAGAGGCAAAGTGAGCGCATCCATGTGTTCAGTTCAAGAACTCAGTTACGAGTGACAGATCACTTTATTACTGCTAAAAGAAGTGTATCTGTTATATGCTGAACTATGCATCAGCTAAGACTATTTCTTTCTTACCTGGGAGATGACCTGAGACTGGACCTGTTCAAATTCTTCCAGACGAACGGTTTTAGCCAAAGTTGAATGAAACAAAGACATTGCTGCTACTTTGTTGCATTCGGCTCTCACTTTAGTGAGAGCATTGATGATTTCATGTCTTGTCAGCAATGAGATAAATATGAAGCCTCCCCGATTTTTATCAAATGGATAGTCTGGAACATCCACACAACCTGTAGGAGCAAAGATAGTTTGGTAAAAACAACTTTATTCAGTACTGGCAATGAGAAAAACTGAAGCTCTTCAAGAGGACACCGAATCCTCACAACAACAATTCAAAAGTTTGAGGTAGCTATTAAACATTATTGTAGACTCTACAGGTCATTGCAGCACCCTCACAGAAAATACTGTGTTCCCAGAAATAAATCTAAATACAGAGGAACTACAACATTCTATTGACTTAATGTGTACATTTGCATGGCTAACCCTGTGGCTATGAAAAACCTTACTCCAGACATCACATATTGTACTCACAAGTAAAGGAAAAGTACTTACACATAAGCATTCCACTCAATAATGGATATATTCAGCATAGTCATATTATTTAAATATTTAGCTCTGACTGGGAACATGTGAGAAACAGTTCTATTTTGTAAAGTATCAGGAGACACAAGATAACATAAGGAGAGATGGCCGATTGGCTGCTAAAAATTGATGAAGACTAATGATTCAGTTCTCTTATTTCAGCCCTGCACTTTAACCAATAGCTATTAACAGGCATTCCAGAATGTATTTTGGTTGATGATGAGTATTTGGATCAGAATGTCTTTTGAATAGGTATTGTAAAATCACTCAGTGTCCGGTGAGTGATGTAATATATGGGTTCAACCCCGAAGCAGCCATCATCAAACAAAGTAACATTCTAGAATGTCTATTGTTGGCAATTGTTAAAGATGCAGGACTGGGATAAAAGAAGTGTATCTGTATGTACCTGGATGTACTCATTAACTTTCATAACAGAATAGCAAGCGGTATACAGGTGTCAGTCATAAAGGAGAAACACGCAAACATGTATTCACCTAAAGAAAGAGAGTCATGAGCAAGGACTGGTCTATTTGTAAATGTTCTCTTTAAAAGATATCCTAAACCGTAATGTTTACAAAAGACATAGAGGCCTATTCACAAACTGCACTTTATAGTATGTTAAGTACTACTACTGCCGTACTACTCACATACTACAAAATGCTATGTACTAACCTACAGGCAGAGACATCCACTACCACACCTCTATCTTTTTTATGCAGAGATCTCTGCCACTGTGGTCAGAACTTTTCCTTCACAGATGAGGAGGCGTCAGATGCTGTTCACTTCTTTTCCCTGCTAGAAGTACCTCTACATCTACTGATCAGTTTGCTAATGGGCCATTTTCGGAGGCCAATTGTGGGCCTTCAGCTTGATAGAAGAACTATCTTCTAAGATAGACACCATGAGGGAAATATTTGAACTAACTTATTCTTTCCATCCCAAGTGTTCTACAGAATTTTGTTGTAGTCTTTCTCATTTGTATGCCCCCCAACTAGCTGTGAACCAAATACAGCCCACAATCCTCTGTTGGGCTTCAGGATTCAGCCCTCAAAGGTTCAGACAAGACAAATGTCAAAGTAAAACCTCATCACTTGCTCTCCCTTATTATATATTTTCTTTCTCTTTGGTAGTGATCAGGATTGGAAAGTAGATATCATCTTATCCATTACTGATTCTGCTGGAGGGAAGATCCCATAAACAATAGTATTTCAATTTTCAAACTTCTGCTTTCTGATCTTGGGGTGCCTGGTGCAACTGCGACCAGTGCAACCCAGCACATACATAGCTGGTTCCAACATTCAAGATTAAAAAGGCACTATCTTGTGTGAAGCATTTTAGGCTTCCACTGTCACAAACAAAGCAAGTTTGGATGGGATAAGACCTCACTACATTGTTTAAATATCATGGAATTATGTGAATCTTTTCTAAAAAAGCTGCTATGTCATGCATCTGGATGATTAAGGGATGGAAAAGCAGCCCTTCATTTGAGGAGTAAAACGGTGACAGTTCTTGCCATTTGGATTCAGACTCAGAAGGACAACCAGTAAGTGCATGCCTGATATTTCCAATGTATGTTCCTCAGGATGATTTAAGTTTGTGCAGCATTTTAAGGCCCAAGAACAAAATTAATTAAATATGGCATTACTTTTGTTGTTAAAGTTCGTCTTTTCTAAAGTGTTTGTTCTAACTTAGGTGTTCGGAAATGTATTGTTACTGTAACAGAGTCTTAAAAAGGGAAATTCAACATGTGCAAGTATATAAAAAAAACGAATTATCAATGAAGTGTTATTTGATGTGGTACGACTAGTTCACATGTTACTGCCAGCTCTGGTACATTATCTGGCGGCACCTCTATAAACACACATTGCAAAAATCCATAATGCAGACAGCTGCAGAGATTACATGACCGGAAGTCTTAGAGAAAGCCTCACTTAAGTGAAGTAGAAATGGAGAAAGTACCAACTAGGGCTACGTAAAGATGTTCTAACTCCGGATAGAAGACGTAATCAGAGACATTTTGCATGCTCTAGTTAATTTAAGTAAGATGTATGTAATAAGCAGGATTATTTTTTGCAATCCTTTTGTATTATATGTGAGCCCCATACGCGGTGGAAAGGTGAGTCGCAGGTCAATATTTGAAAAGGTAAAATGTTGATAAACTGCAGTTACACTTAAGTAACTAATTTCCTCTCCAACATTGGATCGTCATATATTCACATGCTTGAGTCAAAATAGTAATCAATGTGTATATTATATGACAAAACAAAAGCAGGAAGTAGGCAGACCTTTACCAAAAAATGTTTCAGAGATCTGACTGTCCCACTATTCTGTCAGCTTCATCGTCCACGTCAAGGCAGCTGAGGTTCGTGAACGTATGCCTACTCCTCTTGGTAGCTGTATGGCAGATGTTCTGTAAGTACACACGAGCATAGAGTACAACAGTTGTTGCCATGCTCCAGGTGGAATGCGCTCACACTCTACTCTCCTTGCTGATGTCAGTAGTAGGAGAGATGCTGATTTGCACAAAATAAATTTTTCATTGTACCTTGTGTATTAGTTCAAATAGAGGTTACATTAACTGGTTGAGGATGATACTGTGCTCCGAGGAACTGGAGAGCGTTGTACAGGTGGAAATACCCTGAAAAGTATTTTAATAAATTGCTTAATGAATCACTAGGAGAACGAAGTAGATACAACTACATTTGTTCTTCTATATCCTGATATTGCAGCCAGATGAACTCTAGCAGAAGAATATTTGAGTCCACTCTTGGCCAGCCTCAAAATGTATGGCAATATTTCATAATACTGTATTTGAAGCGGATGAAAGCCATTGACTTTGCTCCAGACACAGAAACGCTTCTAATCAGAGTTGTAGTTGCAGGTGCATGTGCCTGTGAAAGGATTTTTTCTACAGTCCAGCGGTATATCCAGATGGACAAACTCTAAGTGGTCAGGAGCAATGCCGTCAGGTTCAGATACGTGGGGTCGTGGGGTAGTATCTCTCTGTGGTATCTGGAGAGGATTCTGGAGTGCAGTTTCAGATTGTAGACTGTATGTGCCTTAATCTGCAGGAGTTTGCTGTACCAGTACTGGCGTGGCCACACCAGAATAGTGATGGTCAGAGTGCGATGATCCATCTTCACCTTCTTCAACACCCTCTTCCACACCCTAGGGATCAGGGAAAATGGAGGAAAGTTGTCAGGAAAGACTGAAGCAAAGGATGAAAAGGGAATTGCCTATGGTCTCTTGATAATTCGAAGTTCTAATATTTCGTATCCTTCGGTGTAGTGAAGAGATTGGTTACGGGTTGACCCCACTATTGGAATACATAAGCAACTTGATCCTAGTGTAGTTCCTACTCGTGGCATTCTGATAGTTGTTGACTGAGTTAATGTGTCTGATCGTTTTGACAAACAGTAGGTCTTCCACATCAATGTCTATCCTTGAGAAATGGCCAAGTCTCAAAGTAATTGAGGCTCTTCTGAGAGAGGTCAGGATTCTGTTCCTCCTTGTATGGCTACGTAGAAGTTGTATTTTCTGTTCTGATCAGAATTACTTGGTTTGACGGTCTCTGAGGTATGCTTGTAGGCCCAGACAAATGGCCCAGAGTTCTAGCACATTGATGTGCAGCAATATGCAGCATTTTTTCTGCATCGGACCACAGCCCTCAGATTGACAATTCTTAGAGGTGAGCTCTCTAGCCTTCCATGGATGCATGTGTTGTCAATACAATTCTGTTTGCACCAGGTTGGAAAAGGGAGACCTGCTGTAAGATTCTTTGGTATTTTCGACCAAAGAAATTCTTGTTTGCAACACCTCGTGACTTAGACTGAGTTGTCTCAGGATCCTTCTATTTGCTTCCATTGCATATCCATTTCTTGTTGGACGGGTCTTATCTTGAGTCTGCAAAAGGGTCTCACATGGAGTCTACTTAATGACATTAGGCCTAACAGGGAAATGTACTGTCTGAGACCGAGTGTTTTGCAGACATACTCTTTGCCATAGCTTTGAGCTTTATTGTTCTTTCCACAGAAGGTAACGCCCTTGCTTTCTCAGTATTGAGTATTGCACCTAGAAAATGGATCTTCATGTGGGGCTCTAAGGATGATTTTACCATGTTCTACATGAGACCCAAATTCTGAAAAAGATTGCTGAAGGCGTTTATAGAAGCCTTTGCCTCTTCCTCTCATGAAGCTTTGACGAGCCAGTCGGCAAAGTATTAGTATACCTGGAGAACATGGCGGCCGGCGGTTAGCGGGTCGCAGAGGTTCCAGAGGTCGGGACGGCTCTCATCGCATAGCTCAGCACTATAGCCAAGAATATATGCGCGAATATTTTTTGGAAAACTGCTGATTTAATTCGGATGGAATACAATCAAACTGGGGAGGAAAAACGGGAAACTAGCAAGCTCGAGAAAACGCACTCACTGTGCTCCTTCGGACGCTTTTCTTTAGCATATCTCCCAGAATCGTGGCAGAGGTGGCGGGGCTTGTTGTCGCTACCCCAGACGCAGTGCCTTCCCCGGACGAGCGAGTGGGAGAGTCTCGGGAGGAGCAGGTTGCTCTTTGGTCTCGGGCGGCTCTGGAGCTGCATCAGGGACGGAGGGCGGCAGCAAGGCTCACCATTCACAGCGGTAGGGGGAGAGGAGGAACACGCGGGAGTCCTGAAACCTTCAAATACAATCAGCTCACAAGGAGAAGCGGACTACAAGCCACCCCCTGTGAAGAGACAGATATTGACTCTGGCACATGTATACAACAGAAAGTAAGTGTTGCATCTGTGGAACAGGGGGGGGCGGGGCAAGAGGGGGTCACTAGGGAGAAAGAGGGGCTAACTGTCAAGATACCACCACAATACGTTATGAGGAGCTCAGGACGGGATTCACTCCCTGGGCTAACAGAGGACTTGGAAGTGGTGGATTTTAGTGCAACAGCCCGCAAAGCCCACCTTGCCCGCTTATCCCCTAATCACAAGACCCAGTCTCAGATAAGTTTAGTAAAACTAAAATCTAAATCTAAGGCAAATATACCAAACCAGGATAAGAAAAAAATAATAAATCACACACCTTCATTAAGAGATTACTTTAAGACAGTGCCTAGTACATTGATACTTAAACCGACAGAGAGTATGTCTAAGGAAAGCACTAGTGGTAAATTGGGTGATATCATCGAGCTGTTCCAATACTCTGACGGTGTACTAACCGCTAATAAGTAACAGCCACTAGCAGATCTCTCAGCAGAGAAGGGAACAGGTGGACCCAGGATGCAAGATACAACTAATAACTAGCTAAATCTGGGAAAAGATGGGACCTCTTTAATTGATTCTCAAGAAAAGGAAAAGGAGAATAACCAACATGAAACAACAAGCGAGAGAACAAGCAGCTTAAGCATTAAGAGGTCAACTTTAGATCTCCTACAGGCTCTAACTGACGAGATGAGGAACAGATTCCAGATCTCAGAAAAAAATCAAGCTGAAATTAAAGTTTTCTGTGAAAAAACGGAAGACAAGTTATATTCTTTAACAGCCAGAGCCAAAGCATTAGAAATGACGGTGGTCGAGCTAACAAGAAAAGTGGATGAAAATGTAAAAGACCTTGTCAAAATAAGAGAACAAGAAATTAATCTCCAGGATAAGCTAGAATCTATTGAGAAAGCGCAACGAAGGAATAATCTTCGCTTACTTAAAGTGCCAGAGGGAGTCTAAGGAGATAATATAAAAGAATTTGTAGTTAAACTAATCAAGCGAACGACTAACACTGAATGCTCTGAACAAGTTCTATTTGCCGACATCCAAAGGGTGCACAGGGATCTTTTTAGACTCAGCCCGAACAGGACTAAACCCAAAAAATGTTGATTAATTTTTTGACAAACAGTCTAAAAGATGAGATATTAAATAAGGCTTTAAACATGATCACAATAAGTGCAGAAGGGTTTACTTTTCAAATTTGCTCGGATGTCTCCTCCATAACTGCATCTAAACAGTGGGAGCTGGGAAAGCTATTAGAACCATTTAAACAGCTGGGAGCAACAGCACAACTCAAATTTCCAGCTACGCTAAAAATGATGTTACATTCAGACGGGTGGAGGAGGCAGAAAGTTTTTTGCAGCATATCACAGTAAAGAACAGTGAACTAATGGATCGATAAAGAAACTAAAAAAAACAAAAGGGAAAGAATGGTTTCCTCATCTTGAGTCTTTAGGACAAAATTACCAGGAGACTTTGAAACTTGTTACTAAATAAATACATGATAAACATGATAAACAAAATTCAGCAGCTATTCAAGGTGCTATAAGAAAGTAACAACCGTCCCGACCAAAGAGAAGGTAGCCTCAAAGGCCAGGGTAGGGCCATTAGAGAAATAGTGGGGGTTCTCCAGGGAAGCACAGGGGTGGGAGGAGGGAGGGTCCGGGGTAGGTCACTGGGTGGGGAGCATAGGGTAAAAAAAAATATATATATATATGTCCAAGTCGTCATGTAAAATCTTTAAAAAGTCCACCATACACTTTAATGAGCAATGAGACAGGCCTCAGATGATCATGCTATATATCTGAGGGTGTTGACGTGGAATCTAAACAGATTAAGGGTAAAACATAGGATGGAAAGGATATTTCAGTATTTAAAAGATGTCTCAGAACAAATGCTTATTCTCCAAGAAACACATCTAGTTGAGAAAGAGATGAGGAGTCTGTGTAAACCAAAATATGGATTAAGGAGGTTATCTGCACCACACAGCAAACAACAACAAAGGGTGACGCAATAATCGTAAAGAATCATCCTGCCTTATCAGTGGAAGGGTTTAAAGTAGATAGGATGGGAAGAGGGCCATAGCAAACATAAAAGTTTTACTCTCATAAATTTACGATAGCAGGATATTATGGTCCAAATTTGGACGATCCAGTCCCTTTAAAGGGCCTATGTGCTGAGTTGCTGCATTCCAAGATCCATTAGTACTGGCAGGAGATTTTTACTTAGTCCTGGACCCTGTGATGGACAGATCCCTAAAAATTAAAGCATCACAAAATTGTAAAATGAGGTCTTTACTGAAAAATACGATGAAGCAATTAGGGTGGACGGATATATGAAGAGACTGAGAGGGAAGCAGAAGAGGTTATACGTTTCACAATAAGAAGCATGGTCACAGATCTAGGCTAGACTTCTTTTTAATTAGTGTGATCCTGAGGAGTTGGGTGACAGAAACTAAACATCTTGGAGGCCATTTATCTGACCATGTGTGTGTAACATTAACGTTGAAACTTCCTAGTAAACCAAAAAATAAAAGATGGACATTAGATCTTGCTATCTTGTCTGAGGAGGAAATAATAGAAATACTAGTGGTAAAGACTAATACCTATTTCCCAATACAAATCAATAGCGCTCCCATAGAAATTGTATGGGACGCCTATACGGCCTTTTTAAGAGGCTGTATAACTTCTATCCAGTTTGTTAAACAGAAGAAACACAAAACAGAGATAAAAGAAATAGAGGGCAAAATTCAAAGAGTTAGAACAGGACCTCATTGCACAAGGAGAAAGTATAGATAGGGACATCACTGGCAGACTATTATCTTACAGAATGGACATGGCAGGGGTATTGGAATGCGAGGCTGCAGAAGAGGTGGGAGACCAGTAAAATGGCGCATTTTGAATATGGGGAAGGCTCCGGTAAACTTCTTGTCTGGAAAACTAAGCAACAGTTAGCAAGAAGTAATATAAGGGAAATAGTATGTAATGTTACGGAAAAAGTGTGCCAGGCTCCCGCAGACAATGAAGAAGCCTTCCGAAAACACTTTGAGAAAGTTTATAGAAACTCACTCCTCAGGAAAATATAATAGAATCCTGGTTTCAGAGTTATCCCTCAGAAAAAGCCAGTGATGAGGCCTCCAGCAATTTTAATAAACTCATATCCCAGGCTGAGATTAAGATGGCAATAGAATCATGTAAGAAAGGCAAGGCGCCAGGACCAGACGGCCTTCCGGCCGAGATGTATAAATCTTTAGCTGAAGTTTTGATCTCAATAATGCACAAGCTGTTTTCTCATATTTTTGATAAAGGTGGGAATATGCCTCCTTCATGGGATGAGAACACTGTAGCCTTGATTTTAAAGCCATCTAAGCAAGCAAACCAGTGTGATTCGTATAGACCAATCTCTTTGCTTAACCTTGACTATAAGATCTTTGTCAAGGTGTTAGCAGAGAAGTTGAATGGTATTATGAGTGGTTTGTTACATCAGGACCAAAAGGGCTTTGTTAGAGGGAGAGGTATTCAAGTTCTAACTTACAATTTAATCAGGGCTATTGATCCTGCACCTGCATATAAATTACCATTGGCCGTTATTACACTTGACGCTACCAAAGCGTTTGATCGGGTAAATTTGGCCTATCTAACTAAGGTATTAGAGAAATCCAACTTGGGGGAACAATTTTGTAGGGTTATTTCAGCAATCTACCATGCTCCAACAGTTAGAATCTTGATAAATGGTAATCTCTCCTCTTCAACACAAGTGCAAAGAGGTACAAGGCAGGGATGCCCCCTTTCGCCAATGTTTTTTAACCTATACATAGAGACCTTTGCAGAAAGCATTAGGAGACATGAGGATATACTCCCGTTTAGATTCGGTAATTGGGAAAACAAAGCTTCATTATATGCCGATGATGTCATGGTATACACGTCAGATCTCGAGAAAACTATTCCCATTATATATAGCTTAGCCCAACAATTTGGTAACATCTCAGGATATGAGATTAACCAGTCAAAAACTGAGTGTATGACGTGGAATTCTATAGTTTGTCCCCTTCAACTGAAAAAAGAAATGAGATATCTAGTAATTAAAATTACTCAGGATATTAATGATATACCCAACATAAATCTACGCAAAATTGATAAAGAAATTTCTGATTCCCTAAAAAGCTGGGCATATCTACCCTTAACATTAATAGGAAGGGTCAATTTAGTAAAAATGATGCTCTTACCTAAATTGATCTTTATATTCCAAAATACACCGCTAGCCTTCAAAGAAGGAAGCTTGAGGAAAATTCAGTAAAAAATGAACTGATTTATATGGGCTTCTAAAGAAACTAGAATTTTCTGGATGAAACTTCGGAGAAGGAAGAATAAGGGAGGGCTAAGTGCACCGGATATAATTATGTATGCATGGGTCTTCCTAATGAAAGCTGGTAAAATGCTTATGAATGAGCCCAATTTTTCAGACATAGGAAAAATGTTTAGGGAAATGCTGCAAGACCCAAAAGGAGCAGAACATGCTTATCTATACAAATTTGGAGATCCGCGCTTCTTCAAGAAAGTCCAATTGAAATCAGCTACTACAGCGCTAAAGCGCCTATATGGGATACACCCGGCTCACCCGAGTGGACTAAAGACTTACTAGCAACACCTTTAAAATCAGCTGGTGTAAATTGCTGGGCCCAACTTAGTCCAGGGGGATGTCTGCTACTGTGGGAAGATCTTAAGCTTATAACGAATAATCAACAATCTAAATTCAAGTACTTACAAATAAAAAGCTGGTCCCAAGCGGTAGGCATCTCGGTTGGATTTACAAATGAGCTTGAGACTGCTCTGAGATCCAGACAACGGAATAAGAAAGAAGTGGCAAATCTTTACTGGCTCCTGATGGACCTGGCAGATGGGGACTTTATCCTTCCAGCACAGCTGTGGGGCGAGTGCTTGCCCGGCGACAGTACAGAAGAATTATGGCAAGTATCTTTTGACTTACTATATTCCACAGTCCAAGCTGCCAAGAAGGAATCATCTCTTCTCTCTTCACTGAGTATATTGGACTCCTCTCAAATTATCAAAGTTTGCAAAGGGTACACTTCCATGCTGTCCAAAATTCCAGAAGGATAGAGCTAGCGATGAGCATATGTTCAAGAGGTGCCCTAGATTACAGCAATTCTTTGGTCTGGTAATAAAAGGTATGGAAGACATATTTGGGTTTGGCATTCAGGTACGCATTTTTGTATTATTTTTTGGTATCCTCCCCAATTATGATTTGTTACCCTCAGATGTTAACAAGCTGTGTTTTTATCTCACTTTACTAGCGCATAGAGAAATTTGTAAATGTTGGATTAAATGTACCCCTCCGACTTTCCTAGACTGACTTAACTCTACAAAATATGTAATGAAATTAGATATAGCCACAAGTAAAGAAAATAGCAAGAAGAGGGCCTTCGGGACACCATGTATAGGATGGATGGAAAATCTTTGAATTAGGGGTATGTTTGTCCAATGATTATGCCTCTACATGGAATTACTTCAACACTCGGGTCAGTTCTTTGGGCCACAGATAGAAGATGAGAACAGACGAATCGCGAGAGGTTCTGTGTAAAGTGCAAACCATTAAGAGCAGAGCTCTCTTGCTGATGCCAACATACAGGGGGGACAGCAGAGTCAATCAAGCTAGCTCTGTAAAGATTTAATGGCGTATGAGGACACAAAAAAGTATTAGTATGCCTGGCGACCCGGTTGCCTCAGGAAGGCTGATACTGCTGAAAGGCACGTGGTAAAAATCTAAGGCAGTGACTTGAGTCCAAAAGGAAGCACCTTGAACTAATAATGTTGACCTACCACTGAAAAACGGGGGCAATTTCTGTGCTTCCACTGGATAGGTATGTGGAAATCCTTCCTGTATCATCAGGAGTGTCTATTGAAGTGGTTAGGATAGGACAGGTTAGAAACATCATCATTTTACATGGTCATGTTTCTAAAGTTGCCTTCTTTCTTACACAGTGTCTTTTGGCATACATTTTCTAATGTGCAGGATAATATTATCCGATTCTGCATTGCTTACATTTCCACTTCGTAGGCCCACTATCACGGCACCTTCATCATTCAGTACAAGGGATAGAGTTCATTTATGCAAATGTTGTTGCACATTGTTGTCCGGTAGGCGACAAAGCTATCGCAATAGGATAAACAATAGTGACCTGACTGGGGCTTCATTGCAGCATGGGTGTTGTTGTTATATATACAAATGAATAACAAGAAACCAGGAACCAGGTCCTGGCCTGAGTGTGCACTACAAAATTAAAGTTATTATATATACAGCATTGGTTCCTTGTTTAAGGGAGTGAAGCATTTCGGAGAGACTGTGAGGTTGCTGCATGATGGAATTCCAATCCAGCTGCTTCATGTTTACCTCTGCAAAGAGGTATGTACAGCTTACGAACTTATGGGACACCCTCATTAGCTGTTTTGCCAGAGGTGCTTAAAAAGGTACAAAATGAGTATGGGACAGCCCTTGCCCTGGATTTGGGGATGAAACTGATGGGCAATTTTTCTGCAGTATCTGCCATTATGTTAAGTAACATTAAAGACGAAGCAGCAACATTGGCTATATGCCCGTGACTTAAGGAGAACAGAATAGCAAATTAGCTAATATCATCAAAGAAACCTACACAACAGTGGGTAGAGATTATTTGGGAGCCAGACCACAGATTAAGAGTAATTCTGAAAAGGATTGATAAAAATTTATAACGCGCAAAAACAATAACCCGAAGGTATCAAGGCGCCTAACAATAACATCAAAATTGAAACATACATCCTTACACATAGGCTTGCAGGAAGAGGCGGGTTTTAAGAGCCCTTCGGAATTTCTGAAGGGAAGGTAGAGACCTGAGATCCAAAGGAAGATCATTCCACCATTTGGGGGCCAAGGTGGAAAAGGCCCTACCACCCCACTTGGCTCTTCGAATGCGAGGGGCTGTCAGGAGCAGTTTCCCGGAGGAACGCAAGTTCCTTCCAGGAACATAGTGGGAAATGATGGACCCAACTCCCGTGTCAATATTTTTTGCAATGGCTCTATAGGTCATGCATAGAACCTTAAACCGTACTCGGTGTTCTACCGGTAGCCAGTGCAACGCTTTCCTGGCCGACGTGGCCGAGGAGCATCTGGGAACATCCAGAGCAAATCTGGCTGTGGCATTCTGAACTACCTGTAAGCGCTGCAGGAGGCTCCTGTTTAGCCCCGCATACAGCGCATTACAGTAGTCCAGACGTGAGCCAATGAGGGCAACAGCTATTTGCTTTCTGGACTGCAAGGAGAGGTATTTCCTAATCCTTCGTAGGGTGTGAATTAGGCCCCAGCAGGTGGAGATGGTTCTACTCACCTGTCTGCCCATATCCAGGGCAGGGTCTATCATCACCCCAAGATTCTTAGCCGATGTTGTGGGGGAAGGACACATTCCTAGCGAGTCAGGCCACCAGCTGGCTGACCAGATGTTCTCTTTCCCTCCAAACACCATCACCTCAGTTTTCTCCCCATTCAGCTTGAGTGAATTCTTGATCATCCACTGACCAACCGCCTCCATACAAGATCTAAATTTGGAGGCAGTGTGTACATCTGAATGGGGAAGAGAAACGAGGATTTGGGTGTCATCAGCGTAAGAGACTACCTCCATCCCGAAAGATCTTATTAGTCTGGCTAGTGGGGTCACATAGATGTTAAATAGGGTCGGACTAAGGGCCGACCCTTGTGGGACCCCACACCGCACAGGTCGGGATGGAGATAGAAACTCCCCCAGCTTGACTCTTTGTACCCTTCCGTCAAGGAAGGAGGTCAGTAGATCTAGAGCTGCGTCCCTCACCCCCACTTCCCTCAGCCGAGATGTAAGTACTGAGGGGGAGAGGGTATCAAAGGCCGCAGTTAGGTCTAACAGGACCAGGCGGGAGGTCTGGCCCCCATCCACAGTCGTGCGGATCTTATCGAGCACGATGGTGAGGGCCGACTCGGTGCTATGTTCTCTCCTGAATCCGTGCTGGGAAAAGTCCAGACAGCCCGAGCCTTCCACAAAGGCAGCAAGATGCTTGTTTAGGTGTGCCTCAAGCATCTTCGCTGGGGCTGGAAGAAGCGAAATTGGACGGAAGTTTTTTAGGACCTCCGGATCCAGGGAAGCCTTCTTTAACAGAGGCTTCACAACTGCACTCTTCCACTCCAGGGGGAAGATACCATCTCTCATAGCTAGATTCATTATTTCTAGCAGAGGAGGTAGAAGGGTCACCCTACACTGTTTGATGATTTTCAGAGGGCAGGTATCCAGGGGGGAGCCGGATTTGGTCTTGTTAAGCAAGATCTCCAGATCTTGCAAGGCCAGCGGAGGAAAGGAGTCCAGGGTGCTCAAAAGGGGGATGTCAGGGGAGATCATATTCATCTCAACCCGAGCAGGAGGCGCGCTAATACGAGCTCTTTGTTCCTCAAGAGCCAGATGGATATCCTGTATTTTGGTGTGAAAAAAGGAAGCAATCCTATCACATAGATCTTGCGATGGAACAACAGAGTCAGGAGTTTGTAGGGTGACTAGGGAATCTACAATTTTGAAAATCTCCTTCGGTGAGGAGAGCGAAGTTGTCAGGGCCACGAAATGGTCTTGTTTGGCCTGGATAATCTCAGCTTTGTATTTCCTGACAAGAGATTTGTGGGCTTCCTTATGTTTAAGGTCCCAACTAGAGTGCCAGAGCCTCTCCTTCCTCCTCACTTCTTGCCTGAGGAGTCTGAGGGAGTCTGAGAACCATGGGGCAGATGGTCTCTTTCTCGCTCGGCGGCGGGTCTGTACTGGGGCCAATTCATTCAAGGCCCCAGTGGTAACTTGTTCAAAATGGCCAACCGCGGTCTGTACCGTGTCCAGGCCAGTGATAGACAGGCTGGCAGCCCAAGGCGCAAAGGAATCACTAGTGATATTCCTAAAATTTCTGGCAGTTTCCATTATATGATTCCCTTTTTTGCTTCCATCCGCCCTATGGTGTTCCAAAAGAAATGGAACCGCAAGGTGATCGGACCATGACAAATGCACAGGATCCATGGTGGTCAAAAGATGGTCGTTGGAAAAAATACCATCTAGAGTATGGCCTGCACGATGTGTGCCCCCGCTGACTCGCTGCGTAAGTCCGCAGGACACCAAAGGATAACACAAAGCAAGCACTCAAATCTTCTAGGAAGAGGTGGGATAATAAGAAACAGAAAATAAAGAACAGGAGGCCACTTAAAAGAGCTATGACTGGCGTAACCGTGATATTATTAAAAAGACAGGTATCAGGATACTGATACAAGTTCATTTTGTTCCTTTCAGGATTTGCCCGAAAAACGCTTGGAGAGAGGTGGAAGGTCAGAGCGCAGATCAGATGAGCATGTGAAAACGAAGAAGGGCTCACAACGCTTTTGGGACTACATAATAAACAAGCATTGAATATGTAACAGGTCTCGCTTTTGGTTTAGTTAGAGCTATTGGCGTTGTAAATGGCAATGTTTTTTACCCATGTGTTATGGAGTGGATATAGGTGGTGTGCAGTGGAATTATGTGGGTAGGTTTAGAATTTTTAGGTGTGGAAGTTTGTGGCATGGAATTGTGTGGTGTGGAGTGGATTTATGTTGTGGAATTATGAGGCATGGTGTGCAGTGAAATTATGCATATAGTAATTATATGGTACTGAGTGTTCTAGAATTATGTGGAGTGGCATTGTGTGTTATGGAGTGTAATTATGTGGAATGGTATTTTGTGTTATGGAGTGGTAATTAGTGGA
Source organism: Lissotriton helveticus (assembly GCF_964261635.1). Classification (NCBI taxonomy): domain Eukaryota; kingdom Metazoa; phylum Chordata; class Amphibia; order Caudata; family Salamandridae; genus Lissotriton; species Lissotriton helveticus. The sequence goes on along the minus strand of NC_136070.1, from coordinate 1,077,086,531 downwards.
GTTTAATTACGTGGTGTACTGTTGAATTTTGTGACATGATGTGGCAATTTTGTGGCATGAACCTTGCTTACACCGCTGCTTGGGGTATGGAGGCATTCAGCGCCCCCCTCTTGTGAGTCTACCACTTCCGGTGTTAACCCGTCTCTAGTTCAAGAGCCCTTCGCCAGAGGTAATTATTCTCACGACACCTTTACCTACTGACTGTGATACTTTCATTAAATTCAATAGATATCTTTTTAATGTGCCTCTTATGCGTGAAAGGGATGAAGAAGGGTATGGGATGAGACAAAACTTTAGAGGGAATCACTGGGGGGCTAAGAGGTAGACCCCTTCTGCCTCACACCTTCGTGTGGTGGTCCTGTGAGTGTGCAGATGGGAAACCTTACTGCATTCTTGGTTGCTAGGAGAGAAAGGAGCAGAAAAGGGAAGTCAGGCAAGAGGAGACAACGGCCAGCAAGAAAAAGATTACAACACTACATATATGCGATCTCACAAATTAAGAGGCGTAAAGACTGAGAATTGTCTACAAAAAAGTGGCTCATAGCAGGTGAACTAGCCCTCTTCACAAAACAAATTACATATTCTACGCAAGTTCACATTCGCTCTGCACCAAATGAATCATAAGCACATTACTCCTTTCCTTCAAACACACATCCCACGTAGTACAGGTTTACAAATAGCACATTCAGATTAAATGCACAACAACCCTAACCTCTCCTCACAAGTGTTCTGTCCCTTCATCAAATAAATATTACCAACATATCAATTGCAAAACAGTTTTCCTACACAACATCTAACAAAACAATGCTCAACCACATCTTCAAGATCAGTCTCCTAAGCTGACATGTCAGCACTATACAAAACACTGAAGCCGAATAAATACACACTTCCATGATTGGCCTGAAAAAAATCTTGTTTTTCTCAAAGGGCTGTCACAACCAATGCCCACCACTGCAGGGCACTAAGAAAGGGATTGATGATTGTTAGAAGAGTGTTGACTATTGCCCGGCATGCACAAATTTAAGTCTTAAGGACACTGTCAGCTGCCACTCTGAAGGACAGAAGTGTCTTTTAGTCTCTAAACCATCAGGAGAATGTGTGTGTCAGTGGCCGACAGAAGCTGCACTTTTCCTGCTGCTCACTACTTCTCTAATCACAAGCTTTGTCCAGTAATAATTGCAGTGTGCCTCAGAAATATTAGAAATCAACCGGAGTAGGGTGAAGGGGCCATCACATGCTATTACATTAAAAGGGTACAGTTTCCTTCAGGATAACCTTACACAGGAAGCTGTTTGAAATGCATACACACCTTGTTGCTAAAAGGGAGAAGGGGGCGTGTGTGCGCCAAGAAGTGTGTGGTGCTGTGACCTACTTCTGTTGAGTCTCAACATGCTATCTAAGAAGTCAGTGCTGGTACAGACCAGATGGGAGGAGGAGCCATGACACACTGTAACAGGAGGAAGTGTAAAGGCCCTTCTAAGTAGTATGATGGCCGACAAAAATATTCTCTTAGGGAAATCACCAGGAATGGAACTAAGTACACAAAGTAGGGACATTTACGAAAATGTACCAATAAAAAGTAAGCATTTAAGCAAGCACAACATAGCAGAAATGGCAATACATAGTTGTGCTTAAAGCCTATAGCCTGATTACTACATGTCTTACAGACAGCGCAAGCGCTGCCTAAGCTTGACCTAAAAACGAAGACAAACCTAAACAGTCAAAGCCTCAGTTCAAAAAGATGGCAGCTGGACTGAAAGCCAAGCATGCCACGGATATTTTGGGCACTGCATCTGAGCAGGGAGTAGACTCTAACCAGGTTGGACAGGTGGCAGAAGCCACAATAGTTTGCTGGAACCTGATGGATTGTCTGGATTGTCTGGTGGCAGTAGCGTTGAGTGACTATATCCAGGTGGAAACACTGTATACAAGGAGGAATGTCCTGCATCGTTTATACGAAATACAACTCCAATTGTAGATATATTATTGTTCTTTTTTGGGAGAGCTTGCCATTCCGCTATGATATTCTCCAGGCAGAAAAGGATTAGCCACCTGAATTTGTGATGGATTGCCCAGAGAGAGAAACAGTAATGTTACCTACCTTCTCCGACCTCATTATAGACTCAGTAAAGCATTCATACGCCAAGCAGTGGGCTTTAGCACTAGCTCCTGAGTTATAGCACAACCATGTGTAGTGGGATGACATTCCCCTTACCATGTAATCCAATTCCCCTTAAAAAATGAGGCTAAAAAACAAGTTAGAGAGATACTCACACAACTTGAATACCAAGGTGTAATAGAAAGCTGCGCCTTCCCTATGAATAATCCCTTGTTTCTAGTATTGAAACCTGATCATTCATATTGTCTGGAATTATCTTACAGGCACCTACACACAGCACATTCACAGTACAAAACTCGCATAGCGCAGCACTAAAGAACATAGAGCGGAAGAAATACAAAACCACAGTAGATACCTCGAATGGGTTTTCTGCCAAAATATAGTGCCTGAAAGCAGGTATTTCTCTGAAACAGGTCTGGTAATTACTTCAAAGGTATAAGAATAGCCCTGGGCTGTTCAACACAGGGCACAGAACTTATGCAAGAATTTGATGACAAGGCATTGTCCTATGTCGATTCCAGATTACACAGAATGGGTTAAACCACTCTACGACTTGATTCATCCAGACTTTTCAAGCAGACACTGGACAACTGAACACGCACAGATTTTGCATTCAATGCAAGCTGACATGTTATCTTCAAAACACTTACACACATATGTAAACACAACAAACCTGGTGATCCATATATTGCCGGTGCATCAGGATATATCTACATTACATTCAATGAGGGAGACACTGTACCAACTGCATATAAATTGCATTTATACACCAATGCTGAGATGCGTTTTACACCAACAGAAAATAATCTGACGGCGGTTCAGACTGCTATCGTGTGTGAGAGAGAGAGAGAGAGAGAGAGAGAGAGAGAGAGAGAGCACTGGCTCAGGGAAAACTAATAATTGTTGTAACTCTGGTGCTGTCCCAAGAGGCTGTCACAAAAGCCAGTGTTCCCAATGCAAAAGTATTACATCCAAGATGGATACAGTGGGCCAACACTCTCATTGCAACAGACGTAGACTACAGATTTGACTCTACACTACAAACATGAGCATACCTGCAATACGAAAATGAATCCCTGCTGCCTAATGCAGCTATGCCTCTTGATCAGTACAACTACATCATCTATACTGATGGTTCTGTACAGTCAGCCATAGGGACAAAACACCAATACTCAGCAGCGTGGGCCGATTTTAAGGGCAGAATGCAGGATGATGGATTCCACCCTGAAAAGACCTACACGCAGTGGGTGGGTGACTGTAGAGCACAGCTGGCAGAACTCAGAGCTATAATTCTGGCACTAGAGAATACGGATCCTGGATTCCCCACACCCATAGGGTGCAAGTTGTATTATTGTGTCCAGTCTTACAATGAGTAACCAAACTACTGGAGCCAGAATAGATTCAGAGATTCTAAAGAGAACACCATGAAGCACAAATCGCTCTGGAGACTAGCGGCTAAGCAAAAAGAATGCTTGCCACAGACTTAAGTGATTCACACCTTGAGTCACTAATGTGTAGGAATACACATTGCAGGGATTTCCTTTTTTTTTTTTTTTTACTTTTTTATTATCAGCACAAAGAGCAAACATGACAAAGATATCAGAAATAAATCAATCATAACATAAAATATGCAAAGAAATACATACAGAATGGCAGACCATAGTTTCAACTAAAAGAATATAAACAAACAAACCATACCATTTTAAAAATCCAAGTTTAAATAAAGTTGCCCCATACTTTTTCATATTTAAGTAAAGACCTAATACCTCTGATTCGAGCCAAGGACGCCTCCATGCCATGAATCTCATTAACCAAAGACCACCATTGTGTAATATGTGGTGGTTGTGGGGAGATCTAGGCTCGAGCTATAGTAAGTTTTGCGCAGGATAGTAAAATAGTGATTAAGGCCTGCTGAGGCACGGTAGTATCATGTACATCTAAAAGTACAGTTAAAGTAGCGGGGGTTTAGCTAATTTCATTTTCAGCACCTTATCCAAAGCAGACCAAAACTCACTTAAAGACGGACAAGAAAATAGCATATGTTCTATATTGGCACCCACGGTATCACATTTAGGACATTTGGTTCGGTCATAATATAAAACATTTGAAGACCATTTGAGAATCACTTCGGGAGTGTGATATAACAAACAGGAAGTCTTAAACTACATTATTAATTTTTGAGAGAGACTGAGCAATCTGTTCTGAATGTAGAGTCAATCCCAATTTGGAGCTCCACTTTTCTGTTAATTTAGAACAGTCTTGTTTTATATAAGAAATCAAACAGCTATATCCTGTACTTATTAATGATTTCATATTAGACGAGTAGAAGCACTCCCATATGTCAGAATCTAAGATCTTCATAACTTTCATCCGACGTATCAAAAAATCATATATTTGAATATATTTAAACCTCATGGCCTCAGTAAAATGGTATAAATTCTTAAGTGCCCCAAAGTCTAAAAAGCCATCAGCACCATATACATCACCCAGTGTTGTAATACCGTGAGTAGACCAAACATTAGTCCAGCCGTCATTAAATATCCCGGGAAGTCCTGGATTTCCCCAGAGTTGTAATTTAACATGAAAAAAAGAAGTTTTACAACAAAGAAAATATATTAAACCAAATCTTGGCAATGTTGATGGAGCAAGAATTTGCACGTTACGCGGCTTGCTCGTACTCATGAACCTCGAATAACTTATAACCATGTAATTCAACCTGTTAGTCTTAGTAATTTCTCTGTATACTGACATTTGGGGTGTCCTAGAGACGCTTGCATATGTGTTTACTAACTCAATAACGATTGTTCCTAAAATGGCCGCTGCTTGGCGGGTTTTCTTTCTGCGCATGCGTTAGTCACACTCACGTGACGTGACGCACTTGCAGTTCTGGTGGAAAACTTTGCGCTTGCGCACTTGCTTCTAAGATGGCTGTCTGTGTTCTCATATGGTGAAGCTTGCGCAAATGTTTTATGTTGTTGTCTGTCTGCACTAAAACACTCACGCAATAGTATATTATAAACAGAAGGGGTATAGAGTAGCTATTCATGGTATACAGTGAATTCATTTATTTCTGTGTTTTAATTTGTTTTAGCTTACTTTTCATGTACCACGTTCTTGAGGGTTTACGAGACGCACATGAATCCATTTTGAAAAGCTCTATTGCGCATATCACCCTGGCAGAGGGAAGACAACCTTGAACAGTGGAGCACAGCCAGCTGGCAGCCACAGTCAAGATGCTCCTGTGAACGTGACCTGCGACCCAGCAGGATGGAGCTGAACTGTACCGCAACTGATACAAATGTATTTCTTCTATTGTATTCTGTAGAATATCTCATGGGAACCCCAAATTTGCTAGGCGGTCCCAGAGAATGCAAATGCAGGCTTGAAGAGAGTTAATGTGATTGGTGTGTTGACCTAGCCTACTTAGGGACCAATCGAAATTGGGGATTCTGACACTTGCAACATTTGGGGGGTGGTACACTGACCCGAAAACAGTATAACTAGCCTAGGTTTAGCTAGAGAAATTATCAGACTTGTCCGAATAGCTGACCTGTCACTGACCCAACGCACTCAATAGGTGACTGATTACAGAGCGCTGCGGAGCACTCTGTCCGAAATATACCATAGACTCAAGAGGTTTTACTGAACCTTAAGTGCTGGCGGAGCACTTTGCTGGGGAGTTCGCAAACCCATTCGGGGTTCTGGCCGATAGCTGCAGAGAGGGTGGAGCGCAGGCGTTGCTTCCAAACTGCGGGTGCTGGTCGTTCCTTGGTGGTCCTGTCCGTTCCGGCCATTCAACTGAAACAGCCTTGATCGAACTAGCTGATTCTGTCAGGTTTTTGCAGGATGAGGGAAGACAGACAGTCCTCGTCCTGCTTGACTTGACAGCAGCATTCGACACCATCTCGCATGCCATCCTGATTAACAGAATGCGAGAGATTGGCGTGACAGACACAGCCTTGGCATGGGTAATTTCGTTCCTATCCAATAGGTCCCAGACTGTGTCTTTGGGTCCCTATCTATCCAGCGAAAAATTAATTTCATCAGGAGTACCTCAGGGGTCCATATTAAGCCCTCTTTTTTTTAATATCTATATGGCCCCCCTTCTCGCTGTGATAGAATCTCATGGGATCCTTGTCACGTCCTATGCCGACGATACACAACTTGTCGTTACCATCGATAAAAAATGGCCAGATGCAGACCTTCGTTTTAAAACCTGCCTATCGGATGTTTTTCAATGGTTGAACAAAAACCATCTTCAATGCAATAGTGCGAAGACAGAAATTATACCGTTGGGTAAAGATCTATCTTTCTGTCCGAAAGACTGGTGGCCCATGGGATCGGAAGCCCCCCCTAGTGCAGTAGCATCAGCTCGGAATCTAGGTGTGCAATTTGATTCACTTCTCTCTTTCGATGACCACATCAGGATTACGGCTGGACGCTGTTTTGGTCTCATTAAATCACTGAAAAAATTCTTTGATTTCCTCCCCATTGCAGCTAGAAAATCAGTCGCGGTAGCCTTAATACTCTCCCGACTTGATTACTGCAATGGATTAATGGCTGGTGTGAAAAAGTCCACCCTTAAGAAGCTGCAGAGTATACAACATGCAGCGGCGAGACTGGTCCTACAACTTCCCAGAAGGTCATCAGCTTCAGCAGCATTAAGAGCTCTGCATTGGCTCCCATTGCACAAAAGAATTCTTTTTAAATTGCTTCTTACCGTTTTTAAATCTATGCAAAACACAGGTCCCCGCTATTTTACACATCGTTTTGTGCGTTATAATCCTCCGCGATGTCTGAGATCATCTGGGACAAACCTCATCCTGATTCCCAGATTTAAATATCAAACTAAGGGTGGGAAAACTTTCACTGTCTTGGCAGCCAAGGCATGGAATAACCTACCAGTTAGCCTCAGACTGACTGAAAAGGAGGGTCTTTTCAGAAAACTCCTCAAGACATGGGTGTACAAACAATCAGATACCTCCGTACTGGCAGCCATTTAGTCTCATCCTTTCACCTGCTTCATTTTTCATCAACCTACTGTTCGCAAGCTTAGCGCCAAGATGCTCCCCTGGGAGCGAATGTTCGCGCTTTATAAAAATACATAAATATCAAAAAATATCAAATATCCTAATCTGGTTTTCCTGTCCTGTCCTGGGGTGTCCATTCTGCACCTGCTGTCCCATTGATGACTGTCCTTCCTTGGGTTTTTGCTGTCCTTGACTGATCCGTGGCCAGGGTTGGTCTTCACACCATTCTAGGTAAATATATAGTGCTGAAACTCTATACTGCACTTTCTATTTTCTGTCTTTTGCTTTAATAAAGACATACTCTTGCGCATAATTGATTTTCCATGCTTTCGCAAAGCTACTGAATGAAAGCTCATACGTTATTGCTATTTTCTAGCATGTTCCTATGTTACCCTTCCGTTAACCGAAATTCTTCATACCGTTTATAAAAATATAGATGTGGTTTATAATTTTCTTTCTCTAAAAATTGACTTAAGTAAGGTTTCTAGAACTATAGCGTGTTCCAATTTTTACCCTTCCTATAGATGTATAGGATTTCCCAAACTCTTATCCAAACCTTGGGGTATTTCCCCGTAGTGAAATTCTAGTACGTGCATAAATTTGCCCATTTTAGTTATACTTTCTTAAGTTCTCTTCCTGAAATCTGTTCAGCATTTCTCATGTCCTTATCTTCCTATAGACTCATAAATGGTTGCCCTTATTTTACTTTCTCCATGGCTATGTGCTGTTCGTTATTTTGATTATTGATAGCCTTTCGGTTGTAAACTATATGCTTTCTGAATCTGAACTTTAGATAAAATCTTTAAAACTTCCCAGTAGTCTGTGGTCCTTTTATGAAAGTATAAAGAGTATATGTTGGTATCTTGTTTTGCAATCTTTCTCCACAGCTAGCTCCCTGATCCATTGTGGTCGTTAGGTACCCGTAACGGTGGATTGGTAAGTCGGGTACACAAGAAATAAATAGGAAAGGAATCAGGGTAACTGGTAGTAGAGTGTAAGGTCACCTGATCAATGTATACGAGATAAATTGTAAATTATATGGGCCCGGTACGTGTATGGTGAACTTATTGGCCGGGTGACCTGCGATCTCTATCAGTAACTCTCGCGGTCTTAAATTTGACTCTTTTGTAGTAGTTTGGGTCGTTCAATCTGAACAAAAACATTCTAGCATCTGATTTTAGCATAATGGTATGATAAAAAAATTGGAAATCAGGATTGAGCAGGAAACGGAGGCGGACGATAAAAGTAGCCCAAAAATACAGGTTAAAATCTGGGAAATTAAGTCCGCCTGTATCTGCGGATCCTTTCAACTTGGCCAAAGATCTGCGCACTTTCCGATATCCCCAGATAAAACTGCTAAAGATTCCGTCGAGCTTTATAAAAAAACCAATATTAAGTGCCAAAGGAATTGAACGAAATAAATAAAGAAATTTCGGCAAAATGTTCATTTTAATCAAATTAATTCTGCTAATAATGTTCAGAGGAAGTTTGTGCCATTTTTTTAATAGCACCGCAGTTGCCTTTATAAGCATGTCATAATTTAAAGGGATTATATCCCTGATTTTAGCTGACATTTTTTACTCCTAAGTAATTGGCAGACCTACATATCCCAGGGACATCTTCCAAAGGTTTGTAATTAACCACTATTTGGGTATTTTTTTGCATTTAATTTATAGCCAGAGACCTTTCCGAATCTGATAGCCTCAACCATTATACCCTCCTATGCGGTTGCGATATTGGTGGAATATATCGCAATATCATCCGCATAAGCGGTAATTTTCAACCAATGAAGCCCGGATTGGAATGGAATAATCCTAGATTGAGAATGAAGTGCAGAGAGAAATGGCTCCATTGACAGAGCAAAGAGCAGGGGTGACAGTGGGCCCCCCTGCCGGGTGCCTCGATAGATCGTAAAGGGATTTCCATCGCTGATGAAGCCGCAAAACCAACAGTGCAAACCACTACTGTCACTGCGATCACTCGTTCAAGTACGAGGATAGAGACACTATGACGGCTGTCAGCCCTGCATGTGAGAACATACACTTGCCAAAAGGCTTTCCAGCAAAGGACTCCTAACAGTTAAGACCCCAAAACATACCATTTCCTCATAGTTCCTGTGTAGGGGATAGAGTAATACCAAATACAAATTGCAGGTTAGGTTCAATACTATCAGCACATGAGGGCCTTGAATCTGCACACGTAGGGGTGGTGGCTACAATTTCACGAATGCAACAGCACTATTGGTGGCCAGGTCTTTATAAACAGACTAGGGACTTTGTCCTTAAATGAGACATCTGCCGGCAGATGACGGAATCCACAGTAGCATGTCCACCAAAGACACCTCCATTAATCTCAAAAAAGCCACTTGATTGTGTTTTATCTGGACCAATGGGGCCCCTTATGTTCAGATGGAGCTTACAAATACATCTTGTTAGGAGTGGATTCCTGCTCTCGATTCCTATGGGTTTGGCCACAGCGGTCTTTTATAAAAGTTCTGCAAGTCGTCATCAGGCCATACACAGTTGCACATTCCATTCGAACCAGGGTCTGATGTTCGCCTTGAAGGCTTACAAAGTCACCATGGGAAAAATGGGTGTGACCGTGCTGTAGTCCTCCCCCTATCATCCAGAGGGAAACACGGTAGTGGAGATGAAGATCTGGTACTAAAAGCAGTCTTTAACAGTTAGGTTCAGGTCGCAGTTGGGCCCATCATCTATCTGGTATCCAGAAAGCACTCAACAATATGCCTAGAAAATCCCTGGTGGTCAGACTCCCTATAAGATCCTGTTTGGGGTTAAGAAGTGGGCAACAGGCCTCTACAGTCACAGTAGGGTGGAGGTAGAAACTCAATTTAAATGAACGTTTGGATATTTTAAAGAAACGGAACAGCTTCCGGGACACACATAGTAACGTCCAAGTAAAACGTACCACCACTGGTGAACAGAAGGAAGTGCCAGCAACTCCTGGTTGGAGCCCCAAGATTGGCAAGCTATTCCGGGAGAAGATTGCAGAAAAGAAAGAATTCTGGCCTGTACCTGTCCTGGCTGTTGAAGGTACCAGAACTGCACTTTTATCACCACTTGCTGGCTACAAAAACAAGAGATTTATGTCCATAGACCTCATCAAACCACATTATGTGGTCGGTTCTACACAGTAGGCCATGCCTGCTCCTGGGCAGTTACCTATCTCCTCTCACTGCCATACAGGAAGTCCCATTGGAAGCTTAGACCTGCAATGAAGACTCTTCTCCCCAGCTGGTGACAGTTCATAATGAAGTGGCACTTCTACTTGCTACCTCAAGTACTATCATACAATCAACTTGTACGGGAAAACAGATTTCAATTCAGAAATCTAACACGGATGATATTTGCATCAACATACCACAATTCGAGTCAACTACCAGTTTTTCACAGCCTCCAAAGCTGCCAAAAACAGATTGAACAGCGTCAGGCTTCTTTATCGGCTTTGATGACTTTTCTTCGGAATCGTCTGACCCACCTCCACTTCCATCCCTACGAGGTAGATTGCATGTTTTTTTACTTTTGTCTGAGGAAGACATACTTTGTTCCACCATGCCTAAACCTGTTGATTACAATTTCGGTACTTTTCCTTGTCCTTGGGATTGGTTTTGTGAGACTTTTTTCTGCTTCTGAACAAACACTATCTCTACTGTGCAACTGGTGAACCTGGTTTAAACACTACATTCTTCATCACACAAAGTGCGAAGAGACGCTTTCCTAGTGAACATTTCTGCTATTCCGGTTCCTGATGGAATTGTTTGGGATAGGATATCGTATGTTATATTTGGTCCAACTATACCTTTGCATATACTGTATGTATTCCGCATTTCATTGAATTACATTATCACCCCTAGTACTATCTCCGATGATTGGGATATTGAAACAGTGCATGAAATGATAGAGGATCTGGAGTATTCCATTGTTTTTAACTCTGATGATATGTATGATAACACAATTAATTATGATTACATGTTTTGTTTTCAATATTATGGTCACCACTTCTTGCACAAAGCACATACTCCACATGCTGTATTTAATTACACACAATGGGAATACTGCCGTACACCACAAAGGGGTAGTGCAAAACATTTACACAGAAGGTTGCGTATTTTTCTGGTCACAATACAGCAGACCCGGGATCCTATTATTATAAACTGACACCATCACTAGAAAAGAAAAATATGCTCACTGATACAAAACTGATATATTCTGCATCTTTTCTTTCCAGTTGTCCACACAAGAGTTTATCTTTTGGAGAGAAACAGTTGATTTATAATTTATTTGGGGAACTAAAGATTGGCAGGTTCAGTTGAACGAGGCATTATTCAGAGCATGCCAGACACCACATTAACTCATTTTCCTGAACAAAACTATGCAGAAAACATCATGTCTTGGCCTGGCTTCATAAAAGATTTAAATACACTCAACATTCCCACATTTGCACATTTTGTGGATTGGCAAGGGATCACAAATTACACAGAGGAAATATTAGACACCATGCTTCGCAACGTTTCATACAATTCTTCAGGGTCCAATCGGGGGGGTGGTTAATGTGGCCTATGAATACTAATTGATGTCAGACATGTTTCCTAGGTGACACCAAAGGTTTTGAGATCAGCAGGCCCAACCTACGTTACGCACAGACAACACTCAGGGATGGTAATGACTTACAGTGTTGGGAAGTTATGCCTAGATTAGTTAAAAACCTCAACATTGTCTCAGGTGAAACAAAACTAGTCACTTCTCTCTGATGACGTGGGACTACAGGACTTTTTATTAGGTCCCCAAAAACCACGTCAAAAGCACTTCTTGTATGCAATAAACAATGAAATGTGGAAGGTTTCACAGCAGGAACCTGCTGGGTGACTCCGCAAAATTTACAGGGAAAAGTTAGAAAAGGCTCTAGCAGTAGTTGATAATGGTATGACTACGTTGTCCACTAAGATATACTCTCAGGGTAACATAATATCATCTGCAATAGACATAATACAGAAAGGTATGTCTTCTTTACAACATGGGCAGTCACAGCTTAGATCGATCATGTTACTCAGCTGGACTCTTCAGACACTTTGTGCCTGTCGCGTACCATGGCAACACCTTAATGCCACTACCTTGTTTTTAACTTATAGCTTCACAAAACAGCAGTGGTAATATCCACTGGCTTATTTCTCTGCCAATTGCAACATTTCACTTACCATACTGTTCACAATACCATCAAGTAGGCAGATACAAAGCGTTTGGGGAAGGTTATGTGCACAAATTGTGGATATTACCTTTTAAATACTACTGTAAGAATGGAGAGACTTTAGTTTTTCTTAGCGGGACTGACTGCGAGAGTAAATTAGGGCATTCCTTGGTATGTAGGGACGCTTCGCTTAAGGGTACAGGCAAAGCAGCCATGGCAAATTTGTACTGCTATCTGAAGGGTTCTCAGTCTTCTGTGATACGTCTGACTTTCAGATTGCTCTTGAATGGGAGTTATTTGATGTTGAACAATCAGAGGTGTTGTGGCATGAAATCAGGCATTGCCTATCTGGTAAACGCTTCTGCAGTCATGACCTGTTGCACACAAGTACTGTTTCCACCTGCCCGCACAGTTAGGGAGGAGACGCTTTGGCATTTGATAAAGCTTTCAAATGTGCACTTTGATTTTTTTTGCGGACTTATAGCATTATTATTCCAGAAGGATGTAGCCTTAACATATGCAAAGGAGACGTTTGATCTCCAAGTTGCAAGGTCTTCTTTTGATATACATTTGCTACTCCGCACTAATTTCCCAATGCATTTTTGGGAGCTTGTGCACTACATTTTTAACATACAAGTACATTGGGAGTAGTGCATTTTCAGTTGGCTATGGGTTGGTTAGCACCTTCTAGGCAGTCTTTGGAGTTATTCCATCATTCATACACTCCGTGCTTGGAAGCATTTTTGGAGATCTTCCGCTGGTCCTATTCCTGATTGTCAGGACAGTGTTTCTTCTGCTCCGTAATGGATGTCCCATCAAGAGGCCAAATGGAACTGACACTACCACATGTGCTATTGTGTTATGTTTGCATGATACAGTTTTTTGGCGCACACTTGCTTCATGAGCACAATGAGCATTGGTGCTTGTAATTTCAGCCTTTATGGCTACACTGCAGAAATCCTGAATTTGGCTGTTTGCCGTGCACTTTCAAGGGTGTGCCCTGAACATATGCCTGGGAACGCAACAGCTTCAACCTTTGGCTCACTTGTACAGGTGTCCTTCACTCTTGCCATTGCTTCTGAATGCATTTTATCAGCCCTCCTGGGATGCTTCAGCTCCAGGTGATCTGGATCTTTGCTTGGCTGATGCGGATTCCACACTGTTTATTCCTCCTTCAGTGGCTACTGAGGGGGATGTATTAGAACACATTTGCTTTTTGGATCTGCTGTGATGGGTGCCTCTGGGAACATCATCTGTGGTTGCTGGGAATAACAATGTTCTGTCTTCCTCACGGAACACGTCAAAATTGTGACAGTTTCAAGTCGTGGGAACCCTTTAATTCAGCTTTTCATTTTTAATATGGAATTGCTTTTAAAAGACTACCTTTTTTAAATGATTTCTTGATTTTATTATTTTAAGACTTTGGCTTTCCCTATGCGCTAAGTTTAAAGTAACACTTTGCTCCTTATGATTTTAGGCTTTTATGCATATTTCTCCATATGTTTTAGCATAGTTTTGATATCTTTTATAGTCCAAGGAGTGAGTGTCACGTGGTTAAGATAGGCACAGTTAGAAACACCATCATTTTACATGCTCATGTTTCTTAAGTTGTCTTCTTTCTTACACAGTGACTTTTTACTTATATTTGTTTATGTGTCTGTGAAGGATAATATATATTAATAAAGTACTTATAAGCCAGCATATATTCACGGCTGTAGCACAATGGTCGAATCTTTAATCTTTTTCACTGTTCTCATAATACTAATTGCACTATTCTGTTTCATTTTACTTAATATCGCAGGACACACATTTTATACCAGAATCACAGTGCTTTAATAAATATTGAAACGCCTTTCTGAATATTTCTTGGGCATTTCTTTGGGGTGTGCATGAGTAACCAAGCAAAAGGGTTTTCGATCTGTTACTACAATTTCCTTGGGGGATCAAGGTTGTCGTGCTCCGAGGTTACAAGCACATTTGTCACCCTATAAGGCTAGGGGTGCAGATGGAACAACATATCCCAAGGTACACGGAATCAGTCTGGCACAATCCTGACGTTTATCTTGTCCAACGAACGCACAGTTTTACTAGAGAGGTACAAGCCGTAGGACAGTGTGAGTATGCAAAATGACTATTTGGTTGAAAACTTGAGGTCTGAGGTCCAGCATTGGTCTCCATTGTCCCGTCTTCTTCCTTCTCAAAAAGAACCTGGAGTAAAATCTGTGGTTTTTCAAGGATTTTGGCACTAACTCTATATCTCCCTTGAGGAAGAGAGGGAAAACTTCCTATTTTAGCTCCCTCAGAAGAAGGTGATGTTCCTCCTTGGGACAGATGCTGTTTTTGAATAAATTAATAAGTCTCACCTGTGCAAACAGCTTACCTCACCCAATTGTTCAATGTTACAGATTCCAAAGTGGGGGCAAAGAGGGAAATTCCCCCCTACACTCTTCTTTGTTCGAGATGGAAGAGGGGAAGGCAGTAAATAAAGCTCTCTTTTGGTTTTCATTGAAACATGATTGGGAAGCACTACTCTTTCGTCATGTTGGCCTTCTATTTCAGTGCCTCTGACTGTGGTTAGAGGCATATCCACGGTCATATCCGGATTGTCTTTGGGGATAGGATGGTTGGCTTTTTCCTCCATACTGGCTAAATCTTCCTCTGGAAACTTAGGACCTACGTAAGCCATAAAATGTGGAAAACCAAGATCTACAGTACTCTTAAAAGGCCTAGTAATTTAGCTGTATCTCTGTCCATTTTGAGACATTTTAGAGACTCATTAACATGTTTACCAAGCGGGTTAAGACCATCATAAGGCATATCCAGAAGAATCTTCAATTGAACTTCAGGACAGAAGGCTGTGGATCTTAGCATTGCCTTCTCAATACAGCACCTCTTGCAAGTTGGTGAAAATTTGCATTTGAGGCATCCATTGCTGCATTGATGATGGCTGATGAAATAAATTCTACCTCCTTGAGAATAGTTTTAGCAATCTCTTTTATATCCTCCGGGATGAGTCAAGCAATGAAACAATTTCATGCCACTTCTGGTGTCTGTAATGTCCCATAATTGCTAGAGCATTGGATGACTTAATAGAAGTTGCTGCTATTGAATTAATTATTCAGCCTAGGTTACATACACCAATTCTACCTGTTTGGAGAACCAGAGAATGGAGGTTTTGGGTACTAAGTCCTCCTGTGAACAGCTGATGTTATCACTGAATATAGGTTTGGATGACCAGTTAGACAAGCTGGTGCCGATTCTGGGGCCCTGTACTTATTCTCCAGACAGGGTATCACTGCTGGAATTGTAGCAAGTGTCTTCATTAGTTTAAGCCCTTCTGACCAGACAAAATTGAGGATTGGTATGGATCTTGTGGATTCTGGTGGCTGTTCCTTAAAGTCATAAAGAAAACGTTTCTGCTCTAATGATGTCACTCAGAGGTTGACCCACTTAGCAGACTTTTCCATTAAGGAATGAAAGCGGGATAAATAATCTGATGAAACCAGTGGATTGAATAGGGTATTTTCTTCTGTTGAGGAAATGAAATAATTTTCTTCATTAGTATCTCCATCATCTTCTTATTGGTGAAAAACAGGGACAGTATATACTGGCATCGCCGCTGTTGTGGAAGGTGTTGACTTCAACAGTATTTGTTGATGGCGTACTTGATGTGGAGGTCATAAACAGATTAGAACTCTTCGTCGCAAATGACACCGACATAGAAGACAGCAGGAAGGAAGACAAGTATGGTGTTGTCATCAAGAGTGTAGCTATTGTCAACAGGTCTTCTTTGTGGTCGCTGATGACGAAATGCCTTCTGAGTGTTTTCATTTTTGTAGAAGGTTGGTCATCATTAGAAAATAAAATTGCACAGGCTTTTGCTCGAAAGCATCTTCTTTTCTGGAGTGTTTACCAGCTCCAGTTTAGAGTGTGAAGAGGTGGCTGCAAGTGCTGTACCAATTGAATTAATTTCTGGAAACTATATAACTCACCCTCTCAGTGCTGCATTTATGGAAGTACTTGGAGGGGCACTTTTCACTAAATCGTCCCATGAAGAGGGGATATACCCTTTTGTAGGGGGCAATTCTCTACATCCAATAAATATACTGCCAATATCCTCTCTCTGTCCTTTAGAGTTTTAGTAGTAAAGGTTTTACATGTGTTACAGTGGAGAGACTTCTGACTAGAATAAAGGCAATAAATGCACTGGGAATTTGGATTATCAGTGTAAATGTTTTTCTGTCCACAAGAGGAACAGAATTTGAAGAGAGATTTCTTCTCTCTGTCAGCCATTGAGTCTGTTCGTGATAGTTGGGCTAAAGGCCAACGGGTCTCCCTAGCCCATAAGCAGACAAGTTTCCTAAAACAAAACTCACAGTACTGTAGAAACTTAAGATAGGACTGGATCAGTCCTAGGGTAGATCAAGAAAGTAACAGTTTTGAGTTCACCGAGAGGTTATAGCAAAGCTTTGCCTGTGAACTCCCTCACATATGATATGAGCTATGGTGGCCTCAAGGGGGAGTAGGAGAGCGGCCACTCCCACTTCAACGGCTGAAGTTTGGGTTGCTTCAAATGAGGTGGATGCGCTCCTAAACAAACACCATTGTCCACTCTGTGGCAATTTTAATATCGTTTACTGCTATTTAAATGTATTGGGGATTCCCAGCTTGACGAAAGGGAATGATTGAAGCATGTGAATGAATTAAACATCCAGTGATGGAGACTTTGGAATCTTTTCCAGCTTCAATATAATAATATCTCGGACGTTGAAAAAGAAAGATCTTCCACCAAGATCTTTCTATCCAAAGAACAAGTTACTTACCTTTGGTAATGCTTTTTCTGGTATATACAGTATCTGCCTGTGGATTCCTCACCTTGTGAATATCCCCCTTGCGTCAACAACATTCGGAAATTCTTTTTGTAGCTTCACGCCGACGTGGACAACGTCATAGAGGCACGGCATCGCGCGCGACTCCGCTGACGTCACCGACACCATAATAGGCCTACGCCGGCGTGATGACATCAGTTCCGCCCTTTTTTCCGTGCCTTCGAGGCACACGGACGGACCAATTACAGTAGATATACACACAGTATACACAGTACATAAATGTAATGATAACACACACAGTGCGAAGTAAATGCAGGAAAGCAATTGAAACAAAACATTTCCTTGACAATAAAATATATATACATTACATTACAGTAACTCAGGTATAGAAGAGTGGACAACGGGGAGGTGGGTGGGTCAGTGAGGAATCCACAGGCAGATACTGTAACTACCAGAAAAAGCGTTACCGAAGGTAAGTAACTTATTCTTCTGATAGATACATCTGCCAGTGGATTCCTCACCTTGTGAATAGAGTCCCACAGCAGTCCCCACACCCGGAGGAGGGAGTCCACTCTCCTATACCAGAAAATCCTGGAGGACAGAGCGCGCAAAACGACCGTCCCTCCTCACCTCAGCATCCAAACAGTAATGCTTTGCAAAAGTGTGGAGGGAGGCCCAAGTAGCCGCCCTACAAATGTCCTCAACAGGTACACCTCTAGACAAAGCAGTTGTTGATGACTTTGCTCTAGTAGAGTGAGCTCTTATACCCTCTAGAGGGTCCTTACCCGCCAAGGAGTAGCAGGTCTTGATGCATAGAATAATCCATCTTGAAAGAGTGCACTTGTGCACCGCTCTTCCTTTCTTGCTGCCAGCAAATCCCACAAAGACCTGGTCATCCACACAATAGTCTTTAGTCCTATCGAGATAAAAGCTCACCGCCCTCTTAGGGTCCAGACGGTGTAGTCTCTCCTCCTCCTTGGAAGAGTGAGGGGGAGGATAAAAGGTAGGAAGGGTAATAGACTGTCCTAGATGGAAGGGAGTTACCACCTTAGGCAGAAAAGCAGCCCTGGTCCTAAGAACCATTCGTTCAGCATGAATGGTCAAGAATGGGGGCTTTGAACTAAGAGCTTGAAGCTCACTTACCTTCCTTGCCGAGGTAATTGCGACCAGGAAGACCGTCCTAAAAGACAAAAGTCTCATGGGACACCTGTGCAAAGGTTCAAAGGGAGAACCCATCAAGTAGGTTAAGACAATATTTAAGTCCCATTGAGGCACAATAAAGGGAGTAGAAGGGAATTCATTAGTGAGACCCTTAAGAAACCTTAAAACTACAGGAGATTTGAATAGAGACGGCTGATCCGGCAAACAGAAAAATGCCGACAATGCCGAAAGATAACCCTTGACTATAGCCACAGCAAAACCTTGCTGGGCCAAAGAAAGTGCAAACTGTAGTATATCAGACAAACGAGCCTTCAAAGGGTCAACGGATCTCTCTCCACACCAAAAGACAAATTTAGACCATCTGTATGAATATATAGATTTAGTGGAGTCACGCCTGGCTGAAAGAATGACAGCCACCACATTGTGTGGGAGAGAAAAGGAATTCAGGTTGCCCCGTTCAATCTCCAGGCATGAAGGTGTAAGGTCTGGAGGTGGGGGTGTAGAACCTGCCCCTCCATCTGAGAGAGGAGATCTGCCCTGAAAGGGAGACGGAGCGGCGGGCACGAGGAGAGGTGGAGAAGATCTGTGTACCACACCCTTCTTGGCCAATCCGGGGCGATAAATATAACTTGGCCCGGTCTTGGCGAATCTTCCTCAGAACCCGAGGAATCAAGGGTATGGGGGGAAACGCGTAAAGGAGCCGAGAGTCCCAACTCAACTGAAACGTATCCCCCAAGGCTCCCCGCATCGGATACTGGAGGCTGCAGAATGACAGGCAGTGAGCATTCTCGCGAGTGGCGAACAGGTCCACCTGAGGAGTCCCCCACGTCCGAAAGACGTGACGAACCACCTCTGGATGAAGCCTCCATTCGTGGTCGGTCGAGAACTGCCGACTGAGACTGTTTGCACGCACGTTCAGAACCCCGGCCAGATGATTTGCCATCAGACAAATCTGATGGTCCTGAACCCAGGACCAGAGACGGAGAGCCTCTCTGCAGAGACACTGCGACCCTACTCCTCCCTGCTTGTTGACATACCACATCGCGGTGGTGTTGTCCGTCAGGACTTGAACTGACCGACCGCGAAGGGAAGGGAGGAAGGCCTTGAGTGCCAAACGTATCGCCCGCAATTCCAGAAGGTTGATGTGAAGCAACCTTTCCTCTGGAGACCAAAGACCCTTGACCTCCAGATTCCCCAGATGAGCACCCCACCATAGAGTGGATGCATCCGTTATCACTGTGGCCACCGATGGAGGCAGTTGAAAAGGCTTTCCTTGAGACAGGTTGCCTTCCACTCCCCACCAAGCCAGATCCGCTGCAGTTTCTCTGGAGATCCTCACAGACTCCCTGAGATCTCCGTTGTGCTGATACCACGGACTGCGGAGGCACCACTGGAGCGCCCTCATGTGCCAGCGTGCATGGTTGACCAACAGAATGCAGGAAGCCATCAGACTGAGCAGGCGAAGGACCTTCATAACTGGAACGACCGCTCCATTGTGAAATAAAGGAATTAACTCCTGTATGTCGCGAATCCTTTGAGGTGGAGGGAATGAACGACACACAGTTGTGTCCAGTACCGCACCTATGAACAGGTTGCGCTGGGAGGGCACCAGGTGAGATTTGGGTACATTTATCGAAAAACCCAATCTGTGTAACAACTGAGTTGTTTCTTGCAAATGATGGAGCACTACCTCTGGGGATTCGGCTTTAATCAGCCAATCGTCCAGATACGGGAATACCGGTATCCCCGATCTTCTGAGATGTGCCGCCACCACAGCCATCACCATGGTGAAAACTCGAGGCGCAGTAGTAGGACCAAACGGTAGGACCACAAACTGGTAGTGCTGTGAACCCACCGTAAAACGGAGATACTTCCTGTGCGACTGCAGGATAGGGATGGGAAAATATGGATCCTGCAAGTATATTGACACCATCCAGTCTTCTTCCATCAGCGCCTGAAGAACCTGTGCAAGGGTGAGCATCTTGAACTTCTCCTGTTTCAGGTAAAGGTTCAAGATCCTGAAATCCAGGATTGGACGAAGCCTGCCATCCTTCTTGGGTATCAGGAAATACCGGGAGTAGCATCCCTGACCCCTTTCCTGCTCTGGAACCAACTCTATTGCACCCTTTCTTATCAGTGTCTGGACTTCCTCCTGCAGGAGTAACAGGTGTTCCTCCGTGCAAAAACCTTGGCAAGGAGGGTAATTTGGAGGGAATCCCCGAAAGTGAAGAGCATACCCATTTTCTACGAGATTGAGAACCCAAAGATCTGATGTAACCGATTCCCTATCCCGTAGAAAATAGGTAAGCCGACCCCCTACTGGACCCGCATGATCCTGAATGGCGGATCTAAGGCTGCTTTTCTGTGGCTGGGGGGTTGGAAGAGGCGGAGGAGGAGGAGGCATAAAGTCCTCGAGGACGAGCTCTTTGCTTACCCCTGTAAGACCTGTACAGGGGGTTTTGCTGCTGCTGCTGCTGTTGAAATTGCCGGTAGGGGCTAAAGGAAGAAAGTCCAAAACCTCTATACCTTTTGGTAGATGAACCCCTGGTCTGCAGCCCCAAAGATTTGGCAGTAGCCTTACTGTCCTGAAATCTCTCTAAGGCTGTGTCAGCTTTTTTTCCAAAAAGTCCAACACCGTCAAAAGGCAGATCCAATAATGCGGCCTGGACGTCCGCCGAAAAGTCCGATGACTTCAGCCAAGCAGATCTCCTAGAGGCAACAGCGGTTCCCATGATGTGAGCAACCGAATCAGCAGTGTCCAGTCCACTCTGGATCACCTGGCGTGCAGCCGCCTGTGCATCGGTCAACACTTCCTCAAAATCCTTCCTGTTGTCATCAGAAATTTTAGGAGCCAACAGAAGCAGCGAATCCATAAGGGCATGAATGTATCTTCCCATAAGGCAAGTGGCATTAGTTGACATTAAAGCCATACTTGCTGAAGAAAAGGACTTCTTAGCAGTCTGGTCCTGTTTCTTGGCATCCTTATCCCCAGGCACTTGAGGAAAAGCGCCCACAGTCTTTTTAGAACAGGCTGCCTGAATAACAAGACTTTCAGGCGAAGGATGTGACGTCATAAATTCAGGGTCCCAGGTGCAACTCTATACCTCCTCGCAACACTTTTAGACACTGCAGGAGCTGTTAGAGGCTTGTTCCAAACCTCCAAAATAGGCTCAGTTAAAGCCTCATTAAAAGGGAGCTACGGCTCAATTACAGAACTTGGGGAATGGAGAACCTCAGTCAGAAGATTAGATTTAAATTCGACTGTAGGCAAGGTTAAATTCAAGTTCTGCAGCCTTCCTCATGACCATGTGGTATGGCTTAACATCCTTTGAAGGAGCATCAGACACAGATGGCAGCTCCCATTCAGGAGAAAGCTCCAGACCACTAGCCTCTGCTAGATCTTCAAAACAATCATCTTGAAGCTCACCTTCCTCCATCTCAGCCTCAGCTTCCCCATACCTTTGTTCTTCCAAGAGGCGCTGAGCATCCCTCCTAGATCTCTCCTTCAACAGCCGCGCCGTCGGATCCGTTAACGACTCCGACGGAGCCGGGATAGACGTCAGGATCGATTCCGAAGGCCCAGGGCGCTGTTCACGAGGTCGACTCGGAGCAGGCGACGTCGGTATCGGCGTCGACGACCTCGGCGGGGCCGAGTACTGCCAAGGCGGCGTCGGAGCCGGCATGAAAGGCATAAAGGGAGCTGGAGCATAGGAGTGGGGAACTCCTAAATTAAAAGCCAGAGGACCCATAGGACCCGAAGGTGCACCAGAGGGGTACCATGCTCTGGAAAAGACACCATACATAGCATTTAAAAATGCCGAAGGGTCTTGACCTGGGGCCGGGAAAGGAGGGTGAGAACCCTCAGACTGACCCTTTATAGGCTCAGGATTCGCCTCTTTTTCCACAGGTACTGAACCCTCATCCAAAGGGACCTCTTCATCCTCTCGAGCGGGGGACGAAACCGGAGATGGATTCGGAACCGGAGTCGGTGAATGAGCTCGCGATTCCAAAGGCGAAGCCTCACCTTCTGGATCCAAGACTTCCGGTGATGGAGACACAAAATCCTTCCCATGCTTCTTCTTAGGCGACTTCGGTCTCGAGTCCGAATCCTTACCGGAGTGATGGGATTGGGAGGAAGCGCTTGACACGACGCGCTAAAGCGGATACATTGAGACGGCCTTTCTTACGTGCAGCGTAGGCGGTAGCGGACGCGCCGACCTGCGCCAAAGGAGCGCCTAAGGAAAGCCCGTCTGTGCCCGTCCGAGCCAGGCCGGGCTAGGACGTGGATAGTGACGTGGAGAATGGCACTCCCTGTACTGGAAAAAGTTAGCTACAATGGCGAGCAGCTGCGAGCTATGAGAGGTTGCGCAACCGATATATGTCTCAGACCTTCCCAGTTAGAGGAGGTACGGATTTCCTGCCCTCACTGCACTCGTAGTGGGCTAGCAAACGGTAAAACCAAATCTTACTGATTTGCCTTAATAAATTGTCGGTCCCGTCCAAAGCACGCGGTGGAAATCCACCTTCTTTTGGAGGAGCGAGACCTAGACGCCCTTTTTTTGACCGAGACGTGGCTTAATGAGGCATCTGATCCTGACATAGTTAGGGCTTTACCAGCTAGCTATTCTATCTGTAGGATGGACCGTCAAAAGGGTCGAGGAGGAGGAGTGGCTATCATTTATAAGAACATATTTCTATGTAGAACATCCGAGAGCCCTCTTGCGGACTGTGAGAGCCTAGGATTTTCCATTTCTTTCTCCCCCATATGTGCTCTCTCTGGTATTCTTGTCTATAGGCCACCGGGAGCATATAACAGTTTCTGCAACAACCTCCTCGACAAGATCTCCCTCTCCATCAGTAGTATACCTAATTTCTCCAACATGGGTGACCTTAATATACAGCTTGATAAATCAGAGACTTCTGCATCGCAACATCTAGTGGACACCTTAGGGGTAGTCCAACTTAAACAAATTGTCTCTGGACCAACGCACTCAGCAGGTCACTTAATCGACCACTTCTTTACTAACCTGGGTAATATCAGCAGTGATCAGCCCATCTTTGTTCCTTGGTCGGATCATGCTCTGCTCTCATTTATCTGGTCCCCACCTGTTCAAAGTGATTTAGCTAGCCTTTCAAAGAAGTCGTGCCGAACATGGTCCAAGCTATCCGCGGAGGAATGGGACGTCGCCTTGAAGAGGTATCCCCTGGTCATTCACGACAATCCCGTCATCGCCAACGCTGCCTTCAATAACTGGCTAGATATTACCTTAGATTCCACCCTGCCCAAGAAAAAAGTGTGCCATCGGTCTGGCCCTAATAAGAAGCCGTGGTATTCTGGGGAATTAAAGGGTCTTAAACAATGTTGCAAACAGGCTGAAAGGAAATGGAGGAAAGATTTTTCAGTCGTCAGTAAAAATGAATACAGATTAGCGCTTAGAACGTATATGGTCCAATTAAAAAATGCGTAATCGGTGTATTTCCAGGAAAAGATCTCGGACGCAGCTAATATGCCCAGGGAAATCTTTAAAATATTTCAATCCTTGGTCCCCCCCCCCGTTCCATTAATGCCTCCCCTGACCCCCAAAAACGATGTGACGACCTCGCCTCCTTTTTTTGCTGCCAAGGTGACTAACATCTACTCTGGCTTTCTCACAGGAGTCCAGCCCCCTGTCCCGATGGAGACTGGGGACACTGTCCCTCCAGCGGTCGTCCCAGATTCTCATGGAAGTCTTGAGTCCTTTCCGTTACTCGATCTAGCCATGGTGGAAAGGCTTCTTGGCAATCTTAAATCCGGTTCCCCCATGGATGTTGCGCCGCCCTCAGCACTCAAACAGGTATCGGCGACTGTGTGTCCCGCCATAATGCACGTCATAAACTCCTCCCTGGAGTCAGGGGTGGTTCCCCCTAATTGGAAAATGGCTAAAGTCAAGGCCCTCTTAAAAAAAACAATCTGGACCCTGAAGATCTTTCTAATTACAGGCCTATTTCGATGCTACCTGGGCTTAGCAAAATAGCCGAAAAACATGTCAATCAAGTGCTATCCTCATTTGTAGAAACCATGGGAGCACTCCATCCTACAAAGACGGGATTCCGAGCCAAGCAGGGGACAGAAACTGCTCTGGTGGCGGTGGTGGAGGCAACCAGGAGTATTGTGGATGCAGGAGGCTGCGCTTGGGTGGTCCTGTTGGACCTCAGCGCAGCCTTCGATACAGTCAACCGCCCTCTCCTGCTAAACCGTCTCCGTCGGGCGGGAGTTTCCGGAATGGCCCTCAGATGGCTCCAGTCCTTTTTGTCGGAGATATTCTTCTCCATCTGTGAGGATGAGGTGTCATCGGAACAACGTCCACTGCATCATGGTGTTCCCCAGGGATCCTCACTCAGCCCCACCATGTTTTTTTTTTTTTTTTAATTTCAAAGTATTTTTATTGCGTTTTAGAACAGAAAAAAAAACAGGCATGGCATAGCAATGGACAATCAACAGGCAGGTTAGGCGGGCGAGACAGACAGACACGTCTTCTCTAATAAGCATTAGGAGAGCAGGATGATCATGCCCAGATGGAAAGGTGGTGCCCGGAGGTCGAGAGAAGCCCCTAGTCGGAGCAACAAGTAAAAAAAAAAAAAAAAAAGCCAGCCCTAAGAACCCCCCCCCCTAACACCCAACACTAACGCCCCTCCCCACCCCACCAGTACGCCATTCTTCCATAGTAATCGTGTGAGCTATAGCTAGTCTAAGTGTATCAAGGTGCCTCGGGTCGCGGTCGGTCCACCATGCAGTCTGTAAGGCGTAGGATACGAAGGTACTTCGGGCAAGTGATTTCATGGAATTCTCTGGAGAGCAACGTCAGGAGCGGCTGCCAAGTAGTTCGGAATGCGTCAGATGTATGTATGAGTGTGGCCTGGATCCGTTCCATGCCTAACGTGAACCACAACTTGTGTAGCCAGCCAGTGTGGGTGGGTGGGATAGTGGAGCCCCAGAGCGACAGGACATGTTGCGACGCTGCCTGCATAGCGATGCCCATCTGTTTGCCGCGAACTGATCTCAGGGGGAATGTAAGTGCATTGGGAAGCCCTAGGAGTGTGTATGCTGGGAAGCGTGGGATCTCAGTGTCGAACGTGGAATCAATATCGTCCAGGACAACCTTCCAGTACTCCTGCAAGGCGGGACATTCCCACAGGAGGTGAGTCAGTGTACCCCGGCTGCCACATCCTCTCCAACACAGCGCGCTTCGGGTCGGGTTGCCTTGATTGAGTCTCGCTGGGGTAAGGTGCCAATAGATAGCCAATTTTATCGCCGATTCCCTGGCTTTGGTATTGCGGGTAGTGTGGGCGGCCCTGTAGTATATGTGGTTCCACTCTATTGAGGAGAGAGGTCTTCCGAATTCAGCTTCCCATCGCCGTTGTCCAGCAGTTTTAGCAGGGTCGGCAGCAGGGGAGAGCATCCGATAGAGGTCTGAGATAAGATGTTTATCTGAGTCCTTGGACACGAGCCAGCGTTCGAACGGTGTCATTTGCCGGCCGACCAGAGGGGCAACGTCCGGCCGCAAGAGCCAGTGGCGGATTTGGAAATATTGAAACATGTGAGGGTTATCCACTCCATAGTCTCGCGAGATGTCGGCGAGAGGGAGGAACCCCTCCACAGCAAAGAGGTGCCCAGCCGATCGGCAAGGCGTGTCACGCCATTGCGGGAAAGCTCGAGTGTCCGTGCCGGGCGGGAATGCGGGATTGTCAAAAAGCGGGGTAAGCGGGGATGGGAAGGTCGTGAGGCCCCGTTTGACCGCTACCATGTCCCAGGCTGCCATAGTGGTCCGAGTAATAGGGGAGCGGAGGAGGTAACGTGGCCTGTGCTGGCGCGCAAGAAACGGTATCTTCCAAAGGGGGGTCTGTGCCATGGCCCTGTCCTGAAAGAGCCATCTCTTCTCTGATTCGGGCCGGTACCACTCCACTAGATACCGAATTTGCGAGGCCTGGAAGTATTGCAGCAAGTTTGGGATCCCGAGGCCGCCCTCGTCGACCGTCCTGTGCGCTACTCGTCGATGTAGCCTGGCGCGTTTCTTCTCCCACACAAATTGGTGAAGATCATGTTGGAGGTCAGCTAGCATTCCCGTTGGCGGCGACACCGGGAGGGTCTGAAAGATGTATAATATCTTGGGTAGGACCGACATCTTTACCGCCGCGATCCTGCCAAGTAAGGAGAGGGGTTGCTTTGACCAACGCGCAAGATCGGCCCGGATCTGGGATGATAAAGTAGAGTAGTTGTAATTGACCGTCGAGGCCGTAGAGGAGGTCAGGGTAATCCCCAGGTATGGAAGCCGAGTGGTGGACCGCAGGTGGCATCCGAAGGTAGGTGGTGGGTTATTAGGAAGAGCATGGCTGCCAAGGGGCAGTATCAGGGACTTCCCCTGGTTAACCTTGAAACCGGACACCGCGCCGAATTGTTCCAGCTCCGCCAGAAGCGCCGGTATGGAGCTAGATGGGCGGTCCAAAGCGGCGATTATGTCGTCCGCGTACAGTCCCACCACGTGGGGTTCGTTGCCGAAAGACATTCCCGTAATGTGAGGATTATCGCGGATTTTCTGCGCTAAGGGCTCCACGTATAGAGCAAATAAGAGGGGTGAGAGGGGACATCCCTGGCGGGTTCCTCTCTGTATCTCGAAGGGGTCGGACTAGCCCCACCATGTTTAACATCTACATGAGACCTCTCGCTGAGGTGGTGCTTCCCTGGGGAATACAGCTTGTCACCTACGCCGATGATATGCAGCTGGTTGTCTCACTGGCCAGGGATGACACCTTAGACCAGGGGATTAACCACCTGACCCCCTGTCTTACTAAGGTTTTGGACTGGATGACTGCCTCATTCTTGAAGCTAAATGGGTCGAAAACCGACATCATGCTGCTAGGATATAAAGCTCCCATTAACCTGGACCCCTGGTGGCCAAACTGCCTTGGCCCTCCTCCCACCCCAAAGACCCAAATTAAAAGCCTCGGGGTCTGGCTGGACTCCACCTTGGGATTTCAAGTGCAGGCAAAAAAAGTTGCTGCGACCTGCTACGGTCTGCTCAGGGTCCTCAGGAAGGTCCTGACTTTTCTTCCGCTTGAGGCCAGACGCGTGCTGGTCCAGTCATTGATCCTCTCCCGGCTGGATTATGCAAATGCCGTTTATCTTGGGGCCCTAGCAGGATCTATTCAAATATTGCAATCTGTGCAGAACTGCGCAGCACGGTTACTCATGAACGTTCCCAGACGCAGCTCGGCGAAGGCCTCACTTCGGTCTCTCCATTGGCTGCCGATACAGGAAAGGATCCTGTTTAAAACCATGTGTATGGCACACAAGTCCATTTCCAATAATGGCCCAGCCATTCTCTGCCCCCTGTTTCGCCGTCAGCAATCTCTTAGATCCTTGAGATCCAACCAGCGTAATTTGCTGGCAGTCCCGAGGGTGAAGCGGGCTTGCATGGGCGGTCGCCAACTCTCTCTCCAAGCAGCCAAGTTTTGGAACACACTACCTGACAACATCAGGCTTGAATCTAATCATCTGGCATTCAGGAAGCTACTGAAGACATTCTTGTTTCACTGAGTGTCTTTACTTTTGTTCTTGGGTCTTACAGCGCTGGGATGCCTGAGGGTAGCCATGCGCTATAGAAGAGCATACTCATTCATTCATTCATGTCGAAACCCATGCCTTCGTTTCTTATGTTTTTTCTTCGACTTCGTAGCATGATCAGATGAAGACCTCGAAGGCGATGCCGTACGGGATCTTGACCGCGACCTCGACCTCAACTTCGACCTCGCCCTTCTCGAACGTGATCTCAAAGTCTTCTTTTCTCTACTACCTCTCAACTTCGCCATCAGAAGCTGGGTCTCCCTCTCACGAAGCGCCTTCGGGTTCATTTTTCTACACAAAGAGCAGCCGTCGACATTATGGTCCGAACTCAGGCACCAGATACAATACTCGTACGGGTCCGTGATAGACATCATCTTGCCGCACTCCCTACAAGGCTTGAACCCGGTCTTCTTAGTCGACATCGCTAGAGACACAAAGAAGCAGGAAAATCGAGAAAACAGTAACAAAGTTACCAACAGCTACAGAGATTCCCCAAAACCGTTAGCGTCGAGGACGCGGAAAAAAGGGAATTGATGTCATCACGCCGGCGTGGGCCTATTATGGTGTCAGTGACGTCAGCGGAGTCGCGCGCGTTGCCGTGCCTCTATGACGTCGTCCACGTCGGCGCGAAGCTACAAAAAGAATTTCCGTATGTTGCTGACGCAAGGGGGATATTCACAAGGTGAGGAATCCACTGGCAGATGTATCTATCAGAAATAACATGCATGCCATTGATGAGTGCATCAAGAAGGAGTGATATATTTATGTTGACAGCCGCATGGACTGAAAGCTGTGTCCAATGACAGACACTTTCTGTTTGAGTTTGTTGACATAAAGGGTAGCTTGGAGAACAGACATTCACGATTAAATTGGAGAGTGACTCACTCACAAGTTGAAGTTGTTCCCCTCTGCCATTTTTGCATGTCATATCAATCCTGTGCACTCAACACCTTGTAGACCGCACCAAGCATTTTCTTAAAGCACAACCTATGACTCTTCTGGGAATTAGGTATACCCAAAGTGTGTCTCCACTTGTAGTGAAGGGTAGACACTGTAACCTCACTAAGCCATAAGTGGAAGTGAATCTCTGGTGTGAGGGCATGGACCTTTTTGCCTGCACGTCTAGAAAGAAGATATGCTGGCTCTCTTTTTGAAATCCGGTTTGTCCTTTTACTTCTCCGAAGGTAAATAAAGTAAATAGCGACAAGTGGCATGCCTTGACCACTCATCCATACTATCATTGAAGAGTCAAGTCTAGCCTAATGATGCCACAGAACACAAGCACCACTTACTAATGAAGTCCAACAGGTGGGGGATTGGTTTGGTTCACGCTCTGAGGGAGTCTAGCCTCTTTAGAGTTGAACTGTTCTTATTGGACAAAACAAAATCTGATTTGCAAATGGCTCTTTGGAACGATGCAGTGAGTGAAAACAATGGACTGGAATGCAGTTTGAGCAATTACCAGTGACTGAGATATTTGCAATCAACCCACCAATCACGTTTGTGTTTCAAAACAACATATTATGTCAGGAAAACATGCCTTATGAAAGGCAAAGTGTTTAGTTTTTTTTTAATGCTTAAAAATAAATCATTTAACTGCTACTCATACAAGGCATTCTGGGGTGGCTCAGCCTGTGAGAGGCATCATTTCCTCAAAAACTGACTCAGTATGGAATAACTGTACCTTGTTATTGGGTGTATGTGTCACAAAGATCAGAAGTATTCTAAAAACGTATGAAAAATTACGATGATTCATTTGATATAGACGTAAATGAATGAATGAGGGGGAACTTGTAACGCGCAACTTAGCCCAAGGGCATCAAGGCGCCAGCCATAACAAGATGGACAGACAGACAGACAGATAATCTCACAGCACCGGATTCAAGATCTACAGGTACACCTACGAAAAGAGCCAGGTTTTTAGTTGTTTACGGATAAGCACCAGAGAGGATTGTCCTACCAATTCTGAAGGGAGGGAATTCCAGAGCTTGGGAGCCAGAGTGGAGAAGGCACTACCTCCCCATCTAGCTTTTGCAAATCTGGGGACAGAAAAAGATTTTTAGAAGAGGAGCGAAGGACTCTGCTGGGGCTATAGGGATGAAGAAGGGACTTGATGCCTTCAGATCACGAGCCATAGAAGGCCCCATGGGCAAGACAGAGAAGTTTGAAGGATATCCTACACTGGACAGGGAGCCAGTGGAGGTTTTTTCGGGCCAGGGATACAGAGGAAAGTCGTGGAAGATCCAGAGCAATGCTGGCCGCGGCGTTCTGCACCATCTGGAGACGATGAACAGAGCTCTAATTTATGCCCCCATACAACGCGTTACAATAGTCCAGTCTCGAAGAGACAAGAGCAACTGTGACTT
Organism: Lissotriton helveticus; assembly: GCF_964261635.1. Taxonomy (NCBI): domain Eukaryota; kingdom Metazoa; phylum Chordata; class Amphibia; order Caudata; family Salamandridae; genus Lissotriton; species Lissotriton helveticus. The sequence goes on along the minus strand of NC_136070.1, from coordinate 1,077,056,220 downwards.
GTTTCCGGGCAGCAGGAAAGAGGTAGGCTGCAATCTTTCTGAGGATCCTGATAACAGCACGTGCCATCTCTCTTCCAATTCTCCTCCTCTACACATTCCTCTCCACAGTATACCCACTCTCTCCCCAGTGAAAGAAGTGACCTGATCCGAGCAGGTCCACAAGCTATGTACTAAGAAAAACTAGCTATGAGTGCCACCCGCACTAATGAAGATATCAACTGAACCGGTAAGCTTCGGGCACACAAAAGTGCAAATCCCATGAGTTAGGCCTGTTGACAAAATAAGAGTAATATCAGTGAAGGTTGCAAATTAATGAACTACTAGGTGTGACACAGACAATGGAAGACTGAACTGCATGTAAGAAGCACTTCAATAGGTGAAAAGCACATAAAAATACCACCACATACTCTGAAAGACAACACTACATTTCAACAATGTATACCCTCCTTTCCAACCTTTACAATGAAAGCATTTTACTCTACACAATGTTTAACAGCATGATCTCAAAGATAGAAGTAGCCCGGTGTATCCAAAAGATGAACATGAAAGATGGACAGTCTGAGCCTACAGATGATGTAATTATTTTTAAATGCACGCTATGGAAAGGACAAACTGAATGGAGGTCCAGCCAGACATGAATAAGCTGAATTGACAGATGCACACCCTATTGAACTTAACCTGATTAAAGAAATGCCTTAAATTATGGAAGAAATAACCTTGGTTGTAGGAGTTCTATAAACTGTGGGAGACAACCAATTAAAGGATCAATCAAAACTAGGAAGGTGTAAACTAGAAGGAAATTGTTCCATAAATTATAGAGAGAATGAATTTAGTGTTTGAAGGACTCTGTCAACCATGGAAATATATGACAAGGCAAAGGTTAATATTAAGAAAATTAAGTCTTGTCCCAGTGTGGGAGGATATGAAGGATACGGTTACATGAGCAGATTATGCATGTAAACTTACACTCACCTTTTTTCAATACAGGTTCCACCTTTGTATCTGGAAGCAAAACATAAGAAAACATCTGTGGCTTCGAAGAGACGACCTGGTCGAAGATCATCTTATTCATAGTTCGTGAATATTCCAGACCCGCTTCCAATTCCAGACGGCCCATGTGATCCAATACCCTAAATACACAAAGAAGGTTTAGCAAGTAGAAGTACTGCAAGCATGTTCTGCAGCATAAAATGAATGAGAATTAAGGAATTAGCGATTAAATGAGATTAGGAAAACATTCAATAGACCTAGCAAAGTAATGTTTTTTATATAGTGCTTATTACTGTGGTTGTGCCACATATACTAATTGTAAATAACCAGTCTTACTAGTTCACATTTTAATGGTATTCAATTTACATACCTCAAAAGGATACCTCAAAAGAATGTTAGCCTAAATGCGATTCAAACCTGTGATCTCCAGGTCCGATAAGATGTAAAGTTAACAAGTCATTGTTCAAGCTTTGACCTGAAGGTATGAGAAGTAAGGGCTGTGAATAATGATATCTAAGGACCATTAAATAGCAAGGAACAGGAGAGTGACTCAAGAATTTAGCCGAAGCTTGCCTACCATTGTTGTTTTATAAATTCACTAGACTACTCGACAGAGCAGATTTTTTTTTTAATGGCTCATCGTCTGATTCAAACAGGTAAGTTGCACTTTTGAGTACGTTTACACTTTGTTGTAAGTTTACTACTTTAGGTGCTCACAAACTCCAAGTGCAGACTTACTACAAATGAGTAAGTCACAAGACTCCACCCGAGTAATACAATTGGCTTACTCTTGTGTGGGTGGGTGACGTATCTCCCTAAACCTCTCCCTGACCATCTCCAATCTCTTAAAAAACAAGTTACTTACCTTCAATAATGCCTTTTCTGGTAGAGACTCTAGGTAAGAACAGATTTCTAACCTTTTGAATATCCTCAGGCGTCAGACAGGATCCGGAAACTTTTACAGAGAAAATTTTCAATAAGAAATTTCCTCCAGTGCCGACAGGGGGTGTCACATAGCATTGTATTGCGTCGCGCTGCTCAGTCCCATGCAGGTATGACATTGGGACCAGTACAAATAGGCCACCTGTGTGAGCCAGCATCAGTTTCTTTCTATACTCCATGCATGCCATCAGATATGGAGTCTCAAGAAACCAGCAACAGCCAGTGTTCACAATTTATAGATTGGCAACTTATTACATATATCTTGTAAGTGTCCATTCTACAGAACAGGGAGGTGGGAGGGTAGGCAAGGAACTTGTGGTTAGTTAGAGTCTCTACTAGAAAAGGCATTACGAAGGTAATAAACTTCTTCTGGTAGAGACTTTGAATCATGGATTCCTCACCTTTTGAATAGATGTCAAAGCAGTACCCCTCAGGTGGTGGGTCTGTGGAATTATTCATAATCAGAAATCTTGCAGGACGAATGAGCGAAATGACCAACTACCTAACGAACAAGTTACTTACCTTCGGTAACGCTTTTTCTGGTAGATACTATATCTGCCTGTGGATTCCTCACTTTGTGAATACCCCTTGCGTCAGCAACATTCGGAAATTCTTTTTTCGTAGCCTCGCGCCGACGTGGACTCCTGACGTCATAGAGACACGACCTCGCTCGCGACTCCGCTGACGTCACCGACGCCCATAATAGGCCCACGCCGGCGTGATGACATCAGTTCCGCCCTTTTTTCCGTGCCATCGAGGCACACGGACGGACCAATGACAGTAGAAATATACAAGTATACATAGTACACAATAATCAAGGCAAAACACACAGTGTTAAGCAAAAGCAGGAAAGCAATTGGAACATTTCCTTGACAACAAAATATATATACATTACATTACAGTAACTCCGGCATAGAAGATTGGACAACGGGGAGGCGGGTGGGTCAGTGAGGAATCCACAGGCAGATATAGTATCTACCAGAAAAAGCGTTACCGAAGGTAAGTACCATGTTCTTCTGATAGATACATCTGCCGTGTGGATTCCTCACCTTGTGAATAGAGTCCCACAGCAGTCCCTACTCCCGGAGGAGGGTGTCCACTCTTCTAGACCAGGAAATCCTGAAGGACAGAGCGCGCAAAGCGACCGTCCCTCCTCACTTCGGAGTCTAAGCAGTAATGCTTCGCGAAAGTGTGGAGGGAAGACCAAGTCGCCGCTCTACAAATATCTTCTACAGGCACACCTCTGGCCAATGCTGAGGTAGAAGACTTAGCTCTAGTAGAATGAGCCCTTATACCCTCTGGTGGTTCCTTACCGGCCAAAGAGTAGCAGATCTTTATGCAGAGGACGATCCATCTCGACAAAGTTCTCTTATGGACCGCTCTTCCTTTCTTGCAGCCAGCAAATCCAACGAAGAGCTGGTCTTCCAAACGAAAGTCCTTGGATCTGTCCAAGTAAAAGGACACCGCCCTCTTAGGGTCCAGACGGTGCAGTCTCTCTTCCTCCTTAGAAGGGTGAGGGGGAGGATAGAAGGAAGGTAAAGTAATGGACTGCCCTAGGTGGAAGGGAGTTACCACCTTAGGCAGAAAAGCAGCCCTGGTCCTGAGAACCATTCGATCAGCATGTATGGACAAGAAAGGGGGCTTGTGACAAAGAGCTTGAAGCTTACTTACCCTCCTTGCCGAGGTTATTGCAACGAGGAAGACTGTTTTAAGGGTAAGAAGCCTCAAGGGACATTTGTGGAGAGGCTCGAAAGGAGCACCCATCAAAAAGGTCAAGACCAGATTCAAGTCCCACTGAGGCACAATAAAAGGGACAGGAGGAAACATATTTATAAGTCCCTTTAAAAACCTTAAAACCACAGGTGACTTAAAAAGAGAAGGCTGGTCAGGCAAACAGAGAAAAGCTGACAGCGCAGAAAGATAACCTTTCACCGTGGCAACAGCAAGACCCTGCTGAGCCAGAGAAAGGGCAAACTGGAGAACGTGAGACAAATGGGCCTTCAAAGGATCGATAGACCTTTCCCCACACCACGAGACAAATTTCGCCCATCTATAAGAATAGATGGACTTAGTGGAGTCACGCCTGGCTGACAAGATGACATCCACAACGTCAGATGGGAGAGAAAAGGAAATCAGGTTGCCCCGCTCAATCTCCAGGCATGAAGGTGCAATGTCTGGAGGTGGGGGTGTAGAACCTGCCCCTCCATCTGAGAGAGGAGATCTACCCTGTGAGGGAGACGGAGAGGCGGGTGAGAGGAGAGGTGGAGAAGATCTGTATACCACACCCTTCTTGGCCAATCCGGGGCGACCAATATGACTTGGGCCCTGTCTTGCCGAATCTTCCTCAGAACCCGAGGAATCAAGGGTATGGGAGGAAACGCGTAAAGGAGTTGACCTCTCCAACTCAACTGAAACGCATCCCCCAAGGCTCCTTGCATCGGATACTGGAGACTGCAGAATGACAGGCAGTGAGCATTCTCGCGAGTGGCGAACAGGTCCACCCGAGGAGTCCCCCACATCTGAAAGATGTCGTGAACCACCCCCGGGTGAAGCCTCCACTTGTGGTCGGCAGAGAACTGCCGACTGAGACTGTCTGCACGAACGTTCAACACCCCGGCCAGATGATTTGCCATCAGACAAATCTGATGGTCCTGAACCCAGGACCAGAGACGCAGAGCCTCTCTGCAGAGACACTGCGACCCCACTCCTCCCTGCTTGTTGATGTACCACATCGCAGTCGTGTTGTCCGTCAGGACTTGGACTGACCGACCGCGAAGGGAAGGAAGGAAGGCCTTGAATGCCAAACGTATCGCCCGCAATTCTAAAAGGTTGATGTGAAGCAACCTTTCCTCTGGAGACCAAAGGCCCTTGACCTCCAGATCCCCCAGATGAGCACCCCACCCGAGAGTGGATGCATCCGTTATCACTGAGGCCACTGATGGAGGCAGATGAAAAGGCTTTCCTTGAGACAGATTGCCTTCCACGCCCCACCAAGACAGATCCGCTGCAGCTTCTCTGGAGATCCTCACCGACTCCCTGAGATCTCCGTTGTGTTGATACCACTGCCTGCGGAGGCACCACTGGAGTGCCCTCATGTGCCAGCGTGCATGACTGACCAACAGAATGCAAGAAGCCATCAGACCGAGCAGGCGGAGGACCTTCAGGACTGGAACAACCGCTCCATTGAAGAATAAAGGAATCATCTCCTGTATGTCGCGAATCCTTTGAGGGGGAGGGAATGCACGACATACAGTCGTGTCCAGTACAGCACCTATGAACAGGTTGCGCTGGGAGGGCACCAGGTGAGACTTGGGTACGTTTATCGAAAAATCCAACCTGAACAACAACAGTGTTGTCTCCTGCAGATGATGAAGCACTCTCTCTGACGACTCCGCTTTGATCAGCCAGTCGTCCAGATACGGGAATACAGGAATCCCCGATCTTCTGAGATGCGCCGCCACCACTGCCATCACCTTGGTGAAAACTCGAGGTGCAGTAGTAAGTCCAAACGGAAGGACCGCAAACTGGTAGTGCTGCGACCCCACCGTAAAACGGAGATACCTCCTGTGCGACTTCAGGATCGGAATATGAAAATACGCATCCTGCAAGTCGAGCGACACCATCCAGTCTTCTTCCAGCAGAGCCTGAAGAACCTGAGCAAGGGTGAGCATCTTGAATTTCTCCTGCTTCAGATAAAAATTCAAGATCCTGAGATCTAGGATTGGACGAAGCCTGCCATCCTTCTTGGGAATCAGGAAATACCGGGAGTAGCATCCCTGACCCCTTTCCTGCTCTGGGACCACCTCTATCGCACCTTTTCTCAATAGAGTTTGGACTTCCTCCTGAAGGAGTAACAGATGTTCCTCTGAGCAATACCCCTGGCAAGGAGGGTAATTGAGAGGGAATTTCCGAAAGGGAAGGGCATACCCATTCTCTACGAGATTGAGAACCCAAAGATCTGATGTAACCGATTCCCAATCTCGTAGAAAGTGGGTAAGCCGACCCCCCACTGGGCCTACATGATCCTGAATGGCGGATCTAGGGCTGCTTTTCTGTGGCTGGGGGGTTGGAAGAGGTGGAGGAGGCTTGACGCCCTCGAGGACGTGCCCTCTGCTTTCCTCTGTAAGACCTATATAAGGTATTCTGCTGCTGCTGCTGTTGCTGCTGCTGCTGGCCTTGTCTATACGACCGAAAGGAAGAGCGGCCAAATCCTCTAAATCTCCTGTTCGTTGCGCCCCTGACCTGAAGGCCAAGAGACCTAGCAGTTGCCCTGCTGTCCTTGAATCTTTCCAAGGCCGTGTCTGCTTTCTTTCCAAAAAGCCCCACACCATCGAAGGGCAAATCCAACAATGCAGACTGCACATCAGTTGAAAAATCAGAAGACTTTAACCAGGCTGAATGCCTCGTGGTAACCGCCGTGCCCATGATCCTTGCCACAGAATCCGTAGTATCAAGTCCACTTTGGATGACCTGACGAGCCGCCGCCTGAGAGTCAGACAAAGCTTCTTCAAAGTCTTTTCTACTTTCCTCAGGAACCTTAGGGACCAATGAACGCATAGAGTCCATAAGAGCATGAATGTATCTTCCCATAAGGCAAGTGGCGTTAGCAGACTTCAAAGCCATACTGGCCGAAGAAAAAACCTTTTTCGCCACTTGATCCTGCTTCTTGGCCTCTTTGTCGGCAGGTACTTGCGGAAAAGCCCCAACAGACTTTTTAGAGCAAGCGGCCTGAATTACCAAACTCTCAGGGGAAGGATGAGAAGATAAGAAAGCAGGATCCTCAGGAGCCACTCTATACCTCCTTGCCACACTTTTCGAAACTGCAGGAGCAGAAAAGGGCTTCTTCCAAACCTCCATGATGGGATCCTTTAAAGCGTCATTAAATGGTAGCAAAGGTTCCACCGACGAGCTTGGAGAATGGAGGACCTCTGTTAACAAGTTCGACTTAAACTCGACAGAAGGCAAAATCAAACCCAAAAGTCCTGCTGCCTTCTTCATGACAACATGATAAGGTTGAACATCCCTGGAGGGAGCATCAGGTCCTGAAGGCAACGACCACTCTGGAGAAAACTCGAGACCACTAGCATCCGCCAGGTCTTCAAAACAACTCCCCTCCAGCTCACCTTCCTCCACTTCAGAAGATGATTCATCAACCCTCTGTTCATCCAGAAGTCGTTGAGCTTCTCTACGAGATCTCATCTTCACTCGAAGTGCGGTCGAATCCAAAGCCGAATTCGACGGCGCCGGAGTCGACTTCGGAACCGAATCCGAGGGCTTGGAAGGCCGCCCCATAGAATCCAAAGGAGCCGGTGACGCCGGGACCGGAGTCGTCGACTTCGGCCGAGCCGGCGTCGACACCGGCGTCGACCTCGGTGGAGCTTGGTACTGCCACAACGGAGTCGGAGCCGGCATATACGGCATGAAGGGTGCCGGAGCATATGAGTGTGGAACACCCAAATTGAAAGCCATTGGACCCATGGGACCCGAAGGTGCTCCAGAGGGGTACCACGACCTCGAGAAGACACCATACATCGCGTTTAAAAACGCAAAGGGGTCCTGACCTGGAGCCGGGAATGGTGGATGCTCAGGTCGACCTCGTGGCACGTTCGAATCTGTCTCCTCAACAGGATTCGAAACCTCCTCCTCAACAGGAACCCCAACTGTGTCCTCCGGAGCCGGAGATGGAGCCGGGGACGGAGCCGGAGCCGGGGACGGAGCCGGGGACGGAGCCGGTGATGGATCCGCAACTGGAATCGGAGACTGGACCACCGACTCCGAAGGCGAAGCCTCACCTTCTCGATCCGACACCTGAAGAGGAATCACCTTCGACCTCATCCTCTTGGGAGACTTCGATCTAGAATGATGATGGGAACCATGCCTCCTTTTCTTGTGCTTCTTGTGAGAACCAGAGGTGTGACCGGACGAAGACTTCGAAGCCGACGCCTCCCGAGATCTCGACCTGGATCTCGACCTCGACTTCTTCGAGTGCTTCGATGATCTTTTCACCTTACTCGCCTTAATCCTGGCCACAAGAAGCTTGGATTCTCTTTCACGGAGAGCCTTCGGATTCATCTTTTGACACGATGAACATCCATCGACGTCATGATCCGAACTTAAACACCAGATGCAGTCCTGGTGAGGGTCCGTAACGGACAACATCTTCCCACATTCTCTGCAAGGCTTAAACCCGGTCTTCTTTGTCGACATGACAATAGAACACAAATATCCGAGAATGGAGAATCGAGGAAATAAAGTAACACTGTACTAAGGCTACAGAGTATCCCGAAACCGTTAGCGTCGACGACGCGGAAAAAAGGGAACTGATGTCATCACGCCGGCGTGGGCCTATTATGGGCGTCGGTGACGTCAGCGGAGTCGCGAGCGAGGTCGTGTCTCTATGACGTCAGGAGTCCACGTCGGCGCGAGGCTACGAAAAAAGAATTTCCGAATGTTGCTGACGCAAGGGGTATTCACAAGGTGAGGAATCCACACGGCAGATGTATCTATCAGAAATTGATATCCAGGCAGTATTGCTTTTCAAATGTGTGACAGGATGCCCACATAGCAGCCCAGAAGGTACTCAAGAAAGGCAAGTTTCACGCTAGTGCAGTGGTAGCACCTTAACTCTGGTAGAATAAGCATGCAAGCCTTCTGGAGATTTACTCTTGGTTAGTCCATAGCAGATCTTAATGCATAGGACAATTCACCTAGAGATGGTACTCTTCTCGACCGCCTTGTCCTTTTTGCTCCAGAGAAACCTCTAAACAGCTGTTCATTCTGTCCGAATTTCCTAATTTTCTTGATATAAAAACAGAGAGCCCTTTTAGGATCAAGACAATGTAGTATTTCCTTTTCCTTTGAGGGGTGAGGTGGCATATAAAAGGATGGCAAAGTGGTAGATTACCTACATGAAAGGGCATGACTACTTTGGGAAGGAATGCTGCCTTCATACGAAGGACCAACATTTCCCAGAAAGGAGACATGAGGAGGCATTGCTGATAAGACCTGAAGTCCACTCATGCACCTGCCGACATCATGGCAATGTGGAAAACCATTTTAAGAATATGTAACCATAAAGAATAAATGTGCATAGGCTGGAAAGGCAAGGACATCAGGTAAGTCAAGACTAAGTTCAGATCCCATTGTGGCATTATGAATGGGACAGGCCAGAACATGTGTATCAACCCCTTTAAATGCATCACAACATGACTTGAAAAGAGATGGTTGATATGGTAACCGCAGAAAGGCTGAGATAGCCAATAAGTAGCCTTTAACTGAGGCTACAGCAAAGCCTTGCTGGACCAATGATAAATTAACAAGAGAAAATCAGAAAGAAGCCAGAAAGGGTTGGATATGACATGAGGAGCACCACCTCATCACAAAGGACTCCCAACTTCCTGTATGAACAGTTTCCGAGGAAAGACTCCTGGTTGCCAGGAAAATACTACCTACTTTTGGAGGAAGATCAAAAGTCACTGTTCAAAAAGCTAATGCATGGAGCTGTAGGTTGCGCAGTTTTAGGTGGGGTCTGCAGCCAGTTCAATTGCAGTTGAGCAGCTACCAACTACAGGTCTTTTGCTTTCTCTTTTGACACCAGGATGTAATCTGACATAGTTTCTTGGTGCTGAGCCCACTGAGAATTCAGATCCCACTGCAGAGACCACATGTGCCACCAGGCGGGGTCCACAAGCAGGATGCATGAGGTCAAGAGGCCAAGAAGCCTCAGAGCTGAACCTCACTGAGACCCAGGCTGCAGGTTGAAACATCAGGATTAAAGCCCAAATGTCCTTGACTCCTTGTGGCAGAGGGATAGCACAGGATGACTCAGATGAAAGTGAGCTGCTGTGAAGGAGTCAGGTATGACTTTGGCACATTGATTGAAAGATTGGATATTGTCTGGAGATGGTTGGTGACTGTTTGAGGTAAAGCGGACTTCAGTATCAAGTTGTCTAGGTATGAGAAAACTGGTATTCCCAACCTTCGCAGGCAGGTTGTAAGCACCATCGCTGTCTTTGTGAACACTTGAGATGCCCAAGGGAAGCATGGAGGACTGAAAGACCTTCAGGCCTACCCGAGTTAGTGTTTGTGGGACTGTTGGATGGAAATTTGGAAGTATGTATCCGGCATGTTCAGTAGTACCGTCCAGCCTCCTGTATCAAGGCCAGACAGAGCTTGGGCCAAGGTGAGCATCCTGACCTTGTCCTCCCCTAAGTAAAAGTTCAGAGGGCATAAAGCCAGGATTAGACTAAGGCATCTATTTTGTTTCAGAAAGTAGCAGGAGTAACAACCAGTCCTGATTTCTGAAATGTGTTTTGTGGGTGTTGTTTCTAATGTATGTGTGTGTGGATGGTGTGCTGTTGACGTGCTGTGTGTAGTTGTGGTGCTTGTGGATGTGTTGGTGCATGTGGGTGTGGTGGTGGGGGCATCTGTGTGTTTGTGTGCTGATGGTGGTGCATGTGGGTGTGTTAGTGGGGGTGGTGCTTGTGGGTGTGTTAGTGGTGGTACATGTGGGTGTGGTGGTGGATATTGTTGTGATGGGTATGGGTGTGCTGGTGGTGGAAGTGGTGGTGGGTGTGGTATCTGTATGTTGTTTGGTTGAGTTCCCAGTAGAGGTTGCTAGTATTGCGAAGTGGTGGGTGGGTGGGGATGCAAACTAAAGAAAAAAATATCTAAATATTATAATTACACTCACCTGCTCCAATGGCCACCACCTTCCTCCCGATCCTCCCCTCACGGATGTCCAGGAACTGCTTCACACCGCGCAAGCTCCCAGCTCCCAATCCTAGCGCTACTCATATGCTGGGGATGTCATTCCCAGCATGTGAGCAGCGCTGGGATGGGTCTGAGCGCCTCGGTTCGGTGCTCATACTTGGACTGGGAGCCTGTGTTGGTTTCTACACCCAGTAGTACAACCCAGCTAGATGAAGAAAGGCTAAGTGCGCATGACTGTTCATTCCCACTTGGCAGTGCCCACCCCTCCCCCCTCCTCCCTGGTGCTGTAGCTGCAGCGTCAGAGTGAATCACAACATTGCTTTATTTGTTGTCTGTTGCCTCTGCTGGCTTTCAGCAGGTGGGGCGACGCTCCTCCGCCATAACGGATGAACCACCCCTGTATGAGGAAGCATATTCCGGGTGTGAAAGACAGTAAATTCAATAGAATAGTGAAATGTTAGAAGATGTAATCATAGAGTAGGATGAATTAGTAAAAGTGATCGAATTAAATGCCCATTTGAAGTTAAGGTGCTTGTAAATATGAATTGAAGATGAGTAGGATGGGAGAAGAGAGATCAGAGACACTAATCTTCAAACATACCCATCATCTTTTTTCAACCTTGCAGTGCTCAGAACAAGCTGCTTCATTTGGTCCAAACTTTTTTGTTCAATGTTTCGTTGTTTATCCAATGGCATGCAGTCAAGATAGAGGTTGTACAGTAGCCATGACTCTGTCTTCTTACGTAGGAAACTGGCAGAGATCACACGCTGAGCAAACTTGCGGGGGTCTTCACCTGCAAACTGTATGAGCACCCGGGGTATCCAATACTGAGAAGGCATGAGTGGGGCTCTTCCTGTGGGAAGTCGGTAAAAGTGTTAAAAAGTGATGATATAAAAAAACCAACTATGTTACAGAAAAAACAAAATATTTAGTCAGTTTATACATAGTAATGATTCTCATCTAGTGACAAACACATTGGATTGATGTGTGTAAATACCATTGTGTAGAGACCTAATTTTTTAACATTCTTTATATTCAGATATGTGTGATTAGCAGGCGTAACAAACAGTTGCCAGATATATTATACATGAGGTATACAAAGCAAATATGTGGTGCTTTCTGAGGTGAGTGATCCCACACTCCAGGTGAAAGACATAACAATCAAAATGTAGCCCGGAAGCCTGATCCAAACCAAAACAGAAAAAATCCTTGTTTTCATTGCACTTGGAAATTAACAAAATATATACATTTCCGTGTGTACAAATAACCCAGCAGAGTTCCCACCAGTGCAGAATCTAGGGGTTTGGAGTTTGAGTTTGAGTGCAATTATCCAATAACTTCATTTTCTTTTTTTGCTCTCCATCTTGGTTACTTTTTTCATGGGGAGAAATCCCTTCTCCTACGCACAAAAAATATGGGTGAGTTTTTCACATCCAAATGAAAATGTACTCCAGCACTTTCTGTCAATAAAATTAGATGTGGAAAGTAATTGTAACTATCTGCGAATACCCACATGATATGACTTTGTGGATGTACACAACTTTTACAGTGTCCGCCCATCCTCTTGTGGCAACATCCATGATCCCACACTCATCATATTCAAAATACTGGCATGTCTGTCCTACCAGCATACTCCCTGTAGTACAAAGTGTGAGAAAGGGTCAGAAAATTCATCAAATCGTATCTGATTGAATCAGGATTTGGAAACTCTGATCCTGAATCCAACTTTTTGTGGTCACAACTGTAATACCTCAGGCAATCCCTTTCACTGACCCAATTCAGGAAGGATCTCAAGACCTGGCTCTTCGACTGAATCTCCACGCCCAGAGGGATCAGTAACACCACCCCCCCCCCCCAAACCCTAAGAGCCTTGAGACCCTCAGGGGTGAGTAGCCGCACTATACAAGCCCTGATTGGTTGATTAATAATATACAACCACAAATAGTCCTATGACTCAGACCTGAAATGTTGTACTGCGTAACAGACTACCTTAAAAAACAAAACTCAGTGGGATCTTGTTCAACATTACATCGTACCTGCGGCAGTTACACCTCCGTTCAGTATGGGATATCCATCAGCATCTCTCACCAAGTTATTCTGAGTGACCTTATGCACCAAGTATGTTTTCTTCTGCTCATCATAATCCAAGACACCTACACTGTGCCATTCATAAATCAAATCACGACTCTTGGGATCCTCTGTAAAGGAAGAATTAGGGGAAAAGATTTAAAACCACTATTTCCTAAACCCCATTCCACCCTTTATTTACTCCCATTGCTCTAATTCGGAATTTCATTTTGACCTAAACAATAATTATTCTCTCTATGACTTCATTCCCCACTACTTAACATTCACCAGAACTTTCTTCACCATACCAAATAATTAACCTCTTCTACAGTTCTGCTTCCACCCCTCCTCTTACTGCCCCACATTGCCCAGTACCTCATAATTTGCCCTACAAGTTACTATGGAGCTATGTGGATTTGCCTGTGCCGTGTCTAAACCAGTATATAATCCACCTAAACTCTATCCCACTCATCCTCCACACCTTTTGTATTATCCTGAAAGTCTTTCTCACCTTCTCTCAGTTGTATGATCATTTGTCTATGTCCTCTTTTTACTCCTCTTCTAACGAGCTAGCATACCTGTATATTACCCAGAATGTAGCTTCACATAGATATACTTGCTTACAATACAGTACTGGGCAGTGAACATTGTCAGGGAAGAGGGCATAACAGAATGGGATTTCAATAAGCCATATTTTAAGAACATACAAACCAACTTAAGGGCCCTGTCAACATTCAACAACTAAGCATAACTGTTTACAGAATGTGTAAATGCTCACATCAGTTCTGTGGAAATGATCAGTATATTCTTTAAACGTTGAGAAACACTGAATAGGGCCATAAAGAAGACATTTCTGCAGCTTTTTGATGCAAATATTGACACTGTTACATGGAAGCAGGGAGGAGTAAAAACATAGTGCATCAGAAACAAGGGTGATGACAATGAGGCAACAGTGAGGATCCGGCCCAGAGAAACAAGGACTGAACAGGGGTGGATGAGAAACAAACCTTGGGTGCAAAGAGGATACAACACAAAAGAGGATCAAAGATGAAACAAAGAAAGGACATGTAGCAAAGAATAGCAAACGAAAGAGGATAGCTGCACCAAACAGCGGACGCATCAATGAAGAGGGAGGTTACAAAAAAAGCCTAGAGTAAAACATACTAGTAAACATAACTTCGCTTGCCCAGAGTACCCAAGAAAGACATTGTTTTACTAGTAAGACAGCCACAAATCTGTAAAAATTGTAACACGTGAAAAAACTTTATTTTAGGCAGAGAAGTACATATCCATTCTGCCCTAAAATTTGAAATGAAATCAGCCTCTTTTTCAAGCTTCGGATTCCACAATACTTTTATTTAAACAAAATGCTTTACAAAATTTGTATTAGAATGAATTAAAGAGTTAATATCTGTAATAGTTTTTTTAATGCTTCTAAAATAAGGACCACACCAGGTAATTTCAGAGTGAAGCAGTAAACCTACTATGCAAAAAGGTTTTTTGGGACCGGTATTTGAAGGAAATGGAACTAAATGATGGGCATACATACGGCAGTTCCATAACAAGGCCTTGTTCTCAGAGACCAACATGATCGCAAATCTGACCTTTCTTCTTTAGATAGGGTATTTACAGCATTTTTGGGATCAAGAGAGTAAACAAAAAACATAAAATACCACACTCTCAAACACATAGTGTATGGTACAAAATTACCTAGTAAAACCCTGCTTATAATTAATAAAACAATGGGGCAAAATGGTGCATTTTAAAGCACAATATTCATATAATGTACCAACACACTTACATGTTTCCAGACAATTTTGAATGGAAACTAACGAAATAATCCAGAAAATCAAAGACCCTTACTGATCTTTAGAGAGGTTTCCCTCCCACGAGAACTTTGCTAAAATTGGACAAACTTGTAAAGTGTATGTTGGACTTTCCCCTCTCTGCAGAGTAGCCCACCAACACGTTTTGCCTTTTCCTTCCACTTTTTGCTGAATTTATTTTTGCTGGGCTTAGGACCAGTGCTAAAATATTTGGTCTCTCTCCCTAAAGCATGGTTAAATTGGCTTATAACCAATTGGCATGTTTAATTTACTTTTAAGTCCCTTGGACAGTGGTATACCATATACTCAGGACATGTAAATTAAATGTTCCTAGTGGGCTTGCAGCGCTTATTGTGCCACCGACTTAAGTAGCCCTTTAAAACATGCCCCAGGCCGGCCAATGCCGCCCGAATGCAGTGTTAAACTAATGCCGCCCGAATGCAGTGTTAAACTATCTGGTCAACTTGGCATTTAAATTCCCTTTGGAAGCCTTAAATTTCTCTTTTTATTAAATAGACATCATCCCTAAGGAAGGCCCTAGGCAGCCCATTAGGCAGAATGCTGGGTAATTAAAAGGTTGGACGTGTACTTTTAGATTTTACATGCCCTGATAGTGTAAAAAGTCTAAATTTGTTTTTCACTACTGTGAGGCCTATCCCTCCCATAGGATAACATTGGAGATTTCTCATGACATTTAATAAGCTGTAATTTCCAACTGAGTGCTGGTGTTATTTCATGTTTGGTGTCTTTGAAATTGTGGTGAAAAGCCCTATTAAATAGAAAATTCAGGTTTTTCTTCCCAAATTAAAAAAATTGACTTTTAGACAGTTGGAATTGTTCTGCCCTTAGCCCTTTTGTATCTGAAGCATGGTCTGGGTCTCATGACTGGTTGTAACCGACAGTTGGACTTTGTGAATTCCTCCCAGACAGTCACACAATAGAGGGATTAAGTGTATCTCAATGAGCCACCTGATGGCAGAATGGGTGGGTAGAGCTGAGCCCAGCCCCACTTACAACTGAATAGCCTGTGCTCTGCCTTGACACAATGAGCCTAATAACCCCACTTTGTAACTGCAGCCTACTTTAAGCCGGGGCAGGGGATACAGGAAATTCTATACACTTCAAAGCCATTGTGTAGAAGCTTCCATTGTCTAGAAGCTTCTCCCACCTTCCTTTCCCAGGGCACCAGAATATGAAAAAGGAACCTCGGACACAAACTCTTCAGTACACTTCTGTACCTGTGGATACTCTGCCAGGGAGAAGAACTGCTGTGCGGCTGGCATGACTGCCACTCTGCCGAACTGCTGACATGCTGCTGCCTTGTTGTATTGCTGCCTTTCCTGTTTCCTGTCCTGTTGCCTTCTTGCCTGGGGAAGGAGAACTGGACCAGGAAATTAATCTTGAACTCAGGGCTATCATAGTAATTTCCAAGGGCTATTCTGTTGGCCTTCTGATCTGAGCCTCAGGGACATAAATGGCTCCCCAACATCCTGCACTAGCACCTGGACCCAGCTGAAGTGAGTTCCTGACTCCTCAAGTGGTACCCCTCAGGTCTTGGACCCTTGGTGTGGTTCAGAGATCTGCATCAAGCTTTTAGACTCTTCGCAACTGAAGATGGGCCCGTTCGCAACGAGACCTCGCTGCTCGCACCTCATTTCAACTCGCAGCGCTGGCAGCTTGACCCTTCGTGCAACAGCATTAACCGCTCGCGGAGACCGCCAACCAGAAGCTCCAGCAATGCCCATCCACGATGCCTGGCCTGCTCTTAGTGCTGCTTTAGTTAGCCTCCTGCGATGCTCTCCCTGCTCCCCTTAGCACAGATTTAAGAAGGTAAAACATCAACGGGCCTAACCTGGTGACTAGCGGCCTATGCTCCATCGCAGGTGCCTGAACTTGTGACTTTGGCCTAGTCCAGAGTGATCAGCTATCCAAAAGTTGATGCTTAGTGCTTTTTGGCACTATTTTCATTATAAATAAAAAAAAATCATAACTCTGGTTCTACTGATTGAATTTTTGTTGTTTCTGCGTCAAATTATTTATTAAAATGTGCTCTATTTTCCTAAATTGGTTTGGGATTTTCTTGTGTAGTATTTTCACTTTATTACTGTTTGAGTCCTACATGAATACTTTACATATTGCCTCTACATTAAGCCTGACTGATCTTTGTGCTAAGCTACCCAGGATTAAGCACAGGTTAATTTAGTGACTTTTTGTGGTTCACCCTGCAGGGGGACTGTGGATGTTGCTTGACCAGGATTTACACCCCAGTCCACCAAAAACCCAATTTCCCATGGTTTCCAACTCAAATTCCAAATACATTGGCTGAAAAAGCCATAGACTTCATCTGCAAATCTGAAGGAGCACTCAAGAAGTGTTTCAATACTGTCACTATGTGCTAGACACGTTTGATCTTCCCCAAATGTTTTGGAGGGCTTATCCCCCAAGAAAATACAGTAAACGAGTATGTACAATTGAGCACATTTCAGTCCAATTGTATACATCAATAATTGCAGGAGTAATTTGGGTATTCAAATTAACATTTTCAAATTCAATATATTATCGTTACTCAATTCTCTCTTTCACCTCATTTCAATTTTCCAACTTGCCCTAAACGAGATTTTCATTCACACACTCTGACTAAGAATATTAATGTAGTGGGCTGCTAGGGGGGAAGGATAGTGTGGAAATAGCTTAACAATACATATGACTACACAAAAAGTATGAATTAACAGCCATATGAACAAGAGTCTCTAACACCAATGAAATAGTGCCAGTACCAGTAAGAGGACACTCAGCTCAACATGAAGTATCACTCAGGTATCACCTATAAGTATACCATGGAAGTGCAATCATTCTGTCTCCAAACATCAGCCTAAATTTTCCCAAAACAAACATTTTGCTTCTAAATTCCAGGTTTTCATTTTCAGTAAATGAACACAAATATGCCATACAAAAGCATGTACACTTTTTCACGTGACTTTCTATCCTCCCTTCGTCCTTCTTTTAAGTCTTCTTTTTTCTTTCCTGACTCCCATTTTTCTTTCCTGTCTTCTCCCTTACTTCCTTGATTCTTCCCTTCTACTTCTATCACCCAAAACCTTTTTTCTTTTAACCACTGATTATGTTCTTTCTTCTCCCGCTGTTCTCCTTTTTTGTGTATCTATTCTTCCTTTTTTTGTCCTCCACTTCTATCTTCTATCTCTTTGTTATGTTTTTTTGTGCAATATCCTTTTTCTTCCCTATCTTTCTTTTTCTCCCTTTCTTACTTTTCCTATATTCCCCTTCTTACACTCTCTTTCGTCATGTCCCTTTATTTTTTTCTTTTCTCTTTTTATAATTGCAGTTGCTTTCTCTCTATAACACAGTTGTTATCCTTTGAAACTCTATTGCTCCCATTCCTCAACTCTGATATGCTATTACAGTGTCCTCCCCTTCCTACGTACAACCTTACAAAAGTGGCAGCCATCTTTGACTGCCTACGTCTGGTACCCGTGACCTGAAAAAGAAGAAACGGGGGGGAAGGAAAAAGAGATAAGAGAGGGGAAGGAGAAGGGAGGAGGTAAGAGGAGAGAAATGGAGAAGAGGGGTAGGGGAGAGAGGAGGAGGGGGAGAAGAGGAGGACAGGGAGGGAGGGTGTTGGACTTGGCCCTTTTTGCAGGGTCATCCTTGAACTTTTCTCCGTGTATTTTTTTTTACATGGAGTTGGTGGTTTTAGGACTCTGGGCACTTTATCACTGCTGTCCAGTGTAGAGTGCATGTGCTCTCTATGGCAAAACATGGTAAGATTGGTCTACACCTGTTTGGTGTATTTAATTTACCTATCAGTCCCTTATAAAGTGGTATCTCAGATAACCAGAGCCAGTAAATTAAATGCTACTGGTGGGCTTGCAGCGCTGCTTGCGCCACCCACCAAAGTAGCCTTTCAAACATGTCTCAGGCCTCTGCAATTGCAGGGCCTGCGCGCGCAGTTTACTGCTGCTATGACCTGGCACATAAAGTAGTTGCCACATTTGTGACTCCCCTTTTATTACATATCGGTCACCCCTAAGGTAGGCCCTAGCTAGACCTATCGGCAGGGTGCATTGTAGGTAAAATGTAGCACATGTGCCTTAATTGTGTGGCATGTCCTGGTAGTGACAAACAGCCTTTTTTGGTTTTTCACTGCTGTGAGGCTGCCCTCTCATAGGAATGCATTGGGGATCCCTGATAAGTGTTTCAGTGGTAATTCCTGATCTGAGAGGAGTAGCGGGATCAAGTTTGGTATGTTTGGAATAGTGGTAATAAATGCCACGTAATGAGTATGTGCAGATTTATTATCACTATTTTAAAAATACCACTTTTTGAAGTTGGCATTTCTGTGTGCTATGTGTCTTTGTGCCTGCCTGATGTGTATTGCATGTCTGGCTCTGGATTGACAGGGACTGGTGAGGTGCAGTGGCTCTATTTGGAGTAGTGGGGGGAGTAGCACCTGGACCTGAATAGGACTGTGCCTGCACTACACAATGCTGGCTCCGCCCCCCCTGTGGTGTGTCTAGGGCCAGAGCCTACACTGACAAAGGAGGTGGTCGTGCACCTTTAGAGAAAGGGGTGAGTGCCCCAGAACTGGTTTGAACCAGGCGCAGAGACCTGGGACATGGGGAGAACAAAGACATTTGTGGCATAAGTATTGGGGCTGTGACCCCATGAAAGTGTGCACTGTTGGTGCTTACTGGAAGACAGGACTGAAGGACTGCTGGGGGCCAGGAGGAACCTCCGCAAAGGACTTCCCCTCTGCTGGAGGGCCCTGTGAGCTGGCCTGCCTGGGCCCAGCTCTACCCTGTGTACTGGCCTTCCTGTGCCTGGTTCTCTGTCCGAGGGATTTTCCAGGGCTGTGTGGCTGGTCCTGGGGACTGGGACAAATCTAGTGTGTGGTGAATGTTACACCAGTTGCCCTCCTACTTCGGAGCCAAACGTGTTGGGCGCTTTTCACTTTTTCTGACTGGAGGAGCGTGTGTTTCCTCCGCTCCCTAACGAGTGCGGGTGAAGCGTGCTATTGGAGTCACCGAGGTGAAGAGAGAAAGCTCCTGGTGCCAGAGGAATTCCGACCTAGGAGCACAATACTGGGCAGCTTTCAGCGCGTGCTGAGCGCGGCAGGGCTCCTTGTGTGTTGGCTTGTTCCTAAGAGTGCGGAGCGCTGTCCCAGCGTTGTACCCTCAGCGCTGTTGATTTAGCCTTCCTCCTGAACCGCATTGCGAGCCGGAATGCAGGCGCGCTCCTCGAGCATGGTTGTGGGCGGGGCTATGACAGCCAGTGGCCAAGTGAGGAAGTCAGGTGGAAGACGCCTGATCCCGGGCTGGGCTCCCATGAGGAAGGGGAGAGCCCCGTGTTTTTCATGCACTCAATTGTGAGTGGCCCGCGACCTACAACAAGAGAGGAGCCGGCGGTGTCCGACCGCATCGCCTGGCTGTTGAGAGGAGCGCCGCCAGCACTGCCGCCTTGGCCAACAGCACCCTCGACCAAAATTAAACCCCAGGAAGGAAAGTGCGAAGCTGACGGAGACTGCGCACCGAGTTTGGCACTAAAGGGAGTCCTCGGCTGGCACTGCAGCGCTAACGGAGTCGGTGCAGCTCGAGGCTGGTGGGTGAGTGCAGAACTCCTCACCTCCATTACCCTTGTTGGTGAGTGGCCTTGGGCAATTGGGTTGTCCTACTGAGGGGGGACCGAGGTAGCTCCTCCCCTCCCCTACCTGCGGGGAAAATTGCTGACACTGTGGTGACTGGGCTGGTCTGGCTGGGCCTTCCTGCAGCACCGGAGGTATTCTCCAGGACAGGAGACAGGGGGAGTTGCATCCCGCCCCTTTGCTGGTGCACTGTGTCCCTGAACGGAGGCCCACGAGGACAAGAATGCCCATCTATTAAGAGATAGATGGGCACGTGGCCCAAAAGCCTTAAAAGAGTGTGCAGGTGTCGAGCTGATGGTGGTGCACCTTTACGGGTATGTAAAACCTACAAGTGTTCATGACACTGCCCTGCTGATGATGTGGCGTACGCATAATCTATCATGTATTTGTCGCCTATGAAAAGGCCTGATGTACTTATGGTATTCCAGGATAGGTGCCCTGTGGCAGGTGTTTACTGTAGTGCCTTGTGCTGAGGATTGTATGCATACGATTCTAAGTACTGCTACGGATGGTTTTTATCTAAGGTGTTCATGATACATGTACTATTACCAGTAGTTACTGGTTGTTTTCACTACCGGTGAGTCGTGAGGGTGATGACAGAGGCCCGATTGGCCCTGTAAGTGTACCTAATCCGCTGTAAAATAATGCCTAGTGCCAGGTGGCACAGTGTATATATGTGATTATGCTCCGATGTGTTTTATGGATAATACAAAGGCTATTTTTACATAACCTTGTGTGGAGTTTCTTCTAATGGTGTGCCTAGTGTGTCGCTGCTGTGTGAGGGTGTTGCGCAAACGCTTTACACATTGATTCCTTGTGAGAAGTTGGCCTGATGTATGATGTTCACTATTATAGTGAGCACCTTGTATCAGTCCAAACTACCCTTATGGTGGTGGTTGTAAAGTCAACCTTAGAGACAAGCTATCCTAGGGGTAGCATGGACCCAAGCAGTCTTAGGCTTAACTCAAGAGGGCATGTGAGTGAAGCCAGCTGTTTTACTATATGCAATCCTTTTAATACCAAATGAAATGACACCACAAAAGTTATATTATATAAAAATATATGTATTTATTACTAGAATAATCCTCTGTACTCTCTATGAGGACAGAGGCACAAGTGTTTAAACAAAAGCACAGTTAAAGATACAAAAGTTGCACAATTATGGATAGGCCTGGTGGCTGCTTACACCATATATTAAAATATAGGTATAAGAACCACGTCATGAACAACGGTAAGGCCTAGGGCCTTGAGAATCGCTGGGGCTACACTGGACTAACTGAGGTTAGGACGGGAGAGGCCCACGGGATACTGTGTTGGACATTCCAGAACAGGGTGCGGTCGTGACGGAACCGTTCCGTCATCAGCACAGCTCAGCCGTGACTGATGACGGAACGGTTCCGTCACAAGCATCGAAGGGGTTAAAGCACACGCATGCACCAATGCAAAGTCAATGGTGCGTAAAAGTTACAAAGTTGCAGTTTTAGAAGTCTTCCGACTGGACTAGAACTTAACCACTTTAAACTAGGACACTAGAGGTGTGAACCACTACAGGAGCACCGGAGTACTCTCGTTACCTCACCCACAGGAAGCGGGTGCATAGGTGTCAAAGTGTGTCGGGTTTCGTCATGGAGTTCTATGGAGCCTGGAGATGAAGATGCTGCAGGCGGCCAGGAGAGAAGAGTCCGGTTGGATCCAAGGGTGGATCGAAGATGTAGAGTACCTGAAAGCAGAGGGGACAGAGTCTGGGTCACTAGCCCGTGACCAGGATGGAACCAGGAAGGAACCAGGTGATGTCGGGCGCAATCAGGTGGTTGTTGAGAAGCTTGTCTCCGCTGCCACGTGGACCCCGGGGCATCGACGATGACCAGGAGTTGAACACGAGCTGTCCCATGAAGGCTCTCGCTGTCGGCGGTGTCGGCTTCCGGATTGGAGTCAACAGGCCTTGGCAAATGCAACCCACGCAGGAATCGAAGAGGGCTTCTGGTGCAGATCAGCAAGATCTGATGGGCTGCTCCTTTTCAGGGGAGCAAGGGCCAGTATGGAGCAACCAGACCAGCTGTGTAAATTCAAAGGTTCGTCGTCGTAGTGGCCACTAGCCAACGGGCAAGTGACCGGACAGACGTGTCGAGCAGGAAAATGCAAAAGGGCCCCACGCAGCACTCGGTGAGTGTGGAGCGGTGATCTTCGGTGCAAAAGCTTCCCCGGGGCTGGGGCTTCTCAGTCCCCAATGCACAGCTTCGAGGGTGCCTCGGGAGCTGTACGGGAAGCACTACACAGTCTTTTCAAGATGGCCGGTCCCACGTCTCACGTCGCCTCCACGGGTCTCAGCTTTGCTGTGACTGTGGATCGGGCTGTTGGATGTCTGGGAATCCGGTTCTTGGCGATCTCTGTCGCTCGAGCTCCGGCGGGAGCTGCAACAAAGCAAACCGTTGGGCGCTTGATGGTGCCTGCTTGCACAGGGTGGTCACTCCTTGACCACAAGGGAGATTCTTCAGTCTTCCACGTCGAGTGGGATGTCGAAGGGTCCAGAGTTTCGTTTCAAAGTTTCAGTCAGGATTATCTAAAGTCTATGGACACAGCTCCTACCTTTATTCCAAATCAAGGGGCTGGATTACCTGCTAGGTCCCTCCTGTGGGTGGGACCCAGGAAGGGGGTGGTTACACCCCTTTCCCTTTGTCCAGTTTCGCGCCAGAGCTGGGGCTGGAGTGCCCCAGCACCGGTTTGTACTGGGCTATGCATGGGGTGCCTTGTGCGCCCCAGGCAATGTCTTGTTTCACTTGCCCTGCCTGCCTCAATCCACTATCTCCTGTCTGGGGTGGTGTAACACCTCCCTGTGACAGGAAACCTTTTGTCCAGGCCTCCCCTGCCGGAGTTTCGTTCAGCAGCAGGAGGCCAGATTCGTGTCTGTGGCAGCGGCTTTCCATTTTGTGATCCTGAGGCTCTGGTTAGTTTTAACCGCGTTTAAGTAAAGTAGCATGTCTTCTCCCTCTAGAAGGATGGAATGCTACCCCCATCGCCAGAACTGGTGAGGGGGTAGTATTCCAAAGTGTATGACACCTTACACGACATGTTTTGATAAAGCCAAACCAAAGTAACAATAACCGCGAGGATTATAATGCATTTAAGAGTATATGGTATGACAATACCCTGGAACAGCTATAAGGACATGGTTCCGAAAGCTGCAGACAGGCTCAGCTCATGCTAGAGCACCATCTCACATAAAACCAAGCACTCTGCCTCCAGGATTGTTAAGGCATGCCATAGGAGTGACTTATAGGTGTATATGTGTCCAGATATAGGTTTAGACATAGGTATACTATATCTAAGCAAGGGGTGATTATACGACCTTGCCCCAGCTGAATGATCAGCCAGTTGTGTCAGTTTGGATGGCCAGCCAGGGGTGGCAAAAGATATGCTGCAGCCCCTGGTAGAGCTTGGATGCACCTATGCCCTGGGTACCTATAGTACACTGTACAGGGGCTCATAAGGTGATCCAATCCCAATTGGTGATGTACCTAAAGTACATGGATGTGAATTTAGAGAGAGAACAGCAGGCTGTGGGTCTGATTAGCAGGCCCACAGCCACATTAAGTCGAAAACCAGTGAAGAAAAAAGCAAAAAATGGGGTGACCATAGGAAAGCAGACCCTACTCTCCTACACTCCTGGATAAGCCTGACTGCTCTGCCAAGCTACCAAGGGGGTGAGCAGGGGTTATCTTCAGCTTGTAACTCCCTTGCCCTGACTAGAGTGGTGGTTTCTGCCTGGCTTATTCGCATGCCCTAGCCAACCAGAAATCCTATTTCTAACAGAGGGGAAAGAAGAAAATAAAATGTTTTCTTCTTTTCTCTTTCTCTCTTCCTCCTTCTACCCCTCCTTCCCCCCCTCCCACACCCGGCAGGGTTGACTGCTCACTGCACTGATAGTAAGAGCTTTTGGTGATTCAGAAGTACCTGACCCCCCAAATACTAAACTCTCCTTCACCCTACCATCTTTGAGATTGTTCTCGAAACACCCTAAATACCCCTATTCTTCATCATACAATGGACAAAAGAACTAGAACACACTGGTCTCCATGCCTTCACCATTAAATACCAGCCCAATCTATCCAAAAATGCATCTAAAAGACTCAAACACAGGCTCCTCAAAACCCGCCCTGAAACACTTATCTCAGACCCATATTTCTACGCTAAAAAGGGTATAATAACCAATTACCTCTTTTTAAAACCAGAAACGTGCATAATGGAGGAATGTCCTGTATTCCATGATTCAAATTTCCGACACCAGGAAAACGCCTTATGGCCTCAAATTATCTGTCTCACATTTGCCCTTCTGCAAGACGAATGTTACCATATCCCTATACAACAACAGTAACATTCTAATACAATCCTCAAATAATAATGGATGACATCTTCCCTATCCTCAAGAAAATGGTGAACAACAAGAATTCACATCCCCTTCCAAATCACCCTAGCTATCCTGATGGCAATCTCACACCCCAAACGTCAATCAGCCCCTCCCTGCCACCAGCGACTGCTACCCCACCTTCTCTCCTGACCTAGCCACACCAGAGTCCTTGTTACCGGTTGGGCTTAGGAATCCCTTTGTGAGTTGCTAACGCCTAGCACATGCTTCCATGGCCCCTAGTCGGGCAAACAGAGATTCTTTCATCTCTGGACCCTCTCATTTGCTCTATCTCCTGTCCGGTGAACTCTTCTGCGAGGTTCCCTCAGGTACGCCCACAACACCCCCTCATGCCCTGAAGCTCTCTTCCCCCCAACTCTCCCTCCTACCCCTGCCCCCATCTCCACGCAAGCAGGCCCCTTGCAAGACCTCCCTGACCCACAAATACCCCATGGCCTTAATAATGCAGTTTCCTATCAACTAGACCTCTCATGTGGCCTCTCCCCTCTACTGACCCTCATACCACCACCCATAACCAACAGTCACCACACTGCCTGGGTTGCAGGC
Organism: Lissotriton helveticus; assembly: GCF_964261635.1. NCBI lineage: Eukaryota > Metazoa > Chordata > Amphibia > Caudata > Salamandridae > Lissotriton > Lissotriton helveticus. Next base: position 1,077,031,054 of record NC_136070.1, on the reverse strand, counting down.
CTTGAAGAGATCTCACTTAGCCTGGTCCACCTCAAGGATGAACTCCAGAAACTGACATCAGTCACCAATGAGCTTCTGCCCATACATAGACCCAATAGTGCCTTGACCAGCTCCCAAACAGGCATGTATCTCTCCCATGACCTGCACACCTATCATCTTAGCTCAAAAACTATACCTTTCCACAATGCCTCCTCTCATCCCAGGAGACTGAATGCTGATCTAGCTGACAGTGACATCCGCGACCTCCTCCTCTCTAACTCCTACTCGATAGATACTAACAAGCCCTACCGGGTTCAAACCCAAACCATTCAGGCTAACCCCTACAGAGAATCCAGCCACAATCACAGAACTGTAAATAACGTCAACCTTGAGCGACTTAACAGCTCTTTAGCTGCCACTGTCCCTACCACTAGCCAACTGAAATGCGTACTTCCCAACTGCAGATCAGCTAGTACGTAGGCTCCCGCTATGTAGGAACTCATCTTCACAAATGAGCCTGATATCGTTATCCTCACAGTTACCTGGCAAAACAGCTCATCTCCTCCTATTTTAGACTTACTAGTACTTCCTAGCCACTGCATAATTCGACTAGATAGAACTAGGAAACTAGATGGTGGAATAGCCTGTATCTACCAAACACAATCCCTGTGTACCAGTCAAAATCTGTCACTCTGTCTATCTGTGAATATCTTTGCATCACCATCACTAGCAACAACAGTCTAATTTGCAAACTACACACATTCTACCACCCCCTTGGAGACAATCCATCGTTCCTTGAACAAATCATGAAAGTCATCACATCCAACGATGATCCTCAAGTGCCAGATCTTCCTCGGAGACTTCAACCTCCACTGGAATAAGCGGAAAGACATTCAGTAAACTGCCTTAAATCCTTCCTATCAGAACACGATTTGATCCAATTCTGCGACAGTCCCACCCACAACAAGGGTGCGATACTGGACCTCATCAATTCTAAAATGAAAAACATCAAATTGGAATCCATTATCCCCTGCGACTGGTCAAACCACTATATTGGACGTCCTGGATTCTATAGCCCCCCGTCAACAAACAAACATTTTCACTAAAGTCTCCAAACCTTGGTTCAATGACAATTTAAACTCTGAAAGATGCAATCTAAGATTAGCAGAAAGCGCCTGGAGATACGTAGCATCCACTGAACATCTAAAACGCCTAAGATCAGTAAGGAACACATACACAGGAAAATCATACATGCAAACGCCAACTTCTTTAGAACTCAGCTTAACAAAGCCAGAAATCGACCCAAAAAACGTTTTGAAATTGTCAAGCAACAATCGCTTAACTCTGCAAACCCGCTGGACCCTGGATCCATCACTCCTCCAAACTGTGAGGAATTGAACCCCTTCTTCTTGGGAAAAACTAAAACCATTGAAAATGACCTACAATCAATGAGGAAACTACCTCCAGCTGCATTGCACTTTTTCCCACTCACCTACCAGGTCACGGATCGGTTTGGTCCACCGGGGGATGTCCCCAAAAACAATGCCTCCTCGCACACTTTCATTCCCCTCAATGAAAGTGACATCTATAACATTTTTCTAGATGTTCACCCATCTAATCACTTAATTGACCCGCTACTGCCATCAAACTTTAAGGAGATAAAAGTTGCTATTCTCCCCTTACGGTCTAAGATTGTTATTGCCTCACTACGGCAAGGCACTATCCCTGACTGACTAAAAGTAGGGCAGGTAACCTCTATTCTAAACAAGCATTGGAAATGCAATAGGTCTCGTATTATTAAAGTTTGAGCAGTTGGCATTGAAAATGGCAATGTTGTTAGTGCTAGTTATGATGAAGCATGACATCAAATAAGCGTTTGATGTGTGAGGGGTATTTTACAAACACAAAGTGTACCTTCTTAATGTGTGACGCCTCATACTTGTGGATGCTGATGTTTAATACCTGATGCTTGTGGACGTTTGATGTCTGGTGTTTATTTAGTTGTCTGGTGTTTGTGGTTGTCTGATGCTTAATATTTGATGATTGTCTATGTTTGATGCTTAATGTCTGATGCTTATGGGAGTCTGATGTCTGGTATTTGTGGTCTGATGCCTGATGTATGAGGCCTTATACTTGTGGATACTAATGTTTGATAGCTGTTGCTTGTGGATTTTTGGTGCCTGGTATTTGTGGTTGTCTGGTGTTTGTGGTTATCTGATGCTTGATATTTGATGATTGTTAATGTTTGATGCTTAATGTATGATACTTATGGGTATGTTAGAATCTGTTTATCTTTGTGCATCTGTCTCACCTTTAGTTTTTGTATATGTATCTCTGTTTTCAAATATGCAACTCTCTGTCTACGTACATGCTCCTCTATGTGTATCATTTTCCCCTATATGGATCTTCCTTTGTTAATCTGTTAACTATGTTGCTCTAACTTGTGTAGTCATTAGCTTGTTAGTGTCCCTTTCTGTATGTGGGTAGGTATTCAAACATCAAATGAAACAGAAGAGGCAGCATACAAGCACTATCTACATCTATAACAATAGAGCTATGCCTGTGATAGAAGAGGAAGCACACCTATTTGGATTGGTATCTGGATATAAATTGAATTATAACAAAACCCAGATTGTGTTAAACAACAAGATTGTGATGGGGGACTCAAGAGTTACTGAGGAGGCTGTTTACCTAGGGGTTACGATATGTGCTAAAATTCAAAATATTGTTGATATTAACCTAAAACCATTGATGTCCAGAACCAAGAAGGAGATGGTACGACTGGATAATTTTCATCTAACCATAGGGGGTCGTTGTAATTTGATTAAGATGATTTTCTTCCCCCGATTTTTATATTTTTTTAGGACTATTTGTCTTGAATTCTCCCCCACAATCTTTAAGACCATAGACTCTATGCTTTCAAGCTTCATTTGGGGATATAAGAAACCCAGACGGGCTCTTAAACGATTGGTACTACCGAAGGAAAAGGGAGGTTTATCCCTACCGAATTTTAAATTGTATTACTGGTCCACTGTGCTGAAATATTGCGCCAATTTGATATCGAATGAAAGTATCAATCAAGAGATCCCGTCCCCTCAAGAACTTTTATTAGGTGAAGATTGTGCGGGATGCTTTTGGCGACATACAAACGATAATTATTTTAAGAAAGTCAAGTTTAAGACTATTATAGGGGCTTATAAAGCATGGAGTAGCATTCGCAAGATGCTGGGGCTAGGGCGCTTTTCATTTTACACACCAATAAACAGGAATAATGATCTGCCTTTAATATTTCATGATAGCTGTATAAACAGATGGGTCTCGACAGGGATAGTGCAACTGGGCTGCTTCTATAAACTAGGCTGTCTTAAGATGTTTGAGGATCTGCATGAGGAATATAATATTAGCCATAGGGATTTTTTCAAGTTTTTGCAGGTTAGAGATTTTCTAACAAAGAAAACTGGTGGGCGGGAGAATTTTCGGAACAATCAATTGATGGATAATATATGTAAAAAAATGCCCCCTAGGCTAGGGGAAATCTATGAAACCTTGAATTTAATGGCCCCAGATGATATGGATAAATACTGCGCAATGTGGCAAGACCAACTGGGACTGTATCCGAATATCCCCCGGATAGCATTTGACTTAGCATTAAACTCATTAATGTCGATAAAATTACTGGCACAATTTTATAAAACCTTCTTCTTCCTATATTATACCCCTAAGAAAATCGCTAAGTGGGGAACAGGGAAGGGAACAACATGTCTACGTTGTGCACTTTATGGGGCCGACATTATACATATTTTTGCTACATGTAACACACTTACTAAGCTGATCAATGACATTTCGGAATTTCTATCAGAAATTTGTCAAACAAGAATAGAAATCTCAACGGAGGAAATCATGCTGGGGGTAGCAAATCGGGAAGTGCAGACAAACACCCAGGGGTTAATATTTGTGGCCATGGCAATACTTCGACTTACTATTGCCTCAGCCTGGTTAGATCCGGATCCACCCGCATTTCAACAATGGAGGGCTAGGCTATTAGCCACTTGTAGCCTGGAAGTTGCAATTTATAAAAACAAAGGTGCTAAAAAAAGATTAATGGGAATGCGGATCTGGTCGCCTATGTTACTGTGGATCCAGAGACATATATGAGTGTACTTTGTATAAATTGCATTGTTTACATGTATATATATATATATATATTACTAATTATTTTTTTTTTTTATCCTTACGGCAAAGTACATTATACTGGATCAATCTCTATTGTATGTATATAATACGTTGTTTTTTATCTATTGCTTTGACATGTTCTTGGTCAGGGAAAGGGTGGGATGGGGAGGGTGGGAATGCATTTATTTGTAAAAAATACCAATAAAAATATTTTTTTTTTTTAAACAATAAAGTTTTCACTACAATGTTCACTGACTAAAATTGCAGCATTAACAGTTGTCACTGTATATGTAAGTAACTGCAGGCCTTATGTTTGCATATGTGTCTAATGCCTAATGTCTGTTGATGTATGATGCCTGATACTTGAAGATGTTTGATGCATAATGCCTGTTGTTTGATGTCTGATGCCTGATACTTGTTGATGTTTGATGCATAATGCCTGTTGTTTGATGTCTGTTACTTGTGATGTCTAATGCCTGCTGTCTGAGGTTTGATATTTGTAACTGTATAATGCTTGTGGATGTCTAATGGATGTCTAATGTATGTGGGTGTCTGATACCCAATGATTGTGGATGTTTAATACCTAATACTCGTAACTATATCTCCACGTGTATCTGTATGTTTGATGTTTTCCTCATTAGAGTTAGCTATCTTTATCTATGGCTCTATTGAGAACACAATGATACACACTATAACACTCGAAATATCTAGTTAATACACTTTTAAACTGAAAACTGAAATGAAAAGAAACTAATCACGATTCACATATACAAGAGACCCCAACATGTACCTCGTAAAACAGCATGAGCCATCTGTTTTGTGTTTATCACTTCTTATCTGATCAGACGGCAGTCGTGTCACATTCCTACCCTTTCACTCTACCCTCCCATTTAACCTGTTTGCTACATGTTTCAAAGAAAGCAGGTGGGGGAGAGCTTTGTTTTCGCACATACAACAACTATGAGGAAAATAAAGAAATAAGCAACGTTTTCTCCACAAATGCAACTCCCTAAAACGTAAGAACGTACATTACAAGTTAATGTTTAATAAAAAATATAAACTTAATGTTTTAACCTGCAATATGTAAATAAACACCTAAAAGTTTCCTCAGATTCACTGTTTCATAGTACCAATAATATAAAGATGATCTACATTAGTCCCAAAAAACGTTAGCATTATAACATGTACCCTATGAACAAATCCATTTGTGGAACTATATCTGCATGAACATAATGCATAAAACCTGTCACTGATATCAATTCAATTCAATTTGTTTATTTTGGTTTGGAACTCCTACGGAGGTCCACAAAAACATACAATACATTTAAAAAAGAAACAAACTTTACATATAGTACAAAATTCTTTCTTATACATCGCTACATCCCAAGGGTAATTCATATATCGGGCGTACTGTATAATGTGCAAATAGTACAATAAATAAATAAGACAATCAAGAATCCGACCAGCTCACATAATATAACATTGGAATAAAACTACTGATAGAGCAAGCTTCGCATCGCGACTTGCTCGAGTCATGAACCTCGCCCGTGTGTAATCAATTGATAAATTTGTACGTCTTATTAATCTTTTATTTTTATGTTTGAACGAAGTAGAGGAAGCTTGCGTATGTGTTTTCTAATACAACTAATCCATGTCTCTAAAAACATGGCCGCCGCTTGGAAAAATTGCTTCTGCGCATGCGTCAGTCACACTCAAGTGACCTGACGTAGTTATAAGTTTGGTGGGAAAGGGTGCGCATGCGTAATACACAGCTTTCGTGAATAACGTGGTATTGCTCTTGTGAACGTGTATATGTTGCTAATGTTTAAACTGCATAGTATATTTTTATAGTGATAAGAATGAAGTACAAGATTATGACATGTAATGCATTCATTTATTTCTATGTATTAATTTGTTCTCGCTTACTTTTCATGTACTGCGGGGAATGGGGGCCCGAACCGGTTGGGAGCCATATTGAAGGTCCCTTCTGCGCATACTCGTGGTGCACTGAAAGGTGGCAACATTGCACAGTGGAACTCAGCCAGCTGGCAGCCACAGTCGAGATGCTCATGGGAAAGCCACCTCTGCCCTACGAGAATGGAGAAAAGTTGCTCCTTATATGATACATTGTGTGTTGTGATATTGTTTGCTGTACAGCTTCCCATGGGAACCCCAATCTCGCTAGGCGGTACCCAGAGATGTAAATTAGGCCTCCAAATAGTCTATTCTGATTGGTGTGTTACCCAAATCCTACCTTAGGACCAATCCAAATTGAGGGATTCTGACTCTTTGCAACATTGGGGGGTGGTACACCGTCCCAAAACAGTATAACTACCCTGGGTTCACCTAGGGAAATTGTCCGACTTGTCTGGTTTAGCTGACCTGTCACTGACCCAACGCACTCAATAGGTGACTGAAGATACAGAGAGCTGCGGAGCACTCTGTCCGAAATCTGACCATAGACTAAGGTTTTACTAAACCTTAAAGTGCTGGCGGAGCACTTTGCTGGGAGTTCGCTGACCCAATCGGGGTCTTGATCGAAAGCTGCAGAGAGGGTGGAGCGCAGGCGTTGCTTCCGAACTGTGGGTGCCGGTCCTGTCCTGAGGGTCCTGTCCTGAGGGTCCTGTCCTGAGGGTCCTGTCCTGAGGGTCCTGTCCGAGAGGTCCTGTTCTGATCCTAATCTGGTCTTCCTGTCCTGTCCTGGGTGTCCATTCTGCACCTGCTGTCCATTGAGGGGTATCCTTCCTTGAGGGTTTCCTGTCCTTAACTGACCCGTGGCCAGGGTTTGGTTTCCACACTAATCTAGGTAAATATTGCTCTAAATCTCTTGAAACTGCACCTTTCTGAATTTCTGTCTTTTGCTTTAATAAAGACATACCCTTGCATATGTTATTTTTCCATGCCTTTTCCGCAACTATTGAATCATAAAGTCATTTGCATTCGTTTCATAACGTGTTCCTATGTTACCCTACCTGTTAGAAATTATATTTTGCATTGCAGTTTGTCATTTCCTGATATGGTCTAGAACATCTTTACTTAGACTATCTAAAGAACTGTTGCCTTAAATGCATAGCGTGTTTTGTTTCTCCTATAGTTATATAGGATCATAGAATTTAACATAGTATAAACTTAGTCCAATAAGGAATCTATAGTACGTGCCTTAATGAAAGTCCATTCTTAAACTTTCTTCTAAATCTGCATAGCATATTCCCGTTGCATCTCATATCAGAATTTCAATGATTACCCTGACTTTATTTCTCTATAGCTATGTACTTTTCATTATCTTGATTATTGATTGTCTTATTCTTGTAAATCTAATGATTTCTGAGAACGAACTTTAGATAAAGACTTTAAAACTTCCAGTTGTCCGTGGTCATTTACAAAGAGTTTTGAATGTTATTTGTTGGGTTTGTATTTTGCTGCCTTTCCTTTTACAGCTAGCTCCCTGATCCATTGTGGTCATAGGTACCCGCGTCGGTGGATGGTAAGTCGGGTACGAAAGGAATTCACAAATATCTGATATCAGACCGTGAGGTCATCCGATCAATGTATATGGAGATTTGAAATATATGGGCCCGAAGCCGGAAGTGGCGAAATTATTGGTCGGGTGACCCGCGCGCTCTATTACTACTATAAACAATCTTTTTCCTAATAAATAGACCAAATTTTTTTTAAAAATGTATATATCTTATGGCAAACCATTTCATTTGGGGAGACAGAACCAGAGATCGCGCTTCCTGGGCAGAGTGAATATTAAATTTGATAAAAAATGGCTTTAAGAACAATCGCCTAGCTCTTTGCCATTTTGTACATACAAATAAAACATGATTTAGATCTTGAATTTGTGAATGCACATTTCACAGATTCTTTTCTCTCTTGGTATTTTTTCCCAGCCGGTAACTTCTCTTAGAGGCTTCAAATTAAGTCTTAGTAGGAGTATCAGCCTTCTAGACCCATGAGGCATATTCCAAGATAGATAGGGTTGTGGTTTATTCCCCAAGGCACTCCCACTGACCACCTCATTTCTGGGCCTGGGCAGACTTAAAGCGACATCTGTCACTGATATAAGTTACCTGGTGTACTGATGGGAAATGTTATGATCCTCTCTTCATCGAAAGATTTGTGATGTGCACTTGTAGGTCTACTCACTAGCTTTGGTGCAGTTACCATTTATTTGAATTAATTAAGGTTTCCAGATGTACTCTAGAAATCCTGTGAAGGTTATAGGTTTCTATGAGTACTACTACAAATGTGCTTTTAACTTCCAATTATAAGCATGCAAAGACAGTTCTACATGCATGATTGTACATAGTGTTCATGTGTATATGCACAAATGTCTCTGTATTAGCGCAATTACACGTTTGCCTCTATGACAAAAATATTTTTCCTACCGAAAACCTGTTCCTAATCCCATACTCAAAATTAATTTACTCCAGTCTTTGAAAGGAGTGAATCTCTATCTTTAGGGTAGAAGAGGCTCGTGGACAAGTCTTTACAACCATTCAAACACACAAGCATGTACTTGTTGTCAAATCTTTTGAGGGCATCCTAAACCTGGACCTCCCCACTCTGAAAAACAGATTTACTGATGCGTAATATTAGACCATGTTAGAAATGCGATTTTTGGTAGGCTAGGGCATGGGCCAAAGCCAGGCAAAAACCATCACTCTAGCCAGGATAAGGGAGTTACACATCTAAAATAACCCCTGCTCACCCCCTTGGTAGCTTGTCACGAGTAGCCAGGCTTATCTTAGAGGCAGTGTGTAAAGCATTTGCACATAACCAACAGTAATACAGTGTACACACTACAAAAGGTCACCACATCAGTTTAGAAAAATATCCAATATAATTAAGACAAGACCAAAAACGATAAAAATCCACACTACTATACTTAAAAGTTCACAGTTCCAAAAATACGCAGATTAAAAAGGGTTCCTTGTGGGGATAGCTTCGTCCAGGCTACCACGGCGTTGTGAACAACAAAATCCAACAGTTCTAGCTGGTCGCGGCGCCGCGAGTCAGATACGGTAAACAGTACCTGTTATCTTTCCTACCTAACGCTACTATACACAGATCTAACTGCGTCGGTGCGGGTGGCGGGGGCACTTTCATCGTCCTTTCCTATTGGGCGCTGCGGTGCTGTGGCCGAGCCTTCTGCGGGGCCTTCAGGACACGGAGTCGGCAGTGGCATTGTAGACGTCATCTGGTTGGTGTTCTTCAGTTTGCAGCACAAAACACACATTCCCTAATGCTGCAGGTCTTAGAGCTTGTAGCCTTTGCTGTTCCTGAGACTTCGTGAACAGGGGGCAAGCTCTACCTCAAGCCCTTGGAGAGACTCACAAGTTAGGTTGCAGAAAGTCCAGTCCAGGCCTTTCACTGCCCAAGACAGAAGCAGCCACTGCAGGTCAGTCCAGCAAAGCACCCAGCAAAGCAGTCCTTCCTTTTTACAGCTTCTCCGGCTCTTCTTCTTGGCAGTCTTCTTGATCCAGATGAGTTCTAAAGTTCAGGGGTCTGGGACCCAGTATTTATGTCTTTAAATTATTTGATCTCTCAGGCAGGGGGTGTCTGTGCCTGGCCAGAACCAGTTGGGCCTTCTCTGGTGTGAATTCCAGGCAGGAGGTGGAGACGGCATTTGTCAGAGGCAGACCAGGCCCTTTGAGGTGCAAGGAAATCTCCTCCCCCATCCCCCATCATAGCCCAGGTCTATTCAGCCCACTCCGGACCTACCTAGACTATCTGGAGCCCCTCCGGTCCCCCAGCCTTTTGTCATCCAAAACTCAGACAGGCAATCCACATTCCAGCAGAGGCAAACGGGATGACTGAGCAAGAAAATACCCACTTTCTAAAAGTGGTATTTTCAAACGCAGAATGTAAAAATCACCTTCACTAAAAGATGCATCTTTAGATTCTGAGTTCTAAATTTGATTTTCTTACCGTATTCCCAGGGCCAGTTATGTTTATAAGATATTATAAACAAACCTTCCATTCTGTCCTATGGGGAACTGGTAGCCTTGCAATAGTGAAAAAAAAAATTTGCTGTAATTCACTATTAGGACATGCCACACACGCCAGGGCATGTCATACCTTTCACATACACTGCACCCTGCCCACAGACGTACCTTGGGCCTACCTTAGGGGTGCCTGACATGTAAGAAACAGGAAGGTTGGGGACTGGAAAGTGCACTGGCCAAGTTGACATGGCAGTTACAAACTGTGTGCAGACTCTGCAATGGCAGGTCTGAGATACCTTTTCAGGGCTTCTCACGTGGTGGGCTTAATCAGTGCTGCAGGATCACGAGTAGCATTTGATTCACAGGCCCTGGCACACTCAGTGCACTTTACAAGGGACTAACAAGTAAATCAAATATCGAATCATGGAAACACAATCCATAGCACAATTTATGCAGGGCACCTGCACTTTACCACTGATCAGCATGCAAAAAGAGCGCAGAAAAGCTACGCCAGCAAAAACAAAGTCAAAACCAGGAGGTCAAAAAACAAAAAAGTCAGGGGGAACACGCCAAAAGATGCCAAGTCTAACAGAACATAAAATGTTAATGTTATACATGGTAAATCTGTCAAAAGTGACCTTGCTCTCACATTTCAAGCCACTTGCACATGTAAATAGAAGTTACTCCAGCACATGGCGTTGTGAACTAGATCCTCTGAATTCAAAAGCATAGTGCATCTGCATTGAAAGACATAATCCTATCCTCAAACTCAAAACATCATTGACCAATAGCTAGGTAAATTCAATACATCATCCATTGCCCAAGGCTATAAGGGCCTTTTTTTCTCCTAACTTGTCATTACTCAGTAGGTAGAATTGCTAGGAAAATATCACTTCCATCACATGGTTCTATGTCACGCCTTCGAAGAACTGCAGTGGGAAAGTTAACAATTACAAACAAATGGCCGGGCAAATCTTCCTTCTCAGAAAGACCAGTCTTCCTATTTTCCCATATATGCACACAAAAAGCTACTCGAGAACATTTCAAAATATTTTGTTATGCATCCCTCACAGGCCTACTCAAAATGAGTTATTGAACATACACACAAAAGTGACGGATTGTCCTCACACACCACCAGGTGTCATACTTCATCATAGGACAATCAACGCTCTCCAAAAACCCGGTTTGACAGAAAGCAGGTCCTCGCCTGGAGTCAGGGAGGCACTTCTAGCTAAGAGTGGACAAGTGATTAAAGTGTATTAAAAACCAATGTAGCATCCTAGAAACTATTTTACTTGTTAGACATGACACTTGGTGTTAAAACCAGTCGTGGCGAATAGGGGAGTTAGTAACTCATCACCACTTATACCGTCGACATGCTTCTGCCTTATGGCTCAAGTGAGTCCATGGCATTCTTCAGGATGGAAATACGGGATCCTAATGTGATAATCCTGCACTGGGCTTGTCACTCACTACCCAAGAGTGACCTATGTCTACCTCTTGCATATGTGGCCCTTATGTACCACACTGTTGGGTCTTCTGGGGCCCATGGAGGTAGGGCTCAGGAATCTCTGTAGTCGGGGCGTGGCTTGCCGGCAACCGAGATGGCCGCATAGCTCTGAGCCTCTGAGCCACCTTCATCCCTCAAATATCAGTTTAATTATCCTGTAGCCAGGCGCACAGTCAAGAACTTGATCGCCGCTGCCCTGAGGACTCTCCCGATCTTTTCCTGGCAAAATTGGTGGCAGTAGATCTGGAGCTTCATTGAAGTAATCCTGAGCTGGGGCCACGAGGACGCGCAAGCCGTGCTGACGTCCGGGGCACAATCAAGCGAGCACCGGTGCGGCCCTTGGATCCCGAGTGCGGGGTGGCCCTTGGCCTCTGCGTGTTTCCTTCTTGATGGCTGAGGGCAGGGAGGTCACATATGGTGCCACCCGGGGACCTTGTGAAAGGCTTGAGACAGCGCTGCTCCGGGTGGGCTTCGGAACGCGCTTTTGAATAATCACTCCAGGGGCGCGGACGGACGGATTCCTTGGGCCCAAAACTGGAGTTCGGCATGGTGCGGAGGTGATCCGGTCGGGCCCCCGGTGCGGCCCGAGCAACGACACATTGGATAACAGGAACGAGGTACTCGGCCCCGTATACCTGGCCCCCTAAACCCCCCGCTCGCTCTGTGTACGGGCGGGGGTTGAGACTGGGAGCTGAAAGGGATGCTGCCCTACGCCTTGTTTGGTGATGCCCATTCCCTACCATCAGCTGGATAGTGTTCCCCTCGAGGAGACGGGTTGGCACAAGGGGGGTCACATTATAATCAGGCAGTTGCCACTGGACTGCGGGCCCCAGCTGCTCCAGGACGTCATTGAGGTGTATATGGGGTGTTTGTGACTATCCTCAAGTTCGCTGGCCTGTGTCCCGAAGGGCCTGTGCGGTGACGCAGTTACAGCTTCTCCCCCTCACCCCCCTACAGAGTTGGAAACAGGGTGGGGGCAGACTTGGTCCCAGATTTGACCCGCGTGGGACACAAGGCCCTCCCGTTCTCTTCTCTTAGAGCACGCTGTACTTGATTTTTGCCCGTGAGCATCTGCTGGGTAATTGGCGAGATGGCTACTAATAAAGGGACTCGACCGTCGGGCCTGGCTAAACTGTCCAATTTGCCCTCTCGAAGACAGGAGATGCGGAGGACGAACAGGCGGAGACCGGGATGAAGCCACAGACGCCGGCTGAGGCCCCATCCCTCATGGATGTAATGGAGGTCATCCAGGTAGTGCGCACGGCACTGGAAGTTAAAATAGATTCCGCCATGACAGAGATTACGTTTACCCAGGCCGACCTCCGCAAAATGGGGGACAGAGTCAAGGAAACAGAGGATTCAGTTAAAACTTAGTCAGCTTCTGCCAAGTCCCTTGAAGAGACAGTGCAATGTCTGGAGGCCCAGGCGTCTGACTTTGAGGCGAAGCTGGAGGATTATGAAGAGCGAGCTTGGAGGAATAACGTCCGAATTTTGGGAGTTCCTGAAAAATCGGGGGGGGGCAGTCCGCAGACCTGTTTGTGGAGGAGCTGATACAGAAGCGTCTGCAACCTCGATCCCTCTCGAAATACTTCTCCCTGGAACGGGTACATTGGGTGCCCGGTGGTTTCCCACGGCCTGGAGCCCCTCCAAGACCCTTGCTGGCACAAATTTTTAATTTCCGGGATCGGGATATAATCCTCCAGATGGCCAGGACCGCCCCACCTCTGAAACTTGATAAGGCCATTCTAACCTTTTTCCTGGACTTCGCCTTTAAAGTGCAACAGAAACAAAGGTCCTACCTAGAGATTAAATGTGCCCTCTGAGTAGAGGGCCTCAAGTACACCATGCTTTTTCCAGCATAGTTGAGAGTCCTAGCTGATGGGAAAATTAATTTTTTTCAGACTCCGGAGGAGACTTGGGACTGGCTTGAGAACTGGTGCACTTCTTCCATCCGTCATTGATCGTCCCAAGCACAGGGACATGACCTAGATGGTTCGCAGGAATGCTCGGGAGGCACAGGAACTGGTTGATCCTTGCTATACATCCACTGTGTTCAAGACTGGATCTGGGTGAAGGAATGCTGATGGTCCCTCCCGGACACGATGAGTATTGACTTGCATAGCTGGGCGTTTTGGGCTTCCCTTTGTTTTAGAGAATTTGGTCCTATGGAACTGACACCACCTTGTCTTTTTGTTTTGCTGTGTTATGAGGGGTTGGGGGAGGATTACCTTACTTGTTGGGGTGGCAGATCCTCAGGTTTAGCTAGCAAGTGTTATGGCTGCTTCACTATATCGTTCAGGGGGTTTGTTGGGTGGTGCCCAGGTGGCTAGGCAGCGGGACATACCCTCCTTAGTTATGTATGGAGATTACAGGCGCTCTGCAAATTGGGGGGTGGGCAGTTTTGAGTCCACGTTGCAGGGAGGCAGGATGGGGGGATCCAGGGTTAAGGTGTTTTTTTTTGTGATTTCTTGAGTGTTGTGTTGAATGTTGTAATTGTTGAATCGACAAGGCAATCAGACACATATGCAGAGGAAATGAGAAGCTACACAGGGTCCAATGGGTCCACAGTGGGACAAAAGTGTTAAAATCCTGAGTTGGAATCTCAACGGGCTCAGGGACAAGGTCAAGCACAGTGTCGCCCTACAGTATGTTAAAAGACAAGCCCCGACATCATCCTACTCCAGTAAACACAATTGGTGGGTAACTCCTGTAAGGTTATAAATAGATGGGGCTACAAACTTATGGCACCTGCCGGCTTCACGACCAGCTTGAGAGGGGTTGGCAACATGGGGAGAAACACCTTTACATTTTCTATAGAGTCCACATGGACAAACGACCGGGGTAGATATATAGGGTTCACAGGTTTATGGGAGGGGAACACACTGACGCTCATATCGTGTATGTGCCACCTGGCCTCCAGAGCAAAACATTTAAAGACCTGGGCTTGCTCCTCCTCTCAATCCCAGAAGGTCTCCTGGTGGTTGGGGGTGACTTGAATGCAGAAGCATCGGGCACCCTAGACCACCACCCTCCTTGCAAAATTGGGCCTTCTTATCGATGGCTGTCTGACTTCATGGAAGTGCTGGGGTTGGTGGATGGGTGGAGAACATACAACTCAGACAGAACCCAACACACCTTTCACTCTGGGGCCCACCATAGTCTCTCCAGCATAGATTATATCCTACTCCCGGCCTCCCAGGTGGCTAATATCCAGGAAATCAAACATTTAGCAAGAGGAATCTCCGATCATTCCCCGGTATGGACGCAGATAGTCCTCGGGCAGGTAAGGGTGGGGAAAATTGCTCCTATTAATCAATGCTATCTCCGAGACCCTGGGGTCAGTAAGGCATTACTTGAAGCCATAGATAATTACTTCCGGGAAAACGCGGGGTCAGTAGGCTCCCCCCAGACCCTGTGGTAGGCATTTAAATCAGTTGTCCGTGATCAAGCACTATCACACATTGCTGGGATGAAAAAAGAAAGACAGAAAGAAATTGTAGGGGCTGAAAATGACATCCTCCGCCTGGAGGAAGAGTTAGAAGCTGAGGTAACGCACTAGAAACTCCATGCACTGCACCTAAAACAAGACGATTACAAAGCTCTAGCCACAGACATGGCTAAAAGCCTGGGGAGGGAAAAGCTGGGTAGAATATACGACCTGGGGGACAAAGCAGGAAAACTGATTGCGGGGCTCGACAAGAAGGAATGGGCTAGTAGGCTGGTGCCGGAACTCACAGGTGCTGACGGCAGATCCCTGACTGACCCACAAGACATTTCAAATAAATTTTCAACCTACTACAGCGCTGTATACCGCAGCACTGCGCTATTCCCTGAGGAAGACTTCCAGTCTCTACTACAAGATATAGCACTCCCACCCTGTTAGAAAAAGTCCGTCCCTTCCTGGAAGGAGAGTTGATGTATGACGAAATAGCACAAGCCATCGGGTCATTACACTCAGAAAAAGTCCCTGACCCCAAAGGCATCCCTATAGAGTTGTATAAACTTCGATCCGACAAATTAGCCCCATATCTGCGGGCCATGTTCGAAGAGAGCAGAAACCTGGGAATCCTGCCAATGGACCAGAGAGTGGCCACACTAGTCACTATTCAGAAGGAGGGTAAACCAAAGACTGACTGTGCCTCTTATAGGCCGATTTCCCTCCTCAATGCAGAACCCAAAATAATTCTCGTCAAGCTCCGCGCAAATCGCCTTGTCAAGGCAATCAGCAGCTTGGTCCATCCCGATCAGTCAGGGTTCATGCCGCACCAAAACACTGCCCTGAACTTGTGCAGTGTACATGGGATGTTGTTACAATGAACTTTTGAGATATACAAAATAAGGATATGAAATGAAATATCTACAAAATAATAAACTTTGGCATCGATAAACTAACTGAGTTTGTGTGATTATCACTTGAATGAACTTCACGGAGTCAGTCCGGATAGACGACCCAACACGGTGTGCCCAATAGCAGGGATACACTCACTTTTAGTTTGTGTGCTAGCAATTTCTATGTTGGGGAGAGTGGCCATGATTCAGGAAGCAGCAATAATCGTATTGTTAGATTCGACCATGGCATTCAATACCATTGAATGGCTGTATCTCTTTGCAGTCCTTGCAAAACTGGGATTCAGCCCGGGCTTCACTCAGTGGGGGTGGCTCCTATATTCGGAATCCCTGGCACAGGTTGTTGTTAACAATAAGAAATCGGACGTGTTCGGACCCGTCAAGGATGCCCTCTCTACCCCTTCCTCTTCGGCCTTGCATTGGAGTCGCTTGCGGCATGGATTCGCAAAGAGCCAGTGATACGAGGTCTGCGTTGGTCGCCCGAATCAGAGGACCATATCTCTCTGTACGAAGACGATCTACTGCTGTTCTTAGCCTCCCCAAAAGCATCACTCGTCGCAGTTCTGGAAATCTTGACGATATTTGGGAGATACTCCGGGTTCTCCATTAATTGGAATAAGTCCCTCATATACGTCATCAAAGGCTACACACCCATCCTATCACAGGGCTGACCCATCCAAATCAGCACAGTGGGCTTTACTTACCTGGGTATCTTTGTCTCCCTGGATCAGACACTCTGTTTCAATCGCAAGCTTCTTCCACCACTGCAAAGGTTGAAACTCAACATTGCCAGCTGGAAAACGCTTCCGCTCTCACTTCTGGGTAAAGCAGCCCTCTTTAAAATGATGTCCCTGCCCTGCTTTTTGTACGCATTACAGAACTCCCTAGACCCCAGACCAGCATCGTACATTAAAGAAATCAGGGGGCTGCAGCGGGATTTATTGTGGGATGGGAAACCCCGGATAGCTCTGGCCAAGCTCACACTGAACTGGTATGACTGGGGAATTAGTCTCTCAGACATCAAAAAATACTATTGGGCAGCTTACCTTGCAGCTATTAACCAAGGCACTTACGGCCGCCCAGACGATCCGGAATATGCCATGGATAGGTGGCGCCTACAGGGAGGGAACTATAATAGGGCGCTCTACTCGAAACCCAAACGCAACTCCCTAACCGGACCAACCAAACACTCGCTCCAAGTGTGGCACACCACAAACAAATCGCTGGGATGGGGCCAAATGCTCACATTGGCATCCCCTTTATGGGACTCGGAGAAGTTAGGCAACTTGTGGAGGACATAAGGGTTCGATAAATGGGACCTCATTGGGATTTCACAGATCAAGGATGTCTGGGTGAAAGGGGATGTAATAACGTTCGTCTCCTTCAAACAACGGCATGACCTAGCAGACTCGGAATGATTCAGATATGCACAGATTTACCACACCCTACGATCACATATCCTGACAGGCTCCTCTCCCCCTGGAATCCTCTTCACTTGAGGATCGACTGCTGGATGGTCACTTGCACGAAAAAAACATATCTTTAACGTACAAGAAATTAATCAATTATATGTATGATCCTCTCTGGCCGCTCCGCAAAAAATGGGTGGGGGATGGCATCGAGCTCAATGATGAGGAGTGGCAAGAAGCAGTGTCCTCCCCAAGGGTGGTGGCAATCTTGGCTAGACTCCGATTAGTGCAGCTCAAAATTCTCCACAGAGTATACGTCACGGGACCCTGTTTGGTGTGCATGGGTAGAGCTGAGAGAGGAGACTGTAGAAGACAATGTGGTCATTTGGGCACATTCATGCACATAATATGGGAATGCGATCACATACAAACATACTGGCGTAAAATACACTACATTCTCAGCGAAGTACTCACATCTGTCCTCTGTCTAGAAGCACAGAGATGCCTCCTGAACGTGTGGGAACCTACAGACCTCAATAACTATGCCAAACAATGGGTCACACTGCATTTAATGCTAGCAAAAAGAAATATTGCGCAAATGTGGGGAGCCCCGCAGCCACCTAGAGTAGAGGCATGTAAAGCAGACCTAGATTAGTGTATGTATAGAGAAAAGACAGTATATGTGGCACGGGGCTGCCCTAGAAAGTGGTCACAGATATGGAGCCCCTGGAACGTCTACTGAGGGAATATTTGCAATCCGCCACATAGTATTGATCTGGACGAGCCCCCTACCCCATAAAATGTCCTTCTAGTGTACTGTTCATGCAATGTTGTCTGACAATGTCTCTGCTACCCAGAAGGTGTTTTTGTTTCCTCTGTTCTGCATATTCTATGTCGATGAATGTTTAATAAAAAAGAAATATAAAAAAAAAAGAATCCCTGTAGTCGTAGTTTCGGCATGGTGTCCCTGTAAACTTATCCGCGTCCGCTCCTTCCTCACAATGTTTTCCCAGCCAAAGGCGCAGAGGACTTAAGCGACAAGTGGCTTGCTGCGAACTCAGTGAAACATGAAAGTGTGAATCTTCTAACAAAAGCGGGCTCTCATCTAAGAGCGTTGCACTTTTTCTCTGGCAGCAAAGGGCAGATTCTAGCATGGGATGTGGCAAGGAGGAATTCCGTAGTGGGATCTAAAAAACCATCCATCAAAGAAGTATCAAGAAACTTACAAGGACATCCTTATGAGAGAAAATTCTGCAACCTAAAGTCATATTAAGGGAGCATGTAGAAGAGGGACACAGTGGGTGACGCATGCTGTCCTGTGAATGGAGGAAGGGAAGCAGAGAACATTTTACATTTCAGGTGTGTGTAAACTACTAGGCTTTCCTTGGAAAAGAAAGTTCTGAAAGTTTGGATTTTACATGTAATTCATGTGTGAGAAAAATAACTGAATGTGACAAAGTTGTGATGATTGAGTGTACTTTTCAAATATACAAGTTTCTCGTGCATTGCAATAGAACCATTTTCCTGAAAGGAGAATGATTGACCAAATAGCCAACAGCATGAAGTATAGCTGTGTTAGAGCAAGCTTCGCATCGCGACTTGCTCGAGTCATGAACCTCGCCCGTGTGTAATCAATTAATAAAATTTGTACGTCTTACTAATCTTTTATTTTTATATTCGAACGAGGTAGAGGAAGCTTGCGTACGTGTATTTCTAATACAACTAATCCGTGTTCCTAAACATGGCCGCCGATTGGAAAATTGCTTCTGCGCATGCGTCAGTCACACTCACCTGACCTGACGTAGTTATAAGTTTGGTGGGAAAGGGTGCGCATGCGTAATACGCAGCTTTGGCAATAACGTGGTACTGCTCGTGCAGTTGCTCTTGTGACAGTGTATATTTTGCTAATTTCTAATTGCATAGTATATTTTTATAGTGATAAGAATAAAGTACAAAATTATGACATGTAATGCATTCATTTATTTCTATGTATTAATTTGTTCTCGCTTACTTTTCATGTACTGCGGGGAATGGGGGCCCGAACCGGTTGGGAGCCATATTGAAGGTCCCTTCTGCGCATACTCGTGGTGCACTGAAAGGTGGCAACATTGGACAGTGGAACTCAGCCAGCTGGCAGCCACAGTCAAGATGCTCATGGGAAAGCCACCTCTGCCCTACGAGAATGGAGAAAGTTGCTCCTTATATGATACATTGTGTGTTGCGATATTGTTTGCTGTACAGCTTCCCATGGGAACCCCAATCTCGCTAGGCGGTACCCAGAGATGCAAAGTAGGCCTCCAAATAGTCTATTTTGATTGGTGTGTTACCCAAACCCTACCTTAGGACCAATCCAAATTGAGGGATTCTGACACTTTGCAACATTGGGGGGTGGTACACCGTCCCAAAACAGTATATCTACCCTGGGTTCACCTAGGGAAATTGTCCGACTTGTCTGGTTTAGCTGACCTGTCACTGACCCAACGCACTCAATAGGTGACTGAAGATACAGAGAGCTGCGGAGCACTCTGTCCGAAAATTTGACCATAGACTAAGGTTTTACTAAACCTTAAAGTGCTGGCGGAGCACTTTGCTGGGAGTTCGCTGACCCAATCGGGGTCTTGATCGATAGCTGCAGAGAGGGTGGAGCGCAGGCGTTGCTTCCGAACTGCGGGTGCTGGTCCTGTCCTGAGGGTCCTATCCGAGAGGTCCTGTCCTGATTCCTAATCTGAGGGTTTCCTGTCCTGTCCGGGGTGTCCATTCTGCACCTGCTGTCCATTGAGGGGTATCCTTCCTTGAGGGGTTCCTGTCCTTAACTGACCCGTGGCCAGGGTTTGGTTTCCACACCAGTCTAGGTAAATATCACTCTGAAAACTCTGAACCTTGCACCTTTCTGAATTTCTGTCTTTGCTTCAATAAAGACATACCTTTGCATATGTTAATTTTCCATGCTTTCCGCAACCATTGAATCATAAAGTCATTTACATTTGTTTCGTAACGTGTTCCTATGTTATCCTACCTGTTAGAAATTATATTTTGCATTGCCGTTTGTCATTTCCTGATATGGTCTAGAACCTCCTTACTTAAACTGTCTAAAGAACTTTTGCCTTAAAGCATAGCGTGTCTCTCTTCATAGACTCTCCTATAGATATAAATGTCCCGAACTCCTGTCTCATTTTTCTCTGAGATAATTCTAGAATACTAGTCCTAATCGAAGCCTATCCCATCTTTAGTGATTCATCTTAAAACGTTCAAATTCCTGATCCTCCATTTTAAGTGTGGCCTGGTTCCATTAGTTTATAAATGGTTTCACTGACTTATTTGCTATTCAGCTATGTACTTTCTGTTATTCTGATTATCGATTGCTTAATTACTGTGAATTTGATACTCTCTGAATTTTACTAAATTAGATAAAGACTTTAAAACTTCCAGTTGTCCGTGGTCATTTTACAAAGATTTTTGAATGTTATTTGTTGGGTTTGTATTTTGCTGCCTTTCCTTTTACAGCTAGCTCCCTGATCCATTGTGGTCATAGGTACCCGCGTCGGTGGATGGTAAGTCGGGTACGCTGAAGAATAACGAAAGGAACTCACAAATATTTGATAGCAGACCGTGAGGTCATCCGATCAATGTATATGGTGATTTGAAATATATGGGCCCGAAGCCGGAAGTGGCGAAATTATTGGTCGGGTGACCCGCGCGCTCTATCAGTATTTTTCTGGTAGCAGAGTTATGGTTAGGGAATAGTTAAAGGTTGGGTAGGACTAGTTAGGCTAAGTCAAGTCGGTAGCTGCTAGTATATTGATGCTGCTACAAGAGCGGCCATTTCGGGGACTTGATCACTCTCTTGAGAATGCGTTGCTTTTGAAATTTATGAATTGTTTGAAAATTGTTATTCTTGTTCTTATATTGTTATATGTATTAATCCATGCGTATGTAAACCGTTTTGTTAAATGTTGTCGGAAATCCCCGGGGAATTGAATGGCAAAGTGGTGAATAGAATCCATTTGCCTTGAGGTCGCAGGCTCAAGGAAGGTTAGGTGCAGGTTAGGTAGAACCGGAAGCACTAACTAGGGCTGTTTCTGAATACATGTGTGAATAAATGTTAGTAACGAGGTTCATTGGCAAAATTCCCATAGTGGCGTAACCTAATAAGGGTCACATCGGAAGAGTAGCAGGTTCATCGGAGCTTGGGTGAAAGCAAAGGGGTCCGCTGGGAAACCTTAGACTCGGATATATCCCGGAAAGAGTGGATGGGTCTAGGGAAGTAACAGGTTCACTGATGCTAGAGTGAAGGGTAGGCGGAAGAGATCTACCCGTAGTGTGTGAAAAGTAAATGGAAGTAGTTTACTTGCAGTAAAACAACTCTTTTCTGTCTAGACACTTGAGCACTGTGGCGAATGTGTATTCCTTGTAAAATAACCAAGCACTAGCACTTTAGAAAGAAAGAAAGTTTCCGTTACCTTGTGAAGGGAGGGAGTCAGTCGCGAAGCGTCTCTGACGTCACTCTGTGCCGCGCTGGGATTGGTAGAAACAGCGGGCGGGTAGCGGGGCTGGAATTGTGAAGGAGGGGTGAGCGCCGAAGCGTGAGAACTGTCTCGCGAAAAGGCCGCGCACCCATTGGCCGAAAATATTTGAACTCGTGCACCCCATTGGTCGCACGGAATTGCAAGACGCATTCTGATTGGAGGTAATTTTGTAAACAAAGTAAAGCGTAGAAATCGTATGTGGCACTCGTATACTCCAGAGACTAGACCCGATCCAAGAAACCTAGGGTTTGAAAGGGATCAGTGGAAAGCTAATAGATACGGCATTATGTACGGAAATAAGCGAAAAATGTCCCTTGTAAATAAGGTAAAGAATTACTTCAAAAAGGACAAGCCGATTCAAACTAGAGAGGGCATTGTTATTCCACCACCAAATACTCCCGCCTCTTTCATGATGTTTGACAGAGGGTACAATACATGTGTGTGGTTAGAAAATTGGGTGAAATACACAAAAGACGACGGAATAATGGCCTTTCCTTTAGAAGGTACCTTTAATGGTAGGATCTTATTCAACTTAAGAACCCGAATGAATGAATTACATCCCAGACCGAGACTAACGCAGTATGAGGCATTAGAGGAATGGGAGATTGAGGCTTTCCAAAGAGAAAAGCCCCGAATGGATAAAGGGCTGACAAAGTATTACCCAAAACTGAAACAAGAAACCAGAGACAAAAAGATGAAACAATGGAGACAGAGTATGATTGTTGAGGGACTGTTTCCCATGATGCCAGCAGAAGATCCTCCTGGGGGGGGGGGAAAGAACAGAAAAGACCAAACATTGGGGGCCCCTGGGAGAATCAGATGACGAATTGTTAGATGACATATGCATGAGAAGTCCGCCTCCTTATAATGAGGGACACCGACCTTCGAGTGCAGGAGATATTCCCCGGAGACCCCTACAAAGGGAAGAGGTCAGGTCCGCAAGTGTGGGAGGGGATTATCTAATTCCTCCTTATACTGAGAATCTGGGACCCGTAGAAACCAGAAGTATTTACCCTAGGAGACCCGTGGGTGGGGAGACGGGATATTCACGTGAAGGAGATTTTTGCTCTCGTCCCCCCTACGGAGGTGAGGTGAGGTCCTTGAGTTCAGGAATGCCACGATTACAGTCCCGGGATGAGGAAGATCAGAGAATTCTAGGCACAGGAAGTCTGTTTCAGAAACCTAATTATGGCGGAGGACCAAGTGAGACACATCCCACTGCTCCGAGTTATGCTCCCATTCTAACCCCGCAGGTGTTACATGACAAATCCTTGGACAGGTTATTAGAAGAGAAAGAGCGGGAAGCGCTAGCAAACCAGAGAGCTGAGATAATACAGAAAATGTCACAGCTAAATGCAAGTCCTGAAGCCTTAACGATCCCAGTAACGATCGGACCGGTGGTTCCGTTGTACGGGGACCGTCAAGGGACTCCGAAAACTCCAGTAATTACTCCTGTCATTGCACCGACCAGACCAGAGCCATTAATTGTAGATGACCAGACAAGTGAGTGCGAGTCGGAGGTCTCGCTGCTAGATCTACCCGTCAGAAATACAGGAAAAAGGATACAGAAAAGACATAATCCTTTTAACGCGAGGGAAATTCAAATGGAATCGACCTCAGGTACTAAGAGTGTCACCTTGGTGACTCCTGAAGAAATCGAAAGATGGAGTCAAGAATTTGAAAAACAAGCGTCCCCAACGAAACCTTTAGATCTCTACAAGCTGAGAATAGAAATAGAGGAATTGATGGCAGGAAACGTAGGATTAGACAGATTAAATACCTACTCCGAAGACGAAATGCTGTTTATCTGCAAGAGTCTCACTCGAAATACCCGAGTGCTTCATGAAAAACTGACAGACACTGCTGCTAGCATGGGAATAGATATTTCAAGATCGAAACCGCTGCGAAAACCATACAGGGCAGATTTCTCAGACAAAGATTTGTAAAACTTGAATATGTCGGGGAAGAAAGCACAGGTCAAAGAACTATTGACAGTATTGGAAAAATGGGGAGATGTGGAAAGGTGGAAAGCCAGATGGGCCAAGAAAAAGGATGAGGCCAGGTCTAGGCAGGCAACTCCCGAATTTGTTCTAAGGGAAACTGAGAAACCAGAACAGTTATGCCCTATGCGCGAAGTACCAGGTGGAAAGTATGTGCACGTTCCATGGTCCAGACAGGATATTGTGTCCTTCACTAACGATTTCCCGAAATTACGCGAAAAGCCCGTGGATTGGTACAGGCAGGTGCAGAGGTTCGTAAAGGTGCAAAAATGCCTGTGGAAGGACCTGGATGGGTTTTTCGATATAGTGGTCCCTGTAGATCTGTGGACCGAGTGTAAAATAGCCATAGCTTGGCCGAGTGAGGAATACCCAAGAGATGACAAAACAGGGGAACCATCGAAGGAAGTGATGAGAAAATATGAACAAGTAATTCAGCATCTGAAACTAAAAGTGCCAGCAAAGGAAACTGATTGGACCAAGATAGATAGAACCACGCAGGAAAGAGACGAGACAGTGCACTCCTTTTATGAAAGGCTGTTGCAGGTGTTCAAAACATACAGTGGAATAGATAACATCGAGATGAAGGATATGACACATTTTATTTACAGGTTTGTAAATGGTTTAAGACCCGAAATTTGTCAGTGGATAAAAGATAACAAAATCTGTTGGCATACTAAAAAGATGGATGAGGTCCTACGGTACGCAAAGTACTGTGAGGACGAGATGGCAGAAAAGAAAAAGGCTCTCAAGGAGAAGGTTATGTGGGCTCAAGTGACGCTTGCAGAACAGCAGGAAAAACAATTGAATAAAATGGCCAAAACTACTCAGAACCAAGGTCCTGGGGGTGGGGGTGGAGGAAAGCCCCGGCCCAAAATGAGCAGGGAGGAGGCTAAGAAGAAATTTCCCTGCCACCAGTGCGGAGAAATTGGACACTGGCGAGACGAGTGTCCCTATTTGCCGGATGATAACTCCAAAACACCTGATTTAACTCCACAGACGCAGAATGAAAGACCAAGAAAGACCCAACCACAGGTAAAAACGATTCAGTTGCCCCGAGCACCAAAGCAAGTATTTAAGGGAAAATCCACGCAGGGTGATGACGTAGAAGTCTGGGGAAGCAATGAGAACAGAAATACAGCAACTTCGCAGTATTTACTAAATGATACCTTCCTTTGTGATGACCAGTACTGACGGGGCCTGAGAGGGGAGGACGAGGAGTGCGTACTTGGCGCCTCCTTGCCGGTAGACCAGTCAGGGCCATACATTGAAGGAAAGGTTGACGGAAATGATGTCACTTTTCTGTTGGACACTGGCGCTACCCGTTCTACTGTGAGAACAGTGGACGTTCCAAACCTACCCCTCTCGGGAGAAGCAATCCAAGTAGTGGGAGTATCTAATCAATTGATTAGTACTCCTGTTACCGAGCCCATGGAGATCTCAATTGGAAACTTTAAAGAAATGCATAGATTTGTCGTTTGTGACACCAGTCCAGTGAACTTACTGGGACGTGATTTGCTGTGCAAAATGAACTGTACCATCTTTTGCACACCAAAGGGTGTTGAAATTCAGACCCCAGATGAAGATGGCATTTATAAATTAATGTTAATCAGACCTGACTCAGAAATTAAACGAATGACTTTGCAGGATTTGCCCAAAGAACTCCAAGAAACAGTGAAGCCAGAGGTATGGGACTTTACCGGAAAAGATGTAGGATTAATGAAAAACGTAGACCCCATACAGATAGCCATAAAGGACAATGCAGTATACCCTAATACTAAACCCTACAGAATGAATGCAGAAGTGAGAGCAGGTGTTGCCCTGGAAATACAAAAATTGCTAGAAGGAAACATCATACAGGAAGTAATGAGTAGCCCATGCAACTCACCGATTATGGGCATCAAAAAGCCTAGTGGGAAGTACAGAGTAGTGCAAGACCTAAGAAAGGTAAACAAAATAGTGGTTCCTTGCTGCCCTATTGTCCCGAACCCAGCAGTGACCCTGTATCAGATTCCCTGGGATGCTGAGTGGTTCACTGTGATAGACCTATGTCATGCATTCTTTTCCATTCCCTTGCATCCAGACAGCAAATTTCTTTACTCATTTGCTTTCAACAGTCACGTGTATGTCTGGAACAGGGTCCCCCAGGGGTACACAGAGAGCCCCTCTATCTTTAATCAGATCTTGAAAAAATGCTTGGAAACTTTGGTCTTACCTGGAAATTCTGTCTTGGTGCAATACATTGACGACCTCTTGGTGGCGTCCAAAAGTCATAAGGACTGTGTGATTGACACCATTGCCCTACTGAATCACCTGAGTGAGAAGGGACATAAAGTGGCACCTGAAAAATTACAGTTCTGTGCAAAATCAGTGAAATATCTGGGGCACCAGATAGAGAAAGGCATCAGGAAAGTAACATCAGAAAGAGTGAGAATAATTCAAAAAATGCAGTTACCCCGTACTCAGAAAGAAATCAGAATGTTCCTTGGAGTGATAGGATATTGCAGGCAATGGATTGTGGGATTTGCAGTCCTAGCTAGGCCCTTGATAAAAATGACCAAGAGAGGAACACCGGATATTGTAGAATGGGATGATGAAAGCTTAACAGCCTTCACAAAATTGCGAGATTGTCTGTGTACAGCCCCTGCGTTGGGAATGCCAGACTATTCCAAGGAATTTGCCCTGTTCTGTGACACTCGCGATAATTGCGCGTTGTCAGTCCTAACCCAAGAACATGGCACAACCAGAAGGCCAGTGGCATATTTCTCTGCCACCCTGGATCCAGTGGCTGCTGGATTACCAGGATGTCTGAAAGCAGTAGCTGCTACTTGCACAAGTTTAGAGCAGAGTGAATCCGTTGTCATGGGACATCCTGTAACTGTGTATGTTCCACATGGAGTGGTAATTTTGCTAACGAGAACGAAAACTCAGTATCTCACCCCTAGTCGGCTGACTAAATACGAGAGAATTCTCGTGGGTGCTGCAAATATAACAATTGTCAGGTGCAACATTCTGAACCCCGCCACTCTGCTTCCCAACTCAATGGATATGGAAGATGGGGAGGAAGATGAGCATAACTGCATTGATTTAACAGAATTTTGCACAAAGCCACGCCCAGACATTAAAGAAACACCTTTGCCTAAACATGACATGGAATTGTTTGTGGATGGTTCATGCCTAAGACATGAACAAGGAGGCCTGAGTGCTGCCTATGCGGTAGTCTCCTTAACCAAAATTGTAGAAGCAGGTTATTTATTTGAAGTAAAGTCTGCACAAGTAGCCGAATTGATCGCTATGATAAAAGCTTGCACATTGGGGAAAATCGTACGCCTAACAGTGTATACTGACAGTCAGGACTGTTTTGGAGTTGTGCATGACTTTGGCCAATTATGGCTACAGAGGGAGTTCCTGACTTCATCAGGTACCCCTATTCGAAATGGAAAAGTTGTTCAAGACCTTCTAGAGGCAATCCAATTACCAAAGGAATTGGCAGTGGTCAAGTGTGTAGCCCATAAGAAGGGCCTTGACCCTGTATCTTTGGGAAATGATTTTGCTGATCGAGTGGCACAATTATGCGCCAGGGATCGATTGATCATAAATCCAAAACGGGGGGGGCCCGGAAACAGCTGCCAACTTCGAGTGTTTGAAGAAGTGCCTACATGGGATGAAGTGAGAGAATGGCAGCAGGCGGCACCCTGGCAAGAGAGAGAGAAGTGGAAGGAAGAGGGGTGTAGACCAAGACGTGAGGATGGTGTCATCTTGGGCCCAAATGGTATGCCTGTGTTACCCAGACACTTGCTTGGCACAATGGCGAGATTGATACATGAGGGATCACACATTGGTAGGGACGCCATGATTCTGGTATTCCAACAGACTTGGTACAGCAAAAAGTTCAGGAAAGTAGCAGAGTCCCTCTGCCAGAGGTGCCTGTCATGTCAACAGATGAATCCAGGCAAGAGAACAATGGTGGAACTAGGGAGAATTGGAAGGTCAGGGGGTCCCTTTGTGAGAATACAGATTGATTTCATCACCATGCCACGTTGTGAGGGGAAGCGATATGTCCTTGTCATTGTCTGCCTATTTTCAAAGTGGGTGGAAGCTTACCCTACTCCCCAAAGTGACGCACTGACAGTAGCAAAGTGTTTACTGAAAGAACTGATACCTAGATTCGGGGTTCCAGTCACTATTGAATCAGATAGAGGCCGACATTTTCAGAATGATGTGATCGACCAACTCTGTAAGGCATTTGGGATCTCGCAAAAACTCCACTGTGCATATCATCCAGAGGCATCTGGAGTAGTGGAACAAATAAACGGGACTATCAAAACAAGACTAGCGAAATTGTGTGATGCATCTGGCATGACCTGGGTAAAGGCCCTGCCTCTGGTTCTGATGGGACTCCGAAGTATTCCAGACCGGAAGACAGGCCTGAGCCCTCATGAAATCCTGATGGGAAGAGTGATGAGACAAGCATGGGTACCAGGAAGCAAATTGTTGAGTATTACTGATGATTTGGTGCTTGAATACTGCAAGAGATTAGGTGACCAAGTGCGTTATATCTCTCGCCAGATCGGAGAAGACGCCGTCGCCAATCCAACGACTCCTCTCCACAAACTGGTTCCCGGGGATTGGGTCAAAATAAAGAAGCATACTCGGTCGAGCTGCCTGGAACCAAGGTGGGGACAGAAGCGCCAAGTAATCCTGGTAACGACCACAGCAGTAAAGTGTGCAGGTGTACCCCATTGGATCCACGCCAGCCACACCCAGAAGGTACTACCAGACAAGGAGCCTGGAGAAGAAGACCGTCCAGCAGAGGGGCCTGCAGAAGCAAGACCAGAAGTAGCTGACGACGTACAGCCCAGTACCAGTCGAGCTGAGGGGTCCGCAGACGTTGGTCCAGGGGTAGCTGATGACGAGCTACCAAGAGTCAAGCCTGCTGAAGGGTTCCCAGAAGTTGGTCCAGAAGTAGCTGATGACGAGCTGCCAAGCATATGGCCAGATGAGTGGATACCCTTGATTGACCTCACCGAAGACCCAATCAGAAGAAGAGAGCGAATTTGGAAAGGTAGAGAATGGAATAGAGAGGAAAAGCAAGGCACAGGCGAAGAACCTCAGACTATTGAGATTCACGTCAAAACTGAGGAAGGAGAAGGTCAGACAGGGACTGAGCAAATAATTGATACACCTCCACTGACTCCTGATGTCGAAAAGGGACAGACTAGACATAGTGTAATAGTTCGAGCAGAAGAAAATCAAGGGATCGAAGTGCTCGAACAGGATCAGATAGGATTAGAAGAACGTGTTCAGGACACAGAAACAGAGACATTTGAAAAGCAAACACAAAACTCTCCTGAACAAGGCCAGATTAGTAACCAGGCAGAAGAAATAGATGCAAGTCCTGGAACTAGTGAGATAGGAAGGGAAGAAGAAGAAGCAGAATTGCCACAAACGAATGAAAATAAAAGGGCAAGAGAAGAGAACGGAGCCCCAGGGCCAACTAAAAGACTTAAGAAAAGAAAGCATATTGAGCCTGGATTCATAAAGAAATTGAGACTGAGGATAAAAACGGTAGAAGAAAAACGTGCAGAAGAAAGGAGAAGTTCTCGCATAGCAGAGCAACCAGAAGACACTTCCAAAAGAAGGAGCGATCGAATAAAAAGACAAAACAAAAAGTACAAGTCTCCTGAATGGACGCTCGTTTTGGAAGAATTTGAAGATCTTGATATAACTGACGAAAGCGACGGAGAACCAGTCGCTGAGTACTCTGCAGAAGAAGAAGACGAGCCACCGTGAAATTGCACAAAGTAAGCTACTGGTGCAAAGACACAAAGAGGGGTCGAGAAACTTCTTCTGAGCCAAAATGTCTGATTCAAACGTGAGTGGTAGACCTAGTCGCAGTTGTTGCAAAACATGCTGCAAGGTATGTGTATGTAGTATAATTATAGTGATATTAGTTTGGATAGGACTAACAGTTTTCATTCCTTTTGCGGTGAGCAAAAACACTAATGTTGACCCTACTGAGATTGTAAATACTGACAATGAGGAGCTGACAACACAGAGTGTAGCAAGACATGAGAGAACACTCAAACAAACAAAACGAGACCTAGAAACATCAGATGAGGGAGGACTACATTATCATGGTATTAAGAATAAGACACATTTAAATGTTTTCGCAAACTTGTTAATACATTATGTAGAGACTATGGAAATTGAGGATTGCTATGTCTGCATGAAGCTACCTACCTCTGTAGCTGAAGGCGTGACATACCATCACCTGCCCCTGACATATGGAATATCCTGTAGCATTTTAGCAAGCTTATTTTACAAAAGAGGACCATTACAGTACTATTACTCTAACAATGACGTGATCTTTTCTGAACTTCCTATACGTGGGAACCTGAATCCTGTACATACCAAAAGTGACGTTACTCGCTACATGGGCGAATACTTTCTGACTATAGGTAATATCGACATAGGTGACGCACACAGAGATAACTTGACCTGCTCTTTGCGTGAACAGGAAAAGATGTTCCTGAACATGGCAGAGAAGAGGAGAATAAAAATACAAAGGAAGGCAGATGACGAAAGACAGAAAACGCCAAAATGGGCTGAGAACATGGAAGGCACCTCAAATGGTGGGGCGGGACCTGCTCTGTTGCTGGATTTTGAAAAGAAAGGAAAGCTGTGTCTTCACCGCGAGAAGACTAGCTATTATAATAACATTTTCATTGGTTCCAGTGAATGTGAACATAATTACAAGGTAATTGGAGGATGGGGTTTCAAAAATGGGTCAGAGCCTGTGTTTCCTGGAATTTATTATATATGTGGAGACAAGGCTTATTTCAAATTGCCGGATCACTGGTATGGAAGCTGCTATTTTGGCATTGTCTTCCCGAAAATATACCATGTGAATGAAGTTGCTGGAAGCAGTGAAAATACTAATGGCTTAGTGCGTAGTAAAAGAGAAAGCGTAGGTGAAATAATGGGTAGTATTTTCAGTGCACTGATACCTGGAGTGGGAGTGGTTCTGAATACTCACAGAATTTGCAAATTGTCCACCATAGTGGATGTGTTGTCTACGGACACAGCTCATGGATTTCTGCTGGTCAATACCGAAATGGTTGCAATCAGATCAATGGTTTTGCAGAACAGACTTGCTCTTGACACCTTATTAGCAAAAGAGGGCGGAGTCTGCCGGATGTTGAAGGCGCAACATTGTTGCACTTATATTCCGGACAAAAGTGTGCAGCTCAAAAGATATGTGAAAAACATTACTAATTTGGAAAAGGAACTCAAACCACTCGAGGTTGACAGTGCCTGGAAGAGACTGGTAGATGGTCTCTCAAATGTAGGTCATTGGCTTGCTAGCTTAGGTAAAAGCGTATTGTTTAAGGTACTGATGCCAATTGGAATTATAGGTCTTATCCTATTTTTCATATTTGTCTGTTGCAAATGCCGTAAGCACACCTGAAAGCATCAAGTGAATGCCAGAGGAGTGAAACGAAGTGTGGATGAGCTTGAATTAGAGGAAATGAATAATCAGATATACAAAAAGGTGAAAAATTCTCACCCTACCAAAAATAAGAAAGAGAAGCTGAATCGCTTGTTGGAAGAGATTGAGTTGTATAAAGTGTAAGAAGTTGGCATCTGGTTCCATTTATTTTTGTGATGATAGTAAATATCATCAAAGAGGGGATTGATAGAGCAAGCTTCGCATCGCGACTTGCTCGAGTCATGAACCTCGCCCGTGTGTAATCAATTAATAAAATTTGTACGTCTTACTAATCTTTTATTTTTATATTCGAACGAGGTAGAGGAAGCTTGCGTACGTGTATTTCTAATACAACTAATCCGTGTTCCTAAACATGGCCGCCGATTGGAAAATTGCTTCTGCGCATGCGTCAGTCACACTCACGTGACCTGACGTAGTTATAAGTTTGGTGGGAAAGGGTGCGCATGCGTAATACGCAGCTTTGGCAATAACGTGGTACTGCTCGTGCAGTTGCTCTTGTGACAGTGTATATTTTGCTAATTTCTAATTGCATAGTATATTTTTATAGTGATAAGAATAAAGTACAAAATTATGACATGAAATGCATTCATTTATTTCTATGTATTAATTTGTTCTCGCTTACTTTTCATGTACTGCGGGGAATGGGGGCCCGAACCGGTTGGGAGCCATATTGAAGGTCCCTTCTGCGCATACTCGTGGTGCACTGAAAGGTGGCAACATTGGACAGTGGAACTCAGCCAGCTGGCAGCCACAGTCAATATGCTCATGGGAAAGCCACCTCTGCCCTACGAGAATGGAGAAAGTTGCTCCTTATATGATACATTGTGTGTTGCGATATTGTTTGCTGTACAGCTTCCCATGGGAACCCCAATCTCGCTAGGCGGTACCCAGAGATGCAAAGTAGGCCTCCAAATAGTCTATTTTGATTGGTGTGTTACCCAAACCCTACCTTAGGACCAATCCAAATTGAGGGATTCTGACACTTTGCAACATTGGGGGTGGTACACCGTCCCAAAACAGTATATATCTACCCTGGGTTCACCTAGGGAAATTGTCCGACTTGTCTGGTTTAGCTGACCTGTCACTGACCCAACGCACTCAATAGGTGACTGAAGATACAGAGAGCTGCGGAGCACTCTGTCCGAAAATTTGACCATAGACTAAGGTTTTACTAAACCTTAAAGTGCTGGCGGAGCACTTTGCTGGGAGTTCGCTGACCCAATCGGGGTCTTGATCGATAGCTGCAGAGAGGGTGGAGCGCAGGCGTTGCTTCCGAACTGCGGGTGCTGGTCCTGTCCTGAGGGTCCTATCCGAGAGGTCCTGTCCTGATTCCTAATCTGAGGGTTTCCTGTCCTGTCCGGGGTGTCCATTCTGCACCTGCTGTCCATTGAGGGGTATCCTTCCTTGAGGGGTTCCTGTCCTTAACTGACCCGTGGCCAGGGTTTGGTTTCCACACCAGTCTAGGTAAATATCACTCTGAAAACTCTGAACCTTGCACCTTTCTGAATTTCTGTCTTTGCTTCAATAAAGACATACCTTTGCATATGTTAATTTTCCATGCTTTCCGCAACCATTGAATCATAAAGTCATTTACATTTGTTTCGTAACGTGTTCCTATGTTATCCTACCTGTTAGAAATTATATTTTGCATTGCCGTTTGTCATTTCCTGATATGGTCTAGAACCTCCTTACTTAAACTGTCTAAAGAACTTTTGCCTTAAAGCATAGCGTGTCTCTCTTCATAGACTCTCCTATAGATATAAATGTCCCGAACTCCTGTCTCATTTTTCTCTGAGATAATTCTAGAATACTAGTCCTAATCGAAGCCTATCCCATCTTTAGTGATTCATCTTAAAACGTTCAAATTCCTGATCCTCCATTTTAAGTGTGTCCTGGTTCCATTAGTTTATAAATGGTTGCACTGACTTATTTGCTATTCAGCTATGTACTTTCTGTTATTCTGATTATCGATTGCTTAATTACTGTGAATTTGATACTCTCTGAATTTTACTAAATTAGATAAAGACTTTAAAACTTCCAGTTGTCCGTGGTCATTTTACAAAGATTTTTGAATGTTATTTGTTGGGTTTGTATTTTGCTGCCTTTCCTTTTACAGCTAGCTCCCTGATCCATTGTGGTCATAGGTACCCGCGTCGGTGGATGGTAAGTCGGGTACGCTGAAGAATAACGAAAGGAACTCACAAATATTTGATAGCAGACCGTGAGGTCATCCGATCAATGTATATGGTGATTTGAAATATATGGGCCCGAAGCCGGAAGTGGCGAAATTATTGGTCGGGTGACCCGCGCGCTCTATCAGCTGTATACTATTCTGGCCTGATCTCTGATCTGGCTGATGCTGTCCCACAAAAATGGCTGAAGGCGGCTAACTCAAACAAGTCAACAATTAAAGGGGAGTTAACCCAAAATCCACTTCTTGAAAATGTAAATAGTAAACAATGGGTCTGCAGACAACAGTGTTATTAAGCCAGACCTAAAAAGGGAAGGGTTAGGAGGGGGAGGAGGACTAATAGACTCCACGGATTCCAAGGGAAGAGTGACCACGGGTCGCGGGGCAGACCTAGGACTTAGATGACGTAATTTTTGCGCAATCCTGGAGGGACTTAGGATAAGTTGCACTGGAGGAGTGCTTCTTGACTCAGCTAATGCGGGACAATAACCTTAAATGAACGACCGCAATGTGATTCCTTTTGTTTTTGTATTGTTGTTTTTGTTAAAAAATAGAAAACCAAAAACCTGTATTGATCAGCAGAATATTGCAAGCACTGTACCTTTTTTGGAATTTAGGTGATGAAAAGTACTGCTAGAGAATGGCATTTAGATTACAACTTCACCTCATTGCACTGTGGATGTAAGATAGTGATAGCGGCCGGCCCTACGGGTTGTGGGCCAACAGCTGTGTACAAATCAAAGGTACAATAAAGGTTTTAAAAAAAAAAAAAAAAAAGGGAATGGTTAGTGCCCTTGAACATAAGTGCCAGTTTGGAAATCAAAGGCAGTGAAATGGGCAGGTGAGAGGAGGTTAGAGTGTCTTGTACCTTCTGAAATTACATGTTTCTGCATCTTTAAGTGGAATGGAAAGATTGCATTGCTATAAAATGTATTCAGGATCATCTATCAAAGCATGGACATGAGTCCTAGACAACGTACTTCTCCTCCCAAGGAAAGAACAAGCATTTGCAATGCAATAGGTCTCGCATTAGGAAAGTTTGAGCTATTGGCATTGTAAATGACAATATTTTTTTATGTGTTGGTTTTGAAAATGGATAAATTAATAGCATTGTTATTTACAATGCCAATAGCTTATACTTTCGCAAATGTGACACCTATTGCATTTGTAATGCAATATATGTATTGTTGAGAGTGGGAGAGCGTGACAGTGGGAGAGTCAGTGAGTGGGTGGGTGGGAGAGTCAGTGAGTGAGTGGGTGGGTGGAGTGGGTGGGTGGGAGAGTCAGTGAGTGGATGGGTGGAAGAGTCAGTGAGTGGGTGGGAGAGTTAGTGAGTGGGTGGGAGAGTTATTGAGTGGGTGGGAGAGTCAGTGAGTGGGTGGGAGAGTCAGTGAGTGGGTGGGAGAGTCAGTGAGTGGGTGGGAGAGTCGGTGGGTGGGAGAGTGAGTGGGTGGGTGGGTGGGAGAGTGAGTGGGTGGGAGGGATAGTGAGTGGGAGGGAGAGTGAGTGTGAGGTAGAGTGAGTGGGAGGGAGAGTCAGTGAATGGGAGGGAGAGTCAGTGAGTGGGTGGGAGAGTCAGTGCGTGGGTGGGAGAGTCAGTGCGTGGGTGGGAGTGTCAGTGCGTGGGTGGGAGAGTCAGTGAGCTGGTGAGAGAGTCAGTGAGCCGGTGGGAGAGTCAGTGAGTGGGTGGGAGAGTCAGTGAGTGGGTGGGAGAGTCAGTGAGTGGGTGGGAGAGTCAGTGAGTGGGTGGGAGAGTCAGTTCTTCATTTCCTCTGAGGTACTCCTCATCAGTGTCATCCGCAGATAAGCATCTCTGTGGCTCGGCTCTCAGCAGTGCCACATATAACTGCCCTGTAGGGCACGTGCCAGATAGGACCCTAGCGCGGTTGTTAGCCCCTTCAGAATTAGCACCCTCAGCTGCCTGTCAGCCAGCTAACAAGGAACACGAAACCTGGTTATTTTTGCTACTTTCAAAGTTTTGGCGCGCAGTGGGAGTTTGCTAATCCGAGGGGACGTCCCGAGGTCCCGTCGCCTCTGGAGGGCAGCGAGAGGTTAGGAGGAGCGAAATCCTTAATAAACCAAGAGTTTGTCCACCCTGGCGCTTATCCTGTCGGCCCAGCACTGTTTTCGAATGAAATGTATAAACCTCTGTTGCGGACTCTCTGCTGCACCGTGTCCTTTGGCAATATTAAAAGGTTTTTCTCAGCTACTGTAAAACAATAAGCTGATAATTGGGGCATTAGGACACGGTAGGAAGCACCCGCAGCTGCGCTCGAGACTGCTCTCGGAGTCAGCGCGTGCAGAGGGGCACATCTTCCTCCGCTGAGCTGGCCTACCGCTGCTATCTGGGGAACAAGAAGCCCCTCCCCCTTCCAGAACCCTCTCAGGTGAGCCAGGGTCTCGAATGTGAATTTGTTTATCTCCGGGTCCCAGGGCTGACGCACGGAGCTGTTGACATTCTATGTTTGATGGTCTGGAGGGTCCAATGCACTGAAGGGGGTTTGAGTCCTCACGGGAGGCCAGGAATAATAAATACACAGTCTGCATAGCTGCCAAGGTTTCAGATTGCTATGTGTGACATTTTCATAATTTCAGTGTAATTATGAGTGACATTTCAAGGACTATGAGTGACACTTTCTCACAAGCAAAACCAAGCAATGAAGACGAGGGAAAAATACAAATATCGCAAATTACACCCATTTGAGCAACAAAAAACTAAGAAATTCTTAAAACTCCTGCAAAGCACCAGAAATGGAAGGACAATGACTGAAGACGGACTGAGGGACTGCAGTTCTCAGTGACAGAGGGAAGGCAGGCACTGCAGCTGCTGAGATTGTCTCATTGATTGGATCCTTCATAACCGCACGCTAGCCTAAAAAACAAATCTTACAGCATAGCGAGTGCAACAAGGAGATATACTGTCACTCATTCTCACAGCAGGCTGGGTCATGTCATTACCTTGACAGGCTGCTTCACTTCTCTCGGAGGGACACGAGGCCCTGCAGCCCCAACCCTGCTCTCACAACACACCTGGGAGGGCAAGCGACGGGTTCAGTGCCTGCAGGCCCGGTGCCAGTTGAGGGTGAAATGCTCCGGGAGGAGGGACTGCTGAGGCTTGTGTTGGGACCTGGCCAGTGTTCTACCAGCACCACTGGTATTTATTTTGCTGTACAGGCTGGCACAACAATAAGCAAAATCACGAAAGCAGTATTTGTATACATTATCTGTACATACTTCAAACAATAAATATAAAGCACTTTTAAATGTGTGCTTGGGCTACTTTAATGAGACCTGGTTAATAATTGTAGGCAACAAAGGCAAAAAAGTGATGTTATAAATAAATGTATATGATTTTGTTTAAAATCATATTTCATATGATACACGGGACTTTCAGACTTTTAAAACAACAACTGGCCAGTATTTTGTTGGTGGAAAGGAAACAACCGTAGCTGAAGCAAAAGCACTACAAGTACCAGACACAGGTTAGTTTATAGTGGTGTTGTACCATACGGAAACAGGGTGTGTGTGCTGGGGTTTTAGGAGACATCATAAGTAGAATGATGTCATAAAATGAAACGTAATTCTTTGCTGCATGTTTTGTCTACATGTTATATGAAGGACTTGCAGCCCTACACTGTAGATTGTGTACCGGAACCAGTAGTAAAGAATCATGGTGCATCGAACGGTCCCAGAATGACACACTCGATCCCCTAACTCCGACGGAGGCCAGGCAACACTTGACGCTAGCACTAGCAGGAGTGTTGGGCGCGTGGAAAAACAAAACTTTAAGCAGGCGCCCACTGTTGTGTTTGCCTCGGAAGTCAACCACTGCATGAGTACAGTGAGAGGCGCAACTTGGCAGAAGATGTGAAAAGGCAAAGCGCAGTCCCCCTGGATACACACGAGGCACTGACTGTCTATTTAAAGATAACAGTGTTGACGAGCAAGGCACGGGTTCAGGCAGTTTGTGCGATGGATGTAAATGACCTGCACAGGGACCGGGCACAGAAGTTAGTTCTGCAGGCATCAGCCACGTGACAGAGAGTTGAGACAATCGTGGGGTCTCAGCTGCTAATGCAGCCAGCTGAGCCCAGCACCAAAACCGTGGCAAGAGCCCGATGAAGGCTCGAGACACTGTAAGCAGCCTTCTACCAGGTAGACGCCCGGGCTGCTAAAATTATTAAGTGGTGTGTTATAATCGTGGTTAACTCAACAATGGTAGTTATGTCTGTCAGTCTGAGTCAATATTTTTATTGTAGTCACTGTGCACTGCACCGCGGCCAGCTAAGTACGAGCGGCATCAGCACGACGATATCACAAAAAAGAAGCAGACTGCGGCAATTAAGTGTACCATGAGTTCAAATCAGAGGGACTGAAGAGGAAGTGCAGGAATCTGCTCCAGTGACTATAGACTCCTACGAGCTTTGAATTAGACAATCACACATCAGCTCAAGTCCTAATTCCCTTCTCTTTGCTCCTCTTCGCGCATCCTTCTCAGGGCAGATTTTAAATAGTAAATTACATGAACAACAACACTACTGAAGTCAGTGGCAGTAGGCAGCCTGGCCAATGTACTTACTTGCTCTGTGTAGTCTAACAGGCAGCTGGCACTAGTAGTGTCTCATACTTTCTGTAAACAAGAGTTGAACACTCGCTGCGACCCTACAGCACTGCAGGTAGCTCTCCCCGAGGCCTCTCTCATGCGCGGCCATGACTGACAAAGAGAGCTGCAGTCTGGCATGCAACCCCGGGTAATATGCGTAGGTTGGAGGCCAGGGGCACGCTCAGAGTTTATGGCGCGGATGATAAGATAGATGCGGACACCACAACTCCAGTCAAATACCCCGCCGTTTCTGACCGACCTCACTTCCTTCCTGGCTGTTCCAGGACATGAGGTCACGATATCCGGGATCCCCCCTCTTCCTGCGCAGTCACAGCCAGTACACGGCAATCACTTCTGAGGGCAGGCCCGGCCAATCCGCTCGCGGCCGACCGGAAGTCCCGCCTCCCGAGGTCCGTGAACAGGCATGCCGGCGCATGGAGCGCCCTGCCGGTCCGGGGTAGCCCGGGTCCCCAGGAGGGGGCCAGGGAGAAGGAGGAGTGTGGCGCCTGTTGTGGGGCTCCTCTGACCTGAGGGAGCCCCGATTCAGAAGAGGAGAGGAGAGGAGACGAGACGCGGAGCACGAGAGGAGCCCCGCCGGAAGAGCGCAGTCGGTGAGTGGGGCCCAGGGCTGATGTGAAGTGCGTGCGTGCCTGTGTGTATGCCTGGGGGTGGGGGGGGGAGTGTATGTGCGTGCGTGTGTGCGCGAGGGAATGTGTGTGCGCATGCGTGACTGTGTGTGATTGAGAGAGAATGCGAGGTAGGGGATAGTGTGCCTGTATGTGTGCCTGTATGTGTGCCGTATGCCTGCGTGTGCATGCGCGCGCCTGTGTGCGTGCGTGCGTGCATGCATGCAGAGGGGTGGGGGCTGCCTGTGTCTGTGTGTGAGCAAGGGATTTGCACTGCGCATGCGCAGCTACCAGACGCTCGCTCCCGAGGTGAAATCCGACCTCGTCAAAGCGCGCGTCTGGTAGCTGTCCACTCTCCCAATAACGGGCAACATTAGGTCTGAAGCAGACTCTGCTCGACCTAAAAAAGGGAAGCATAGAGTAGTGCCTCAACTTAGCTGCCAAGCGTGTTGCTTTTCTTAGACATGTAGGTCAACAATTTGCAAATATAACATTCTAATATTTCAAGGTGAGGAACAGAACCAAGTATTTCCCTTTGAAACACCATTATCCTTGAATATCCAAGTTAAGGTGTAAAATAAGTTGGCTGACATAAAAGGAAATAAAACAGCACAGAAACGATAATATGAAAAATGAATGACTCAAGTGCAAAAACGATGAAAAATAAATAAAATCTGCAATCAAAACAAAATAAAACCCAGCACTGGCTAGTAGCTATAGCTATCTGCTTAGCCAGTGGTTTGGAAGCTTTGGCAAAGTCCCAAAGATGAGATCTATTAGCTTTGTTAGTGCTTGTTTTTTGGCAAGGGTTTTTAGAGATGCTGTAAAGAATCCTCAAAACTGTACAGCATCCCCACACTGGCACAATGGAACATGAACATGGACAGGGTCATGATCATAGAGAGGGCAGTATACACTACTAGAGCGTGCCCGCGCAAGTGGAACAAGGTATGGACCCCGTGGAATGTGTACAGGGGGCAAATATGTGAACCTCTGGAGGAAGATGAAGGTCTGTCGTCAGACGAGGAGAGGGAGGAGGACTAAGATCTAGATGGTGAAGGGAAGCGGAATTCTAGGGAGTGACTGTGGACAGGAATGGGAAGGGGAGGGGAAGGAGGGCGGAGGAATGAGTAACTTCCGAGTAATGAACTAATCTACATAGTTGGGAAGAACTAAGATACCGGCAGATCGAGGGGCCTCGGAACTACTCTCTTACAACAGAAGCTTGAAAAACGTGACGATGAGCTGAGGAGAACGCGCCTGTCACATGTATGCCGTATGACAGATTGTGGAAACTTCTTGTTTGAATTGTTTTAGTTATACAATATAAAAACTGGACCTATCTAAATCCGAATGGGAAGAGTGACCTATATGCACAACTTGATATACAACGCCGCCGTACCCCCGGGTTGTCGGCACTTGGGCTGTGTAATCCAGAAGGTAATGTAAGTATGAGAAAAGTGGTGGCCGGCCCCAGGGGTTGTAGGCCTGTAGCTGTGTATTGGTTTAATGGTAAAATAAAGGTCTTTATAAAAAAATAAAAAAAACTGTACAGCATGGCTAAAGAATTTTAAAAATCCTATGATGCGTAAACTCATCTACAAAATGACGCAGGCATTTTTTATTATTTTATTTACTTTTTTACGTGGGTTTTGGTGGAAGCAACGGTGAGGGTCAGAAGGGGTGAGACAAGGGAAGTGGGTGGGGGACAGTAAAAAGCAGGCAGGCAAGAGGGAGAGCAACATGAAACTGGGGGAAACATTTGCAGGAGAAGACTATGTTAGGAGAGAAGCTCACAAGGGTGAGTGCATTACGGAGGGGGTGGGGAGAAGCACACGGGCAAGAGAGAGCAACAGAGTACAGAGGTGGAAAGAAAAGCACACTAGGGAGACAGCTGGAAAACACATGAACGTGTAGTTCCCTTAAAGTGAGCAGTAGAAGGACACAAGTGAATTGAAAAGGCTCTAAAGCAGAGACAGTCACAAGACGGACAAAGCAAGCTATCTATTAAGGAGCAGGCAAATGAGGGTGACAGTAAAACCAACCAAGGGTATACACAGTGGACGCACTGCAATCCCCTCTAAGTTTTTGGTAGGACCATAATATGTCTTTCGCAACCAGACAGCTGTGCTGCCTAGTAGTCTCGATCTAACCAAAGTGGCTAAACTAAAAACGTACTGAGGCCAAAAGAAAAGATGGACATGAAGTTAAAATTAATATAAATCAATACCCAAAAAATAAAAATAGAGGTATAGTAGGTAGAATCCAGAGTTAAAAGGCAGTGTCCAGTGTTTTAAATTACCACTGGAGTGGCTTGCGTTGACTTTTTAATTACTTAGCCTTAACAAAAGGGCTAAGTCTAAAAATATCACGAGTACTATCACTTATCAATGTGGTTTGTCATTCTTCTCCAGGCGGGGAGCAGTCAAAGCATATTATTAATCTATAATAGAAAATAATGTAACAAGCAGTATTTTTAAATGTTATTCCACAGCTCTACCTCCATACTACCGCTCTACTCTTACATGCAGTTTCAAATCCTGTCTCTCTTTATTACTAACCTACACTTTCTGCCATTTTTCTGAAAACTCATCTCTCAATTAACTTCTCCAACACCTCCTATAGGGGAATGCAATGACTAATTAATTATCCCTAACTGCAAGCTCGTTAAAAGAAGAATGAAGAGATTGGAGCTTACCATGCCCCAAAACATCATTCGTGGGAAGTAGAGCCTTGGCTGGAATTGGCTTCCTGTTACTAAAACTTGGCTCATACCCCAGACTAAGCCATTCAGATGGTGTGCGGACTTCAAACTCCTCATCATCAAACACCTAAAAAGAGCGAAATCAAAGACAATAAAAGTTAGTAGAAATCAAACTGAATAATCACACAATATCAGTTGTGCGTGTATGACACAACGCAGGACAAATAGCACAATCAGGACTATGAGCTGCAAGCCAATAACCCAAAAAAGATATCAGTTGCAGGATGTAGAACTGGACTGTCAATGAGTTGACCAGCTACCATTGAAACATGTGACATGAGACAATTCATTTCTCAGACCATTAAAGATTATCGAAAGCCTTCATATCAGGTCTTAGATTTTCCCATACATAACATAAGTGGATATTGTCATTTACCCTAATGAGCGATACGAATAAGGTTCTCAGCATTAAAACCAGCTGGCTCATGGGCAACAACAGAAACCTAAAAGACCTCTACCAAAATAAGTGGCATAGGTTTAGGTCCATACTAAGCATCAGCAGCTTCGTGTAATAATCAGTATAGGATCATGTACATCACATCAGTGCTTGATAGAAGACAGAAAGTATTCTAAAACAATCAGCGTAATTGGATAAACAATACATTTTCCTTATACAACAAAACCTTAAAAAAACGAAATCTAATCGTATGTTGTGCGAAAACGCATCAATGGCAGCAACTACATATACAAAAAATGTTAAAACATTTAGACAGCAGCGCATAACAGCTTCGGCAGAAAATTGAGTTTGAGATTAGCAGCAAGAGAGTGGGAGTAACAAAGCATATCCCAGATTGTGCAAAGAGCAGTTGAGTAGCAGCCAGTTCATGCGCAAAATACAATCTAAAATCCAGCTTCGGCAGAAAATTGAGTTTGAGATTAGAAGCAAAAGAGTGGGAGTAAAAAAAACATATCCCATCTTGTGCAAAGAGCAGTTAGGTAGCAGTCAGTTCATGTGCAAAATACAGTCCAAACTTCAGCTTCGATAGGAAATTGAGTTTAAAATTAGTCGCAAGAGAGTGGGAGAAACAATACATATCCCAATTGTGCAAAGAGCAGTTGAGTGGCAGCCAATACAATCCAAAAGAGGAGAGAATATTAAGACTTCATAAAAGGACGACAGGCACAGGGGTTAACAGCCCATTTAAAAGGATATATAAAAAATTAAAATGTATACATAAACTCCTTTAAAAAGTTGAATAGTTTTACACAGACTGCTTCATCCTTCGGGCAAAAGAGAAAATCGCGAGCTGAAGCTACATTTTTAATACAATTTTGTAAAAACATCAGCCGAAGCGAACGACGATGATTCAAAACCAATGCTGGACAGACAACAAGACATGATCCAGGTTCTGAATGTTCAGCTCACAGAAATTACAGGTTTTTCTATTTTTCGTGTTCTGGGACCAGTTTACTGTTAAGTTGTTAAAAGGTAAACATGTGACATAGGGTGAGCCATTGTCGAAGTCCATGTTCTAGATTCCAGGATAAATATTTCTGAGAAATTCTCGGAGAATTTGCCCTGGCTATTATCTTTAATCTCTCTTAGGAATTACAAAATGTTATATCTCTATTATAGCTGATCTTACCACTTATGGTTTTTAAAAAGGATTTAAATTCTAAAAGGTGGGAGGGTAATCACTGATTCTTCTTGTACACAGAAAACATTAAGTGCCAAAGAGAAATCACGATAGAGGGAATATTTACCTACAATACCACCGAAAATTTCTTGACACATGAAACCTCTTAATAAATAAGGCTCGCTATTTTATAACTGCTATCCCCAACATAAAACCCTGGATAAACCTCAGATATAGGAGCTTATTAAGCCAAATTCCAGTCTAATAACCGCTGGTGGAACTAACGTGTTAAAATGAGATAGTTTACGTAAAATCTGGCCTTCAATCCTATCTAAAAAACTCCAGTCCTTTACAGGGATTGATTCGATAGCATTAAAGCAGAGTCAGAGGGATTTTCGCTTTGAAAACCATCGGCAGATATAAAAAATTCCTTCTGCCCATTGCACTATAGAAAATACGCAAACCATTAGCGTGAGATACAGCTTTGCAGGAACTGTGCTCGATATGAAGTTTATTCTTCGTGCTGCCCGCTATTAGTTTCCCTAAGTAAAGATATGAATCTACCACCTCCAGCTTTTCATGACCAATTTGCCACTTAAAATTACTTTATTTTCTACTTCTGTTACATTTCATGATAAAAATGTTGCTTTTTGATATATTTATCTTCGAAAAAAGTGCCACTGTGTAATTCTGTAATGGTATCAACTTTTTGTTCAGCCCAATAGGGGTTAGGTCCATCACTGCTATATCGTCAGTATATAGGAGACATGCAAAAGAACGTCTGCCTATCTTTGGTGCATCTCCCTCTAACTGAGAAAAACATTCGGGTAAATCTGCTATATATAAGGAAAATAGCAGTGGTGCTAATAAACAACCTTGTTTCAGGCCATTTTCTATGTGAATTACAGATGATAAGCTTCGGTTTCCTCCCTTTAATATCTGGCACAAAGTTTGAGAATGTAAGGCAATAATTAAAGATAGCAGGGGAGAGAGCACTCCCATTTTATGCAATTTTCTCCATAGTGTTGGCAGGTCTACCTTATCAAAGGCCGTTGAAAAATCTATAAAGGCCATATACAATGCTGACCTATGAGAAATCGTGTATTTCTCCTCAATTGGTTTCAACATGGAGATGTTATCCAGGGTGGAATGATTTTTCCTAAAACCTGCTTGCTCTATAGGGAGGACCTGCTTCTCCATCACCCATTCAGTGAGGTGATCAAGAATACTGAGCGCAAATATTTTTCCCGCCGCATCTAATAAGGCTATTTGCCCATAGTTACCCGGATCGGTTCTAGGGCCATTTTTGTACAGAGGGGTTAAAATACTTCCAGACCAAGATGGTGGTGTCTTCCCCTGAGAGTAGCAAAAATTAAACAATGGAGCTAGGTAAGTGGCCCACAAAAGTGGCTCCTCTTTAATTA
This sequence comes from Lissotriton helveticus, assembly GCF_964261635.1. Classification (NCBI taxonomy): domain Eukaryota; kingdom Metazoa; phylum Chordata; class Amphibia; order Caudata; family Salamandridae; genus Lissotriton; species Lissotriton helveticus. Next base: position 1,076,986,464 of record NC_136070.1, on the reverse strand, counting down.
CCGTCAAGGGGATTTCATCAGGATCCACTGCTCCTAAGGATCTCATTTTTTTAATAAATCCTCCCACGTCACTCATTGAGGGCGCATAGTTGAATACAGGGGTTTCGAATGAGTAGGGTACGGTGGGGACAGAGCTGGTAGAATTAAAATTTGCAGAGTAGAGTTTGACCAGAAGGGGAGAGATTTCACTTTTGTACCAGAGCAGTCAGCGATTATTTCCCCAATACATTTTAGAATTTTTTTTAAGCCGCCTCTTAACTGCACCCATACACCATCTTCCATTATTTGCTTTAAGGAGCATTTTTTTCTGTCTTTTCCTCTTTAATAGGTTTATTAGATTACTTTGTTCGAGAGAAAAATTCAGGAACTGAGCCCTCACTAATTTATTTATTTCCCTATTTATAATAAGCATTGGATTAAAATGTGATCTCCGTTTAGCTGAAACATGCGATGATTTACATGATGTAGCCAGAGAACCTACATTTTGGGAAAAGGCTTCGAGTAAATCAGATTGAAGAGAGTCACACTCAGCCATTACTAAGTACTGCTGTTCTCTTATCAGAGCTGTTAGGCTCGCTTTTAATTTAGAGGTCGCTTGAGTGTTCCAATGAATTCTACCATTTGTTGCATTAAACCCTACTGTGCTGCCTTTAAATTTCCAGGGGCATACCTTAGCACAAGTAAATTCAAATTTAGAGCAGGTCAACATGTGGTTGTTAAAATAATTTCCCAAAACTTCCAAATTATCAGTTTACAAATGAAATCTGCAGAAACAAGTAGATAATCCATAATAGATCTCCCAGTTGGTGCCTTATGAGTATAATTTGCTGGAATATCGTTTTCTAACCTGCCATTAGCAATTATAAGGTCGAAGCTTCTCAGACCTTCGAGTAATGTGACTCCTCTTTTGTCTGTCCTGCTTTTATTCAGAAAATGGGCAGGGGGAATGTTTAAGGCTTTGTTTTTTCGGGTGCTAGAAAATACCCTTATACTATGAGAAGAGACTTTAGAATTCAAATCTCCATCTAAGATTAGGAACCTGCATCTTCACTTTCCAAGGTAGAGGAGATAAAAACAAATAGGTCCTTAGTCGGTGGAGAGTAAGATACATCAGGAGGTAAATATGCATTTACGATCAACAGGGAATTTGAGTGATCCTGGGCATCCTTGAGATCTAGCTTAATCGCCTGAATTAAGTTGGAGGCATGAAAACATTCTTTATATGTCCAACTAAGACTTGTACTTAGCATAATAGTAATACCTCCTTTAGCATGTCCTCTATTTACAGGGAGCACAGGCCGGCCCAGCACTAAATAATCTTCAGTGGACCAGTTCTTTGTGATCCAAGTCACTTGTAGACATATTCTATCAGCACTCTGCTCTTTCAAAAATAAGAGTTTGGGTTTGGTTGGAGCTTAAGCCATCTGCGTTCCAAGATATCACATTAATATCCTTGCTAGGAAGAATTCCCAAATTTTAAGCCTAAGGATCTATTTGTATTAAGAGCACCTGCTACCCAACTCCATTTCTTATCTTCCTCATCTGCAGGAAGTACATGATGGGTCGTTTTCTCTATGAGGAGCGAGACCCTCCTTCTTCTTTACCAAGGGAGACCTGCAATATCCTCTCTCTCTCCGGGAAGGGTATGCCCCTTGTGGTGATTTCTGGATAAGTGATAGACTGCTGATTTTGGAACACTTTTTTTTGGCTAGCTCCTCTTCGGGTATAAGAACGTCAATACCACCGCAACGTAATTTATCACTGTGTCTTTCAAAAAAGAGAGGGTTTTCCAGAAAACCAGAAAGGACTGGGTATCTATAGTATCAAAAAAGGTTTCCTTTCTGTGATATTAACTTTTTGTGGGGTGACCAATAGGCCTACACACTCCTGTTAACAAGTTAGTACATAGGTAAATATTTCTACACGACACTTGAATATCTTTCTCTTTCAAATTTATTCTTTATAAACATGTATATTAAAACCATTTTTGATCCACATTATATGTGACAATTTTACAATCATATACACTGATACAGATTTCACATTTCCTATAACGATTCCTTTTCAATACCAAATCAGAGTGAACAGTACATATAAATAAAATCAATAATGAAAAACAATATAAAAATATATAACAATTTGTTACACAATCATAAAATCAGCGAAAAAGTCCTTTTGTCGACGCGTTTCGGTGCCTTTGTTCCAAATCTTATAACACCTTCTTCCGGACAGAGCTTTGGTTAAAAACAATGTTTCTTCAATTTAGGTTATCTTGCCATAAATCTGGACTTGGGGTTCTGGACCTTTCGTGTTTCTATGCTTATTGGTCCTCTTCGTGGGTATTATGTGTATATATACCACGGTTTTTGAACAGAGAGACTAACGTTATCTGTGTCAATTCTCTTGTCTGCGACTTTCAATCTGCGCAGGATCTTGTTCATAAAACGGGCTCAGGTGATACCATCTAAGTGTATGTCCCGGTCGTTTCAATAAACCTTGTTTTCAACAGAGATTCCTGCACGTTATAATATCACGGGGTATTGCACTGGTCTCCCCCTTTTTTTTTTATATATTGTTCACTTTTAGCCACTGGATACTGCTGTTGCAACCTTGTTGCCCGTGTTGCGTTACGTCCGACACGTCCGCTCTCTCATCAGACTTTTTCGCTGATTTTATGATTGTGTAACACATTATTATATATTTTTATATTGTGTTTCATTATTGATTTTATTTATATGTACTGTTCACTCTGATTTGGTATTGAAAAGGAATCGTTATAGGAAATGCGAAATCTTTATCAGGGTATATGATTGTAAAATTGTCACATATAATGTGGATCAAAAAATGGTTTTAATATACATGTTTATAAAGAATACATTTGAAAGAGAAAGATATTCAAGTGTTGTGTAGAAATATTTACCTATGTACTAACTTGTTAACAGGAGTGTGTAGGCCTATTGGTCACCCCACAAAAAGTTAATATCACAGAAAGGAAACCTTTGTTGATACATTTATCACTGTGTGACATTATCAAATGGGAGATATCTTTGGATGCAAACGTTACTCTTGCTCCCCTAGGATTATTATTATATTTTTAAACCTGAACAAGAGCAAGGTCATTGCTTCAGATCATTTGGAGGCCAGTGATTTCAGCAAAGCAACCCAACAGGAAGGGCCTATTCATAAATGGTTCATGGTCAAAAATAAACGAAAAATCCAAGGTGCAAGGGGCAAAAGGTGAGTGATTGACTTGGCAGGTTACCTCAGGAAGATTTTCAGTAGGATTATAAATGACATTATTACCTAAGGAGGAAGCAAATAGTGAAGTATTAGGGTTCAAATTACTCTGAACAGTAGGGGGAACGCATATATCCAATACAAATGCATCTTGGGAGGATTGAATTGGAGCACTTGGGTTCTAAGAAGGGGCATATGGCCCCAATAGGTTGATTTCTGCTTGACCATCTTCCTTCTTCATAACATTTGAATCGGGGATAGATGATAGATTGAGAATTAGATTAGGGTCAAAGCGTAGCCGTTTTGCCCTTTTTTTATTTATCCTTCAACGGTTTCCCCTTTTTTCCTTCTTCCTCTTCTTACAGAACCTGTTACTTTTATTTTTGGTATCTTTTTCGTTAGTGGGTGAGCAACCAACTTTTAGTCCCTCCACTATAGGATGCTCAGGAGATTTTGCACCCGTTTTTAGGAAAATGGGGAAAACTTTTTGAATTATACTTGAATTTTCCTTCTTAGCTTGCAGGCGAGACGTAGAAAAAGCTACTGAGGCTAAAGTCTCAGGATCGAAAAGCTGCTGTAGAGAGGAGGGGTGTAGTTTGTCGAGTATATCTTAATGTTCTTTACCTTTCAATTTGATTTTGTTTTTCCTACTAGAGAAGGGCTTATCAGCCTGAGCGCCAAATTCCCGCCCTTTAGCGTGGGGAAGCGAGCCTGATGGAGTAGAACTGAGCTGATTGGGACTATCCTCCAAAAATAGAGGAGGAGAGGACCCCGTCCCAGGATTAGGCTTACGGGAAAGAAGTAGGCCACCTTTACCAGGCGATAGTCTTTGCTCAGAGGCTATGAACTTAGTCAGAGCTAGAAGAGAATCCAGAGTGAAGTTGGAGTTACTTACTGATTTCTCCATTAAGGCTAAGATAGAAGACAGCACTCTTTCCAGGCAAAGTAATGATTCTGACATCAGCATTTTTGAGTCTAGATTATTATTTAAGGGGTGAAAATTCGGGGGTAAATCAGGAGTAGACGATCCCCGTGAATTTAATATGCTTGTTCTGCTGGGCGTACTACTAAACATCTTTACGGGGCGATCCTGAGAGGGATCACGAGAATTGAAGGAAAGTGAAGTAGCAGGAACATGAATCCTGGACGACTCCAGATTAGGTGCGTGAGACATCTTAGAAACATCTTAGAAGACTGATTTATAATAGTGTTGAGGTCAGGAAGAGTAAAATCTTTCATTATGTGGTCTCCAACTTTTAGGACTAGATGAGGCACCCTTTCAAGTTGGGAGACTCCGTTAGCAAGAGAGTGGATGGTTACATTTGCCAGCAAAGAGTCAGCCACCCTAGATTTCGAATTGGACATCCCTAGACCAAGTTCCTTCAGTTTTGGGAGATAGTTTAATAGATACTACTGGTGATGATTTTCCAGGGTCACCTTTAGCCTCTCCGTGCGCTTCTCGAGTGGACTCCAACATCCCTGCCGAATTTAAGCTTGTCGCTTTTTTTGGAAAAAAGGAAGAGATGGCATAGAAACTTCTCAAGATGTTTATTTGTAATGAGTTGTTCCTTAAAAAATTAGCTTTAGGTTTTTTGCACGCTCTTATATATAGCAGCATAACAGAGCGCAATTTCTTTACAGTCATAGCTTAGTCTTTTAATCTTTAAAGTTCTCCTATGGGCAGGTGCTAATGTAAACCTTAAGAGGGCAGGGGCGAACGAGTGGAGCGAGTACAAAAAATGCAGTCGGGGAAAAGTGGGGTGATATATATATATATATAGGGTTGACCCCCACAGGCTCACCCACTGACTCACCGTGCCCCCACCATGCCTTTCTTGTCCCTACTCCTTGCTCCTTTTGCACAATTAATTTCTGCAGCTTCTTCAGCACGTTCAACCCCTCAGCAACCCTCTGAACCTGTAAATCTGTTGGTCTATTGAAGGTTCCCCAGGTGGTTGGTGGCGGATAACAGGCGGGACAAAGCACACCTGCCAACTGGAAATAGACTGGAGTAAGGGACACTAATGCGAAGGAACCCTTAGCCGGCTAGCACAACCAGAGAGGCACAGCTCCAATGCGCCGCTCATGCAACACCGAGCGCCGAGCTCCCATGCTCCAACGCACTGCTCCGCTCGCAGACACACTGCTCCGGATCAATTAGTGCTGGCGATCATAGGCTATGGGCTATGGGCTGTAGGCTGTAGGACAGAAGCGTTAAAACTGAAGTTGGTCAGTGGCAGTATGGAATTACAGCCGGACTAGTGATGGATAGCGAGGATTATGGTGAGACGGTGGGGGTCTGGAGCAGGAGCGAGGTCACGACAAACGGAGCTCACAAGGTTATGTTGCAGACTGCACCTGAACTAGTCAGGCTGCCTCCGCAAGACACCAAGGGCACACACTTTCTGCGACTGACTGCTAAAGGGCAGCCATGCTTGCCTCCAACAATCACCTGCACGATCCTCTGTCTCCAGTAGACTCCAGTGGACTCCAACAGGGTCTTTCCCTCACCAAGCTAGACGGCTGTGGGCGGTTGTGGAGGGTTATGGTCTGGGCGGGTCAGGCGGGGGTCAGGCGAGGGTTTGGTGGAGTTGTGCAGTGCCGAGCCGGGAGGGGGAGGGGCGGTAAGCTCCGCAGGTTTTCCCCGCTTGCGCTCGCCCGCCCGGGCGGGCACTTCAGCCTCTCTCCACCTCTCACCATTCGTATCTGTTCTGTTCCGTTCGCCCCACTACGTTCACTCTGTAGTTTCCGCGGCTCCACAGCCCGCTCCGCCGTCAGCCTGCTTGCTCTCTCGCACCCACAATCACATGCACAGGTCACAATTCAATTCCATGAAAGGCCGATTTAGCCTGCCACCCTCAATTAATCAGTACATTGGGTGCCATTAAACTGGTCAATAGTAAAACCTGTTATAGCCTTAAGAAATAGGGAAACACCCATCACATCGGGGTCAAAACATCGCGGTGCGATGACATCGCATGGTCGTTCACATCGCATGCTTTTAGTACGCATGCTACAACGGCGCGATGCCATTAACATCGCATGAAATTACAACGCATGCGATGTTAAGATGCCATTACAATTTGGAATTAATCTGAACGTACCTTGGAATTCATCAGAAACTGCAAAAAATGCAGACCGGCACGTATCTTAACAGAAACGGGCTTTTCCTTGTAAAAAGACTGTCACGTACCTTGGAATTAATCAACTTGGAATTAATCTGAACGTACCTTAGAATTAATCAGAAACGGCCTTTTGTGAAAAAATGCTGGTACATACCTTGGAATTAATGTGGGCTGACGTATAGCTGTGCAGACTTTGGTGCTGTCAGCCAGGGTTCGACCCTCCTATCAACGCCACTTTTTATGTATTCACAGCCTAGATATGTCAATTTAAAATAAAAGATGGCAATATTGATGGCTGTCTGGATGGATGGATGGATGGATGGAGGGATGGGTGGGTGGGTGTATGGGTGGATGGGTGGATGGATGGGTGTATGGGTGATGGATGCATGTATGGGTGCTGGGTGGGGGGTGGATGGATGCGTCTGGATGGATGGATGGATGGGTGTATGGGTGGATGGATGGGTGTATGGGTGGATGGATACATGTATGGGTGCTGGGTGGGGGGTGGATGGATGCATGGATGGGTGCTGGGTGGGGGGTGGATGAATGCATGGATGGGTGCTGGGTGGATGGATGCATGGATGAATGGATGGATAAAAGTGTGGATGGGTGCATGGCGGCGGATGGATTAATGGATGGGTGTATGGGTGGATGGATGCATGTATGGATGCTGGGTGGGGGTGGATTAATGCATGGATGGGAGCTGGGTGGGGGGTGGATGGATGCATGGATAGGTGCTGGGTGGGGGTGGATGGATGCATGGAAGAATGGATGGATAAAAGTGTGGATGGGTGCATGGCGGCGGATGGATTAATGGATGGCTGTATGGGTGGATGGATGCATGGATGGGTGCTGGGTGGGGGGTGGATGAATGCATGGATGGGTGCTGGGTGGGGGGTGGATGGATGCATGGAGGGGGGGGCATCCTCGTCTCCCCCGAACGTCTGCAGTACATCTATGGTACCTCCAGGGTAGCCATTCTGCATCACAAGTTCTCCTGGTCTTCTGAGTGGTCATCCACTGTACGCTCCAGATCATCAACATGCCCCGATCTCCTTAATGTTACACTTAAGGTCGTGAAGGCAGGCTTTGAATTACGTCTTGAGAGCCAATTTCAGACGTTATTTCCTGGAGGAAATTGTTCATGTAAGCCTGCCTGAGTGGCAGTCTCTGGGTCACCGGGCGTGGATGCGGTAGGAGAATTGATGGTAGCCATAGTCGGGGGCCTGATTTCAGCCACAAAGAAGTGACGGGCTGTCCCTAGGATGGCTGGTTGGGATGTCTTTGCCACGTGGAATGGCAGAGGGAAGGTCCGCATATTCAATAGCTGCGCGGATCCAGGACAGTCGTGGTATGATCCCCGTGTTAGAGATCTGCGAGGGGCTCCCTAAACAGTCCAATCTGGAGTAAGCGACAGGTGAGAAAGGCCCTGGAGAGAGCACCACAGCCAGAGCAGGCCTTCCACAGGTGACTACGCAGGGGCCCCAAGAGCCAAAGCGCAGTTTGTCACTGAGTCCAGAATAGTGAAAGCTAGGCCCTAAGGTAGGGCCATGGAGACAGCAGGAAAGTCAGACCCGTCGCCCCCCAATAGTGTTAGAGCGGTGCCAAAGTGCTGGGTCAACAAGCCCAATAGCTGCGACAGGTCAGCAGCATGGGAGGAGGGCAGTGCCAAAGGGGTGGGTGGCGAGCATGTGCAAAGGAACTATGAGAGACAATAAGTGAAGCCACGTGGAGCCCAGGAAGGAGTGAGGCTCAGTGGGGGCAAAGGCAGTGACACAGGGGTAAGGGTAGGGAGCAAAGCCCTCTGCACGGTTTGGCGTCCGAGCGCCCTGTACCTCTGGTGTAGGACCATGACGCCCGGCAAGCTCAGGTCGGTCCAGAGACCTCTCCTCTGGCCGTCATAGTGATGGTGGCAAGCTCCAGCCCAGGTCACAAGTGTCATTCGCTGATTTTTGCTTCCTTCTCGCAGCATCGCGTGGGGGCCGCAGCACAAAGCTGCAATCTTGTGCAGGCCACTCTGCTCTACAGGGGTCCAGGGAGCAATGTGCAGGCTCCCTGAGGCCACCCAGGAGCAGCGAGGAGATTTTAAACCTGGCACAAACATCGCGTTGTCATGTCACGCGATGTAACCGCTGCCATGTGACACGCTATCCAATGATATGCCCGCATTAGCGTCGCAACAACGTGTGATGCAAACTATAGCGATGTAAGCACCGTTGTGATGTAAATGACGCGCTGTAAACGCGCGCGAAATGAAAGTTCACAATGGATCGTCATACAACCATGAAATAGCCGGACGTACAGTATGAAGGGATATCTAAAAAACTGGCACAACTATGATGATGAGTATTATTATTCTTATTAATATTATTATTAGATTATTAGTATTAGTAGTAGTAGTAGCAGTGGTAGTAATAGTAAAGAAGACTTGTATATTGTACGAATAATGTGAAACTAAGTATGGGTGTCACATGGTCATACTTCTATAGAAATGTTGGCTGGTGTAGGATATCAGTAGTACATCTTTTTACTAGACTACTTTCTTGTTCTATTATGTTGGAAATTGTGTGGTTCAGTCTGATCTATATATTAAGGTTGTTATGCCACGTACTAATCACTGGGTGGGACTGTTGTTGTGAGGTGTGAGGCTCTACATTGTGAAAACTCAACTCTTGAGAAGATATCTTAATATATTTGTCTGGTTATCTCCAGTTTAATAGATCGCAGGTTAGGCAGGTATTCTCACATCTAGAGAGAGAAACCATGTCCACTTGTTTCTAACATAGTTTAGAAGATGTTACACCTATTTAATCTCTAGTTGAAAGTGGCTTGGTAGAGATATGCTATAGCCTCAACTGTAATGGGGGCAAATTGGTAGAACAGTCCTGTATTCTGACAACAGGGACGTTTTGATGAAATACTTTATGCTTTTATATCTACAGAGGGTGGATCTAGATGCAAGTTAATCTGAATTCATACTGGGGGTGGTTTTGGATGAGTTGGTCCGGATTCCCACTGGTAAGGAAAAGTCTGTATGGGGAAATGCACTGTTGTCTTGTTGTTCCTACGTAACAATAATGTTGAGGCATGAAGGGTTTTTTTTCTCACAAGTTTCATAGTCACCTCCAGTCTTCAGTCGAATGGCGTCATGATTCAAATATGTCTTTACAAGTTTACTTAAGGAAACGTTGTACAACTGCCACTAGTCTTATCTCTTGAAGAGGTTAGACAAGCACAGTGGCACTGTATTCCTACCAGAGGATAGGCAGCAGAGCCTTGGTGCTTTACTCTGTTGACAGGCTGGGTGTTAGGCAGATGAGTACAACTCCTCTAAGGGAAATTCTGCTGGCCCTCTGTCTTACCTCTGCTTTATCTCCATGTTCAATGTAGTGTCATATTTAGAGGAAAGACAGAGGAACATTTTTCTTAGAAAATGCGGATGGGTAACGGTGGCCTATAATATATTTGGAGAGAAGAATGTATTCACAGAGATGTCTCTCAATCTTACCTCGAGGGGAAGGTAGGTGTTCAAAGGTGGTCCTGCCTTGTTTTCAATGGTTGGTGGATTCGCTGGATCTGGATGGCGTGGCATTAGTTGATTGGAATCTATACCTTCTTGAGCTAAGAGCTGAGCGATATCCATACTCAAGAACAGCCTCCTCCTTCTGTATAGAGAACCAAGGAATTCTTAATGATATTCAAAATGTAAAGTTTTAAATGTAGTACTAAAGGTCAAGTGTTTAATAAGCTAGTGCGCAAAAGTCAAATGTTTATTTACCAAACACCCATGATTGCACTGAAACAGTCCAACTGAACACATATTTTAACAAAGGTTATCAAATGGTCTCTTTTTCACTGCATATACCAGAACAGTGTGTATCCCAGACAATGTACTGAAGAATGGTAAACAATTGTATTAACTGACTAGTGGTTGTAGCATACATAGTCTTTGGGCCTTTGTTTGAGAAGGGCACAAACAGGACAGCATGCTCCCACAGAACACTGTTTTCTGTACCATTTTCTGTGAGCTGCATCCCTATTTTGACGGCATTATAGAGAGATATTGCCAAGGACTGAATGACCATCCACTCTGTCATCAGAAATATCCATTTGACAGCAGTAATGCTGGCTGAAATAGGATGGCCACATAAATTAGGGGGAGGGGTTAGGGGTCTGATGGCATTTCTACCGATAACCCCCCCTGAACAACACTGCCGTTTCACCCATTGCAATCTCAACAGAAAACTGTGGAAAGGTCCCTGACCTGTTGTGATAACATTCCCACCTCATCAATGACTACAACTGTAGGTCGAGCCCAAGAAATGAGCTCGTCTCTGAGGTACATTTTTTGTATCCACATTTAAACTGTTTTTCAGGCTGAGGCCTGTGTCACCGGGGTGAGGAGTTAACCAAGCCAATGGGAAGTGTCATAGACACTTAGGGGAGGGGCGAAGAAAAAAGGGCGTAGTACTCACAGAGAGTAGTGGGGTGGGGAACTCTTAGGGAAAGGAATGAGAGCATATGCCACCATAGTAATTGTTTACATGCATCAGCTCATGACGTGCAGGCTATAGCCACTGTCAATGACAACTAACTACTACACAGCCAAGCAACTACAGATTTTGCAGCATGTCTGTAGAAGCAGTGCCTTCTCCACACCGGCCGATTGATGGAAAGGCTACCAAATGTTAAATTAATCCCTTTTACTTTAACAAAGTGCAGCAGGCCTACACTCTGGGAAGTAAAATAACTTGTTGGCAATCCTGGATGCAGCAGGAAAGACTACTGACTTCTCACTTTGCAACAGGATAGTCTGTGTTATTAACAGTGTACAGGAAAATCATCTAGGCCACCTTCTATCACACCCTGTCTCCTATGTGTAGCAAACAATTATATTTCTTATCTGCTGCACAAAAAGTCCAACATTCACATCCTTCAAAGATTGACATAATGTTGGACTATCGTTCACGCTCCAAGACAATGCGTGGAAAGTACTTGTTGCAGTGTAATGACTTCAGTTTAACAATGATATGAATCTATAAGGCATAGTGTCCAGCCATGTATACGCTCAACAGGGCAGACAGGACATACACATATTTTGAATGATATCCCACATACACCAAAATCTCAATAGCATCCTAACTCTGAACAAATTAAGATCATCTAGAAAGGAAGGAGAACCAATTCAGGAGGCCAATGAGTTCCCATCTGCAGAAAAGGGTATACGAAAAGGCACCAAGAAATAAAACATTCCCAAAATATGGGCATCTCAATCAGCAAGCAAGGGGAGAATATAGTCTATCATTTGAAGGCGGGCCACTCTCTGGAGCAAAGCCACCTTGATAGCAAATGGCACTTTCAGAGAATTGATATGGGTTTACTATTCAGAGGGCACTGCTTTCTCAATTAATTTAACAAGAAAGTGAGACAGTTAATTGAGTAAGATTGGAAAGTTCAGTGGGGTCCAGCCAGGCTTTCCTAAAGATTATAAAAAGTGGAGCTTAACCAAATTTCAAGGCTGGGGAAAAACCTTAAGGACTGAGTGGAATTCAATTGTGTCGTTTGTTTTTGAGGCCTTGGATCTTTTCCATGATTCTGAGGGGAATGCAAACAACATGTGAATTTATGAAATATGTAGTGCTGATATGTAGTATGTATCTGAATACCTTTTTGGGGGTGTCACCTAGTATGTCAGTACCAGTGATGCTTTGGCCAGTAAATTATTCAAAAGGTGAACCGTTCCCTGATCACTAAAGTGTGATATTCAGTCAATAAAATAATGAGAATCAACTACAAAAAATCGTTTTTTACAAAATGACAAATCTAAATTGCAGCAATCCATTGATAATGACTGATATATATGTTTACGTATCTAAACAAGGCAGACCAAGGAAGCTGAGCAGTTACACACACCTAATATATATTTCCTTGGTCTTAATGAATAGCTGGACATTCGGTACATGAATGGTTGTATTACATAGAAGAAAATCACGGTACCAAGAGGATTAATAACCATCGAAACTGACAAATATATTTTTCAATTGTACGTAAAATTATGAATAGCCATATAAATTTCCTACCAGTTTTAGGGCTTTTTGTATCTTTGTTAGTCTTTTCTGTTCAAAGGATTCAAAATGTACTCTGCATTGTCATTGAATAGTTGCCCTTTGTCGAAGTCGTTTTGGATTTTGCCAGTGGACCCCAGATATTTTACTTAGTGGTACTTCTGTGATCGGTGAGAAACCTCATCTTACATTTACTGATTGGCCCACAACTCACATGAACTAAGGATTCCACTGGTCTCCCAGTTGCACATGGCACTCCAACTGTCAATTATTCACAAGAAGAGGCAAGCCAGAACATTTTGAGATAGAATTCAATTGAAGACATAGATTTGGCACAATAGCAAGCACCATGCTATAGCCAAATTAATGTCAACTTCACAGTTTAAACATGCACTTAAAATATAAGAAATAATCATGAAGTAAAACAGTAAATCAAGCACTTCACTAACAATCTTTTAGATAAGACCACAGGTTAAAGAAACATTTAGCAAGGCTTTGGCTTGCCTACACATTGAATGTGGAATCAAAACCAAACAGATATTAGTATCGATCCAGCCTCAAGACATTTTTGTCCTACCTACATCTATTCCTGACTTTCAGTGGTTACCTGTCAATCTCTACTTTTCGAGGGCTCTGCCCTGGAACCACCTGATAGGGAAGCTGAACTTTAGGATTATAGGCTTGACCAGGGAAATCTGACTTCTGCTTCACTTCTGTGGTTGGTCCAAAAACCTGTTTATCCAGATATGGCTGCAAGTCTTGTGGAGACTGGAAAGTTGTGACTGCAAAATAAGCATCAGTGGAAACATATGAGCACTTCATAAATCAAGACTAGATTTAGCACAAAGGCTGGGTATGCAAGATCACTTTACCTTTTGGTGTATGTTGCTCTTTTTCCGCCTTCCAGATTAACTCCTGCTGCACCTCCGGCCCAGCATTTACATTCTAAAAGAAAAAAAGACTCATAATTCTGCAGACACTTGGACAACTCAGCAGTAAATATTTCTTGTTTTGTAATAGATTAAGCAAACTGATATTTTAAACAAAAGTATTATAGGTTCCAGGGAAAAGTTACACTCTTCTAGAAGATTATTTTGAATATTTTTGATGTCCACATGATGTCACATATGCCGCCCACTAGGCCCGGATTACACGTGTACTGGATTTGAGCGCGAGGTGGTCGGAGGATACGTTTCGAGCTTTTATCCCTACATCTGGATGTTCCACATTTTTCTCCCTGGAATGTCGAATTATATGTAGACCTGGAATTACCAGGTCTAATTCGATGCAGAATCCCCATTGCCAAAGAGATCTTTGCACTGCAGAGCCCTGAAGGAGGGATGTGGAAAGGGCATGAAGACAGGACTGAGCAATTCATGCTTCCTCCGTGCTGTCGCAGGGAGTCAGATATAGGCTGGCTTTATTTATGGCCACCTCCACTGGCCAATCCTCCTGCAATTTAACCAACTGGTAAAATCGCCCCCAGTATTCCCTCACCCAGAAAATCGAGGTGCAGTTGTGATCAGGCGGAGCACTATATCCGCCAGAGATCGGGTTGCAAGAACCACTGTTAAACAGGCGGAATACTTTAAAATGTTCATAAGAAAAAGGCTTTCTTTAGCGAGGTGTCCTGGCTAAGCACTCCTCCAACATGTCAGAATATATGATCACCGCTATTTCCCCACCCCTGGATTTACTGTTACCAAGTTTCCCAGTAATTCCAAGGACATGTTTCCATGCTAATTTCTGTATTTCTCCCCCCTGATATTTCATACTGAGATTTCAGCTGCTGTCCCCCAAATCATCTCGCTATTCTCAGTTAAGAGACCAGACTCAGAGCTACTTATTATTTTTGGGATACTGGCCCTTAACCAATGTGCTATCATCGTTGCTCCCCAAACGAGGTATCACTAATCACTACGGTCCATATTCACAAAGAATGTAGAAAATATAGATTTGCAGATCTGCACCCATGTTCAAGTGAAGATTTACTACTTTCAGCAATTCAGAAACATTTCCAGGGATATGCAAGGAAACTGCGTCCAGGGATATGCAAGGAAACTGCGAAAGGTGGAGGATTCCATGCATATCCCTAGGAAGGTAGTGTGACATTCCCAGAGGAATCCTATTCTCACAATACAGAGTTCTCTTCAGCGGAAAACTCTACAAAGGCCAAATAGAATCCCCTGAGAATAGGCATATTTTATTTCTCTTTGGGGGTAAAGTATTTTATCCAGAGGAAAAAACCCTTCTGCTACACCCCCACCAATTCTGTTCATGATATATATCACTTAAAAATCCAACCCTTTTCAGCATGAAAAAAGGAACGAAAATAATTTGTGAATGACAACAAACAGCCATGACTGTGGGTGTTCACAAACTTCCAATGCTAACTATACCTTGCAATGCTCAGTTTCCCATCCCTTGAGTGGGATTTATAGGTAAGGAGAACTCCACATTTGGGACATGTAAATGGGCTTACTCCTGCCAGAAATCCATTTGTGAATTTCTGGCAGGCATAAAAAGGTAAATTTAGTCGTACATCTATGTTTACAACCAAATTTACCTTAGTGAATATGGCCTTTTGCTTCCAAGTAGGAAAAGGCCCTCAATTTTATTGACCTGTTCATCACTCTTGTGTATCCCAACAAAGTGGATATTTTAAAACGCGATCGCATGTTTGCCGAACATCTGAAGTTTTGGGTGGAAGTACTTCACAGAAATATGTTGATTTTACACCTTCAAGTAATTATCGGTCTGTCTACGGACAGCTTACGCTGGGCGCCACAGCTCGTGTCATCAACCCCCAAAAGCATACAGAAAAACGTTGGATCCATCCTTTGGGTCACTGGTGGGAGGGCACCCTTTAGCCATTGCTTGGAAAAAGTATCGTTCACATTTTCAATTACCACAGAGGAGAATTGTTCTCTCACTGCTAGCAATTGAGTACTAGCTCTGATATTCCTCTAGCTTGAATAGTACTTCCTACACCCAGAGTAAGGATAGGGAAGTGAAGCATTCCCAAACTGCAATGGAGTCATATTTGTTCTCCAATGTTTCCACTCTCCTGTGGACACTGAAGTAAAGATGGCTTTACACCTAAATGTGTTTTTGCTCCTAAATGAGTCGCGTTCTACTAATCGTGTTCAACATGCTAGTGTGCACAAAAGGGATTGTGCACCATAATGTTCTTTCAAGCAAATGTGATGCCATAATGATGCACATCTTTCACACCTCGTATGACAACTTACTTACCTACAACGTACAACCTACATTATCTCTTTGTGCTAAGTACGTTTGAAACTATATGCCATACCAAGTCCTGCTCACATTGAGCCAAGGTTTATTTGCGCACCTAAACGTGATTTTTTCTTCTCCATATGTTTTTGCACCTGAAAGTGTCTCCACACTCCTCTATTAGTGTTGCATAACAAGCAATTTTGCACCTGCATGTGTTTGCACATTCCTGTTACTGTACACCAAGTGTAATGTAGCACCTTAATGTGATTTGTACTAACCAAAAGGGTTTCCACGCTCATGGAGATGTTGGACCTAGAAGTGTTTTTGCACATAAATATGCTTTTTCTTCTGAGATGTTTGAGCCATAAACTTTTTCCGCTCTCCAGTTGATGTTACACCAAGTGTGATGTTGCATCAAAAAGTGATTTTGTTCCTAAATGTGAAACCACAATGCTAATTTAGACCATGGGCAATATCCTAAGAGCAAGAATGACGTCTACCCAGAGCAACCCAGAAATATTAGGAAGAAGCCAAATACTGCTGGCGCCTACAAAACGCACACAGCAGGTGGCCTATGCACCAGAGATTCCACTTTGCTCCTTGCCTTTGTTTAGGAAGGTGAAGAATACAGTGGGCCATTCACAATGGAGCAGAGTGGGGGTCGTGCAGGTAGGGCATTTGACTCTTGCCTACTGAGAACATTTGCAGAAATATGAGAAGACTATGGGCACCCCAGGACAGATTCTCTCATATGCAGCCATTTGAAAGGCTATAATAGGGACTTAGGAACAAGCTCAATCTGAGCCATAGACAGATCAAGCATTTAAAATCCTTCTAACATGTGGCGGAGCGGAATATGGATACAAATGTATACAAAGCCATCAGAACAAAGCAAAGATTAGATCTCTTGCGCCTCAAAACTAATTGGATGGATGATTTGGAGAGTGAGCTCACCGACTGGGACTGGGCGACCACCCTCAGGTGTACCTGATAGATATCTAGAAATGCCTAACTAAAATTCATTCTATTTACTTTTCTATACAGAATCTATCTGAAACAGGCAAGATTGCATTGTTCGTTCCTTGCCGGTGGAGGATAGATATCACAGATATGCTGAGACGGGCGCAGAATTTTATCATATGATATGGCCCTGTAGTGCAGTCTTTTTGGGAGAAAAAGGTGAACTTTTTAGCAGAATGGACAAGAACACAGATTCCACACAAACCATGAACATGCATCCTGGGCCTACTATCTGTCGGTTCATTGATTTAGCACTGGAAATGGCCAAGAAGGGCATCGAAACCCACTGGAGTCAATCTTTGCTCCTTTAGTTCTCAAATGGCATTAAGAATTGAGGGTCCCACCCAGTGTGCCTCGTTTCGCCCCATAGCGCTCCTTAACTTGGATGCGAAGTTATATTCGACAATCTTGGCGCGTAGAATGCAGGATCTGTTACCAGCGATCATACACCCTGACCAGTCCGGGTTTATCAAGGGGCGCCAGACTCACGACAATACCCGCAGAGTTGTGCATCTCATTGAAAAGGCGGACAGGTTTCGCATTCCGGCGGTCCTGGTGGGGTTGGATGCCGAGAAGGCATTCGACCGTGTGGACTGGCGCTTCCTGTTTCATACGATGACGGCTTTTGGCTTTTCGGAAAAGTTCATTACCATGGTGAGGGCCAATTTTTGCAGTCCTAGATCTCGGGTGGGAATCAATGGCCACTTGTCTGCATTCTTCCCGCATTCCAGAGGCACTAGGCAGGGTTGCCCCCTTTCCCCTCTCCTGTTCGCGCTGAGCATTGAGCCCCTGGCGGTGGCGGTTAGGGAACATGAGGGTATTCGGGGCATTCCGTTCGCGGGAGAGAAGCACACGATCACGCTCTTCGCGGACGACGTACTTCTTTCCATTGCTGATCCTGAACGCTCGTTGCCTTGTGTTAGGGAGACCCTGCTGGAATATGAAGTGGTCGCAGGCTTCAAGGTTAATTACAGCAAGTCGCATGTCCTGAATCTCACTCTATCGCCTGCGGATGCGGAACGTTTGCGCACTTTGACGCCCTTAGCCTGGGCTGCTGACTCGCTTGTCTACTTGGGGGTCCACTTGACCCCCACTGTGGGCGGGCTATTCGCGGCTAATTTCCCCTCTTTGCTGGCAAAGACTAGAGCCGATTAGGACAAATGGAAACCTAAATTTCTATCGTGGCTGGGTAGAATCCATGCTGTGAAGATGGTCCTCCTTCCCAAATATTTGTACTTATTTCAGGCCCTCCCCATCCCTCTGGACGGCGACTTTTTTCGGCGCCTTAGAACGCAGATCTTGCGATTTGTGTGGCAAGGGGGCCGAGCGCGTTTGTCCTTTGCGTTACTACGTAGGCCGAGAGCCGAGGGCGGGGTGGGGCTTCCTGACCTCCAGCTTTATTACAAGGCGGCGCAACTGCGAATTTTAGTAGAATGGTCACAGCAGACGTCGGAGAAGCATTGGCTCCATATGGACCGGAGTGTGGCGGGGAGGTCGGTTTGGGACCTGGCTTGGAAGCCTAGGAGGGACCGCCCCTTAAATGCGTACATAAGTACGCCTACGGGTACTGTCCTGAAGGTGTGGGATACGCTGGTTGGGGACGACCGTTGGACTACGTTCCCCTCACCCTTCACGCCCTTGCACTTCAACCCGGCATTTCCGCCGGCTCAGCGAGAGGGGGCCTTCGATGTGTGGAGGGAGGGGGGATGTAGGGCTTTGACTCACCTGTTCCATGGTCAGGCCCCCCTCACTTTTGCAAACTGCGTGAGGGACTATGGGGTTCCCCAGAATGACCAATACCGTCATGCGCAACTGCTCCACTGGGCCACGTCGCCGGGGGTACTGGAGGCAGCCACGCGGCCACCCTCCACTTTTGAGGCCTTCCTGCTACGGACATCGGTGATGAAGGGGGTTATCTCCTTCATATATCAGCTCTTGCTTGGGTCGGCAGTCTCGCCTAGACCTAGGTATATGGACCAGTGGGAAGAGATGCTGGGGAGGACTGTCTTGGATGCTGAGTGGACGGCGTTATGGCGGGATATCTCGAAGTTTAATCATTCGCTTCACCTCAGGGAAGCCCACCTTAAGACTCTTATGCAATGGTATTTATGTCCGACCAGGCTACATCGCTTTTATCCGGCCGCCTCCGATAAATGTTGGAGGGGTTGCGGGTTTCTGGGGGACTTTCGCCACATCTGGTGGGACTGTCCGGTGATTCGGCCATATTGGGACGAGATTCTCTCGCACATTAAGGAACTGCTGCAGTATCCCATTGAGGACTCAATGGCCTCTGTCCTCCTGGGTCTCCGAGACCCCGGCCTAGAGCACCAGACCAAAGCGGACAAGAAGATTTTGTGGCTGTGCCTGGGTGCTGCCAAGCTTACACTGGCAGCTGCCTGGAAACAGAAGGAGGCACCGGCAATCTCGCTGTGGCACGCGCGCCTGTGGAAACTTCTGAGTTTGGAAAGAATGGCGGACGTCTTCCTTGGTAATTATAAGAACTTCCAATTCCAGTGGGGTCCGTTGGTGAATTTTCTGTCCAAGGGCTTACCATCCGCGGTCTGTCCCGCGTCCCTGAGGTCACTTCATTTATTTCAGGTCTAATTTTGTTGTCTGGAAGAGGTTTGGTTTGAGTGAGTCGCCACCGTGGGGGGAGGGAGTGGGCGGGGGGGGGGGGAGTTCTGTTTATTGGTATGTAGTTCACCGAGGAGCATGGCGAGGATGTCTGGCCTAGTTCTTTGGCCCTGCCGGCCTATGGACATGTTGGCTCGGCTATGTGTTGCACTTGTTGAGAGACTACCGCCATGGGCACATGCCGAGCACTGACTTTGCTTCTGTTATTACGAATTTGATGCTCTGTTGCTTTTGTTTTGCTCCCGGAAGGATCTTCTCGCGAGGTACTGATTTGCTCCCTGGTGAACTCCATGTGTGTACTGTTATTTTGAAAATGAAAATAAAAATTTTACACAAAAAAAAAGAATTGAGGGTTTGGGCTGAGGCAGAGGACTTGGTGAGACAGAAGCTGAATTACAAGCATGGAAGATCAACAAGAGACACCATCCTGTCCTGTTGAACCTAACTTTAAAATCTGACAACAATCCCCCATTAGCCACCCACCTCCTTTTTGAACGCCAACAAAAGAAGCCTAATGTGTTTAACCTGTAGCTGAACAAAGTGTGCATTCTAAAACTTTGGGTATCCAGTTTTAAGACTTTACCTATATCGATCAAATGGTTTGGAGTGTTCACAAATGTTCCTGTTGTAACGTGCACTCTTTCACCAAATTTGTAAGGGTTTTTGTTGCTCTTATGTATTTTAATTTAGGAAAATCATAAAATATATTTAAAAAACAATTAGGAAAAAGCTCATTTGGATGCACCCCAGCAAAAACACTTGATTGGCTGGAAGCTGCTGTGCTTCTCTACTTCTCTGTCTTCTTGTACACCTATAGCAGTCTGGGATTTGGCAAGCAAGGGTTGTGTTTTTGTGTTTTTTGAGTGATCATTTGAAAATACGGAATTCCAGCAAGAACCTTCAACTCGTCTCTACTGAAGGGGAAATAATTTATCTGAATTTTGTGACACCCACATCTCGTGACCAGCTGTCCAAGAGGAGAATTAAGAGAAGCCACCACTCCTTCCACTGGAGCTTTTGAGATTTGGGCCCATGACATTTCTTGACATTGGAATAGACTTATGTTATCTCAAAGTTTGAGCTGAGATTACTTGATTACCAAATCCATGTGGCCTGTTAGCAACCTTAAAGGAAGTTGTTTCAATGATTCCTTTGGTTGGCGGATTTGTTGGTGAGATTCATGGTGTTAGCAAATAACAAGCACTGCAGCATTTACCGTGGCTGCTGATCTAGCTAGCTACTCTTTGTCTGGGGAGTACCTGAGACACAGTTGTAGCACATTCCATTTGAGCGACAGTCACTAAGAACCTTGATCTCAGAACTACAAGTGACTTTACAGGAAGAGGAAGTTTCTAAAAGTGACGTTTCCACACTTTTTCTTGTCCACAAAAGATTGAAAGAATCTGTTGCAGCTTAGAGACTTAGTAAACCCAGTTTTGGGGGGCAACCACATTGCAAAGAGAATATTGCTAATTATCAGCATTACACTACAGTTAATATGGCCTGCACAGCTCAACGTTACAGCATTGATACTGCCTAAAATAAGCAGCAGTTCAACATGGGGTTATATCTCAGATGAAGAATGCTTCATTTGATGATTATCATTTTTATAGTGCAAATAAAACCTTCACTCTTTCTTAACTGGAGTTCTAGATGGACTTTCGTTAAGTTCTATTTGACAGTGCCATACTGTACCTCAGTTACTAACTAATACACACCACTTAGGCCAGGCGTTCTACTTGGGAGAAGTCAAATTCTCAGGTGGACTTCCACACCACTCAGTTAGAGTGGACGGACGTTCCCACACCTGGATCTCCAAGGTACAGAAACACTGGACCCAGTTCTACTGAGCAGTAAAAGTGCATGGGGAATGGGCTGGAGTGCAAGAAGGCCTGGTCCCCGTGGCTTGTCTCACCCCTACCCAGGCACAAAGGAGCATATAATGCTACCCCCGAACACAACACCCTCTCTATTCCCATCTGCACCCCTTCCTACATCATTGTCGCAGATATTTACAATTTGCTGTAGTACAGTCATTCCATAATCCATGGGTTTAATTCCTAATAGGTAGACATAAGTGCAGAGGTACCAGGAGGTAATGTAAATTATGGCCACCCGCAATCTCTGCACATATATCTGCCTAACTTGTAATTGAGGTCTTGGATTAAACCTTACCTTTTAGCTTTACTATGCTACAAGAGGCATGATCCAATGGCAGCGATTGACACATTTAAAAATAATAGTCACCTAAGTTCCTTGGGCATATTTGGTAAACACCAGTTATTCATTTACAAACCATCATGGAACAACTAATTGTACATTGTTCATACTGTCCAACTGCAAAGCATACCTGTTAACCTGGTGGTCTACAGTGCATAACCAAATAAGCAAAGATCGTTGAGACAGATCTCAGATTTCACAAAGAGACGTATTGTTGAAACATGTTTGATGACCCATCTTTAACAGCTTGAAGGGATCCCTTTTAATGGATCTGGGATTCTTGATCTTTTTTTAAATTAGAAGGTGTGGTCGCAGAGACACTTCCTTTCCCTTGAGGCTTCAATGCTATTTATATATATATATATTCTTTTAGCAAAACTAAATGTAGAGAGTTATAATACATAGTTATGTGAGCTAATAGACAGTGTATCAATTAATAACAAATTCCACTGTTACCACTAAAAAGGAGCTGGTAGAAAAACAACAGTGGAGCAAAAGTTGTATATGCTCTCGGGAGCAAACTTAGCTAGGAATAGGTCTGAAAACAGTAGAATTAGAAAACTACAATCAGATGGCTTTCTGCAAAGAATTAATAGCTCACCTCGTCAAACGGTGCTTCACTGACTAAGGTACTACTTCTCTTTATGTTCTGGTTTGTGCTCCTTTAAGCTATCATCTAATATTGCTATTCTCTAAAATGTTATGTGTAAATGCAAATATGTTCCATATAGTTTCTCGAATCAGTTATGTGTAAAGCCCTACGCTGCCAAGTGGCCAGGCTCAAGCTACATCAAATAACACAACTAGATAAATAAATACATACTGTAATTCAATATGAAAAAACATGAATCCACAGAATGAACACAGCACTGTAACACATGGCAGGAACATATCAATGTCTCATACTCACTCCCAGGACATCAGCGGCACCACGAGTCAGGATGTCTGAATAAAATCCTCGCTCTTTTATGACAGGATACTTCCTTTTGGATGCCCTCTTACTGGGGCTCGCATCTTGAACATCAGCCGCAGACACAATAACCTTGGCCGCTGGATGAGGCAGCATTGTGGTATGTGGATTGTAGGGCACCCGCCCCAGTGAGTGAGACAAGTTTCTTCTGTTTTTATCCATCTTGATTTTCCCTCAGTGAAGAAAGGCAAATGTACCTAGGAAGAAAATGGAAGGCATCAGTGCCTGCACTGCATTGAATAGCTTTAATCTCTGCTGGAACAAACTGTGAGGTACAAAGCAGATGGCACTCTTATTCAAAAAGATATTGGTTAAGGAAGCAAAAACACAAAATTAATCCAATGGATCAGAGCTTTTAAAACTGGGAAACTGGGAGTTCAGCAGTAGTGGACTTACATACAGCGCAAAGATCTAACATTTTAGAGCAAGCTAGGTACCTCACTAAAATTCTCAGCACAAACTATGTATATGCAACTTTTGCAGCAATGACAACACACTATTTACGGATCTGAATTTTAAAGTGCTACAGGAGACAAAGAATTATTACCATAATTTTGTTCCGGGTATCTCATAGCAGGCCACTACCTTACCTAATAAAATTGGACTACTCCATTACACCCTCTACAGAAGTAAAGAACCTAGGTGTGGATGCCAACATCTCACTCCAAACTTAGGTTAACCAACTGTTCAAGAGTGCATTGTTTACCAAGGTAATCCTATTAAGGACCTTCCCTTACCTGGGATTCAAATTCAGGGTCCCGGACTCAAGAGCTCTGGTCTTGTCATTAAGAGAATTGACGCTGTAATAATCTTTCAAGATACCTGGTCGGCAAATTACAAAACGTCCAAAATGCAGCACCTAGACAGATGTTAAACATGGGCATAAGTGACCACATATCCTGCACTCAAACTCTTGCACCAGTGCCCCATTTGTTACAAGAGCCTCATTCAAAGATCACTGCATTAGCCACCAGGGGATACATTAAACAGGAGAATCGCTCTACAATCATAACTAGGACTGTCTTGTCAAAGGAGGAACCTCAAATCCAGAATGGCCCTACTCTTGAGCACGGTCTTCTAAATTTAAAAAAAAAACATCATCAAGGAAATTATTATTCGCTGTAGATACATGCAAAATCTATCACACTTTCCCTACGAAAATGAGGATAATAGGTATAACTGTAGTTTCATGCAGCACTGCAATGGGGCATGCCTGCTAAAACACAACTGGAGCATACTTCCAACCCCGTCAAAAATTCCAGAAGAAATCCACGGGAAAAGTGTACTCATTTGCCATAGTAGGAAAATACCATGTGAGTGAACTATAGGAACAGGCTTGAACCGTGTAATACAGGGCATTTTCCAACTCCATGTCAAAAGAATGCATGTATCTGCATAATTAAAATCTTGCAGCATTATTTTATCAAGTAAGATTAAAGCACATACCATAAAATAGGAGCATTGAATATGTTGTATTGT
This sequence comes from Lissotriton helveticus, assembly GCF_964261635.1. Lineage (NCBI taxonomy): Eukaryota > Metazoa > Chordata > Amphibia > Caudata > Salamandridae > Lissotriton > Lissotriton helveticus. The sequence continues at coordinate 1,076,962,474 of NC_136070.1, read as the reverse complement.
CGGTCTTGAATGCTAGATGTAGAAGATGCAGGCCATTTTGATTTAAGCTGAACAGAGGAAAGGCCAAGGAGCCCTTATCTAAAAAAGTATCTTGCTGTGAGAACAAGGCGAGTTTAACAATAACTATAAATCGTAGCCCAACTTAATGTCTTCTAAAAGGAAAAAGTTCCTATCTAGGTCACCTGAAAATATAAATGGAAATATAATAATCAGATATTATCATACGAACCCCAAACTCTGAGAATGAATTTGCGAGCTCCCATTACAAACAGTTAACTCCCTGACATGTTCAGTTACCAAGATATTACTTTGGCCAATCAGAATGTCCTAGAAGTGTGATAAGAAGGTGGTTATGCATTTTTTGAAAGTAAACAATCAAAAATGAAATTACTAGGCTAGGGACCAAGTAAGAAGAAAGTATTTCACGAATAATCCTACTTGTCGGTATCCCCTATAATCTAGGGTCATTCTCCTTGTGAGTTTTCAGGTAGGACTCACCTGAGGATATCAGTAATAATTTTTCATTTTCATCTTTACTAAGGAACTGGGCGAATAGGCCCCCTAAGAGGAAGTTGGGGATCCCTTGCACTGAGGAATGCCCCAGACCCATATGGGCTTGCTTCTAAAAAGAGCAGAAAAATGTTGGCCTAACTCTGATGGCGGTGTGAGTTATTGATCTTACATTATCGCCCCACTAGTTTTTAACCCTACCTAATGTACCCCCTAATAAAGGCAAATAGGGCAGGATACATTAAAGTATTTTTAATTCTCTGACCTGTCCAGCAGCTTTTATCTAAGAACTCTCTACTGCACTGATACCAACGGGAGGTAGTGTCCACGCTGGAGGTACTGTCCTTCCAGGGTGGGGAGAGTTTGCTGATGATAAAGCATGACACAATTTTGTGTGTGAGGATTCCTCTTCCATGAGCATGATAGTCCCTCTCTTCAGCACTCACACAGGGTTTCTGTGACCGTCCAAGTAGGACGGTTTGGTTGTTTGTCTTTAGGTAAGAATACTAATCTCTATTCTACCTGCAGCTGCCATACTTTTTGTGGTAACAAGCCTGTATTTATGGCACGTGTAGCAGCCTCATTTGAGTGAGGCTGGCATAAGCGGTGTGACTTCAGACTGAATTGATCGGATAGTAATGTGAAAGTAATCAGCTACAGGACAAAGATGGCCTCTCTTGTTTACTGAGCGATGCCCAGCAGCGCAACACAACACTCACTATGCTTTGAAAAGGTCCACGGTGAAGAAATTATATTTTCCTCAACTAATGTTGATGAGTCACTCAGAGTACGATGACCCATCTCATGTTCTTGTTCACATTGTGAATACATCATATCTGGCTTGAACTGTAATGTGAGGGAGAAAGTAGATGTGCAAATTGCAGGAGAAATGATGCAGGCTATCTATATAAATGTTGAAACATTATTGGCAAGGATTAAATAAACAAAGGTTTGTGATGATGCTTAAATACTGTTGTGCCTTTAAACACAGAAAAGTATTTGTGGGAAGTTTAAGAGTGGGGCAGATGAGACACTGCAACATTTTCTAATGAAATAGAAGGTGCAGCTGCAAACGTGGACACCGAAGATGGAGTATGAAGGCTAGGTGGGATACTGGAAACAACACAAATGAGAGCCCATACTATGACTGCCACAAGATGATTGACTTCTTAGCTTTGACACGCTGGGGCTACCAACTGTTGCTCAATGGTCAATGACTAGCGCTGATCGGAGCATTGAACAGGAACATTTATGGTCCACTTGAAGACAACTGAATAAACACAATCTCAGTAAACTGGTGATCACAATCTCATCTTCAGGAGTGCAGTGCACAAGTAAATGTGGAAAAGGAAAATCTCGGTAAACAAGCCAACACGAATAAAATGGATAAGTATACAAAAGCTACATTCACCACAAAAGATTTGGGAGAGATGACCATGGGAGATACCACAGTATTGCGCAAGGAAATAGGCCCATCGTTAAAGACCCATTAGCAGCAATTGAACAGAACACACCAATGCAGACCAGAATAGAAACATTAGTAATTCATCTAAATCTGGAAAGGGCAGATCTGTGGAAGGTAGGTCTCTGAAAAGGCCATAGATGTGGCAGCATTTCAGCAGTAACATCACAGAACTATAAAGAAAAGTGGCAGGACTGGAGACACTGACAGGACAATAGAGACAAGAACTGAAGAGGTGGAGGAACGTACTTAAAAGAATAATATCTGCCTTGTGGTGTTCTCAGAGCAGGCTGATGGTCAAAAACTAAGAACTGTTCATGGAGAGATTTGATACTGCAAACTTTAAAACCGAGACGACTATCCAAACTGAGAGGTGGAAAGAGCCCAAAAGACCCAGGTCCCACCACTGAAGCTGGGAGCATCGTCAAAACTAATAGTTAACAGATTACTTAATCACAGACATCTAGAAGATCAGGCTATACACAATATTGAAAATGCATCATTGCTCCTGTTACCAGACTACATCCATGAAGTGCAAAGATGATTGTATCAAAATGTACAGAGTAAACTGAGAGACTTGGGATACAAGTATATGCTACTGCTACAGGGAAGACTGTTGGTGATGGATGGAAATAAAATCTTGCTTTTTATGGATCCGCAACAGGCCTGGGATGTTTCTGACAATATGGAACAAGAATGGAACTAGCCAATCACCACACTTTCAAGAAACAGACTGATAACCCTCCCCCCCTCCAAGATAGAGGCACGGTCAGGAATTGGAAGGACTGTAGGACAGCAAGACAGTACACTGGCAAAGGGTTGGGGCATGTCCACCATCAAAGATGTTGAGCAATCTCTTCTGGCAGCGCAATACACATGAGGATGCGAACAACCAAGTAACCAAAATGTCGAGGAATAAACATTGGGTCACGATCCATGGTAAACTGATTTGGCAAAGTATTTGTAAGTTCTAGGGTGGCATAGAGAGTCTAAGTGTAAAGAAAGAGGCAAATGGGTCATCATTCTGAACTTAATGCTGTAAAAGTTCTAGTGTGGTCACCTCTTCTAATTAAAGTAGAGTCACCTCTGTTGCCTCATCCTAGTTAACTCACTGGCTTGGGGCTAGATGGGAGGAGATCCCGTGCAAACAAAGAGTGTTTCAATATGCTTGAAAACTTTTGTGGATTTTAAACATTGAAAGTTATTTGGGGGAAGTGCATGGGTGGGGTGGGTGAGACACTGAAACGTTTTCTAACAAAATGCAGGCAGGGCCCTGCTCCAAACGAGACCACCTTAACTAAGTCCAAAGGGGAGGTATGATATCAGAAACAACACAAGTGAGAGACAAGACAATGACACATACAACAGAAGTAGGGGCCAGTTATTTAGCGAGAGGTATGGGTGGGAATATAATGAGAGAGGAGGACATGGGATATCGTCTGAGTTGAAATTAGTGTTAAGTTTATTACATGGATTTTCATATGTCTTAACTGCAGTTATGAAATATGAAGGGTGAGAATGTATTTCAAAAGACTGAGGGTGCATTCTGTGTTTCTGCAGGAGACACACATGATAGACAAGAAAGAAGCGTGCAAACGTTCGAAAGGAATCGAGGGGCAGTCTGTATCATGCTTCCTATATACTACACACCAGTGTTGAGATATGGATGGCATTTGAAATGGAGCCATGGGTAGGCATGTAAGAGTGAGGGTGCAGCTTTGACAACTGTGTGACTACAAGCCCCCTTCCCCTCCTGTGTAAAGCTCATAGGGCCTTAGTTAGGCACCCAACATATTGCTCTAAAGGAATATACCGATTAGGTATTGTATTTATGCATGTCTATATGCACATTCCACCTTCATAGTTATTAGGGAGACCAAAAAGGTTATAAAGGAGTGGTCAAAGGGATCAATCACTTTGGTCCTGACAAAAAGCCAACGGGAAGGCTTGAAACATGTAGACCAGGGAGAAAACCACTTATTATAGTGTACATTTCTCCTCTTCCCGTTTTTAACAATACCAGCCACAGGAAGTAATAAAGTCTAGGTTTCAAGTAGCCATGTATTTTTTAACTCACAACTTTCCTTGACACTTCTACTTTCACAATAATACATAGTAATCACTTCACAAAAGTGCTGCCACGTCTCAGTTGGTCGCAGCACGCCCCGTCCTGCAGCGGGCGGGAAGAACCCGAGGATGAAGCATGCCACCAAAGGGCCTTTTGGTGGGTGAGGGTTATTTTAAGAAAACTCATTGTTTTCCTTGACAAACAAGAAGCAACGACTGGAAGGATAGTAATTTCTTGACCTATGGCTGGACTTTATTTGTTTTTTTTCTCTAGCATTTGAAACACCAATTAAAGTTATGCATAAAATGTTAGACCCGGATGGTAGATATTCTATTGAGGGGCAAACTAGATGTGACATATGTATTACAGCTGGAGGTGTACACAACAAACAAAGATGATGGTAGTTTTTTCTCTAAGGTTGCAGGCTTGTGTGCTTCCTACCTGGCAGCACAGAAACAGTGAGCGGGTGATATTAACTACAGATGGGAAAAAGAACTAGTTAGGTACCCTGTAGGAGGCGAACGCCCATTTTTGAAAATGAAAAAAAAAAACGTCTTTGACTTAAATATGGTCAGTATGTAGCGACAACAACACATTGATCTGTAGGTATATTCATAGTACTCAACAGTACATAACAGGCACACACACTTGTATATATCAATCACTTTTGTGGACAGGTGTATCCACATTATATCCTGCTTGACACTACAGAGAGCAACTAAATGAAACAAGAATTACAGACACAGTTTGAACTAAATGGAAGAACAAGTACTAGCATGGGCAATGAGTGGGACAAAATGAAAACAGAGATACATGGTTATGCATAGGGGAAACATTTAGTATCAGACAAACAGAGGTAAAAGACCTTGAACAAAAAGAACACTTAAAGGCACTAGAGAAAGAACATGTCAGCAGAGCAGATATTATCACTGTACAATTAGTGATGGTAAAGGCAGGCTGACTTGCACTGACACTAGAATAATATAAAGTATGGGTGGATATGCACACCTACTTAAACTAAATTTGTTCAAAATTGAAAGTCTATTTGATAAAAATTTATCAATCTGTAAGCGTGCTGAACACTGGGGGAGGGTACCATCCCCCCTAAGTATAATGTGTCAGGAGAGACCCCGGAAAACCAAGGACTGTGTTCTGCACAGCTATGAGGCAAAAAAGCCTATAAACCCATTGTTGATCCTTGTGTATTTTTATTTGTGCTTTACACAATTTTCATTCCTTTATCAAGCATCATTATTTCAACATTTTTAAAATAAAGGTATTCAATAACCCACAACGTACAAGAAAAAATTCAAATGTATCATAACATTTTGTTCAAATAATATTCATATGTAAATCATAAGCAAAAAAAAACAAAAAAAACAATGCATTTCGGGTTCACTCTGAACCCTTCATCAGGGGTTGTAATAACATTTGTTGCAGTCGTAGTTCTTCAGGGAAGTGCGGTTCATGCTCTACAACAGAATTCACAATTTCAGATGGTTAAGACATGTACATCTCATGATTGAGAATAACCTCCACCAATATTCTCAGGGTTTGCATTATCCATAATATCGACAAGTGGGTGCAGCGTGAATCAAAAGAATTTGTCAACTATAGCTAGTGTCCCATATGTGACAGACCAAAGTGCCGATCAAATCGCATGGAAAAACAACTTACATCAAAAGCAACATGCGAATAAGCATAAGAAGCAAAAAAACTCCACCAAATAAAACACACTGTGCCTCGAACCTGGTAGTGAATGGAAGTGGAATTAAAAAAAACGAATTCTACAGATAAGTGCCTCCAAGTTATCAAAAATATGTGTAGTCATGTGTGTGCTAGATGCAACACTGATCACCAATTGCTGTGATTGTGACGAAACTCCATAAACACCAGGTGGCTCAACAAGTAATTTTCTAAATGAACATACCCTTGGAAAAACACGATTATAAATACCAAACTGTTCCAGAGAGCAATGCCTGTGTGGTAAGCGTTCACAGTCTGTATCAAGAATAGAACACTAAGTGTAAATTATAAAAACATAATTGTAAAGGTACAATATACACCCTGTCAAACACCGGGACGAAAAGTCTCCATCTTACCTAATGGTGTAAATCATGTGTTACGAAGGATCACCGACCAGCGTAATCGAGTGTTCACCTGAAAACAAATGTGAGGAACTAAGTTATCTAACCCTCCGAAGTAGTCGTAATTAAACACAACCTAAATATTTGTGTCACCACTAGAGATATCATCGATCTCTCACCTTTTCAAGTCTTCCTGAGCTCGCCAAAAAAATCCAAACTCCAACCGATTGTAAAGTCGCCGAACCTCTCGGTTAGCGGAAGTACCATTAGTACCATGACCCTGGCCATGTGACGTTAGTCATAGAAAACAGACTAAATCGACCATCTAACCTGTTCCAAAATGGCGGCCACCATAAGTTTCGATGCTGGAGTTCGAGACTCACCTAAGTGATCAAATGCTAATCGTGTTGTGATTTACTCTAAAATGTAAATAATGTAGGCAAAAAGGAAAAAGTAGTGACTGAAAAATAGTAATTAAAAGATACAAAGGAAGAGACCCCCTGTGTCCGTGTTCTGTACCCGTTGTTGATGTGTTATAGAGAATGCAATATTACCCCTTCCAGTCTATAGACTCAAATTAATCATAGAAAACACAACAATTCATAATGGTCATTGAGACCCCCCGGGATTAAGGTACCAAGTTTTTTTATCCATTCTATCTCTTTTCGAGCTAGGGTAGTGTGGATGTCTGTACCTGCGGATGGTGTAATGTGCTCTAAAATGGTGAATCTGAGTTGAGGAATGGTGTGAGCGTGGTTCACCCAATGAGCTGCCAGTGACGAGTTCATGTTTTTGTTCCTAATGCGGCTCTTATGTTCCACTATTCTGGTTTTTATTTTCCTGCTAGTCCTTCCAACATAAGCTAACCCACATGGACACTTTATGGCGTAAATGACATTTTACGTCGTACAATCCGATGTGTGTTTCAGAGATATGGGTTTTCCCGTCTTGGGATGTTGGAATTCTTTGCTTACAATTACATTGCCACATTGTCCGCAATTGTAGCACTTCCGCATCCCCTTGAATTGCACATGTTGTCTGATAGTTGTCTTTTTCAATACCTTCAACAGCAGAATACAGTTCACATCTGAGATTCAATCACAAAGGATACACTTTTTAGATATTGAAATTTCAAAAACTGAAAAAGGATTGGAAACCAAGGTTTATCATAAACCAATGGATGTGAACAGTGCACTACATTTTTCCAGCACACATTCCCTGTCGCTGAAACAACATTTACCTGTTTCTCAAATGATGCGAATCAAGAGAATAACCTCGGATGAGAACACATGTGAAACAGAGATAAAAGAACAAGAGAATAAATACAGGAGAAGAGGTTATCCGGAAAACACACTGAAGGAAGCCAAAAAGACTGTAGACAAAAAAAGTCGGGAGGAACTCTTAAAGAAACAGGTCAAATCCTCAGCCAAAAGAGAGGTTTTTGTGTTGAAACACTCATTTCAGGCTCCAAAAATCAAAGCCATCATACGGAAGAGATGGGAACTAATTGAAAATGAACCAGACTTTCACAACATCTTTACTCAACCACCACTATTTGCACACACTCGAGCACAAAACATGCGAGAATTGTTGAAAAAGACAACTAGTAGACAACATGTGCAATTCAAGGGGATGCGGAAGTTCTACAATTGCGGACAATGTGGCAATGTAATTGTAAGCAAAGAATTCCAACATCCCAAGACGGGAAAACCCATATCTCTGAAACACACATCGGATTGTACGACGGAAAATGTCATTTACGCCATAACGTGTCCATGTAGGTTAGCTTATGTTGGAAGGACTAGCAGGAAAATAAAAACCAGAATAGTGGAACATAAGAGCCGCATTAGGAACAAAATCATGAACTCGTCACTGGCAGCTCATTGGGTGAACCACGCTCACACCAAAATGTTGAAATAATGATGCCTGATAAAGGAATGAAAATTGTGTAAAGCACAAATAAAAATACACAAGGATCAACAATGGGTTTATAGGCTTTTTTGCCTCATAGCTGTGCAGAACACAGTCCTTGGTTTTCCGGGGTCTCTCCTAGAATAATATAAACATGGCTACATGAAGACAGAAAGCTGGACCTGGGAAATTGCTAACACCATTATTAACAAAATAGGAAACATGCACATAAATAATAGCATTGATGGACTCACTGGGTAGAACAGTATACAATCAAGAAGGGATCAAAACATATTATTTGAATACCTGAAAAGGCTATACAGTGCTAGGCAATGACTGACACTTTTGACTTCAAAATTGTTGCAAACGACCAAAGAGACTTCCTCAATATACCAATATCGAAGGCCATTAGCAATCTGAACAGGGTAACACATCAAGGAGAGACCCTGTTGAAGTATACAAAGAATTTGGGGACATACTGGTTGAAAAACTACAGAAGGTAGTAAAGGAGGAAGCAAAATGGAAAGAAATACACCCAGAGACTATGTGGGAGGCTAGGACAGTAAGGAATCCTTATGGAAAAAGTAAAGCTACCAATCATAAAGCACACAGACTCTTCAGCTGTTAAATATAGATACTAAAATCTTCGGTAAGGTGTTGGCCAATAGATTAAGACAGCAAAAATAAGTCCTGACCAATGTGGATTCCCACCATGTAGAAACCCTGGGCAGAAATTAAGGGAATTTTGCAGGTCATGGAATAAAGTGAAAAACACATTGCTAATGATTGTGTATTAGCATTATTGAATACGGAAAAACCTTTGACACAATTTCCAAAGTGCTGTTGGGGGCAATTTGTTTTTTTATTTAAAACTGCATTATAAAGCTGTAGAGTGACAGGATTAACTCATTTTGCAGTTTTGGATAGGTGCATTTTGGACACAAGCACGAGGCTAAAATGCCCACTGTCCCCAAGTTATTTACATTGAGGATAGGACCACTGGGCTGCTTGTTGAGTACTACGTTGGTACACTATGATGTTCAAATAAGGCATACCACACACATACTAGCGCATGCTGATGACATGCTTATATGCATACGAAATATTACACTTTCTTTACCATTATTGCTTATCTACATAATAAATCTCCACTATTGCTAGAATGGGTGAAAGAATTTGGAAGACTACTTACTTCTTACATTAAATTGGGATACATTCCTGTTATCCCTAATCACTACGGGGGTGGGGCAAAAGAAGCTGCAATTGCCCCATTACTACCCATTAAATAGCATAGTTTGGTGGAAAGGATAAAAACCTGTAGAAATTATCATGGGGGGAGGAGAAGGAAAAGAGTGAGCCTTACTGTATTGCAAAGGAGCAGAAACGAGGGAGGGATGCCACTCCCACAAATGGAGAGTAATTGTCTGGTTTGCTAACTAGAATACTTTATGACATGATTTTCAAAGGAAGGAAGACTAGATACAACATTGCTTTTGAGATGGTGGAAGACTATGATGTTATGTTCTGAGGTTAGTCCCATGGAGCAAAGCTGCTCATTTCTTACATTGTACTCTTTTTCACTTTAAGATTTCGGCTGTAAACCTTTGCACATATTTGTATACACGAAAATGATGGATTTGTTTCTCTGAAACTACTTTGTTCACACATCTAACTTCGTACAACATTATCACGATGCCTCAAACATCTTGTTCAAGGCCTCTTTACACACTGTAAAAATGTCATTCTGTCTTCATCAGCAAGACGACAGTTATCTACATATCTATAACATCGCGAATCTACAACGTACATCGCAAGACTGCTTTCTATTATAAATAATGAGCTTCCCAATAGATTAGCAGAGGAGGCACTTCAGCTGACACCGAAGGTCCCTGCATGCTGAGATTTCACCACACAGAGGTCTGACATTTCATAAGGGGTGTTAAGTTTGTGATCAAGACAGGTTCCTTCACGCTATCCCATCAGGTAATGGGGTTGAATAGTCCCTTGGGTGTGGGGATTCTTAGCTCTACACCTACACACACTCTAGGTACACTTAGAGTAGAGTTCGCATAGTAGGAGTAAGCTAGAATACTGTCTTGTAGCATATGCCTGGATATATACATTGTTTAGCGCCATGGTAGAACTATATCTACTATTTACGCTTTTGGTGCTTGTAATCACTTTCATATGCTTCTGTCTCCTAATCATTGCAGCATGCGTAAGTGTATTTTATGCAAGAATAACATTGGTTCAATAAATCTTATTGAAAACGTCCCACAGTGTATTCTATATATGTTTCTCTAAGAATAAGTGAGCATGAGTGACTGAGTGAAAGGTTCTGATCTGTATCCACGATCCCTGAGGTGTCAGGGTTGTCATGTTCAGTGGTCGCCAGAAACTATTTGGTGGCACTGTGAGCTAGCTGGTCTCTAGGCCAACATATCCTGTGGGGGTGCCCGTAATCAATCTAGGCACCCCACCCAAAGTTTATGTTATCCTAAAAACACGCAGATCCTAGGAATTAATATTAACTACCCGACAATGACTTGCACCAACTTTTGTTCACTGTCAACACTCTAGATGGCAGTACACCTTAAATGGTCAAACTGGCCCAGAAGTAAAGGAAACAAGTTTGTAATAAAATTCTAATAAAAAACTGTTATGCACCGGAAACAAAAGTTACAACAGTTTTACAGGCCCCAGAAGACATGAATTTTCTGCCATGGAACGAGGGGGGACTCCAGTAAATTGGGAAATTAGTCTTCAGTAGCAAAATGCTCACATATAGGAAAGCACAGAATATATTTTGAGTCACAAACACTCATATTTCACAGTATGCAAGGCCATGAAAGATGGATAAAAACACATGGGAGGCGTGGCTGGCAGCCGACGGGAATGGCTGCCTAGCAGAGGAGCTCCGTGGTAGACGAGACCCCATCTCAATATCCTTCCATTAATCCGTGGCCTTAGCTGCTCAGGCGATTGCTTTCACGAAGGGACTCCAAGCGGCGTCCCCCGCCGAAACCCCGGTGTTAATCCGACACCGGCATCTGCCCCGCGGTGAAGTGCCTGCCTGCGGCCTGCTTGCATCGTGCCTGTCCTGAAAGCCCTATCCAGCCGGAAGTGAACGGACGCCAGGGGACCGGACCGGAAGTTCCCGCTTCGGGACTCCGACCGTCGCCCGGAGGAACCATCCTGCTTCGGACGGCGGACGTGAACACCGGTGACGGCGCGCCTCTGAGGTGGGTCGCCCCCCCCCCCCCTGCCCTGGACTTGGTTGTGATCGAGGGGGCCGGTGGAGAACATCCTGAGGCCGGGGAAACGACCACACCGGTGACGGCGAGTGAGGCTGCCGCTCTGGCTTGGAGCCTACACCTGATCCTCCCCTCGCCACCCCTGCCACCGTCTACACTGCCGGCGGGAGGTGGGAAATCCACTGACACTGTGACGGGGCGAGCCCGACCATTTGCTGCCCGGCGTGCCGTCCCTCCTGCGGCGCCGACCTCGCATACACTACTGCTGGGCCCGAGACCGCGCTGGTGAGCTGGCGACCTGCCGGATTCGTGCCGGGGGCCACCAACGTGCAGGCTCTGTAACAAGGGCACCAACCCGTTCTACGCTCCTGATGCAGCTCTGAGGGAGTGCATTGAACCCGAGAGGATATCCCACTGCATGCAGAGCGGGGACTTACCATTGTGTGCACCCTCATCCCCCAGAGACTTTGATTGCCCGTGGTGTCGGTGAGAACGCTGTGGCGTAGAGGCCTGCGCGTCACGAGGCGCTCTGCATTGGGGTTCCCATCTGTCCGAACCTCGTCACGCCCTGTTTTGTCGCCGTTCACTACATCGGCCGACCTTGGAATAAGGGGATCCCACCCACTGAGCCAGAGCCTAACACTCGTCGGCGGACCGTCCTACTTGCACGCCCGACCCTCAGAGGGCCAAATCTCTATCAGGACACTAGCCGGGGCTGACACGCCTGACGGCCCCCGTGAGGCCGCTGGAATGGCGGGAAAAGGAACGCGGCACAACGCGGCTCAGTCGAGACTGGACAAATTCGCGTTCGAGAAGGCCCCCTCGCAACACCCGGAAGGACGCTCATCCGCAGGCAAGAGCCCCGAAGGTGACGGAGGGAAAAAGGTGACACTCAAAGACTTAATGAGGACGCTCACTAATGTCCAGACTACGGTGGGGGCCATCTCCTCGGACGTCGGCTTACTGAGGGCGGACCTACACAAGATGACCGAGAGGGTGGCACAGGTTGAAGTGGTCACGAAATCCCTGGTTGAGGACACCTCCGAACTACAGCTGGCCATGGAACGGATGGAGGCGGTCACTAAGAAACTGCAGGACAAGCTGGACGATCAGGAGGGGCTGGCTAGGCGTAACAATGTCCGAATCCTTGGACTACCGGAATCGGAAGGCAAACGGGCGATGGACCTTTACATAGAAGACCTTATCAAGACAGAACTGAGACCAAAAGGTCTGTCGAACTTCTTTTCAGTGGAGAGAGCGCACAGGGTCCCAGGTGGAACACCGAAACCGGGAGCAGCACCAAGACCTGTCTTGGCCAGGCTGTTTAATTTTCGAGACAGGGATGTCATACTCCAAGCGGCCCGAAATGCCCCGCCCATCAAAATACAAAACTCTACGTTGGCCTTCTTTCCTGACTATACGGCCGAGGTGGCCCGGCGCCGCAAAACCTTCCTCGAGGTAAAAAAGGCCTTACGAGCAAAGGAATTGCCCTACTCGATGCTGTTCCCGGCGAAACTTAGGGTCGTGGATAATCATAAAGCTTGGTTTTTTGATACCCCGGAGGCGGCGTGGGACTGGCTGGATGGTTGGCGTCGAGTGGAGGGGAATGGACGCACGGGCAGAGGCCAGCGTAATCAACGCTTCGAGAGTGCAGGAACTCCACCAGCGACGGCCGGAGAAAATCATGACAAGGCGCTGGAGGAGGGACCGGAAGCCGACGAACTATGTCCTGATATATAAGTTCCTTATTAGCACAGTCTTCTCCACAGGTGACCACGTGAGGTGAAAAGGCTGCCGTTGCACTATGACCAAGAAGAGCAGAATGTGACTGATGGGGTCACTAGTACCACGGAACACTTACCCCGCAAGGAAGTACATTGGGGGGAAATGGGAGCAGGCACTCTGCTAAGTTGGGGGAGCGGGCGGTTTTATGTCCGTATAGCAGGGAGGCAGGGAGGGGGGATGGGCGGGGGGGGTTGTTTGCCAAGTTTTATTGTTCTCTTATCAGTCTCATGTTTTTCCTAGGGTTATATGTACACACGACCACAAGACACTTACTCTGGAACCAGTGCACACTGCTGGGTCCTCCACGCCAGCATGGGCGGGTCTACCTAGTACGCCTGGTGCTCTCTATAGGCCACCTAGCTCGACAGGGAGAGGGTTTTGTAGCCGCTCTTAGCACTACTCGGTACGATAGCTGGTATTGGACCCCTGACAGAGTTTCTTATTCAGGGACACTGCCGCCCTGGCACTTAGTAAACAGTGTATGTTCGTTAGTTAGGTCCCGAAGTCTCAATAGTCGCAGATTCCTGTATGGGCTGACTCTGCACACTGGCGCAGGACACTCTCTGTATTGTTTCTACACAGGGCCAGGCACTCTGCATCACTGCAGTCAAGGCTTCCCATACTCAATGTTGCTGGCCCCCGGTCCGAATGCTATATCCAAAGTTCCTGACACACAAGAGCACCTGCGGTCATGGCTAACCAAGACCTTTTAACGCCTCGCCCACACTTACAACCACTGGTAACTGCCCCGCTTACTATCATCTCTTGGAATGTCAATGGGCTGGGCCACAAGATTAAACGGGGCTTGGTCCTCCAATTCCTTAAGAGAAAGGCCCCGACAATAGTATTGCTCCAGGAGACACATCTGGTGGGAACAACCTGTCAGGCCCTTAACCGCTGGGGATTTAAAATGGTCACGCACGCAGAATTCTCCTCGGGTTCACGTGGGGTTGGTATCCTGGTTTCCAAAAATTCACCCCTACTTATCAAGCACACGTGGGCTGATGACCAGGGACGCTTTGCAGCGATCAGTTGCCAATGGGAGGGACGGCCATATAATATACTGACAGTGTACATCCCCCCTGCGTTACATCAAGGTGCCTTCCAAGACCTGGGTAATTTACTGCTTGGACTCCCGGAGGGGGAACTAATTATTGGTGGCGACTTCAATGCGGTGCCGGACGCTGCTGTGGACCGACAGCCTCCTCGTGAGGCTACCAGAGCAGACCACCTGTTCCGGGAATTCTTAGATGCCTTGGGACTGGTGGATGTATGGAGACTCAAACATCCCCGGGATCGACATTACACATTTATTTCGGGGGTACATGGTAGTCTTTCCCGGCTGGACTACTTACTGACACTAGCCGTTCCCCCAGAAAAGATTGCGTCCATAGAACATCTACCGCGGGGGATCTCTGACCATTCCCCAGTGCTACTCACCTACACAGTGCACCCCACCAGACGACAACGAATTTATCCGATCTATCCTGGGTATCTTAAAAATACTACCATTGCTAAAGCACTCAAAACAGCTACCACGAATTACTTCAAGGACAATGTGGGCTCGGTCGAATCACCGTCGGTACTATGGGAGGCATACAAAACAGTGGTCCGGGGGCAAGCCATCTCCACTATCACTAGGCATAAAAGGGCACAGAAGGCAACCATAGAATCGCTCGAGACAGCGGTCCAGACCGCGGAGTTGGCACACGCCTCTGACCCCACGGAGGACACAGCACACACGCTGACGTTAGCTTCCCAGGAATTCAGATCGTACGCAGAAGACATGACAAAGACAAGGTTAACTGACACGTTACACAGGGTCTATGAATTAGGAGATAAGACTGGGAAAATGCTCGCATGGATTGAAAGAAAGGAAAGGGCGAGTAGGTGGATAGCCGCACTGACACTCTCAGACGGTACTTGCACAACCTCTCCCCCTGACATAGTGGAGGAACTAGCTTCCTACTATGAATCAGTGTATAAAGCACGTGCGGAAGTGTCAGAAGACGACTGCACGCAATTCCTACATGACATTCCTCTCTCCACACTCTCACAGGAAGATGTGCAATCCCTAGAGGATGGTCTGACGGGGGAGGAGTTGGGGGCGGCCCTAGCAGCCCTAAACACTGGAAAGGCGATGGGACCCAACGGTCTACCGATCGAACTCTATAAGACACTGTCATCGACCCTTACCCAACATATGCTTCCCATGTACACTGACTGCTTGGAACGGGGCTCCCTCTCGCCGGATCAGAGGTTGGCCACTATTGTCACTATACACAAGCCTGGTAAGCCACCTGACCTGACTTCCTCATACCGGCCGATCTCACTGATGAACGCAGATGCAAAAGTGCTAGCGAAACTCCTGGCCCTACGTCTACAACCTCACCTCACAACTCTGGTACACCCAGACCAATCAGGCTTTATGCCTGGGCGTAATACCTCCCTTAATTTGCGGAGACTAAACGGAATACTTCACCGCATTCCCTTACTCCGGGAGGATGCCGCAATTCTCTCATTAGACGCTACCATGGCGTTCGATCTTGTGGAGTGGCCCTTCCTTTTTGCGGTACTCAAGAAGATGGGCTTTGGCCCTAACTTCTGTGGCTGGGTTAGACTCCTTTATACAGCACCCTTGGCACAGATCATTGCGAATGGGCACACGTCACGCGTGATCACATTGGGTCGTGGCACCCGCCAGGGCTGCCCCCTGTCCCCACTATTATTCGCCCTCATACTTGAGCCGCTAGCGGTGAAAATCCGTATGGATCCACAGATCCGAGGCATCTCGTGGGGAGAGGGCTGGGAAGACCGCATCTCCCTCTATGCGGATGACGTACTGCTATATTTGACGTCTCCAACCCCGTCCCTAGCGACGCTAATGGCCATACTTAAGACCTATGGCGACGTCTCGGGGTATACCATTAACTGGGCCAAGTCGCTCCTGTATGTATTACGCGGTTCGACGCCCATGCTGCCACATGGCTGCACCTTGCAAACGGTATCCAGAGGGTTTAAATATCTCGGGATATACATCACCCCAGAGGAGACAGTCTTTATGGAAGAAAACCTACTGAAACCTCTACAGAGGCTAAAGTCGGATGTGAAGCACTGGCGTTCCCTTCCTCTGACTCTACTGGGCAGGGCGGCCCTCTTTAAGATGCTCTCACTCCCAAGACTCCTCTATGCATTACAAAACACCCCATTCCCGGTCCCTCTCACATATTTGAAGTCGATCGATGCTGAGATCGCCGCACTCTTATGGGACGGTAAGCCGGCCCGTATAGCGCAGGCTAAATTGTCACGTAGTTGGTATGACGGGGGCATTGCCTTGCCGAACGTCAAGCTATACTACTGGGCAGCTCAACTTATGGTAGTGAACCAATGGCTGCATGCCCCGCAACGGGATCCGGCCTACGCCCTTGACAGGACCGTTCTCCCCCCAGACAAACTTATGAAGGCACTATACTCAGTCAAGCGCCGGCACACACTCACGGGCCCTACGGCACACACAATCAAAATTTGGCATACTGCACAGAGAGCTCTAGGATGGGAGGGAGTCCTTATGCTGGCCACACCGCTCTGGGATACCCCCAAACTTGGCACACTGTCGAACTCGAAAGGTTTCAGTCAATGGGATCTAATTGGCATATCGACAATCGGAGACCTATGGATAAGGGGGGGGGGGGTTATTTCATTCCCAGCCCTGCGAGAGAAGTATGGAATGGGGGCAAATGAACACTATAGGTATGCACAAATCAAACACGCCTTGCAGGGAGCCATCCCATCTGACTCAACCCTTGCCGCATCCTCCCCCCTGGAGGATAGACTCCTCACTGACCACTTAGATAAGAAGGCGATCTCCCTTACATATCGGAAGCTCGTCAATAATCTCCCTGACCCCACGGTAGTCCTCCGTAGCAGATGGGAGGTGGATCTGGGAGACATAGCTGATGAGGACTGGTTACATGCACTGGCCTCGCCCAGGGAGACCACCATACCTTCACGACTGAAACTGGTTCAATTAAAGATACTACATAGGGTGTATTATTCCCGTACTCTACTACATAAACTGGGGCGTACCCCGGAACCTACCTGCCTCGGAGGTTGTGGATCCCCAGGGACTTTTTATCATATTTTATGGGATTGCCCCAAAATACAATCTTATTGGGAGGAAGTGTTGTTTGAGATATCGGAGGCAACGGGGGTTGTGCTACAGAATGACCCTAAGTGTTGTATACTAAACATTTGGTCTCCTACTGATATGAACAAGGGATTGCAACTCTGGGCGGCACTGGGTATGGCCATTGCAAAGCGTAACATTGCTAGGAGATGGGGATCTGGTGTGAAACCCTCATGTACTCGATGGTGTAATGATATGGACTCAGCAATGGTAGCGGAAAGGGCAGTATATGTGCATAGAGGGTGCCCTAAAAAATGGTCGAGAATATGGACTAATTGGAATGAATATCGAGGGAACCTATGTGAGCCCCCGGAGGAACTGCTAGATCCTGATGATGACCCATAGAGGGAGTGCTACAGTGTCTTTGCTATATGATAGCCTTCTGTGTGTTTTGGGGGCATGGCGGGGATGTCTTTGGAAAAAGTGTGATGAGGAACGATCTAAGTCGCTGCGATATATACTGTGTAACTTGGAGTACATCTGGAGGGGGGACATGGTTGCAATTACGAGATGTGCCGTACTAGGCGGGGGGAGGCGCAGGGAGTGCCAGACAAGGCTAGTGATGTGGCTTGTGAAGGGGACTGTCTTCATAATATGATGATGTGCTTAGGATCCGATTGAAAATGCTTGGCTAATGTAACCCTGTAGGATGTTGATAATGACTGGTGCAATCCTGATTCTCATAGAGACAAGTTACGGTTGTTTATTATAAAATGAGACGGACTAGGTCTGTGAACATTATTATCCGAAGGTATTCAGATGTTATTTACACGATTTACGACTTGGCAAGGATGGCCGTTACCATTGCATTGATGTTTAGATACTTTACGTTTGATAAATAGCGGCCAGCCTCCGGGTTGTGTGCAAGACGCTGTGTATTTCTGAAACTTTAATAAACGTTTAAAAAAAAAAAAAAAAAAAAAAAAAACACATGGGTACAGTTCCACAAGATCCCAATATTACCCCATATATCACGTTATCAGGGACATGACATGCACTAGAAAATTGATTACATGACTATAAGAGCTATAAGAGAAGACAGACCAAGCACACAACTAAGGGTAAAATTGAGATAGTCCCTGTCTTATATGGAGCAACTATCTGAGAAAGACTGGGTGAAGCCCGCAGAGTGCAATTGGAGATCTCCAGCAATACTAGGTTTAATGTGACAGAGTTCAATGTCTTGCAAAGGACTTCCATGACATCAACACTACTGAACAATGTTCAGTATTAAATTAGTCATATTCCTTAAATGCACTCAAAGTGGTGCTAACTTCAATCACATGATATGGGGTTGCACAAAGATTGCTGTAGTCTGGATAGAAGTATGTAACAAATTAGAAACATAAGTGCAGGTAACAATCCAATAAGCAATGGGATCAATACTGCTGGCTATAAATGCATTTAAAATTAAAACAATTGAAATTAACCCCCAGCCCCCCTCAACCCCGAAGAGTTTTACGAAGAAGTTGAGCGAAGCAATGAGAACAAACTAAAGATGAAACCTGGCAAAAACAACAGACACTAGCACTGGACCCATTGGTTCAAAAATAAATTCTAGTCAGGAAATTACAACACAGCAATCTATAAAACAGCAGAACTTGCAGATGATATTCTGTGCTCTGAAGCTCTGAAAAACCTTTCCCTGCACTGGTCCTAAAACATTCTCACAGTCTCAGGCTTTAAGGTAAACTACTCTAAGTCCATTGGACATGGAAAACTAAAAACTGATCAGATTTATCAGCACCATGTAAGCCTGTGGATTGACCCCGACTTCAGGGCATTTGGAATATTTGGGTATTAAAATCGACGCAAAAGTGGACAACCTTTACGAAGTAAATATCGTCCAATTGCTAAACATGTTCTTTAAAGATTTATATCACTGGGAAAACTAGAAATATCCCAGTTTAGTCGCATAGCCGCTATCAACATTAACTTTATCCCGGGAATACTGTACTATACAGAAACCTTACTACTGATAATCCCAGAGGAAGTTATAAAAAGAATCCAAGGCAAATGAACAGCATTCACATTGGAAGGAATGAACCACAGCGTCTCCAAGACACTATTACATAAAGGGAAGTATTAGAATGGGCTGGTGTTTCCTTACATTGTAAAATACATACAAGCTGCGTAATTAAGGCACATAAAACACCTCACAACACCACACAGTAGCAACTTATGGTTAGAAGCTGAACAGGCACATTCACCAAACACAATACATATTCTACCCATGGGGCCACCCCATGGGATAACAGCAGATAAATTACAACACCCTACTCGAACTGGACCCCAGCACTATAAATACAGTAGTCTAGAGAGGAGTGACAACATACTCCTCCCCAATGTCACCCGTGTTGTACAATCCAGATTTCACTCCCAGGTACCAAAATAAGGAATTTATTAATAGACTGCCTCACGGTGAGGCATATTGGAAGATGTTTATGAAAAAGGAAGACCTAGAAGCTTGCCTCCCTACCTTCACAAATAGCAAATTTATAGAGAAGACACCTGTAAATATAATCAGATGATGCACTGGGCAGGAAAGGGAGACCAGAAAATAGCAGCGATTAGAAAGTTAGGGCTATAGAAGCTCAATTAAAAGAGCATGCTACAAAAATGTGTATGTAATAATCGATGTTGAGGGAAAAAGAAGCTATGATCCATTCAGCTTCCAGAGGTTACAGTAATAATCAGGGGGAGAATGGACCACTTAATATAAGTGGTTCATTCTCCCCCTGATTATTACTACAAAATGTGTAACCTTCTTATACACTTGACCAACCTATACAACTCATCTAAAACATTATATGCAGCAAACTGGGAAAACATAATTAGGCTCAGAAATAGATGGTAATCCTTTGATGAATGCCTGTTCCAGAGCCTCTTCCTCATCTACTTACAGCAAATATAATGAAAACACCTATAAAATCCTGACAGGATGGGAGACGACCTTTACTACGCTGGAGTTTCACCGCGGTAGGTTTACAATGCGGGCTTTACAACGGAAATCGTTTCAACGACTTGCGCTGGATGGCGCTGTAAGCTAAGGAATAGTACGGTTTACTATTCAAACACCTTCCCTACTGTACGTACACTTGTGTTGGAATAGTAAATTGTACTATCCCTAAGTCCAGTGCCCTCCAGCGCAAGTCGTTGAAACGACTTGCGTTTTAAAGTCCACATTGTAATATATTGCGATCAACATTATCGCGTAGTATCGTCATACATTCGACAGGATGGTACTTATCCCTGTTCGCCTATGTTTGAAAACCCAATCCTGTTAGCTAACTTGCAATGCAGGAGGCACTATGACACATGATGTAGATAATAAAATCTGTTAAATTGAAATACAACTCCCTTATATTATTGCTTGGCGATACTGGGAAAATAACCACTAACCAATACAACGGGCAAACTTCTCACTCAACAGCTCATAGCAACTAGGCTTACTTACAATTGCCCATTCCTGGGAACTACCCTGAACCCCTCGTTAATATGTAGTAGTCAAAACTATGGTCTATATACGCCATGAAAAAACTCATGATGATAGTCCATAACAAAATAGATCAATTTCATAAGATTTGGACACCCTCTCACATATATATAAAAACACAAGGTCCCTTTGGAGCTGCCCAGGCCATATGTCTGCAAACTTTCACAGATCAAGAATATGCAGACCTAGTTCCTCTTTAGAATTATCTATCCTGGATATAAAAGCAACCAACTAAATCATTAGGCATCCTAATTGTACTTATGTAATGACTTAAATGCTCTTTAGTTAATCTGAATCAGGAATTAAGTCTAATTATTTACATATATCAAATGTATAGTGCTACTCATGTAAAACAAGTGGAGATTGTGTACTGGTGTTTCACTGCAAATACAGTCCTCCATATGTATGTACCTGACAAACTGTTTAAATAGATTTGGAGAGAAAAGAGGGGGTGTGGACGCAGAGGCCAAGATGGCAGACATGTTTTAGAAATGCGCCTGGACCTCCTCGCGCATTCATTGCCATCCTGCCGCTGCTGAACATCAAAACACACCGTCTCCCAGCTACTCTGTAGCCCCACACCCTCAGTGCAACTGTGGTGCTGACAGGAGGCTAAATTGTCCATTGACTGTTGGAGCACATGATGGAGCCACCGCCTGGCGCACTCAGCAACATGGCGGCTGCCTGATCTCCATGGTGAGGCCCTGCTTGCAGGAACTAGGGGCTCCCAGATTGGAGTGACCTACGGACTGACCCAATTGTGGGCTTCCATTCCTGTGTTTCGATGTCTGGAGGTCAGTTAACCTACTGAGCGGAGGAAGGAGAGGAGCATCATGAGTGTGGACTCACTCATTTATTTATTTATTTTTATTTATTAAAGTTTTGTATAGCGCTAGCTGGACCCGAGGGTATCAGAGCGCTTCACAACAAGTACAGAGGCATCAGACAGACATTGAGGACGGAAAACATGGCAAGGGGCACATGGGCGAGTAAAGTCTGTACAATAGCAGCCAGTGCGCAAAACAGGGCGGAGAGTCATAAGCAAGTCAACCAGCTCTGGGGTTGCAGAGATAATGGTCCTTCAAAGTCAAAAGTGGAGTTCTAGTATGATCCAGAATGCTCGAGGAAGAGGACTTTGAGTAACATCTTGAATTTCGGGAAAGATGCGGTCATTCTGATGTGTGGGAACTCATCTTGGTATTCACAGAAGGCACCTACTCATCAATGAGTAAGTGCCTTCTGTGAATACCAAAATGAGTAAGTGCCTTCTGTGAATACCAAAATGAGTAAATGGTAGTAAGTTTAGGATTTTGTCTTAAGTTAGTTCTGTTAATCGGGCCCCCTGTCTCAATACTAATGATAACTATTGTTTCAGTTCCCTATACACTACCTATCATCATCGGGATGTCACAATTCCAGAACAGAATAACCATTCAGGCGAATATCTTGCTGAAGTCTTTTAGCAAGCTCCTGGCAAAATCATGAAAAGTACATAACAGATCAGCAATCTAAACTCTGTACAAACATCCAAGCTATACACAGACCACAAAAGTACCCCTTTTTAACAGACATATACATGCAATGCGGGACTCCATTCTATTCTCTCAATGGATAACATTACGCCTTTTGAGCACAAATCTTCTGTGTGACTTTGTATATGAAATCACACAGGTGAATTCAAGTTGCCAGTCATCCAGTCAATAACTGTCTCTTCTAAGCAACATACGACCATCAGACTGGTGCTCACAGCCACCCAAATTTTCTTTTGCCACATTTCTCTATATAGCGCAGAATATTGGCACTGCAATGTGCACCGTGGTGACTCCAACTGCTTCTCTAGCAAGTCCAATACCCCTGAGATTCTCCTGCAGTTTCACACAACACAGGCTCATGCTCAATTGACCCAGTGTCATCCAAAAAATCATATTCACTCTGCTAGCAATGGAAAGACAGATAATAAAGTCAATAATATAATTGTAACAAGAGTAAGGAACAACACTGCATGTTTCCATCTAAAAAATGTCTGCCCAGAAACTACCAAAATGAAAAACAGACAATATTGTTTGATGCTAATTGATAAATGGGTTGGTAATATTGGGAAAGTTGATGTCAACATGAATAAAAATACATTCATGTAGAAAAACAAAATTGCATCTTTTTTGATGAAGTTGCCCGTTATGAACTCCACATCAACCCCGACTCAGAAATACTTAGTCAAGCAGGTGCTGAAACCCAGGCCTGAGGTCACTAATTGACCGGTCACAGGTAGGGTGACACATAGCCAGCAGACAAATGAGTGAACAGGAAACCCCAGATCAATCCTACAGAACAGCACAGCAGCACCACAATGGTCCATGGAGATTGGCCCCAAAAACACACACACATGGCCGGAGGGGTACGCGCACTCCCAAAACATCATAAAGTCAGATGCCACTTGAAGTTAGGAACACCTAGCCAATCAGGACACAGCACACATAGTACACGCAGTGATCAGGTACTTCCATGCCGGGTACCTGGACATGTTACCCACTGACCGCATTGTGCCCACACAAGGTCGAGGCCCACCAGGCTTCCACATTGAATACATTAATTTATGGCTCCAAAGACAGTGGATCCCATTCCTTATTAAAAAATTATCACTGGAAGTATTTTATGGCATTCAATGAATTGTATAAACATCCATGTCAGATCGATTGTAAGTTGAGACAGTCCTCAGACCATAAGCCTGCAAACTGTTCTTCCAGCTGCAGTGTTTAATTAAACAAACTGTTCCGGTTTTGCCAAACACCTCTTGTCTCTTGTACTATCAAGGTATTTCATCTTCAAGCAACAGGGCGATCATTACTCAGTCTGGCTTACTTACATTGTCACTAGCCACAGCAATTTTAAGTGGTGTACAGCAAATGGCTACCCAGACTAGAAAGAAAAGAGAATCCGTGACCAGTACTGCTGGCAGGATGGAGTTACAAAGAAGCACATCATAGCTCATAGGATGGTTTTGTATGGGAAGAATGGAGTACAATATAGCACAAGAATACAATATTACACAAGACATCTGGATTAGGTCTCATACAAATTCCTAAGACTAGGCAATCCCACCATACAATGCTCACAGTTAATAGAGCCAAGGTGCAATAACTTGACCTTCAGCTGGACGGCTTTCTGCAACACCTGTGATCTCTGCAAAAGAATCATACTGCCCCCTGCCAATAACATATTCTAATATCCACTCTTGCACCCAATGGACATGGCCATGTTTCATCTCCACTCGCACTCACTCAGGCACACAATGAAATCTTGGCTAATGTGCCCAAATGCTCAGTATAGAAATGCCTCACTGGGTAGCAGTTATGCCTATTCCCACTTCTGCGGTGCTTGCAAGTGTGAGACTATACCCTCTGAGGTAAGCCTTTTCTTATGCAAAGGCCTAGTTCTGGTCCATTGTTCTCTCACTTCCTTGTGTAGATGGAAAATTATTTTAGGAATGAACCTGAAATTGTCCATGGCCATGTGTCTTCCCTGAAGGCTATCACTTCAATACAATGAGTTGCGTCAAGCAGCCCAAAACACAGATTGATAACGAGAGCTCTGTCGGGTCCTGCGGGATGGTGGTGCTGGAGGGGGGTGGGGCACTTGACGGCAGATGTGCTGCTTACACTGATTGTCTTGTATGCACTAAGATGGTTTTCCTCAAGTGTTGTCAATGTGACATGCTATGTATGGACTCCAAGAGCAACCCTCAAACCAAAAGCAAGGCTTTGTCCTAACTCCACAAAACATGTAAGGTTCCTTTTACGTCCCCTTAGAGGCTGTGGATGCTCGCTCTTTTTATTGGCCACCAGATATCACGCTGGACAGGTGTTAACAAACGGTACGTCTGACCTGTATTATTTCTTAACTCTATTAAATTATGGTAATATAAATGTCTACCTCAAAAGATACATACCAATATCAACAGAAATGGTGGCAAATAGTGAATACCAAGACATTTCAATATTCGTGAACCTTTATTATAATCAGAAGAGTCAATCAGGTTAATAAGATGGCCATGACTAGCACAGTCATGTGTAATCGATCCACAGCAGGCTGATACATCCACATATGGTTAACAAACAAAAAAGGAAAAAAAACACAACATTATCACATATAATCTAAAACTAAGGGTCATTATCTATAAATTATCAAAAACTAACCTGCTTCACTGCCTAACAGGGCCGCCAACTGGGTCATCTATGCAGGTTCACACCTACACTGAATCGCAATTTCATCCATCTGGTGACAAGTCTCAGTGATAACTCAAGAGAGGTGTAGTGCCTGATAAATAGTCTCCCTAAATGGAAAGAGAATTACAGGTCAAGACACGGTTCCCTCTTCCTATAGGATAGACCTGAAGTGCTGCGACGTTCAGTATAATGGACTAACACTAATAGGTTAGTGTACGATGCATTGCTTCCTCCAATGTAATACCAAACGCATCATAACTACTACAGAAGCATCACCTGGTGTTTTGGCAGTCCATGAATTGGGTCATGAACAAATATCCTCCTACAAATGAAACAGGGATAAACTATTATGTCCCACTTCACTTTATGCGGGAATGCAATCTGGAAGCCATTTTTGCAAGCCATCAAAAGAAATCTAAGAAGATTAATAATTTTTGATGGATGAGGCCAGCCCAGACCTATATGGAGAACAGTCAAGGACTACGCTTGAACTCATTCATGGGAAACATATTCCTTCACTAAGTTCCAATGGTTCTAATAAATATAAGGTATGATATAGTAAGACTAGGACTCCCCTAACTTCCTGGGTTCTTCTCAAGTCTGCCCAACAAGTCACACTCATCCTTGTCCCAGTGGTTTCCCTAACCCAGCAGCCCACCCTCTGCCAAAAGCAACACAAGCAATAATGAGGAAAAGAGGTGGTACTGGCTTGTGTGTCGTATCAGTAGTATAACTCCTCACTTTCCATTTCCACAGAAACTAATACAATGGTTAGGATAGCCATGATTCCCCACTTGGGACGCCTTGGCTCTGTTTGGCAGATGAATAAGACATTCAACAGCACCTTTCTGGGGTAAGATATTACTGACTGTCGGACAGCCAACCCCAGCAATAAGGTGTGGTGATGTGCATGACTCTCTCACATACAGTCCACCTTCTGTCCATACTGCTCCATGTGACTCACAAGGTCCAGGGGCATTGATTCTCAGAGATGCCTTGACAGAAAGAGGCCATCCCCATGGAATCACTCAACAGGGACTCAGGATACGCCTATGACATATTGCTCCAACTTTTGTGTCCCCACTTGGGTCATGTACTATCCTTGGTGGGGTTGGCATATGCCAGGATCTTCCACAGGGGTGCACACTGCAGGTTACTGAAAAACTGCATCAATTGAAGTAGCTGCCTCCTCCCCAATCCCTAACATCTCTTTTCTACCTCAATCCCTCCAAATACTTTGGCTCATGCCTATTTCCAACACTTCCACCTGCTCAATCAGCCATTCAAACCAGGCGCACAAGCAGCTAGTTCCTGCTTGTACCGAACATTCAGCCCATTCTAACCTTACTGAGATACATACCTATGAGATATCGGACCCCAGGAGGTTGCCTAGTGCACTGTCGATTACAACTAAGAGCGTAAGAGACCGACGGTAATTATGTGCTATATAAAGGTGTTACCAATATAATATAACATAGTCAACGTGAGCATACACCCAGCTCACAGTCACCTACCTTATTCTATCCTAGTCATTTCAGGCACTCACTCACTCACTCAGTCGCCCCCGAACACCATCTTGGGTTAACCGCTTTAGAAAGCTGACATTTATTCATTCTCAACTGAAAGCGGCCACTATACAATCCGTTATACATAGAACTGGACAACCCTTTTTGACAAAATAGCTCACTCTTAAACTCAGGGTTCTTGGTAATAAGTCTAATTTGAGAAGGTTTCTGATGTGATGGAAAATTACATTACTTCCAGACATTTCACCTCCTATGAAGTGAAGTTTGAGCTATAGAACAAATGAATGTTCTGGTATTAGAGCTTACCTGATTTTTCAAGCTCATTCAAGGATGTTTTATTTTAGAGCAGGTGTCTGTAGGAACAGTAACAGTTGGCTAAATAAGGACAGGTTTCTTAGATTTCCATTTCTGTTAATGAGTCAACATTATCCAGTTATGGGTGAGGGAGGTAGTGATTTGCATTTGTTTGGAGCACGTTGTTTAAAGAGGGGCCGTGGCTTTTCAAGCATGAATCTTTAAGATTGCCCTAACCATGCTCCAATTTAGCGCAGAGCTGAAAACAAACCTCTTTAAAGAACACATCATGATGCAGTCACAGTCCACCTACATGCTAAGAATACTGATATCTCGCCAATCATTTCTTGACAGTACCTTTGTCTTTGACTCTACAGCATTCTACTGCCTAGTGACTAGGTTTGCGCTTTACAAATATTACATGCATACAGGAATTAATTGTGTAGTGCCTGTAGGAAAGTAGGACCTGCTTCTTATGGTTACTCCCACTTTTTGCTTGATGTGATGCTGTTTTTGACTAGTCTGAATGGGATCCTGCTAATCAGGACCCCAGTCTGTCTGCTTCTCTCTAAACTGTTGTGTTCAGTACCTAGGTACATCCCAGTTTGCAATCGGGGGTACCCTTGTCAGTCCATAGTATATAGTACCCATGTACCCAGGGCATAGGTACCCCAGAGGTCTCCCATGGGCTGGAGCATGCCTTATGCCACCCATGAGAGACCATTCAAAATGGAACTCCAGGCCTGCCTTTGCAGCCTGTGTACGTTGGTGCATGCACCACTTATTAAGAATTATAGGTTTACTAAATCTAAGGGTCACTGCACTTAAAACCTATGTCACTCCTATAGCAGGCCTTTACAATCCTGAGGGCAGGGTGCTTGGTTCTAAGTGAGAGGGTGCCCCTGCATGAGCACAACACACCTGCAGCCTACGGAGTCCATTCTCCCGTGCTGTCAGTGAAGCAGCCATATACTATAAAGAGGGGCACACTGTAATCGCGCAATGACCATCTCAAAAATGGCTGCAACGAATCCTATCATGTTTGGTATCAAACATGTTGGAATCATACCCCCCACACCGTAAACGGTGTGGGGTGTATGATTCCAAGCACTGGGAGAGCCCTCTGTTAACTTCTCAGTGTTCCCGGTACCAGCCTTCTAGCCCCAGACAGCACAAAATGGTTGCTGCCAACCAGAGACACATTTCTGCCCTCCTGCTGCTGAGCCAAGCTCGAGCAGGGGAAGGCAGAACAATAGGCATCCTGTCACAGGGAGGTGTGACCACCTCCCAGACATGATTTGGGGCCAGATGTAGGAGCCTAAATACCGGTCGGTAACAGACGATTTCGGCCGTTACCGACCGGTATTTAAGAATTGACATGTAGGGGCCCTATTTTACCGATTCGGTAAATTTACCGATTCGGTAACTTCTTGATGTAGGTGGGACTCATCAGAGTCCCAAAGGCCTTACAGATTCGGTATTTTACCACCCAATCCAATTGGGTGGTAAAATACCGAATCCAGGTGTGCATGCACATGTGTGCATGCACACCTATGCCATGTGACAGACAGACATGCCCTTAGGGCATGTCTGTGTGCCACATGGCACACATGCCTGTATTTGGGGTGCTAGAGGGTGTCAAAGTGACACCCCCTGCACCCTTGCAGGAATCGGTATTTACCGATTCGGTAATTAGCGAATCGGTATTTCCCATTGATTCCTATGGGCTTCACAGCCCATAGGAATCAATAGGAAATACCGATTCGGTATTTACCGAATCGGTAAATACCGAATTTTAAGGAATCGGTAATTCAATTACCGATTCTTCCTAAATCTCCCTCCTTCATATTTACCGATTCATAAATACCGAATCGGTAAAATTCGGTATTTATGAATCGGTAAATACTATTTTCCTACATCTGGCCCCTAGTCTATTAGGGCTGGGTGGGTGCCCTTGTCAGCACCTGAAAGTCTGCAAGAGGGGCACATTTGGTGTCCCTGTGCATAGTCCAGTCCTGGGAGCCGTTGGCTACCGCTCTGGCACGAAACTGGACAAAAGACATGGGAGTAACCTCCCACTGTCCAGACCCTCCCCTGGGAGGGTCCCCTGAATCTTCCCAACCCTTTTCTTAGGGTACTTAAGGGCTTACCTGGGTGTCGGTCTAAGATTCAGAACTGAAACCACTGCACTTCTATGGTCTGGGCACTCTGGACTCTGTTTGGGCCTGACTTTGTCTCCCTTCCAGTCTGCTGCATCAACTGTGCCAGTGCATCATACAGGAACCTTCCAAGGCCTTTGAAGCATTAAGGACGACCAAAGTAATCTCCCTTGGAGTGAAAGAGTCACTCCCCTGCATTCACAGGCACCGCAATGAAGACAACTGGTCTACAGGTCCCAAGTTCCTCCGGACTCCGTGAGCTCTGCAACACAGGTGGAGGTTTTCCTCAGCTCCCGAGCCTGCTCTACCCTCTTACCAAGTTTATGGCCAGTAGTCCTTGTGGGGGTTTCAATAACCGAACCCCTGGGGACTGCATCCCCTTTGCACTTGCAAAGGCTTGTTGATATCTTTGCAAGAAGATCTTTGGGCTCTATGTAACCCCAACCTCGAGCACCTCCAGTGACCAGAATCTTCGGCTACACCGTATCGTGTACATCGTGGCCTGCATCTTTTGGTGAGCTGTTTGAGGTCCTCTTGCGACTTCTGTGCCTTCGGCCTGTGGGTCCATTTGACGGTCACCTTTGTTTTCCTTGGGCTCCCCTAATTGTTAGGGGCCTGTCCTGACTCCCCTGCTTGTGGTGGGTCTCCTGGACCTTGCAGGTCCCAACCGTGCACCTTCTTGACTTCCTGCGTGGGATGCATTTGCCAACGCTTGTTAGTGCTCCCGCCGGACACCGACCCCTCAGCACTCGACATCCTTTGTGGGCAGCTCTTATCCAGGTCCTGGTCATCCTCAGCGTCGCCTGGTCCTCGCAGATGCAGAGTCAAGTTCACCGTCATTCTTCCTGAAGCACCCGACTTCGGAGGGCATCCGTCTTCCAAGTCTCCTGATCACTCCTTAGTGGCGAAGACTCTGCTTTAAGGTAGTCCTCGTCAAGAATGCACATTTGGATTCCTCCGGACACTTTCTCCTCTTCGAGCAGCTGCACTTTCCTGAAGTCCTCCATTGGGTTTGACGGCGGTTTCTGAGGAAACTTCACACCTATGCATCTGGCTCCTACAGGATAGGTAACTTGGGTATCACGGTATCTACGGGTGGGGTGGCTCTCCAACCTTCTGTCTTCCATAGGGTTTCTTCTGGGTCCACTGGGAAGGGTCCCTAATCTTTAAATATCCAACTGCAACTTGCACATAGACTTGTACGGAGTACGCAGTCGTGTTCATACACTGCACATGTTTGCCGTGGGGCCAATATCTACTTACCTTGTGTGGTTCTGTGGTCCCCAGCAATTCAATGTCCTTGCGACATTGTCCTGACTCCAGTCGTGGTTCTTATACCACTTTCTTAGTATATGGTTTGGTCACCCCCTGGGGCCCACTGTGTATTAAAGCTATTTACTGTGATTTCTTTGCTAAAGTATTGTGCGCTTTGTATCTATCTCCGTGTAGGAGATTCTGTAACGTATTAGAAAGTGTTATATAGTAAATACTTATTTTTATAAATACTTTGAGTGGTTATTTTTCATTTAATCTATACTATAAGATTGTATTCTGGTAAACCAATCTCCTTTAAACCCCTTCAAGACTATGCCTGAAGGCTGCTCTCCACAGCTACCACTTAGTTAGCTTTCTAAGGTTGTCTCAGGCCTCCTAAATCACCATAAGGGTGCCCACTTACATTAGTGGACATCATATACCAGGCCAGATTCTCATATTGGTGTGCAGTGGTTGGGATTCAAGCCTGCATTGTTTTACCAGATACATTTTTGTATTGATTAACTGAAAAAACAGTAGTACTAGGCACATATAAATATAAGCTTAGAATAGTAAGTTCTACCGAACTTAGGGTTGGGTAAGGCAAGGGTCTAGCACACCCTTTCTCCAACCTCAGAGAGTTTAGTTCCCACTAGGTTAGGTAGGTGCAACACCACACCTCACTTAGTATGTCTACAAAAGGATATGCCAATGGCTCTCTGGCTACTTGATACAGTGAACTTTCGTTCCAAGAACGGAAAGCCCTGTGTGCATCTTGAAAGTTGAAGACAGGGAGAAGTGCCATTACTCAACGCCTTGTAGAGGTGTTACTGTTGGATGACCTGAGGAAAGCCTCTGGGTAAGATGTACAGGACAGAGTGGGTGGGCCGGGGAATGAACATAGGGCAGGAGGGGAACCCCTCTTTGACCTAGAATCTAACCCTGACTAGGTGGAGCCTGATGGCTCCCACCTGGATAATTCAGACCTTCCAGAGGAGAACACAGAGGGCCAAGAGGATGCCCCCTGCGATCCTCTTGGGAAGGTGCAGAGTAGACCAAGGACTAGCTCCTCCTCTGCAGAATCTAATACTTCTAGATAGTCAGTAGGGACCTCCATTTCTAGTAAAAGGGGGGAACTCTTTGGATAGGGCGTACCAAATGCCTGACCTTGAGGAAACTAGGCTTAGGATCAGGAAAGAGCATTTGGCTCTTGACAGAGAATCCCTAGATGTCCAGAAGACAATGAAGAAATTGGAACTAGACTCCCATGGTGGCAGCAACAGTGTCCCTAAAAGCAAGGAACATTCCTTTGACAATAGGAACCTGACCAAGATTGTCCCTCCCTACCATTAGGGATGACATCCACAAATGGATAACTGCTTTGGAGAGTGCCTGTAAAGTTCAGAAGGTCTCTCAAGAGCAGTGGGCAGCTATCTTGTGGCTCTAATTTGCTGACAAAGGTAGAGTTAAGCTCCTCACTGTTAAGAGAAGAGGATGCTGACAATTACTCAGTTTTGAAGAGTGCTCTCATTGATGGGTTAGGCTTAACCACTGACCAATATAGGATTAAGTTCAGAGACACCTAGAAGGCACAGAATCAGGACTGGGTAGACTTTGTGGATAGTGCTATTAAGGCTCTGGAAGGTTGGTTGCTTGGCAGAAAAGTTCATGATTTTGAGGGGTGGTACAATTTGATTATGAGGGAGCAGATCCTTAATAAGTGCCAAAATCAGCTATTGCATCAGTACCTAGTGGACTCAGATCTGACTTCTCCCCAAAAATTGGGAAAGAAGGCAGATAAGTGGGTCAGGACCAAGGTGAAGCAGAAAAATCAGAACAATAGTGGTGACCAGAAAAAGCAAGATTCTTCAAAAACTTAAGATAAGGGTGGCAACAAGGGTAAAGACAAAGAGTCTTCATCAGGGCCCCAGAAACCTGCATGTGGGGAGGGGGAGGGGAGGGGTCACAATCCAACAAGGGAGACGACAAAAAGAAACCTTGGTGTTACTTGAGTACGGTAAAAACCCATTGGACAAAAGATGCTGATTGTCCAAAAGCCAAGGAATCTACCCCTATCCACCACTGCCCCTAAGGCAACTGCTCCCCCTAGCACAAGTACAAGTGCTGGTACAGGGAATAAGGGGTTAGTGGGGTTAACCATGGGATCTGAGGTGGGTTTTTGCTTAGTCAGAACTCCAGCTCAGGCTGCTTTAGTCTGTGATGGTGGCATGGATATTGCCACCTTACTTGTCAGTCCCAGTAACCTGGGCAAGTACAGACAACAGCCTTTGGTCTATGAAACAGAGGCAATGGCCTACAGGGACACAGGGACCAGTGTCATCACAATGACAGAAAAACTTGTGTCTCCTGGACAGATCATACTTGGTGAAATGTGCCAAGTGACCAATGCAAACAATGTCAGGACTGACCATTCCTCATCAGTTGTTAATTTCAGCTGGGGGGGGGGTACCTGGCCCCAAGAAGGTTGTAGTACGTTCAGACCTACCAGTAGATCATTTGTTGGGCAATGGTTTGGAAACTTCAGCCTGAGCTGAGGTTGAAGTTAGGACTCATGCAGCAATGTTGGGCACCTCTGCAGATGTGTTTGCTGTGACTAGGTCACAAGCCAAACTGACATCCACTGAACAGGCCCTGGATCCTCACACAATGGACTATGTGCCTTCCAAGATAAGGAGCAGGAGGGGTAAGGCTATGTCTTCCCTCCAGACTCAGAGGGAGGATCAGTCTCTTTAGGAAGATGATCTCAGTCCCTGTGAAGGAATTGTCCAAGGTGAGCTTGAGCCTGATCAGGTTGAGTTCTTGGGGACAGTGGGCCTTTCCAGGGCAGACTTGATTTTGGAGCAGCAAACCTGCCCCTCTCTTGAACCCCTCAGACAGCAAGCTGCTGCTGAGGCTGCTGGGAATGTCAATGGGTCCCACAGGATCTACTGGGATGAGGGACTCCTTTATTCAGAGGGTATAGACCCCAAGTATGGTACTACCAGGAAGCTGGTTATACCACTGAAGTTTAGGGGCTTCCTACTCACCTTAGCACATGGCATTCCCCTGGAAGGACACATAGGCCAAAGTAAGAATTGGGACAGGCTTGTCCCTCAGTTTCACTGGCCTCACATGTCTGAAGACACCAAGGAATTTTGTCGCTTCTGTGACACTTGCTAAGCCAGTGGTAAGGCAGGTGGCACCATAAAGGCCCCTCTAATGCCACTTCCAGTGGTGGGGGTTCCCCTTGAGAGGGTTGGGATTGACATGATTGGTCGCATGAACCCTCCTACAGCCTCTGGGCACAGTTATATCCTGGTGGTGGGGGACCATGCCACTAGGTACCCAGAAGCCATTCCCCTCAGGACCACTACAGCTTCTGTGGTGGCAAGGGCCCCCTTTGGGAATTTTTTCCAGGGTGGGCTTCCCTAAGGAGGTTTTAACTGACAAAGGTACAAACTTCTTGTCAAGTTATATCACAGCAATGTGGAAGGAGTGTGGTGTAAATTACAAATGCACCACCCACTACCATCCTCAATGCAATGGGTTAGTTGAGAGATTCAACAGAACCTTCAAGGGCATGATCATGAGCGTCGCAGAAAAGCTTAGGCAAAAATGGTATGTTCTTCTGCCCTGCCTTCTTTTTGCCTACAGAGAGGTCCCTCAGAAGGGGGTTGGCTACAGCCCTTTTGAGCTTTCATTTGAGCATCCAGTTAGGGGTCCCTTAAGTTTGTTGAAGGAAGGATGGGAATTACCTCTCAAATCTACCAAACAAGACATAGTGGACTATGTACTCGGTCTACGCTCCAGGATGGCTGAGTACATGAAGAAGGCATATAAAAACCTGGGGGCCATCCTGAGTGTTTGCCAGTCACGCCAGAAAGAGTGGGTGTTGGAGCCTAAGGCCCAAGCAGCTCTCCAAGATATGTGGAGTGGACCCCACACTATCATTGAGCATAAAGGTGAAGTCACCTAGCTGGTGGACCTTGGCACTCCCAGGAGCCCCCACAAAGTGCACCATGTGAACAGGCTTAACCCTTTTATAGACAGGGCTGACATGGGCTTGCCCATGGCAACTGATGAGGGACAGGAGGAAGAGAGTGACCCTCTCCCTGATCTCTCATAAAACCCTGATGATGGGTCAGTATTTATTTATTTATTTTGACAGTTTTATATAGCGCGAACAAGATCTTTGCAGATAACAGAGCGCTTTACAAAGGCAGGTGGAAGGGTAGGGGAACAAGGGGGCATAGTAGGGAGGTAGATCATCAAGTTCATGTACATAGCAAAAATATTACGTATAGTACAGGTATGAGGTAGCAAGGCGTAGTTGGAACGTAGTCCATCAAAACGCTGTAAATACTACAGAATATTATTATTATAAAAAATATTACGTATAGTACAGGTATGAGGTAGCAAGGCATAGTTGGAGCGTAGGCCATCAAAACGCTGTAAATAATACAAAAATAGAGAAAAAACTGATATGAGGGAGCAAGGATCTAAGCACTTTAGACTAATATAAGTCAAAACACACGTGCATAGGAATATATAGGCTATAACATAACAAAAAACTGGTAATACTGTTCACAATGTAAATCAAACGAATTGTTCAAGTGTATTTAGCCATAAGGATACTTTTGACTTCTTTCTTAAAAAGAAGGGAGGAAGAGATGAGCCTCGTTTCAGGAGGAAGTGCGTTCCAGATCCTGGGCGCCATTCCAGAGAAGGAGCGTTTGTAAGTTTTTTCCTTCCGGAATCTTCGCGGTTTCAGCAGAAGATTGTTTGTGTCCTGGTAGTTATGGACCCACCGGAAATTGTCAACTTATGAGTGAGGTAGCTGGGTGATTTCAGGTGTATAGCCTTGTGCGTCATGCAGGCAATTTTCAGCTGTATTCTGGCTTCAAGGGGCAGCCAGTTCAAGGATTTGAAGTCGGGGGAGATATGCGAATGCTTTTTTGATCCAGTGATGAGTCTTGCTGACGCATTTAGTGACACTCTGAGGGGTGCAGTTGTCGTTAGGGGGAGGCCGCAGAGGGCCACGCTGCCGTAGTCTATGCGAGGGATGACTAGAGCTTGTACTGCTGTTTGGAAGTCTTTTGCTGGGAGGAAGGGTTTCAGTTTCCTCAAGGTATTTATTTGGAAGTTCGCCCCCTTAGTAGCCTTGCTGATATGCTGTTGCATGTTGAGGTTGGTGTCGAGTGTTATGCCTAGGGATTTTGCTGAGTCCACGATGGTCGGTTGGACATTGAGTGCTGTTAGGTGCTTAAGCCATGTTTGTGCGGAAGATATTTTCGTGGGAGGTGAGATTAGGAGGAACTCAGTCTTCATAGCATTGAGTTTGAGGTGGTTATCGGCCAGCCAAGATTGGGTGCTTCTGATCATTGAATTCAGACTCATGATGTCTTTGGGGGATTGTAACTTGAGATATATTTGAGTGTCATCAGCGTACATGTGAAAGTGTACATTGGACGCTTGTAGCAGGGTGGTGAGAGGTTCCATAACTAGGTTGAACAAAGTAGGGGATAGGCAGGATCCTTGAGGGACACCTAACGATACCGGTACTGGGGAAGACATCAGGTTTTTGCTCTTGAATTTTTGAGACCTGTTGTGTAGAAAGGAAGTGAACCAACGAAGCACAGTCCCAGAGAAGCCCATTCTTGTCTTTAGGAGTTCGAGTAAGTTCTCATGTTTCACTGTGTCGAATGCTGAAGAGAGATCAAGAAGGATGAGGAGGCAGGTATTATTCTGATCTAAGATTTGGATGGCGTCGTCAATTATGTGAGTCATATCGGTTTCAGTACTGTGCCCTGCTCGGAAGCCTGATTGGTGTGGGTTGAGGAGATCAAACTGTTCTATGTGCTTTGTCATTTGTAGTTGGACGCATTTTTCTAAAAGTTTGGCGAGAGTGGGAATGTTGGTAATCGGACGGTAGTTGTTTAGATCAGTGGGGTCGGCTGTTGGTTTCTTCAGTAAAGGTGTAACTTGTCCAACTTTGAGGGAGTCCGGGATGGTTCCTTGTTGTAGTGAGCTATTGATAATTTTAGTCCAGAGTGGGAGCGGCAAAGGGATGAAGTCTTTTACGGCGTTAGCAGGAAGAGGGTCAGTGAGGTGATTGGATGGTTTTAGGGTGCTGAGTATTCTGTCAATTTCTTCTTCAGAGTAGGTGTCAAAGGATGACCATGTCGCATTGTTTTTTAGTTTATTGGGTGTTATGCAGTTGGGTATTGAGTAAAGGCTTGCGTCATTGAGGAGGTCGCTCCTTATATTGTCAGTTTTTTTGTTAAAGAAAGCTGAGAAATCTTCACAGGAAGGAGTAGTGCTCATAGTGTCGACAGCTGGGGGTTGTTCCTTAGATTGAGATCGGATTAGCTCGAACAATTTACTTGGACGGTTTTTTGCTTGGTCTAGCTGGATTCTGAAGAACTCTGACTTTGAGCGTTTTATTTTCCTGAAGTATGCATTTCTCTTTTTCCTCAGAGTTTTGAGATGCAATGT
Source organism: Lissotriton helveticus (assembly GCF_964261635.1). Classification (NCBI taxonomy): domain Eukaryota; kingdom Metazoa; phylum Chordata; class Amphibia; order Caudata; family Salamandridae; genus Lissotriton; species Lissotriton helveticus. The sequence continues at coordinate 1,076,925,764 of NC_136070.1, read as the reverse complement.
CGAGGGAACTGATCTCCAGGTGCGCTCTGCCGTTCGCATAGCCTGTCTCTCTTCATTGAGACTCCCGTTGTACCAGGGGTTGGATATCTTAGTGGATACTCTTTTCAGTTGCATTGGAGCGGCCTCATTGATTATTGAGGCCATGGAGTTGAGATAGTGGTCAGTTAGGTCCTGAACGTCAGTAGCGTCGGTAGGGGGGAGAAGGAGATTGCAGCTGTTGGGGGGTAGAGAGTTTGGATTGAGTTTCCTCATGTCTCTTTTCCAAACTTTGGGCATGGCGTATTGCACCGGGATGAGTTTTACTTTTTCCTTGATGAGGAATGTGATAATATGGTGGTCTGACCAGTCACAAGGTTGGATTGAGTCGAGTTGAGTGGTGCCTTCTTTGGAAATGACCAGGTCGAGGATAGAGCCTTTGTCATGTGTCGGGGTGTTGCAAATTTGAGTGAGGTCAGAAGCGGTAAGGAAACTTTTGAGGCTATTGACTACTGCGCCACTGCAATCATTCCAATGGAGATTGTAGTCACCAAGGTAAATTTGTGTGTTTTGCCGTCCTGCGTTGATTGATATTGTGTCCATGAGTTGTTGGGAGAAGACGAGGTTGTCCCCCGGGGGGTGGTACATGATGTGTAGAGAACATACAGGTTTGTTCTCACTGGTGACATCAAGGCAGAAGTATTCACAGGAGGTAAGAGAAGGGGCGGTGACTTTATTAATAGAGAGGTTGCTCTTGTAAATGCAGGCGATTCCGCCACCTGTCTTGTTGGACCTGTCAAGTCTAGTGATGCAGTAGTTGGGGGGGACTAGGATATCCATGATAGGATTGGAGGATTCAGTTAACCATGTTTCAGTTAGTATGGCCAGGTCAAGGTTCCTAGACAAGATGAGGTCAGCGACCTCCGTCGAGTGTTTTTGGGCCGATCTACAGTTGAGAAGTGTGCATTTGAGTCTGGGGGTGCAAGGGGAGGTGGAGGGCTCCGTAGTGAGAGGGACTTTAGTGAGGTTGTTGGGAACAGAGCCTCTGTTGCTATGCGTGGGGTGCCTACTAGGGTTGGAGAGAATCGTAGAAATGGACATGTGCGTGGTGGTTAAGCTGTTTTGGGTTGCCGGGACATATGTGCTGAGTATGGTGTGTATGTCGCGGTCCGAGAGAGTCTTGATTGCGCGCTGGGGGCGGTTGGCGGTATTGCGAGAGGGGATAGAGGTCCAATGTAAGGAGCAATTAGGATGTGTCTTGATAGTGCGCTTAGGCCTGTTGGAGGTATTGCGAGAGGGGATAGAAGTCCCATGTAAGGGGTGCCTAGGATGTGCGGGGGAGTTGATGATTCATTGAGAAGTGGTGGTGAGGGGGGGGTGCTCGGTGTGCGTGAGGAGTAACTCTTTGAGCGAGTGGAGCTCTTCTTTCACTTGGAGGAGGGTGGTCATGATTGTGTCCAGCGTGCCGTTGGGAATGGGGTTAGAGTTATTGGAAGGGTAATCAGTGACAGGAGGGGTGAGGCAAATGCGGGACGAGTGGAGACTGGTCGTTGCGGGGGGGGCAAGTGTAGTAATGGGGAGTGAGAGTGGGGGGAGATGGTGTAACCTTGGCAGGCAGCCTCACTAACCAACAGCAGATTGATTGCAGGAAGGTCCTCAATCAATATAGGCACATGTTCTCTTTGACACCCAGTCAAACCACCTGGTGTACCCATGAAGTGGACACAGGTGAGAGTCTATCTGTCAACAATAAAATCTACAGGCAGCCTGACCATGTCAGAGATTGCATCAGGACAGAGGTCCAAAAGATGCTGGGGTTGGGATTGATTGAGCCCTTGGACAGCCATTGGGCTAGTCCAGTCGTCTTGGTACCAAAACCTCACATCTAGGGTGGTAAGAGAGAGATGAGGTTGTGTGTGGACTACAAGGGACTCAATGCAGTCACTACGACTGATGCTCATCCAATTCCTAGGGCAGGTGAGCTTTGGCCTCAGCCACGTTTTTTAGCACATTTGACCTAACTGCTGGCTATTGGCAAATCAGACTAGCTGAAGATGCAAAACCCAAAACAGCATTTTCAGCCCCTAGCAGGCATTATCAATTTATTGTGATGCCCTTTAGTTTGAAGAAGGCACCTGCCACATTCCAAAGGCTGGTGAACAAAGTTCTCACAGGTCTGGCAGCCTACAGAGCAGCATATCCTGATGATTTCGCTATCTTTAGCTCCACCTGGAAGGATCACCTGGTCCACCTGAAGAACGATTTGGAGACTCTGCAGAAAGCAGGCCTCACTATCAAATGTGACTAAGTGCCAGATAGGGCAGAGTAAGGTTGTGTACCTGGGCCACCTTGTGGGTGGAGGTCAGGTTCAAATACTTTAGAGCAAAATCCAGACCATAATGGACTGGGTTGCTCCAACTACCCAGACTCAGGTCAGAGCTTTCTTGGGCCTGACTGGGTATTACAGGAGATTTGTAAAAGGATCTGGGTTCACAGTGACTCCATTGAATGATCTCACCTCCAAGAAAATGCCCAAGAAAGTTCAGTGGATAGGTAGCAGTCAGAAGGCATTTGATGATCTCAAGCAGGCCATGTGCATTGCTCCTATTCTGCAGAGTCCTGACTACTCCCAAGCAATTTACTGCCAAACAGATGCATCTGAGTTGGGGGTAGGAGCTGTGTTGTCACAACTTAATGCAGAGGGTCAGGATCAACCAGTAGCTTTTATTCGCAGAAGGCTTGTTGACATCTTTGGAAGAAAATCTTCAGATTCCAAGTAGCTCCAACCTCGAGCACCTCCAGTGACCAGAATATTCAGCCACACCGCATTGTGTACATCGTGGCCTGCATCTTTTGGTGAGCTGCGTGAGGTCCTCTCGCGACTCCTGTGCCTTTGGCCTGTGGGTCCTACAGAGGGTCAGCTTTGTTTTCCTTGGGCTCCCCTGATTGCTCGGGGCCTGCCCTGACACCCCTGCTTGTGGCGAGTCTCCTGGACTTTGCTGGTCCTAACTGTGTACCTTCTTGACTTCCTGCATGGGTTGCATTTGCAAAGGCTTGGTGGTGCTCCCGCCGGACACCGACCCCTCAGCACTCGACATCCTTCGTGGGACAGCTCCTATCCCGGCCCTGGTCGTCCTCAGCGGCGCCTGGTCCTCGCAGCTGCAGAGTCATGGTCACCGTCATTCTTCCTGAAGCACACGACATCAGAGGGCACCTGTCTTCCAAGTCTCCTGGTCACTCCCAAGTAGCATAGGCTCTGTACCATTTGCTTTCAGGTACTCCTCGTCAAGGATCCACATTTGGATTCCTCCGGACACTTTCTCCTCTTCCAGCAGCAGCACTTTCCTGAAGTCCTCCATTGGGTCCGACTGTGGTTTCTGGCGCCACTTCACACCTATGCACCCAGCTACCCTGGGATAGGTAACAAGGGTACCACAGTATCCATGGGTTGGGTGGCACACCAACCGTCTGTCTTCCACTGGGTTTCTTCAGGATCTACTGGGAAGGGTGCCTAATCTTTGAAAATCCAACCACGACTTGCACATAGACTTATACAGAGCACGCGGTCGTATTCACACACTGCACACGCTCTCCGTGGGGTCCATATCTACTTCCCTTGGGTGGTTCTGTGAGTCCCCAGCAATTACACGTCCTCTCGACATTGTCCTGACTCGAGTTGTGGTTCTTATACCACTTTCTTAGTATATGGTTTGGTCCCCCCCTGGGGCCCACTGTGTATTAGTGCTATTTACTGTGAGTGCTTTGCTAAATTATTGTGTGCTTTGTGTCTATCTCTGTGTAGGAGATACTGTAACGTACTAGAGAGTGTTATATAATAAATACTTATTTTTATAAATACTTTGTGTGGTTCTTTTTCATGTAATCTATACCATAAGATTGAATTCTGGTAAATCAAGCTGCTTTACACTCCTTCAAGACTAAGCCTGAAGGCTGCTCTCCACAGCTAGCTTTTCAAGGTTGTCTGAGACCTCCTAAATCACCATAAGGGTCGTCTGGACTGGTGCAAGGTGCCCACTTACATTAGTGGACATCATATACCAGGCCAGCTTCTAAAAGTGCTTAAGGTCATCTTTTGGTTAAATCTATATCCGCTACTCATTGACTTTTGTGGTATGCCCCAGTCGGCTTTAAAGATCCAAAAATGACATTGAAAAATAGTAGGAACCACAGCTTGTTCTATTGCACCCACCTTTAAATGGAATTCTTTACCCCTACATCTTTATCAAGAGTCCAATCTGTATACCTTTAGAAAGCCACTGAAGACCTGGTTGTTTCCATCTATTAGATTGGAGTATCTTATTTTTTTTAATTTTATTTCCACTCAATTTTTTTTGTGACTTGGGGATGGTCAGAATTGAGGTTTATGTTCTGAAGCACAATGCTACCCTTTTAGGGTGGATGTTACGCTAAATAAATAAACAACCCATACTTTATTGAAGACAGGAGGGTAGACTCATCAGACTGTTACTGTAGTCTTAACGTAAAAGTACTGATAGCTCAGCTTGAATATGGTAAAGGTACACAGTACATAAAAACAAGCACTGACAAAGCTAACAGGGTTGGGGTTTCTGTATGGAGCAACGTATTTGTGTTGAGCAGGAAGCACAGTGGTGTGTGTTGATCAGTAACCCTGCATGTGCGAAGAGGTGAGGTGTGTCACGAGAAAGATACAGCATGTTAATGCACCTGCGGTAGCTATCTAAGTGTAAACCTAAAGTCATGTGTTTAAATGTCAGTTGTCAGTTTAACAGTCCTGAAAGAAATGAACCCATCTATCCTAACCCTTCCATGCGTGTTCCCTTATTTTCTGGCACTGAATAGTCACATGCAAAGAAACATTTCCTACTTTCTCTCACCTCTCACCCCACTGGGAACCATCACTGGTTTACACGTTGCACCACATTATGAGCCTAGAACCTATGCAACGATAAGAACCTTTTGGAGGAGGCATCCACTTGTGGTTCAATGTCTCAGTTCACAATCCCAGGGCCCGTGATAATGAATATAATGCTCTTTAAAACATATATTTAAGCCAAAGACGAACTCCTCTTAGAGATGTTCAGAAACCACGAGCATTTTTCATTTATGTAGAAACATGTCAACAGAAGCAGTTACCATGCTTGGAAAATGATGAAACTCGAAGATCTGCTTCTCTAGTCCCGTCTAATAATCGTCGTTGTAGATGATTTAATATGCTATAATAAAGAAAAGTTGAACCTGTTGGCCGGAGGTAATTCAATGTAACCCTGCTGTGACCGCTAAGAAAGTTAGATGTCTCATATAATCAGGAGCTAACTGTCGATTTTGGTAACCAGGTACGAGCAACGCATTAAGACCAAAGAGACTTTATACAGATAATCGTGCTAGGAGTCAGAAATTCCAATTTTCGAGTTAGCCATACTTAGGGTTGCAAAGTGATGAGTTTATTACGGATTTCATAAAGCGCTGGGAATCTCCTGACGGTTACTTCATGGCGCTCAATATGCTCCGCATCTTTAGTCAATAACAACGGCACTCCTGTACAGCAATAGAAATACTGAAATGTATACCTAGAGGCCCTTTAGGTATTGTCGGTGTTGTGCTTAAATTGTTCAATTAAATCATTGGAAAAACAGCACCTATCGCGTCACCAAAATCAAAGTACCGTAATAGGTTAACACACCTCAGTGTCCGCTCCCAGGACACGTTCATCGGAGGGGGTGTTGTCGGGTCTCCAGCTCACCACGGCCCTGCTCCCCACTCTCTCGTTGCTCCCTATGGTGGGACAGTTTCGCCCCAAACTTCGCTGCATTCAGTGCCTGCTCCCTCCCGTTGCCGGGTACGAGACGCCGGCTGGTTGCTAGGGAAGTGCCACTACTGCCCTGGAGGGGAGGCGTGTTATGGAACAGACCGTGCAGGGTAAGCGTGATACCGGAGTTGTAAGCTTGAACTTCCATTTCTTGAATATCACTATGCAAGGTTTGTTTTAAAGTGACTGCAAGCTTGTTATTCAGCATCCCAAGATCTTTTTCCACCCCTCCGACATGCAACATGGTTGTGCCCTACTATGACCGCTAAACCTGATTGAAACTGCATCACACGATATACATAGTAATAGAAAGAGGACTACGCCAAGAAGGATTCTATTGCAGGACCGGAGGCTTCAGATTAAGCTTCTCTATCTTTATTGAAGCTCACAGCAGCCAATGAAAATGCTTGCTTTTCATTAATAAACGTTAAACAACTACACATCCCATCATGACTAGCCCCAAGGCACGCCCCCCAAGTCCATAAGAGGCCTCTGCCTGCCGCCATCTTCCTCTTTCTTTAAGGCGAACAGCTCCAACAACAACTTGGATAACTTGGTAACTCCTCCAACGTGGAAGAAATAACTTTTCCGGCGTATTATCCTTGCAGTCGTCGACGTTCAGTCACCCTTCTTATCTGACCCTGCAACAAAGGATATGAGACCGTAACCACCATAACCACTGGGTGGGAAAGCATTTATACATAACATGCCGGTGGGATAATCCTCGCCTCCGTGTCCTTAATAGAATTGCACATTCTTGTCGCGAATGCTAGCAAATTTGTGATTCTATTGCAGGACCGGAGGCTTCAGATTATGCTTGTTTAACGCTTATTAAAAACAACAGAGGTAATATCCCCCACCGGCTTATAATAGTACGTTTTAAAGGTCGATTCTGATGACCAGTCTGCACTACGCATGATATCTTGTATGCTGGAACCTAACATAAATGACTTAGACGCCATGGCTCCTCTAACTGAATGAGCACCAAAAATGGTGATATCCACACCGGCTTCTTTCATGACATAACGAAGCCATCTGGCAATGGTGGATGTATGACGTTATAACGCATACTATTACTCCGCAGACCATTACAACGCGACTTTTACTCCGCATACCGTTACAACGCATAGCGCCTTGGGGCGCTGGATAGTGGTAAGTATAATTTACTATTCTAACTCCAGTCCCCGTGGACCCTAGGGAAGGTGTTGGATAGTAAATTATACTTATTCCCTATCCTAGAGCGCCCCCCAGCGCAATGCGTTGTAATGGTATGCGGAGTAAAAGTCGCGTTGTAATGGTAGTGCGGAGTAAAAGATGCGTTGTAACGGGTGTATACCGGCAATGGTGGCAGCTGCCACCGCTTTAAAAGGTTTTTGTATGGCAATCAACAACTGAGAACAGCCCTGCGGTCTATTAGCCGCTGTACATTCCTCATAGGTTTTCAAACATTTTACAACACATAACTTATCATTCTCCTGAAAAGCATTATACGAAATATGATGAGATAATGTCTTGGTGCGTCCTGAAATGGAAAAAGAAACTCCTTCTGGAGTAAATACTCTACCTGTAATCTCCAGCGCTCGCACGTCCGATGACCTCCTGCACGCCAAGAGGCAGAGTAACATGGCTAACTTAGCTGACAACTGCTTTCTGGATAAAAGTGAGTTAACCGGCCATTTGGTAAATAGTTCTAAAACCAAAGACACGTCCCACAACCCAGTGTATTTGGGTTTCGGTGGGTTAGCCACCCTAATACCTTTAAGTAATTTGCACACCACTGGATGCATGCCTATTGGTTTTCCATCCAGCTGAGTATGGCCTGCTGAGATCGCTGACCTAAAATTATTGACCGACCTATAGGCCAAACCCTCGGAAGCCTTATCCGATAAGAAATTCAGCACGTGGGGTAAGTCTGCCCCCACGGGATCCAGATGTCGTTCCATGCACCAATCCATCCAGTTCTTCCAGGCTTGCTTTTCATTAATAAACGTTAAACAACTACACATCCCATCATGACTAGCCCCAAGGCACGCCCCCCAAGTCCATAAGAGGCCTCTTTCTTTCTTTGCTGCTCACAGCAAGAGCTAAGTGCACTTTGTTTCCTTCCTCTGCTGTTAGCAAATATTGCTCATGTTAATGGGATTAATAATGGCTAAAATATGTTAACGGGATTAACGACTGGCTAAAAATTACCCATTTATAGCATACGAGTTATTGTTGATGCACATGTTGGTCTATCGTGTTTACCTACTTGTGGGGTAATCGGTACTTCAGGGAGGGTGCTGTACATGTTCGCTAGCGTCGCGGCGCCTAGCGATTTTAAAATCATTCCTCAGTGGCTTTGCTACGCCTAGTGGCGTGAGGTAGCGGCGGTCGTTGACCGGGGGCAGACGGGCACCGAAATACACACGAAGAGCCTTTTTCCCGGCTGGTTTCCCCGTAGGCGCGTCTTGCGCATGCGCATCGGCATCCCTCATAGGCCGATGACGCGAGTAGGGTCCGGGTGGCTTACGGCAGCGGCGTGCGTCCAAACGCGCTGAATTTGGGCTCCTTTTTTAGTAGGATTTCAGTCGCGTTTGGGCTGCACGTCACGGCGCGAATCCCAAACTGTCAGACATAGCGTTTTTTACACGAAAGGTTACCGGTGGCCCATCTGCTCTAACAAAACGCCTGTGAAGGTTGTAAAATATTGTGGCCAGTGATTAGAGTGCGCACACGCTCTGTGGATAGTGTTTTGGCCTGGGTCTTTGGCCCCTGTGACTACAGCTTTGCTGAGGGGGTTCTGAACTTTGTGAAATTCAGTGTGCTTGCAGGGCTAACCCCCCCCCTTGACCCTCCTAGTGGCTGAACAGTGTTTTGGCAAATCTCCATTGAGGTGCAGGACCAACCACCCACGAAATGTCGGAGTGGGGTCAGTACAATGAAGAGTATGCGGAGGAGGAGGTGTTTGATGGACAGCAGGAGGCTGTCCTTGAGGACAATTTAGTCATCGCACTGGACACGTCTGTACAGTCGTCCGTCAATAGGGCTATGGAGACTACGGTCCCACAAACAGTGCAGCAAGCCCTAGCCACAGCCCTTCGCCCCATCAGGAAGCAATTGGAGGGCTTTGCCAAGAGGCATGGCTTTAACAAACCGCAAAAGAAGAAGGTGGAAGCATCCACTTCCAGTCAACAGGCTGTTGACACTGCCACATGGCCTCATGCACAGGCCCTTGCTACCCTACCAGACACGGCGGATCATTCCTATTCTGGCGCCAAGGCCACATCCAAGCGCAAGGTCCATGCAGATACTGACACTGACACGGACACTACCACAGGTACAGATACGGATACCTCGGAGGAGCAGCCTCCTCCGAAGAAGGCGCAGGTAGAGATTGCCCAGGTGAATACTCCTTTCACCTTCGATCCGTCAGAAATCATGCACCCCAGGTCGCAGGACTGGGTGCCACCTCAGGCGGTGGCTGCATACATACACGACAATCTGAGAAAGAGCTTCCCCAGGGAAGTCAGGAACCGTCTTAAATCAGAATGCCCTCGCCCGGACATCCCAGACAAAGTTGCGGAGACTCCAGAGATCGACGCAAGCCTCTTGACCTTCCTTAGGAAGTTCTCAAAGGACCCCAAACGAGGTTTGGATAGTGCATGGTCAGGCTGCCAGGACAAGATGTTGGACGCAATCGGACCATTGGCGAAGATTTTAGAGATGGCGCTAGCGGCCAAAGAGAGTTCCACTCCTGTGGACCCGGACGTACTGGCTGGTTGGACCCAGCGAGCCTTCTGCTTGCTGGGCAACGCGAATTGTGCCATTTCGTCAGAAAGAAGGAAATCGCTGCTCATGAAGATGGACAGTAATTTGACCGAGCTAGCTGACGCTGAGCCAGGACCCCTAGCTGCGGGTCAATTATTTGGAGACAAATTCGTCAAGGATGTTTCCAAATATGTGGGGACCTTTACGGCGCTGGACAAGGCGCAGTCAGGCATCAAAAGAGCTCTCAGCCAGAGAGTTTTTAACAGGGCCGGACGAGGCGGGGGCGCTCGTCAGGCCGTGGAGGTCAACAAGGTTCCCAAAGAGGCGACTTCGGCAGGGGCAGGAATGAGTACGACTCCACCTGAGGTGGAACCTTCTACCCCTCCCGCAGGAGGTTCGACAGAAGCCGTTATCAGACGAATAACAACAGGGGGACCTTCAAGCACCAGCAGAACTCAGGTGAGAGTCTCAGAGGTTTCTCTTCTTCCTTTGGGGGGAAGGACCCGGCACTGCCTAGCGCAGTGGCGGGAGCTTACACAAGACGCATGGGTGCTACAAACTGTTCAAGGTTTCCGCTTGGAGTTCTATTTGCGTCTTGTTCAGCCGGGGCTCCCGGCGGATCTCCATTTTTCCCAACAAGATCTCAGTTTTATAGACGAAGGGATCTCCGAATTGCTGCAGAAACACGCCATAGCACCGGTCTGTCAGGGTCCTCGCGGTGTCTGCAGCAATATCTTCGTTATACAGAAGAAGGGAGGCGGAAACAGATTGGTTTTGAACCTCAGGGATTTCAACCAGTTTATAACGTACAATCATTTCAAGATGGGGGGCATCCATCTTTTGACAGATCTAATGCAAGTGGGAGACTGGATGGTCCGGCTGGACTTGAAAGACGCTTATCTGTCTGTGCCGATATTTCCCCCGCATCGCAGATATCTCCAATTTCGGTGGAAAGGCCGATGGTACGAATATTTGGTTCTGCCTTTCGGGCTCTCCTCGGCACCTTGGTGCTTCACCAAGGTGATGAAACCAGTGGTGGCATACCTCAGAGAACGAGGTATTCGCCTCATAATCTATCTGGACGACATCCTGATAGTAGATCAGTGTCGGCAGACACTCTTGCGACACCTCACTCTGACGACAACGTTGCTTCAAAACCTGGGCTTTGTAGTCAACGCCAGGAAATCAGTCATGGTACCCACTCAAGTGATAGACTTCCTGGGTTTCACGATCGATTCCATGACAGCGCAGCTAAGCCTCCCGAAGGACAAGCTGAAGGACCTGAAGAAGGAGATCAGGAGACTGTTGAACAGTCCGACAGTTTCACTCAGGGCGATTGCGAGAGTGGTAGGAGTATTGGCTTCATCGGTGCAAGCGATATTCCCGGGCCCTCTGCATTACAGGGCTCTACAACAGTTGAAGATCAGACATCTACGGAAGGGTCTGTCGTACTCGGACAGCATTCCTCTCACAGAAGAGGTGAGAACCGAAATGCAATGGTGGCTAGGTCATGTAGACGCCTGGAACGGGCGAGCAATCTTCGGCTCTCTGCCAGAGATAACAATAGAATCGGACGCCAGCCGTTGGGGCTGGGGAGCTCGTTGCGGAGACATCTCTACAGGTGGCAGATGGTCTCCTGAGGAGCTTTCGCTTAACATAAATTGTCTCGAACTGCTCGCGGGATCGTTTGCGGTGCGGACGTTGTCCCCGAGGCAGACATCTTGTTGTATCCTCCTGCGTTTGAACAATGTGTCAGCGGTGAGATACATCAACAAGTTGGGCGGCACGAGGTCGTCAATGCTTGTTCAAATAGCCAAGGACTTTTGGCATTACTGTCTAGAGAATCAGATATCGATAATAGCAGAATATCTACCGGGTCAGTCCAATCAGGTGGCGGACTGGAACTCGAGATACCTCAGGGACTTCAGCGACTGGAAGTTGCTCCCGAAGGTGTTCCAATGGCTGCAGAAAATTTGGGGTCCGTTCAAGACGGACTTGTTTGCATCCAGACTAACGTATCAGGTACCCAGATTCTTCAGCTGGAGACCGGATCCCGTGGCGCTGGCAACGGATGCATTTCTCCAGAACTGGTCGGAGGGGACGCAGTACGCTTTCCCACCCTTCCTGCTGATCCCGAGGGCGATGTCTCAAGTGATCAAGCAACAGGCGGAAGTAGTCATGGTGAACCCTTGGTGGACGTCACAATCATGGTTCCCCAAACTGATGCAGTGGAGTTGCGACCGACCCAGACTCCTCCCAGAATCGGAGACGCTATTGCTGGGCCCTCATCAGGAACAGCATCCCTTGATAATGGAAGGCAGGCTCCAGCTGATGGCTTGGAGGCTTTCAGGGAACAGTGGCAGCTGCCAGGCGTTTCGAGCAGGACTTGTGATTTCATCAAGCAGGCCTGGGCACCATCCACGCGGAAGAGATACTCCTCGGCCTGGAAGAACTGGATGGATTGGTGCATGGAACGACATCTGGATCCCGTGGGGGCAGACTTACCCCACGTGCTGAATTTCTTATCGGATAAGGCTTCCGAGGGTTTGGCCTATAGGTCGGTCAATAATTTTAGGTCAGCGATCTCAGCAGGCCATACTCAGCTGGATGGAAAACCAATAGGCATGCATCCAGTGGTGTGCAAATTACTTAAAGGTATTAGGGTGGCTAACCCACCGAAACCCAAATACACTGGGTTGTGGGACGTGTCTTTGGTTTTAGAACTATTTACCAAATGGCCGGTTAACTCACTTTTATCCAGAAAGCAGTTGTCAGCTAAGTTAGCCATGTTACTCTGCCTCTCGGCGTGCAGGAGGTCATCGGACGTGCGAGCGCTGGAGATTACAGGTAGAGTATTTACTCCAGAAGGAGTTTCTTTTTCCATTTCAGGACGCACCAAGACATTATCTCGTCATATTTCGTATAATGCTTTTCAGGAGAATGATAAGTTATGTGTTGTAAAATGTTTGAAAACCTATGAGGAATGTACAGCGGCTAATAGACCGCAGGGCTGTTCTCAGTTGTTGATTGCCATACAAAAACCTTTTAAAGCGGTGGCAGCTGCCACCATTGCCAGATGGCTTTGTTATGTCATGAAAGAAGCCGGTGTGGATATCACCATTTTTGGTGCTCATTCAGTTAGAGGAGCCATGGCGTCTAAGTCATTTATGTTAGGTTCCAGCATACAAGATATCATGCGTAGTGCAGACTGGTCATCAGAATCGACCTTTAAAACGTACTATTATAAGCCGGTGGGGGATATTACCTCTGTTGTTTTTAATAAGCGTTAAACAAGCATAATCTGAAGCCTCCGGTCCTGCAATAGAATCACAAATTTGCTAGCATTCGCGACAAGAATGTGCAATTCTATTAAGGACACGGAGGCGAGGATTATCCCACCCGGCATGTTATGTATAAATGCTTGCCCACCCAGTGGTTATGGTGGTTACGGTCTCATATCCTTTGTTGCAGGGTCAGATAAGAAGGGTGACTGAACGTCGACGACTGCAAGGATAATACGCCGGAAAAGTTATTTCTTCCACGTTGGAGGAGTTACCAAGTTATCCAAGTTGTTGTTGGAGCTGTTCGCCTTAAAGAAAGAGGAAGATGGCGGCAGGCAGAGGCCTCTTATGGACTTGGGGGGCGTGCCTTGGGGCTAGTCATGATGGGATGTGTAGTTGTTTAACGTTTATTAATGAAAAGCAAGCATTTTCATTGGCTGCTGTGAGCTTCAATAAAGATAGAGAAGCTTAATCCTCGCCTCCGTGTCCTTAATAGAATTGCAAATTCTTGTCGCGAATGGTAGCAAATTTGTGATTCCACGCGCTTTTGGGATGGAAAAGTGGGCGAATATTTGACGAAGAAGGGACGTACTCTGTGTAAATCTATTACATTCCTTTCTGTTAGCGTGAGAGGGCTCGGCAGTGTCTGTGTTCCTTCAACTGACCTTTCAGGCACTGTTTTCGGCCTCTGTCAATTCACGGAGTGGTTTGTTCAAATAGCATCTTTAAACTGAAATTTCACTTGTTCCATCTTGTCAGTACCTTCAAGTAGAGTTTAGCTATATGGAACTGCAAAAACAAAAATAAACAATGGTTGAGCTCCTTTCAAATAGATAAGGCTGATTTATACGGAGAGCTACCACCACTGCAGTCCAAAAACCCAAAGACATATGGGACCCATTGAAACGCTACCAAATAGCCAGGGCAACCGAGTGGAGCTCTGAAGTAAGCATGGGCTGAAAATTCGTTCCGCTCGCGGAATTTGCAAATTTTTGGCAATTTTGCAATCCGCGAATTGCCCGAAATTGGCAAACAATACGCGAGTTGGCTAATTTTTTTTGCTTGGTCGCTCTTCAAAAATACAATCTCGCGCGCGCGGTGTTGCCATACCGTGATTCTGAGTTCGCCAAGTTGTTTTCCTCCCGGTTTGCGTGCGCTGCGCCATTTTGGATCTGGCTGCGTGATCGCGCAAAACTTTTTGACCGTGAGTACGTCATGGAGTACCGCCATCTTGCACTGCGAGACTTTGAGAACGCGAATACGTCATAAGGGCCTGCGATCACGCATCGCGGGAGTAAACAATAGCGAATACGTAGATCCGATGCGCAACTGACATCCGGCGGGAGATTTGAACAGCTCGCTTTCCCTAAGTCGCAAAAATTGCAATTCTGCACAAGAAATCGATCGCTGGCAGCATAACCCTTCTGAAAATGATGATTTGGATCAGAATAACTCCTCAGATTGACATTTGGCTGCACTTTTTTGTGCAAGGAGTCCATTTTTGGGGGTGGGAGGAAGGAAGTGCCCCAGAGTCTCCAACTTCCTGTTCCTGTCCAGCAGGCTCCTCCCAGGGCTTTGTCCATGTCTTGGTCACTTTTCATTTGGATCTGGAGCTGGAAGGATTACTCTTTGTGGCTGCTGCTGGATATTTGTATTTGAGGACTTTTTGTTTGGATCACTTTTGGATTTGAGAATTTACAAGTAAGTTGGTGTTGTTTGTTTGGGGCATTGCAGTTGCTGCAACTACAATTTATCAACTTTTTCACAACTTTAAAAACAATATATTGTGGGTAGCCATAGTATCCAGTAGGGCCAGGGTTAGTCATGGGTGCATGATACAACTGTTTCTGTGAGTTTTGTTGAACTTAAATATTATTTACGGCATGGATGGCATGGAATTGAATAGCTAACTGTCATATGTGGAAGTTTTTTTTTAATTTTGGGGTGCGTGTTAAAGCTACACTAGCCAGTAGGCCCAGGGGTAGTCAGTGGTGCATGGACCAAGTCTTTCTATGGGATCTCTTGAATTTAAACATCATTTAGGGCATGAATGGCATCGGATTGAGGTGATTTCTGTGTGTATTTCGATTATTGGGGTGTTGTTGGGGCCTGTCCATGTGGGTGGGGGCCATTTTGACGCCTGGTCCAGGGCCTGGCCATGTGGGTGGGGGTCTAGGGGCCATTTTAAAGTCAGGCAGTGTGCTTTGTGCCATAGGCCTGCACCCAGTCTGCCTTGCTTGCATCCATTATGCCCAGGGGTACTCAGTGGTGCATGGACCAAGTCTTTCTGTGGGGTCTCTTGAATTTAAACATCATTTAGGGAATGATGGCATTAGATTGGGGTGATTTTTGTGTGTATTTTCGATTTTTTGGGTGTTGTTGGGGCCTGGTCCAGGGCCTGGCCATGTGGGTGGGGGTCATTTTGAGGCCTGGTCCAGGGCCTGGCCATGTGGGTGGGGGTCTAGGGGCCATTTTGAAGCCAGGCAGTGTGCTTTGTGCCATAGGCCTGCACCCAGTCTGCCTTGCTTTCATCCATTATGCACAGGGGTACTCAGTGGTGCATTGACCAAGTCTTTCTGTGGGGTCTCTTGAATTTAAACACCATTTAGGGCATGGATGGCATAAGATTGGGGTGATATTTGTGTGTATTTCGATTTTTGGGGGTTTGTTGGGGCCTGGTCCAGGGCCTGGCCATGTGGGTGGGGGCCATTTTGAGGCCTGGTCCAGGGCCTGGCCATGTGGGTAGGGGTCTAGGGGCCATTTTGAAGCCAGGCAGTGAACTTTGTGCCATAGACCTGCACCCAGTCTGCCTTGTTTTCATCCATTATGCCCAGGGGTACTCCGTGGTGCATGGACCAAGTCTTTCTGTGGGGTCTCTTGAATTTAAACATCATTTAGGGCATGGATGACATTGGATTGGGGTGATTTTTGTGTGTATTTCGATTTTTTGGGTGTTTTTGGGGCCTGGTCCAGGGCCTGGCCATGTGGGTGGGGTGGGGGGGGGCATATTGAGGCCAGGCAGTTTTTGCCATAGGCCGGCAAGCTTGCGGGCCAGTAGGCCTAGGGTTATGAATGGGTGCATGAAACAACCCTCTCTGTGTGGTATCTCTTCTATTAATTTAAACATCCATTTTTTATTAGAACTGCAATTTTTATTTTGGGTATTTCCGTTTTTGGATGTGTTGTGTTAATAATAATAAATGCCTAGTTGCAATAGTATTAATTGAAGCACGACATATGCAACATTTATTTAACTGATGTTCCTCTGGCTTCTTTGCTTTTAGGTGCACAAAGACTGAGAACCAGGAATCATCCTCATCATCATCACTTGTTGTAGTGCCAGGAAGAAGTCCTGCTGCGGTGTGTGCACATTGTCACGTGACGTCACGTGTGGCCACAGACAACTCTGCAACTCGTGCAACTGCGTCCTGCTGTTCTGACATCTGAAGAAGATGGGCCCAAAGAAAGGTGGCCGTAGCTCCTCTACCAAGAAGGTTGCCAGTGCCACTGCCAGTAAGAAGGAGCAGGAGAAGCAAGTGGCGCCACTTACCAAGGAGACTGGTGTGCCGACCGACACTTTTTTGGGGAAAAAAAAAACTATGCCTGCAGCAGCGGTGTCCGCAGGGGACCAAGCTGGGAGCAGCACCTCTGCTTCATTGGTCTCAGTGCCACCACGCCAAGTTAGGCCCAAGCCCATGAGTGCCGCAGAGGCAGCCACTTTAATTGCTCTTTCACCATCGACCAGTGATGTTGGCGTTGACTCATCGCAAAGTAGCATCCAATCAACGTAGGGTGTAACTCATCTAGCGAGTGTTCAACCACAGCCGCAACGACAACCACAGGTGCAACAAGGCGAGGCGCAAGTCGAGGCGCAAGTAGAGGCACAAGTAGAGGCGCAAGGAGAGGCACAAGGAGAGGGGCAAGGAGAGGCACAACTGCCCACAATACTTGTTCCTCCAGAAGTAGCGGCACATCAGGAAATCGAGATTCATGCGGAGGTATCAGCCGAGCCAGCCACTCTTGATGATCCATTGTCTTCCAGATCCCCAGCAAGGAAAAGGTCAGGAGGGCTAGTACAACTTCTTCTTCAAGCCCCCTTCCTTCTGATCTAGATCTTGATTGGCACCCACCAATTCAGTCTGAGAGGGAGGCACGCCATGAGCCGACAAAGCTAGGTAAAAGGAAGGTTCCCGCAAGGCTTTCAGTTATGGGTGATGACGAAGAAGAAGTAGAAGTGGTGTATTCTGCTGCTGATGAAGAGTCTAACGATGACGACCCAGTCATCACAGTCGTCACTCCAGCCCCAGCAGGCATGCAGCAGACAGACATTTTTACCCTATCCTGAAATGCTGCGCAGGATGTAGGTGGCGCGGCACTGGTACCACCACCAACACAGGTAACTACTACACCAACACGACCTACAGCTTCTATATTTTCTCTTCAGAAAGGCCGGCAGGGACCTCCATCCAGCTCGACCTCCATTACCTCAAGTAGTGGTGCTGTAAGTGCACAACAGAGTCAAATTACGCCACGCCCATCCTCCACTTCATCTGGCATTGAAAGTGGCACCTCCACCACCACCACCAGAAATCTCAACTCTCCAGTTTGGGACTTCTTTAGTATTAACAAAAAGGCAGAAAACCAAGTTATTTATTAGATTTGTAAACAAGTAGTTAGTCGGGGTAAGCTTGGTACCAACTATGGTACCGGAGGCCAGAGAGGTCATCTCCAAAAACACCACAGCATCCAGTGGGAGGCGCACCTAAGTAACATCCGGAAAGCCACAAGTAGAAATCCAAATGTAGCCATTGATATTGCATCTGATGACGAGGAGCTGATCGTGCAGGGGGGAGGTGATGAAGCAAGAGACATTTTTTCTGGTACACACAGTACCCCTGGCAGCAGCACTGCAGTGGTAGCGCCCACACCCTCTACCCCATTATACAGGGGGTAACCCAAGTAACCCATACGGCATCTGGGTACAGTACAACATAAAAGTAGCGTGAATGATGCCTAGGCAATAATCAAATGAATCAAACGGTAGAGATACAATGAATTATCTCTTCCTACCTAGATTTAATCACATATAAAGAATCTGTATCTTCTAATCTTCTTCACCCAACGGCAACCCAAAAAATAGTTGCAAAAAAACAAGCTTATTTTAGTCAAGCATATTTTGGTTTATTTAACAATCTTCTTCAAAAATTAATATATGCATTTTTTTCTTCTTTTTTAAAAACTTATATATATTCAAAACAGATACATATATCGGAGCGGTAATTGGATATACATATATATATATACACAACCAATATATTCAATACTAACACAAATATATACACACAATAGATTTACAAAATTTACAGACTGACATATATTTTGGACCTTTATATGTCTTTGCCCTTATTTTTCAACTGAAGGATGCTTCTAAGCCATGTAATACAAAAGACATTCCTTACAAACAAGAGATCACCATAACCTAACAGGAGCCAATGAGGTATATTATTTAAACCTCTATTATTTATGCACTCCTTTTAATTTTCCTTTTGCAAAATCATAATTTTTTGATGGTGCCTTCAACAAAAGTGTTGACGCGTATCAGCCCTATAGTTTCTGGGCCTCATCAGGACTTAGGGCTTTCAGGGGTCCGCCTACAGAATCAAAGAGAATCATATTTACATAAACACACTAAGGACTATTGGTTCATGACTTCTGTACCAATGTATAGGAACACTATATTACAATAATTACATTTTCTCACAAATTCCTTGGAGTGGTGCGGCATCTGATAATTTTAAACACCCCCATGCTATTTAAAACAAGCTAACTTAATTCTTAAAAATGAGATTCCATCTACACAAAAAGTGCTGTTACCCAAAACAATAATGCTGTATGTGAAACACTCAAGGATCCTCCAACCAACACTAAATATTAAATGTGAAGAGGTCTAGCAATACACCCAATTAGGACGACACACAGAAAGAATAAACAAATCAATACCGTAATGTACTACATCACTTGACTCTCCAAACAGCAGGTATATATGTATTTCTAGCTTCCAAGGGTCAACACAGCTAAAAGCAAAAAACAAAATTAATGTAAAAATAACCAAGACCCATTTCGCTATGCAGTTCTTTCTCGGAACACAACAAATGTAGGTGAGACTTACCCTGCACGTTTAAAAACTGTGACTGCTTCTCTTCTTATTCTCCTTAATATATGGGGCTCTACATTACTTCCACCGTTTTCCTTATAATACAGGCAACATATCTTTAGTACCTTGTAGCAAACCTCTCTCTCCATAAATAAATCCAACTTCCGCGGTAAACACTCCTGACTCAATCCTCCCTTATCTCCGCGTTATTGCTTTACGTCTGTATCGGTCGCCATTACGCTCCACCAACGTGTGAAAAGTCACGTGGTGCGGAAGCAAATAAGTCCTCAACCTGCAACTCCAAAAACAAACAAAGGACTCCCACAACATATTTTACTAGCAGTCAAAAACAAAACAGTAAAAAGAGGACTGGTGTGGTCACTGCCATCCTCAATATCGCCCAGAAATTCTTTCTTGTATTTACAGCCTCGCCACCTGGTGTGGATAAACGATGGCGTTCGATATTAATAATGTGTTTTCTTTCACTGAGTGTCATACGTGCTGTAGGGTTGGACAGTTAAGGATTTCTACAAAAAGTACCGTCGTCCCCTTACAGCTAAATATTATATTTACAAACTGCGCGGTCAAACTACTTTTTCATATTTCTATATATGGATATACAACTCCTCTTAAATCGTGTATTAAAATGCTATTTACCAAAAACAACACCTTATAACCCAGTGATATGCCGCCACTCCTTACAATCTTTTCAGGTCCCTCTGCTGATAATGCATGTCACCATTATACAATTTGAAAAGGTATAACACAAATGCTGATAGAGTCATTGTAAAAAAGCCCAAATTTCATCTTTGTCATTGGTCCTAGGTCAAGCACCCTAGCCGTTAGGCCAACTCCTCTTACCTTGGGTTTTTTGAGTAAGGCGTTGATCTCGGCGTGCTTCCAGTTTGCCGAGAAGGTTGCTGTCTCGAAGGAGATGTTGATGGCTTTCCGGAGATGGGGTGCGATAGTGGTGCTGGCTTTGTTGAAGATGTGGTGTGGGCATGAGTCTGACGGAGATCCGGAGTGGATGGTGTTCATGATTTTGATGGTGTAGTAGTCGTTTATGTTGGTCCAGGAGAGCAGGCGGTCGTTGCAGGTTGCGGTCGTGGGGGCGGAGGTCTCAGGGGTTGTCAGAGCGGTCGTGGCGTTGAAGCTGTCGTGGATGTCTGCGATCTTGCGATGGAAGAAGGTGGCAAGGGAGTCGCACAGGTCCTGTGAAGGTGGGATGTCGTTGGTGTTGGAGCTGGGGTTGGGGTTGGAGAGTTCCTTCACAATATTGAAGAGCTCTTTGCTGTTGTGTGCGTTGGTGTCTAGGCGGTCTTTGAAGGAGGCCCTTTTGGCAGATCTGATGAGGTGATGGTGTCTGCGGGTGGCATTCTTTTGGGCTGCGTGGCTGTCCATTGTTCGTTCACGGTGCCATTTCTTCTCTAGCTTTCGGCAGGTTTGCTTGGAGGTCTGGAGGTCTTTGGTGAACCAGCTGGCTTTTTTTGCTGGTGTGACTGTTGGAGGGTTTCTTGATCGGGGCGACGGTGTTGGCGCAATCGTGGATCCACTGTCTGAGGTTGCGGGCAGCGGTGTCGGGGTCGGTGGGGTCGGCGGGTGGGCTCCGGGCGAGGGTGCTGGTTAGCTGCTCTTCGGTGACTTTGCTCCAGCAGCGGCGGTGGATCTGTTGGGTGCGGTGGTGCGTGGTGGGTTTCCGCAAGGTGAAATGGATGCAGCGATGGTCGGTCCAGTTCGGTGGTGTGGTAGAAGGAGATGTGGGAGCTTGCGGAGAAGATGGGGTCAAGCGTGTGGACGGCGGAGTGGGTGGGTGTTGTGACGAGTTGTCTGAGTCCAAGGTTGGCAGGTTGTTGATCAGGGTGGTGGAGTTGGTGTCGTTGTTGTTCTCGAGGTGGAAGTTCAGGTCCCCGAGGAGGATGCAGTCTGTGGAGGCAAGGGCGTGTGTGCTGACGTGTGTGCTCGGCGATTGAGTCGCTGAATTGCGGTCGGGGTCCGGGGGGTCTGTAGATGAGGGTTCCTCTGAGGGTGGTGTTGGGATTCGTGTGGTTCTGGAAGTGCAGGTGTTTGGCGGTGCTGAGGGTGTCGTCGGTGTTGGTCGAGACTCTGAGAGTGTTCCTGTGGACGATGGCGATACTTCTTCCTACTCCGTTGGTGCGGTCCTTGCGGGAGATCTTGTAGCCGTCCGGGATGGCTATGGCAATGTCGTTTGCCAAGGAGGGGTTCAGCCAGGTCACCGTCAGGAAGGCAACATCTGGGGAGCTTGAGTCAAGGAGGTCCGAGAGTTGCGGGCGGAACGGGTGTTGAGAAGAATGCATCTGAGGTAGTTGAGTTCTGTCCTGGTGGCGGGTCGGATGCTGGTGAAGCTGCAGTTCCGGCAGGGGAAGGGTCCTTGGGTGTGCTTCGGGGCGGCCAGGAAGCAGGTGTGTGGGCATCCTGTGTTGAGTGCGTGGAGGGTGCTGGCATCGTAGCGGAGACGGGCGTTGTGGCATTCGCGGAGACCAGGGGTTCTGGCAAGGGCGCGGTCCAGGAGCGGACGGGCGCAGATGGGCTTGCCTTAGGCACGCCTTCGGCCGCGCAGCGGCC
Organism: Lissotriton helveticus; assembly: GCF_964261635.1. Classification (NCBI taxonomy): domain Eukaryota; kingdom Metazoa; phylum Chordata; class Amphibia; order Caudata; family Salamandridae; genus Lissotriton; species Lissotriton helveticus. The sequence continues at coordinate 1,076,904,211 of NC_136070.1, read as the reverse complement.
CCCATAAGAAGTTGAGGTGGGAGGGAGGAGGCAGCTGGGAAGAGGGAGTGTTCAACGGGGAACAAGGAGGATGAAACGCTAACAAATAATGCAATTTACAGTACAAAACAAATAGGCAGCAAGACAATTACAGCAGGACAAATATAGCAAGACAGAACCTACCTACGGCCTACCACTGGCCACAAGGGATGAGGCACAGGTGGCAGCCTGCGGGTGGAGGAGGGCCTCGAACTCTACTCAGCAGCAGTAGCTGGGGCTGAGGGCAAGACACACAGGCGGTGATGTGCGGCATGGGGAGCGACCTGCCTAAGAAGGGTCAAGGGTCGCTCTATTCGCACCATAAGAAGGGGAGGCAGCTGGGAGGATGGCAATTGATGAATGGGCGAGCGGGGGCGGGGCCACAGGGGACGCAACAGCGGGAGAACGGGTGCAGGAACGGCGAAGGAAACAGAATCAAGGGGCACAGGGCACAGAATAAAAACGGGGGAAGAAACACTAAACAAATGAGGCAAAACAGAAACAATTACGGAGCAGACAGGGGCAAGGCGCAAGGGGCACGGGGCACAGAAAAAGAACGGGGAACAAGGAGGAAGAGATGCTAACAAATAGTGCAAAAACAGATACAATTACGGAAGAAACAGGGGCAAGAGACACAGAATAAAGAAACAGGGAACAAGGAGAAACGCTAACAAATAAGGCAATGTACAGTACAAAACAAATAGGAAGCAAGACAATTGCAGCAGGACAAATATAGCAAGACAGAACCTACCTACGACTACCACTGGCCACCAGGGATGAGGCACAGGTGGCAGCCTGTGGGTGGAGGAGGGCATCGAACTCTCCTCAGCAGCGGCAGCTGGGTCTGAGGGCAGGACACACAGGCGGTGCTGTGCGGCATGGGGAGCGACCTGCCTAAGAAGGGTCAAGAGTCGCTCAGAAGCACACACATCCTTGGGATTACTAAGAGCAGCACATACTAAAACAAAGGAAGTAACTCGTCTTTTTGCTGCAGTAGGAGTTGGATATGTACACAATTAACAAAGCATATAATTCAATGCAAGTTATGGATTATTCAGTGATGCGCATACTATATTGAAATTTAAAGACGAATTAGCAAACAGACATAAGGTTGATTTTAATTCTTGTTAGTGGAATCGTTTTTTTAATTTTAATTATTTATTTATTTATTAAATACAATGGCTACCATTGGTGGGAACCCACCACCACCATTCTTTAAGGGACCAAATGAATCCATTATGAAATGGGTAAAATGGTTATGCTCTTCTAATAATTATTTATTGGCTATTAATGGCAACACCTTTAGTGCTCCAAGGAAAAAAGCGTTATTGTTAAACTTCATGGGCACAGATGCTGAGGATGTTTTTGAACATCATGCTCCGTTACCTACGCCTCATGGTATGGAAGCAGGTGATCATGATTGTTTCAAAGAAGCTTTAGATAGGTAAAACCAAAGGTTTGTAGAACAGCCACATATTGTATGGGAAAGATTTTATTTTTATACATGTCATCAGCTGGTAAATTAATCGATCAGGGCCGGACTGAGATCAGCAACCAGCCCTGGCAGGTTGCTTCTCCACCGGCCCTAGTAACGGGAGGGGAGGGGAGGGGGTTGTTACCCGCTAAGCACTGCTCCCGCTTTTCTTACAGAGGGCCGATTTTGCAGTGCTGCTACAAAACCGGCACCCTGTAAGAAAAGCGGCCACAAAACCGGCCTCCAGCCCACCGGGGAAATGCCCAGTGTCCGCAACGGCCAGTCCAGCCCTGGAATCGGTAGACGCTTATGTCTCTTCTTTAAGAACACTAGCTGCTGATTGTGAATCTAGGGTAAAGACAGATACATATATTAGAGATCAGTTAATAATACGATGTGCCAATAAGAAAATTCAGGAACAACTTATACGACATCGTAATTCCACACTAAAAGAAACAATAGGAATAGCAAAAAGTGTTGAGAGATCTATTACTTCGCTTAAAACCATTAACGTGGAAAGTGTATCTGAAGGTGTAGCTGCACTTTCTGTTAAAAATCAAAATGTTAAAATAAGTAAACCTGCAAAGTTAAATATGCCCATTGTTACCATGAAACCGAATAGTCCTAATTATAAATCGCTCTGTACTCGATGTGGGTCCAAATAACACACTTATCAATTCAAAAATTGTCCATGAAGAGGGAAAGAATGTTTCAGGTGTAAAAAGATTGGTCGTTTTGGTAATATGTGTCAAAGTGGGGGCAGAAGAGTTTCTGTTATTTTAGAAGAAAATTAGGAAATTGTAGTAAATGATGAAAGTGACTGTTAGAACAAGGTGCTTTGTGTAGAAGAGGCAGATAATATTCGAGAAAGGAGAAAACAACAACCTCTCAAGATAGTCAAAAAAGGCAAGGGGTAATTTCTGATTGTGTACAGATGGTGGCCAATTCCATGACAACCTCTGAAGTTGATAATGAACCATATGTTCCTACTTTATGTACTATTGTTATTGATGGAAGGAGTCTAGAAGTAATGGCAGATTCAATATCTCCATATACCATAATTTCAGACTTATTTTTCATTAAAAAATTGGAAGGATAAAGCTTTGCAACCAAATGATGTGAGAGTGTTTGGTTTTGAAAGAAAATAAATCAACATGTTAGGTTATTTTGTTGCAGATATTTCTTTCAAACACAAGACTATTTATTATTGGCAAGGTGTATGTTGCAATAAATGGGTTACAAGTGCTGGGATGGAAATATCAATCTAGATTTAACATTAGACTGAATCCAAATGCTAAAGTGCAAGTTTGTATCGCAGAAGAATTATTATCTGTACAGAATGGTTATAATGAAAAAAAAGAATTGGAAGATTTCTTGAATGAGTATCAGGAAGTATTTAGGAAAGAACTTGGCCAAGTGAAAGGGTTTTCCCATAAGAGTCAACTTAAGAAAAATGCAATTCCAACCAAACACAAATTAAGACGTGCCATTATCTGTCAGACATGAGTTGTCTGATATGATCAAGAAATTACGTGAAGATGGTGTAATAGAACCGGCAGATGCCTCGGAATGGGTTTTGCCGATTGTTGGACTTGGCCCTTTTTGCAGGGTCATCCCTGAACTTTTTGCCCTCCTTCTAGCCTTTTTTCTGACATGGTGTTGGTGGTTTTAGGACTCTGGGCACTTTAGCACTGCTGTCCAGTGCAGAGTGTGTGTGCTCTCCATGATAAATATGGGAAAGATTGGTCTACACCTGGTTGGCATATTTAATTTACCTGTCAGTCCAATGTAAAGTGGTATCTCATATACCCAGGGTTGGTACATTAAATGCTACTGGTAGGCTTGCAGCGCTGATTGCGCCACCCGCCAAAGTAGCCTTTCAACCTATCTCAGGCCTCTGCCATTGCAGGGCCTGTGCGCGCAGTGTTACTGCTGCTGTGACGTGACACCTAAAGTGTGTGCCCTGTCTGTGACCCCCCTTTTACTACATGTCAGTCACCCCTAAGGTAGGCCCTAGCTAGCCCAATGGGCAGGGTGCATTGTAGGTAAAAAGGTAGGACATGTACATTAAGTGTGTGACATGTCCTGGTAGTGACAAACAGCCATTTTGGTTTCTCACTACTGTGAGGCTGCCCGCCCATAGGAATGCATTGGGGATTCGCTGATAAGTGTTTCAGTGGTAATTATTGATATGAGCGGAGCAGCGTGGTCAAGTTTGGTACGCAATGGTGTGCACAGATTTATTATAACTATTTTAGAAATGCCTCTTTTAGAAGTTGGCATTTCTGTGTGCTGTGTCTGCCTGCCTGATATGTATTGCATGTCTGGTTTTGGAGTGACAGGTGCTGGTGAGGTATGTGTGGCTCCAGGGCACGGCAGGGTGAGTCAGCGCTAGGCTGAATAGGGCATCTGCATTTGGAGTAGTGGTAGGAGTAGTCCCCTGACCCTGAATAGGTCTATGCCTGCCTAGGTGAATGCTGGCTCCGCCCCCTGTGGTGTGTCTGATGACGAGCCCCCACCTGACAAAGGGGAAGAGGAGCCTTGTCAACAAAGTGCTCCAAAGCCTCCCAGAACCAGTTTAGGCTGGTTCCCCCAAGCCATGCGCCAGTGCAGACAAAGCAAATGTTGGAATATATATTGGGGCTGTGACCCCATGAAGAGGGGTGCTGTTCCTGTGCTTACGTGGACGTGCCGCTGCTGGGCCCCAGGAGGAACCGCCACGAGGGACTGCCTCGCTGCCGGAGGGCCCGGTCTGCTGCCCTGCCTGGGCCCAGCTATGCCCCCTGACCTTTAAGGAATCTAGCGCCTCGTGAGTGATATCTTTTTATTGCCAGCCCAAGAGGAGCGCTGGTGCCTGGCAGCGTGCTGCTGCGAGGACTGCTGGGAGAATCCCGGAGAGGAGGATCGGGAGCCCACCCAACTTTTGAGTTTATTTAGTTGGCAGGAGCCTACCCCGCATTTTTGGTCCAGCGGGAGCCCACCCTGCGTCTTTGCCTTTCAAAGAAGGGGTGCCGCATCACGAGTAGCGACCCGGAAGTCAGGCGTCCTGTGTGGTGTGAGCGGGGCCGAAGAAGAGGACAGTGGGAGCCTACCCCGCATTGAGATAGAAGCGGGAGCCCACCCCGCAATTATGCCCGTTGGAGAGGGAGCCCACCCGCATTTGTATTGATTTAGAGGAGGTAGTCCACCCCGCACTGGAGAAGCCACTGCGAGTGGCAAAAACAGAAGTCAGGCGCCCGTGCTTGACTGTGTGCGGGGCCTGAGCAATTGAGGAAGGCTGGAAGTCAGCGCCGGCCGGAGCGGGACTCCCGTGAGGAGAGGGAGATCCCCGCGTGTCACATGGTGACCGGCGAGAGAAGGGGCATTCAGTATGCAGTCCGCACGGCTGAGAAGGCCCGGAGATCGCCACAGCAGTCTGGAAGCGGAGGGAAGCAGCACTCTCCTTCTCGCCCATCAAGTGGAAGCCCCGGTGAGTGGGGCTCCCTATAGCGATGTTGGTGCCTTTTCCCCTGCCCAGAAGTGAGGAGAGGCCTGGGAGCAGGGGCCCGCCGAGGCACATTGTCGGTAAAGTTATTAGTCTAGATAGGAGAACCATTGAGAGCAAATGAGTCAACAATTTCCACTCTCTATGTTCTGCGGGGTATCCCCAATATCTCTCCCGTACGGGGTGATATAGTCAGTGTTATATATATCTAATGTAATGTGAGGCTCCATTTTGTTGTAGTCCTGCAGTGTGGGAAATGTCCCCATGGCTCAAATTTAACCAGGAGTGCAGGATTTTCCAGTAGTGACATCACCAGACAGTATTCTTCCTCCACTCCCATTACCTTTGCCAGTCTTGCCCATACCGTACACTTCACAGTGTTTATCTTTCTTGTGGGTCCAGTGGATGGTTTCATGAGCACCATGTTAACCGATATGGGGACAGCAACCCTCTTTCCATCTCGTAGTGTGGTGCTTGCCTTAAGTTATGTATCCAATGGTGTGCATATTGTGCCTGGTCTATTGGATAGTAGAATTGAAAGTTACGTGCGGCAACCCCCCTGAGGCATATGGTAATTGCATCGTCTTCCAGTTCATCCTGGCCGTTTTTCCAGTCCAAGCCAACTTCACCATCAGTAAGTTTAGTGTATGGAAGAACTGGTGGGTCAGCGGTAGTGGCAAGCCTGGAAAGAGATAGAGTAGTCATTGGAGAAATACCATTTTCATTATGCCAATCCTGCCCGCCAAAGATATTGGGAGTTTGTTCCATTTATCTATATTTCTCTATATTTATATAAGTTAGCTGGCCTATACATACTCCACAGTTGGTTCTATGTAGTGTATCTATATCTTGGTGGTATTGTATGCCCAGATACCTAACCAGTTCCTTGCTCCAAACCAGTGAATATTCTAACGTTATGGCCCTAGTGGACTCACGTAGAGAAACCATCATGGACTCATCCCAATTTGTTAGATCTGACCATCTCCCAAAGTGTATTATTTCTCTAATAGTGGGGTTTAGAGTTGTGGCCGGCTACCTGACCAGCAATAAAATATTGTCAGCCTAAAGTGGCAGGAGGACTCCACGCCTACCAATTTCTTTTTTTTACTAAACTGAATGTTATTGTTTTGAATCAAAGGCCACTGAGTTACAGAGCAACACACAGATAGTGAGGAACGCAAAGACACAAAATACAGTACAGAACACAGTGGTTACAGATTACATCATTACACCGTATGCCAAACATATCCCCTATATCTTTTAGTATTTCATTGGGCAGCCCCTTGATATATAGAGGGTTTAGCGCGCCAGTCCATTGCTCGCTACCGAGTAGCAGGCGAGGGAGGACATTTCACTCTTCAGCCTTCTTTTGACAACGTCTTGCTTGGCTAGCACAGTACCAATCCCCGCCAATGTTTTATCTCCAACTGTATCAATGGCCTCTTCCATGACTCCATAGGAGAAAGGTCTACCGGCTTCCTAAACGCTCCAGATAGTGTGGAGAAGATTATCTGCCAGTATTGGGAGATCTGGGCGTCCACTCATACCAAGTGACAAAAGTGTGCTCATGGTTCCGGGCAGCACCAGCATGTTAGCGTTGCAACTGCACCCACGTGGCAGAGCCTCAGTGGTGGTAGATAATCACATGTACAAAGTTGAATTGAATAAGTCTAAGCTCTCCAGTCGAAGTCATCTAGCAGGTCCAGCCATTCCTCTCACCAGAAGTGTAGTGGTGTGAACAGATCTGGGAAGTTAATATAAGGGATTTATAGATCCTAGAGATGTCCTTCCTTTCAATGAGGCCCATTAGAATTTGAGTTTGAAGGGGACTTTAATTGGGGACACCTTTACGGGACTTTCAATGCTGTTCGAGAGTATGGCATTGCTGTAAAGTATTGGAAAAATTGGAACTGATGCAGTTCATGTTTGTCTTACAGGCACTGAAATGTTTTAATGTTGGATCCCTGCCATATATCTCCCACTGTGTTGATCCTACTTTTATTCCAACCCCCAAAACAAGACAAAAAAATGCGTCCAAGCCATCGTCCTGTCTATAGCGGGGTCACAAGAGTGAGCCTCCTATCACAGCCTGTCCATTTCAGTGCAGAGTGCCATGTCCAGAGGACCACTGAGTGGGTTCGAGGAGGTGTGAAGGGATGGTGTTCCCATAAAGCATACCTCTAATATTGTCTAGGCTCAGGATGGCCACCTCTACCCAAAATGCTGGATCTCCCTATCCGCTGTTTAACCAGTCATTAACCACCAGTAAGTGAGATGTCCAGTAGTATAAACGGATGTCAGCCATACCCATCCCACTGTCCCAAGAGAACTGAGTGCACTTACCAACGGCAATCTGGGAGGGGCGGTTAAACCACAGGAAGGAGCATATTTTAGTGAGGATGTTATAAAAGCAGGGATGTGGAAAGAAAAGAGGACAATTTTGTAACATATACAGTAAATAGGTCAGTGCAATCATTTTGAACAGGGCTACATGGCCCTGGGCAGTTGAGGTCAGTCGTGAGTTGAGATATTAGGTTTTTTTGTTGAGACTCCAGGACAAACTAGGGTTGAATGTTATATAAAGCCCTAGATAGCGGAAACAGAGTCTGTGTATTTTGAGCTGGGCTTGCCAGTCTGACCCGTCGTCATTCCTTCTCTTTGGTACCTGAATCGATTTGGGCTAGTTGAGTTTAAATCCCAATGTGCACCATATACAGATCAAGTATCTGTAGCAGTTGTGGGATTGTGAATGATGGATGGGAAATACACAGAAGAACGTTGTCTGCGTATAAGGCAATACGGTCCTCCATCGCTACTCCCCAGTCAAACCCCCATATTTCCGTGTGGCTGCGGATCCATGCAGCCAGGGGTTCTATGACTAGGGAGAAGATGAGTGGTGATAGGGGGCAACCCTGGGGGTGCAGCGGCTTAAAGTGAAGGGGGCAAAAGGGTACAGTTAACAAGGACTTGAGTCCGGGGGTTAGAATACATCACTTGGATCTACAACTTGAATTTAGGGCCTACGCCTACCTTTACCATCACCTCGTCAGGAACTACCAGTTGAAGGTGTCAAACATTTTTTCAAAGTCTAGAAGAATGAGAGTGGTCTTCTCGCCCAGCATTGACAGACAGGTCAGGGCTATGCGTACTCTACGGATGCAGTGTCCGGTGCTCCTGTTGGGCATAAACCCACACTGGTCCAAGTTAATCAGGAATGGGGGGGGAATGGGAGAAGGCGATTCGCTAGTATTTTGGTGTAGATCTCAATTTCGGAGTAGATGAGAGCTATAAGGAAGTAGGGCGCACATCGGTCCAGGGGTCGATCTGCTTTTAGTAGTCCCACTATGGTTACCAGGTTGAGTTCAGGAGGGAATTGGGCTTTAGCGATCACCTCCAGATATAATTTAGAAGGCAGGGAGTCAGTTGGGTATGGTAGTATTCCGTAGAAAAGCCATCTGATCACAAGGTGTACGTGGAGTTCATATCTCGGAGTGCTACGGTGAGTTCCTTGGTTGCGAGTGGAAGGTCCAGATCTTCCTTCTCGCTCCCTCTGAGTTGTGGCATAGGGATGTCTGACACCAGTGGGAACTCCGGGAGAGCAAGAAGCGGATTGACTTCGCGGCTGTTGGAGCTTGTGTGAAACCACGTGACCACTGCCTGCTGAAGACTCTGTTCGCCAGTACGAGCGGCCCCCTCGCTACGCAGAGGTCAGACTGGGGGGCAAATCGCCTAATCTAAGCGTGGGGGGCTGAGATGTGTAGCGGAGGCAACCCGATAATCTGCCTAATCTCAACATGGTGCCCAGGCGAGACTTGCCTGACCTTGACATGGTGCCCGATGCTCAGAAAAGCAGCAACATGCAGAAATGAATGCTTACTGCCCTGCTGGCTAACGGCGAGTGGGAGCCTTGATATCTTCACCAGTAACAGCTTCGGCCCACTCCAACTAGGGTCCTTCTCCCTGTAAGCAAAGGACTTTCTCCATTCACAGGAGAATTATTGATCCCGGCCGCGCCTGACTCCAACATGGCGCCCTTGCTGATGTATCTTCAGGAGGGACAGTGGCGGCCCACTCCAACTGATGATCTACTTCCTTCTCCACCAGGGAAGATCCTGATTGCTGATAAACCCAACCCTGGGAACTGGCTTGACTCCATCAACAAGGGGAATGAACATCACCCTGTGCCTGACCCCAAAATGGCTGCCACTGATCCCATCTAGTTAAAGGGGAAGTCTCGTCGCTGAGGCTGCGGACCACTCACATGGATCTTGACTCTTGATTTTTGGTCACCTCCTGATCATCTCTCTAATTCCGGCGGAGCCCGAACACCATGGTCGAATGCCGGTGGAGCTGCACTGACAGCTATAGGGGAGACTGGCCCTGGCGCACCGCTTTGGCCGCCACCTACCCAGCCGGACCTCGGACATATGTTTTGCATTTTCTCCGCTGCTATCTCCTTCCAATTGGTCTCTCAGCTCCCCCTGTTCTTCTTGAATTGATACTCGTCCGGCGGAGCCCGAACCGCATGGCCGATTCCCGGTGGAGCTGCACCAACAGCTATAGGGGAGATTGGCCCTGGCACACAGCTTTGGCCGTCACCTACCCAGCCGGACTTCGGACATATGTCTCGCCTTTTTCTCTGCTGCTACCTCCTTCCAATTGACTGCCAGCTCCCCCTGTTCTTTTTATCCTGACACTCGACTTGCCAATAACTGTATTGAATTTGTAATTTTTCTATAATTAATGTGAAATTTCTGTAACTGGTAACATGCTGTTTCCTTATGTAAAGCGCTCTGATACCTCCGGGTCTAGCTAGCGCTATATAAAACTCTAAAAATAAAAATAAATAAATACAATAAATAACCGGCCTCCCTTGGGAGCCGTTCTCAAGTAGCATATAGTGCACTGTAGTATTCCGTAAACATGGCTGCAAAGGCTGTGGCCATACCCACCACCGTCCACCCTCTGTCTTAATCGAGGAGAGGATCCTGGAGGCCACCTCCCTCATTGCTAGCCAATAGAGATGCTTGCCCAACTTGTCCCTTTTATTTATAAACCCATTTGGTAGATGTTGGCCAGCATTGGTGGGCTTCGTCAAGGGCTAGTTTACAGAGGGACAGTCTTTCCATGGCCAGTAGGTGGTGTTCTGAATTAGTCATATTTGCTTAGTCAGTGTATTCTAAGTGAATGAGCATAGCTTCTAGGTCGATAATTTGTTGCAGTTTGGCTCTATCCTTACGTTTCAGATGGGACTTTGCCAATCCTCAACGGGGTGGCTTTACCGGCTAGCCATAGTCTGCCACAGTACCCTGGTTCAGGTAGTAGTAGTCTCTTATTTCTTGGGCGAGGAAGTCCCTAAATTAACTTTGCTGCAAGTACCAAGCATTGAGCTGCCACATCTGGCGAGGACCCAGCGATTGCTGGCCAAAGGTAAGAGTCACTGGGGCATGGTTGGAAATGCTGTGGGGTAGTACTTGCATGCCCATGGTATGAGGGAGGTCAGAGGCTGGGAGCAGTATTAAGTTGATTTGGCACAGAGATTTGACTGCTGCTGAGAAGTGGGTGTATGTCTGGGTATTGGGGTTCCATGCTCTCAGGTCATCACATAGGCCAGGCCTTTGGCCCCGCTTTGTAGCTCTCCTCCCCTCGCCACAGGCTGTGCCCAAACCCATACGTAAGGACACTGGAACTATGATGTCAATTAAGTCACCTCCAATAAAGGTGCTCCCATGGGGGAGTTGGAGGGCCACTGTCTATAGGTCTTCCATGGTGCGGTATATCAAGATAGGAGGGATAAATATGCTAAGAAAATAATGTATGCGGCCTTCAAGTATGCCCTCAACCACCACATATTGCCCCAGGAGATCAGATTGTATAAGTGAGACAACGAAAGGGAATATCTTGTGAAGGAGCATTGCTGCCCCCTAAATCCCCATATGTATCATGCATGGTAGATTCTGTCGTATCGAACACTTGCTGAATTTAACACGTCCTTCGCTATGTTATTCTCTGTAGATACTCGCTAGGGACTCCACAACCAGAGAGAGCTGGAATTCATGTCTTGTCCCACGCTGTATGGGTATTGTCTCGGACTGAGCCCCATTTACTTTTATCCTGGCTGTTGGTTTATTATACAGCACTCTGACCCATTTTACAAGGTCTCTTCCCAGTCCCATTCGCTCCAACGAGGTGATGAGGAACAGCCATTCCATAGAACCCAACGCCTTAGCCGCGTCCAAGAACACAGCTGCAGCTTTGATTTCGGGGTGATGGCGAACAGGGTTTTTAAGTTATCTGCTGTGGACTGTCCTGGGATGAACCTTGATCGGTCCGGCAGTATTAGTCTATGAAATAGTGACAGTAATCTTGTTGCTATAATTTTAGCTTGTATCTTATTATCAGATTATGAGAGATAGCTGGAAATATAATTTGCATTTCTCAGTCAGTTTGCACAGTTGATATAGAGAAGTCACTACCGCTTCCCACATCATTGACTGTGAGGATTCCGCCACCAGTGTTTCCTAATACACTTCCAGCATCACTGGAGCCAGCTCTTCAATTCATTCTTTACAGAATTCTACAGTGAGGCCATTGCTCGCCTGTACCTTTTTATCCTATAGTGATTTATTCGTGCCACGTACCTCCGCCAGCGTAAGCGGCATACAAAATGTCTCTCAGTCGGGAGCCTTCACCCAGGCCAGTGTCACTCGCTCTAGATATTGAATAATGTCAGCAGTGCTTTGCACTGCCTGGATTTATATAGTTTGGCACAGTAGTTAGTAAAATCCTGCATAAGTGCAGGAGACTGCATCTTACTTCCTCCTTCGTACTAGACCTAGGTTAGGTACATTGGGGTAGGCATATCTTAGAAACACCAGTTGAGTATTTTAGCCTGTCTTATTTATGTATGTATTTTTATATGGCTTAGAAACCATACAATGCTATTACAGTATTATTTTATATTACTGTTTACGCTGTACGCATTATATTTTGCATTCTGTCTAACGATTGTAGCAGTTCACCTCTCTTGCATGAGAAAGAAGACTGTTCAATGAATCCTTTTATTGAAAACGCCCGTCTCACTATTTCTCTGCAACTCTGTAGAAACGAAGCATGCACGATTGACTGAGTAAAATAGTTATCTATTGTTTCCACGACTCTGAAGATATGTTCTTATTCTTGGGGAAACAAAGTTGTCATGTTTATGCGGTTGTCAGAAACTAATCCCTTCTTGTGTATTCGAGAAAGTTTCTAATGACCTCTGAGCTAGCTGGCACTCACTATTAAATGTAGTATATTTGATAGAGACCTACTGACCTAAGTCCTACTTCATATCTATAGGATATATTATTCCAATGCGCAGAGCCTATTGGGAATATAGGAACTACACTACATGGCGCCCAACGTTTGTTAAGGCACAAATTTAACGCTAGATACTAAAGTAACTCAGTCGTGCTTTTCTCAGAGACCCCTTTTTCTTGTAAAATACTCTGGAATGGGTAAAAGAAGAATATCCGCCATAGCTGAGTAGGACGAAAAATCCTATTTATTAGCTTTTTGGTTTATTCAAAGTTGAAGGATACAGTGTTCCAAAATATTGTGCACCTTATCTTTGTTTCCTTGAAACTTGCTCTGCAAACTTTCAGTCAACAAAATTCCGGATAGTGACAACAACATCGAAGCCAGTGGCGCTGCAGCAGATCTAGCAGCTCTTAACATTTCAGGTTTTCAAGAAACCGAAGATGATGCTATAAGCATACCTCTAAATTTAAGGAAAGCCATCACTATAAAACTTATAAAACATGGCCTATCAGCAAGAGGTGGTAGGGCAGTTGTTGTGATAGAGGCACATGAATATCACCAGACAGAGGTATTCTATTCATGGATAGTCTTCCTGGAAGCAAATCCAATAACACATGTGTTTCACTTCTACAAAGAAGATGATCCACAAGAGGAATACATCCCTTTTGAGGATATTGAAATTCCACTAACATACCAAGAGCATGCGCTCTGGTTTAAAGGCGCCCTAAAACATTTAAATCACATTACCAGGCTCGGTCCACTAGGTAGACCAGGAGCAACATGGCTGGCTTTGGCCAGCTACAGACCCGACCCTGACATTGAAGCAATGTTGAATGAACTTAGTAATATACAAAATCTAATCAAGCCCTCCAGGATTTCGCGATTTCGCAGTTTGCCGCGAAATCGTCACTTTTGTTAAAATGCAGCGATTTTTACAAAAGTGCAGCGAAATCGGCACTTTTGTAAAAACGCACGATTTTTACAATAGTACCCGCGAAATCGGCACTTCTCCATTTCCGGTGAAAGTAAGATTGCAGGTATGGCTTTGCTGGTGGCATTTAAACCAGGTGGATTGCAATTCTGACATTGTTTGAGGATTTGTCAAATTTTTGTTCTGTTAAAAAAATGTTGCAACTTAACCAATCACTCCTATAAACCACCAGCACTGTAACACAGGCATGGGTGCAGCAGCTTATGTTAGTATCAGCGGATAAAGCACATTTAAGGAAACTTGCTATAGAGAAACTTTCTCCATCAAGGAGGTTTCTCCAACTTTTTCAGTTCAGAGGAAAATACATCCAGCTGAACGACTTCATGTTTAAAAAATCGACAGCATTCTGTTAGTTTGTGGATCACTCAGATCCCTTGCTTCTCTTTTACCTACCGTCTACATAATCCCCCGCCCGTTCCTGGCGACTTTCTTTCTTTCTTCCTCTCTTCAGTGTTCTTTCTACGCTCTGGCCACTGCTATCCACTTCTTCCTCAAAGATTTTATTTTTCGTAACCTGGCCCTCTACTATTGCCTTTACTATTGCACATCTATCCTGACTTGTAGTCATGTAATACTACTCCTACATATACTATTAAACCTCCGCTATGCCCTAATTCTACTCCTCCCTGCATACATTCTTATACCTCAACCTGTATTCCGTTCCCTCAACTATCTCTATCCTAGTACCGCCACCCTTGCCTACGCCAGTATACCTCACCCAATACCTTTTTCCTGGAACGGCTAAGCCGACCTACACCTAGAACCTCCCCCTATCCATAGTGCATCTGCCTATACCTTATTTCACTAACTCTACCTGTTCCCTAGTACCTCTATCCCAGCCTCTTCCCTAGTACCTCTACAATTACCAATACATGAGCACCTCTACCCTAACCATAATACCTCTACTTATACCTTACAACACTTTTCCTTTCACTGTTACCTAAACCCCAATACTTCTAACCCAGCCTCTTCCCCAGAACTGCTAAAATTACCAATACTCTACTCTTACCTGTGTCCTAGTCTTTTAGATCCTACTAATAGCTCAATATTTAATCCCTTCCCCTCTGCATTTATCTCCCCACTGTGCCTCCTTATACCGCTGTGCAATTGTTTTGTAGATTTGTCTCCACGGTTCCAGTTTTTTTGTGCTTAAATGTCTTTGCTTTCTCTAGGAAAAGCGTTTTCCTCATTTTGGAAATTCACAAAAAATTAGTTTCACAACAATATGGCAGTTAGGCTGGCTGGTGTATTTCATTTTGAATTTTCTCTGAAAGGAGCCACAGCATCCATTCACTGTAAATCTGAGCAATTACTTGTCCAGCAGCATAGATGCAAAGTTTGTAGAGTTGGTAAAAAATGACCTACTTTCCTTTGTTTTCTCTTTTAAAAGTAAAAACAGTTGAGAACACCTGTAACACTACAGGTGGTCAGAGGCGCGTGCCAAATCAAACACGCAGGCGCACCTGCAGGGCACAACATGGAAGGCCCACACTATGGACCCAGTCAAAAGCTGTGTTAGGCCAGGGCGCCCTGCACAGAGCCGGGGTAAGGGGGGGGGGGCTGGTCCTCGCAATCGTCCCCGCGCACCACTGGGGCAGCAGGGAGCTATTGCTGTGCCACTGACGTGCATCCTCAGCACACAACGCATAAAAAAGTCACGCTGAAATAGCGGGCCCTTTTCTATCTCTGTCCTCTAACGGGTACTAACAGATGACCCTCCCTGCACCTGCTATTCTTAAACCCATGTACTCTTTCCCCTCAGAAGCACCATCCCCACTGTTTGTTAGCACATGTGTGAGCCTCACTTGGGTTCAAGTGCTTTATACATAGCGCCAACATGCAGCACCAGGTGCTTCTAGCAGCCTGAAGGCTAGGAAACAATCAGCCCTATGTACATTTACAGTTTATTTCTCAACAACACCTGGTGTTTCCATCGGCCGTCTCTGTCCACTTGTTCTCGACCTGTATTTCCTTGCATTTAAAAGGTCTTTTAAGAGTGGAATGTCTACTTAGGCGGCCTGGCTCTGCAGTACAACTCATACACACAATGGGTGAAGCGTTTGTCTCCACAAAGCGCCTACGTCAGCTCCAAAAGGTTGGATTGCTGATGTTTTATGCAGCCACCCCTTGTTTGCTACTATCCATAAGTAAGACATAAGTTAGGGAAGGTATTAGGGTAGCAGTCTGGATTTTACAACCTTTTATTCTCATCCACTTGACAATATCAAGAATTTCTCTCATGGTGCATTTGGTTGTAGGAAGTCCTGATAAGTCCCAAAGGCGATACTACGTGTCTTCATTGCTGCTAGGTTGTACGTTCTAAGTCTGCAACAGTTATTTGGGACTTTGTAGGGCACTTGACTCCCTAGTAGTAGTTGTGGTCACTGAAATGTGTGCATATCAGTGTTCAGTACAAGGGCGCTATGTGTGACGGGCCTCCCTTTTTATGTTTTGTTGCTTTACCTGTCTCCATCTCCTTCCTTAAATGCAACTTACCCATGCACCCAACCCCAAGTGCATCCACCCCAGCTAGCACCATCCTCCAGCACACCCAGCCTCAAGTTTACCTGACTGCAAGTGTAGCCAAGCACATCTTCCCAGTGAACTCTTCTCCAAGTGCATCCAGTCCAGAGTACCCTGAACCACAAGTGATACCAACCCAAGCACATCCAACTTGCAAGTGTACCCAACCACGAGCACTCTCAATTGCATACTCAGAGTGAACCCAACACAAAAGCATCTAGTGCCGAGAACCCTTAAGCTCAAGTGCATTCAATCCCAAGTGCATCCAACTATCACAGACCCAAGTGCATCCAACCACAGTCAAACCCAAGAGCACCAAACCCAAGTTCCCCCAACCGAAAAGTGCATACAAACTCAAGCGCACCAAACCCCGAGTGCACCCAGACAAAAAAGCACACATCTCAGAGGGCACCCAGCATCAAACACATCTAGCCACAAGCACACCTTCCTCAGGTACACTCAGCTCTCAGGACATGCCCAGTGTGCGGCGGGCCCCAAAAACATAATGCGCCCGAGGCCCGCCGCACACTGGGCATGCGGCTGGCCCAACAACCATTTTTTTTTTAAATGCCAGAAGGGGCCCGCCGCGTGCTCCGGAGGCATAAATTGAAAAATAAAGTGCCGCAAAATGCCGCTAAATTTCCATATTTGTGCCGCTAAATTTGCTAATCCATGCCGCTATATCCTGGGGGGGTCTGTCTAATAGAGTATATAGTTGAAGATCTTTACTAAAACACTCCTACTCCTTCTAAAAAGAAGTGGGAAAACACTAAACAAACTTCTAAAGAGAAGCGTTCTCATTCCAGGGGTAGGTCTCCTCAAAAGAAGCACTCTGAAAGGAGGTATACACTCAGGAATAGGGATAATTTGAGAAACCTGATAGATATCAAGATACTGATACACGTTCCTCTCACATCGGACGGTCAGAATACAAGGAAGAACATGTGAAGTCCAAAGACGATCAACACGTTCCGAAAAACAAGAAACCTCAATTCACCAAAAAGAAGGTAGCAGGTCTAAAAATCAGACATGCCGAGGATCTTGAGGACACAACTCAAGAACGGGGAATGGGCTCAGACAATTTTGGACGGCGAGGCAGAAGTCACCATAGCTCGCAAGAACTTGAAGGCTCATCTGGAGACAGTGGACTTGAATGAGTTCATCCAAGTTGAAACTGCAGATACCAGGGTTAGTTCTCCACATAAGTTATATGAAGTAACTCTCCAGATGGAGGGAGACATACCAAGAAAAGTGAGAGCACTCTTTTGGGAGCGACTTTCTAAGGGTTATTACATTCTTCTAGCTGAACAAGACTGGCCACCAGAATTTGTCAGGGAGTGCCCACATGGCAAGGACATCATTATGCCAGCCTTCTCCAACCACATTCCAATTCATTTAAAATATACTTATGCCAGGAAATGGGGAGTTGTGCAGGCCCCAGCATTATATAAAAATCATGTAGGATGGGACGAGGAGTTTCCTCACCATAAAATACAGTTGAAAAATCAACCAACTGCACAAAGGCAGTACCCAGTTAAGCAAGAAGCTAAAAAACAGGTCAGGGAGATCTTAGATCAACTTGAATACCAGGGGGTGATTGAAACTTGCACCTCGTCCATGAACAATCCTTTGTTTCCTGTCCCCAAACCAGACAATACATATCCTCTAGTTTTGGATTCCAGACATCTAAACTCTTGTTTCAAAACATTTGCAGTACAAAATGCACACAGTGCAGCATTAATGAATAACATTGTGCGTAAGAAATATAACACAACATTAGATATTTCTAATGGTTTCTTCGGTCAAAACATTGCACCAGAAAGTAGGTATTTGACTGCTTTCTCAATTATGGGGACACTGCGTCACTTCTGTCGTCTCCCTCAGGGATGCAAGAATAGTCCTGGGTTATTTTCAGCTAGGGTAACAGAGTTACTACAAACATATAATGATGAAGCCTTATCATATGTCGATGACATCTATCTAACAGACGATGACTTGGACAGGCACTTGAACAGGGTGAACACCATTATATTGGGCTTCGCCTCTGAAGGGTATAAATTCAATTTTAAGAAATCAAGAATTACCCACCTCAACGTCCTTTTCCTGGATACGAGTTATCAAGTGAAGGCAAAAGCCTGGCAGCCTACAGAGAAATGTGCGCTGCTCCAACCTCCACAAACGCTGAAAAACGTACAGTCGAGTCTAGGTTTCCTGAACTTTGGAAGAACATACATTCTAAATCACGCAGAAAGGGTTAAACCTCTCTACTAATTAATCAAACCTGATTTTAAAACAGTTAATTGGACACAAAAACACACTGAAATTTTGTGTTCACTTCAAACAGACATGTTAGCAACAAAACATTTGCAAACGCGCGTAAACATATGCACCTTAGTGATCTGAATCATTCCAGGACAATGCGGATTCACGTACTTAACTTTTAATGAAGGTGAAAAAGTACCAATTGCTTACAAATCACACTTGTATACACAAGCAGCAATAAAGTTTACTTCAACAGAAAAAATTCTGACAGCGGTTCAAACTGGAGTAGCAAAAGAAAGAGCCCTCGCACAAGGAAAACGCATAATGGTCTAACACCTGTACCTGCCTTAGAAGCAGTGACAAAAGCGAGCATACCGAATGCTAAAACTTTACATCGAGATTGATACAATGGGTTAATTCTCTTGCTGCAATAGACGCTGCATAAGTTTTTTTACTTGAAAACACAAGCATTTCTACAATATGAACAAGACTGTCCTCTGCCTACTGAAATTCTGCCTCTTGAACAATATGAATGTATAATTTATACTGACGGATCAGCTCAACCCGCTACGGGGGTAAACAAGCCTATAGTGCGGCGTGCGCAATCGTTAACCGCATGCGTGCGGGCGGAATTCCGCCCGTACGCTGGGTTTTTTAAAATCGCATGTTACGTGACGAGCTGGGCTCGTCATGAGCGTGCGAGGAGGCTACCTCATGACGAGCCCAGCTCGTCATCAGCGTCGAAGGGGTTAAAGGTCATTGGCACAATGGCAAATTCAGACCAATGGTCACTAAAACTCAATCTCTAGGAGATAGTACAGCTCAGCGAGCTGAACTAAAAGCATTGAAGATGGCCCTTGAGAATACGGACCGCGAATTCCCCACACTCATAGTGTGCGATTCGTATTATTGTGTTCAATCTTACAATGAATACTTGCAGAACTGGATTCAAAACGGTTACAAAGATGCAAAAGGTGGCACAATCAAGCATAAAATGCTTTGGGAACAAGTAGTTTAGTTATGACTAGAACTACAAAACACTCACGTGATACATACGCTGAGTCATCAACGTGATGGCGTTCACGTTGCAGGGAATTCATTGGCTGATGAAGCCGCGAAGACAGCTGTGCAAACGGCTTCCGTAGCTGCAATCACTCGTTCAAAAACAAAAAAAGACGGCGAAGTAATGCTAGCTGTCAATGCTGCAAGCAAAGACAATGGTAAAACATTACCTAAAGGGTTGCCACTCAAATACTCGTACATAACTAATGCGAACAATGTTCAGTTTGCTCGAATCCCTGGAGTGGGGGATAGAGTAATTCCAAACATGGAACATAGATTAGGACTAATCTTAGCAGCACATGAGGGGCTCGCATCTGCACATGCAGGTGTTTCTGCCACAGTGTCATTATTAAAACAGAGATACTGGTGGCTGCGCATGAGGAAACAAACCAGAAACTATGCTTTGGAATGTGAAATATGTCAAAAGATGAAAGTCTCTACAGTGAAACGTCCTGCACAGACGCCCCTGTTAATTTCAGATAAACCATTAGCTTGTGTTTACCTGGACCACTGCGGTCCCTTACAAAGGGATGGTGACTATAAATATATCATGGTCGCAGTGGTTTTGTGTTCAAGGTTCATTTGGATGTGGCCTCAGCGCTCGGCTGATGCTCAAACAGATTTGCGAGTCTTTATCGGCATATACGCAGTCGGCATGCTACATTCTGATCAGGGTCCAGCGTTTAGCTCTCGAGCTTACAAGGAGGCCATGGCCAAATTGGGCGTTGCATTGCGGTACTCTAGTCCATTCCATCCTGAGGGAAATTCGGTAGTGGAGAGAAAAAAAACGGGACATAAAGCAATCTATAACAGCTAGGGTATTAGGCCCGGGTGACAGGTGGGTCAAACATCTAATAAGTGTCCAATGTCATCTTAACAATCTGCCAAGAAGTTCTCTGGGGGTATCACTCCATATGAAGTCCTTTTTTGGACCAGAATGTTAGTAGGGGACGTTGATTGTCAAACTTCAGTGGTAGACCAAAAACCTTTTGATATCAAAGACCGTTTGGCTGTTTTACAGGACTTAAATGAAATAAGAACGAAACAAAGTAATGTGTTCCTGAAGCCAACCACCACTGAAGAGAAACCGACTGTCCGAGCAAGGCCTGTCTGGATCCCAAAGCTCGGTGATCTAGTCAGAGAAAAGATAGCGGACAAGAGGAATTTGGGCCTTCTTGCAGACAACCAGTACCTGTCCTAGCAATCCACGGATCAAGAACAGTATTACTGCCGCCCCTTGCTGGAAAAAAGGAGAACAGGTTTGTGTCAACCGACCTGTTCAAACCACATCATGTGGCCGATAATAAGCAGCAGGCCAAGTGGACTCCGCCAATGTAGCAGATGCCCAGATCTGGCTACTATCCAAGAGGTTCAAACTGAGAGACTCATCACCTTTGAAGAATCAGCAGTGCGAAATGAAGGACTGAGCAACAAAGCTAAGGAACTTGTACCTCTTGAAACCCAAATAACAGTTCATCAAGAAATGCCTGTCTACAACGAAGTAGCATCTGACTACACAAATGTAACAAGTGATCCTGTGGGTCCAGTGATTTCAACGAACGCTGATACAATCCCAACAATTGACAGAACTGCCTCTGGCTACTTCATTAACTTCGATACGTTTTCTGGGGATCCCAGCGAACCTGAAACAACGCCAGTAAAAAGAACTTTTAAAGAACAAGCAACAGACTTTTTTCATTACCTGGAAAAGACTTATCTGGTTTACCGTAGATTGAACTTTGGATTGTGTTGGGTGTGCTTTTTCTTCTAATTTGGTTGACTCTAGTAATAACTTTGGGAATGCTGATAAATGGAAAATATGTCAAAAAGGACACAGCAAGTAAGAACATCAACTTACTCCTCAAGCCACACAAATCATCTCATCGTGAACTAAGAGACTTGTCATCAGTGAACATCACAGCCGTTCCTAAACCAGGGGGTATAGCTTGGGACAGAACTGACTATGACATTTTAGGCCCGTCGGAGCTGTTGAAGATTCCACACCAGTTCAAGATTTCCTTGAATGACTTTGTTTCATCTAGTACCTTTTCTGATGATAGGAACTTCGAGACTGTTAATAATATGATGTCAGGCCTAGAAATGTCTGCAGTATTCACTAATCATGAATATTTAGAAGGTTCATCTGACTATGAACAAATGTATTGTTATAATCATTATGGTCATCATTTCTTGCACAAATCTGCAAATCCTAGAAATGTATTAATGTATAACCAACGGGAACATTGTCCTACGCCACCAAAGGGTAGCTCAAAAACATATACTAGAAAATTTCCGTACTTTTCAGGGTTCAATGCATCCAATCCGGAATCATTTTACTTTAAAAATGTAAACAAAACAGGAATGAAAAGTATGTTGACAAATACCAAACAAATTTAATCTGTAACCTTTTATGCTCAGCTGTCTAGACTAGGTTTCGGCTTTTGGAAAGACAACATTGAGACAAAAACTGTCTGGGGCACAAAAGATTGGCAAGTGCAGGGGATAGAAGCTTTATTTATAGCCTGCATCATCCCTGAGCAAATTATGTTTTTAAATGACAGCGTCCAACATCTTGCCTTGGGTTAGCCAAGATAAAAGACATGAACAACACATCTACACCTACACCTGTTAGTGATAACACTTCAGAGGGGGAGGTCGACGTACATACTATTTTGCATCACAACAGAACAGATCCAGATTGGAAAAAAATGGTTAATCGGGCCCACAGACACAAACAACTGTCAAGATAGGTTCCTGAACAAAACACGGGGATTCAAATTCAATAGGCCAGATCCAAGATATGTTCAGAGACAGCACCCAGGAATAGTAACAACATACAGTGTAGGGAAGCTCTGCCTTGATTGGCTACATAGATCTACACTTAAGGATGAAAAACAACACTTATCTTTACTTAAAGATGGAACTGATCTTAGGGAATTCTTGCTAGGACCAAGAACACAGCGTCATAAACGTTTTATATATGCCAGTATCTATGCTGCTTATAATGAAGCATGGAAGATTACGCAAGCAGAGACTGCAGAACGAATACGAGAAATTGATCATATTAATTTAGAGAAAACTCTCTCTGTGGTTGACAATGGGTTAACGACTCTGTCGTCCAGGATATATTCTTAGGACAGCATAGTGTCTTCTGCCATAGACGTCATGGAACAGGACTTGGTCATGTTGCAACATGGTCAGTCTCAATTACGTTCTATCATGCTATTAGGCTGGACGTTGCAAAACCTACGTTCAGGCTATGTGGCTTGGCGTTTAATCACTACCACGTCACTGTTTTCAGAATTCAATCTCACTGATAAACAGATCAAACTGGCACAGAGTGGAGGAGACTATACAGTGCTGAGCATTGAAAAACTGGAAAGATTGCCATTTACTGTTGCTGAAAAGCCAGCTACTGAATGGATTATACATGGAACAATCACTCTGCCTGTTACAATTTTCCATTTTCAGTATTGCCTAAAACATATACCAGCAGGCACATATGAAAGATTGGGTAAAGAATACATCAAGACATCCTGGGAATTACCATACACACACAGATGTTGGAGTGGGAGAAGGGAACTGTTTCTTAGTGGTAAAAATTGTGAAAACGCACTAAGCGGTTCTCTCCTTTGTCAAGGTATTAATTTACAAGGGGCCTGCGATGGTTCCTCTACCAACTTATCCTGCCACCTGCAAGGTTCACTAGCTGCAGTGCTTGATCCAATTTTTGGACAACTTTCTAATGGAAGTTACCTCATGTTGAACGATCACAGCTGCTGTGGCATGTTGCTAGGTTTACCATATCTAGTAACTGTGTCAGCCAGGGTCCCTTGCTGTATGCAAGTATTGTTTCCTAAAACCAAGACAGACAGTGAGTCGCCTTTATGGCCTTCACTGAACATCTCTTCTATACGAATTGATACTTTAAGCAGAATGAAAGCCATTCTTTTGCAAAAAACTGTGCTACTGACCTCGGCCAAAGAAGTTTATGATCTACAAGTCGCAAGGACTTCTGCCGAGATTAATGCCCTCTTAACTACAAACTGCCCTATACATTTCTCAGAAATGTTAAGTCGTATCTTAAACATGTCTGATACGAGTGGTATTGTACATGTATTTAAGACAGTCTTTTCTGGACTGTTAGCACCTTTTGAAGCAGTCCTAGGAATATTTCCAAACTTCGTGCACTCTGTGTTTGGCGGATTGCCTCTCATTTTGGGACTCGCTGCAGGGATAATATTTTTGCTCCTACTGCTGCGATATGGCAAGTCAATTCACCAGGGACACCCAGTTATCCGTGGAGACAACTCTACTGGCGATGAAGTGTCGTGAGCGCATCGTCCAAATTTTGAGACTACCTCGTCTAAGAAAATTAAATACCACATGGTTTCTGTCATTCAGACCAATTTGGCAAGATTGCATCTTACCTGTTCTACACTGCCTGCTATGCGGAGAATGTGTGTTAGACTCATGTCTCACACTCCCATCAGTCATGCCAACGGATGTTGATACTTTGCTTGAACCAGTAACGGCCCATGCACTGTGTTGTCCCCAGCAGCTACCAATTCTGATGACGGCATTCGTTGAGATCTCACAGACGCAAAATGCTGCTGTTGAGGTACGAGAAACGACAGGCACACAGGTACCTTCTGAATCGAACATTGCTAATGTGACCAATGCTGACGGCGATGCTTCACATCTATGTGCGGTTGATCTTCCTTATGAGGTAATCCAACTTTCACCTACAATGGTAGACAAGTTTTTTACAGACTTAGAAGATTTGATGTTTTCTCCTACCACAAACACTGACTTTTGATTTCGCACACAATGTTCTGAGAGACTCTGAATTCCACCTTCATTTATTCAAAACAAAGTTCTGACTTTGGGACTCTTTTTTCTATGATTATTAATTTTTTTCAATTTTATATTTTTCATTTTTTGGCACAGAGTAATCTGCTTAAAGTAAAACTATTCATAGAGAACTAGAATTCTTTGAAAAACTTCTAGAGACAATATTTGACCTTGTCCTCATACCAACAGTTATAGGTTTTCTGACATGAAATGGTTTCGGCACCTTTTCTTTTCTGTATTTACGAGCCATTTCATAAATGTATTTTCGTGATTCATTCAGATAGCATTTTCGAATGTTAACTATATGCTTTGAATGAAACATTGCTTGAATGCATACAGCACCATTGCTCGTTTTTGTACAACCAGAGCCAATGCATTTTTTATGTATTTTGGGTGGGTTTTAAACACTTGTTGTATAGATAGTTTTTAGATACGTTTATACATGTTTAGAACTTAGTATTTAGTAGAAGTCCTACATAAGAATGTGGAGTGGGTGTTGTATGGCGTTTTAGATTCAGAATGGATTTTCCCGATTCATGCCCTTATATAGGTACAAATCGTGTTGCCCTTATATAGGTATAGAAATCAAGCCCTTATTTAGATATAGCCCATGCAGTCCAAATACAGGCATGGCTACTTCCATCCGTTCATCTACGTCACAACGATTTCTTGGAAAACCAGACTCTTAAGCCGTTAGGGACTTCCCCTTGCTTGAATATTGATTTCTTCAAGAACTCAGTTATTTTACAATGAACATCTATTCCTTAGGGGTCCATTCATGACGTTCATATGCCCGACTTTACGTCAAACATGGTATTCCTAAACACCTTCAAGGTATAAATATACCTTGACTTGCTATGGTAAAGCACGGTGTGGTTTGGTGCAGTTCGACAACCTAATTGCCCGACGCAGCTCGCTACAGCAAGTGCCGAAGGAAGCTGACTCTCCAGCTGACGCACTGATCAGGAAGCTGTCCTCCTCTGCCGAGATTTCAGCTCCAGTGTTTCTGACTCCCCTTGCGGGGTGTTGGGAAGTCGAGTCCGAGACAGAGATACCAAACCTCCTTCATTCTAAGGTATGGAGCTGATTAAAACCTAGAGAAACCTTTGGCAAATTCTTGGCAAAACTAAACCTATGCTAAAGACAACACTTACTTCCTCCCTCGTACTAGACCTAGGTTAGGTACATTGGGGTAGGCGTATTTTAGAAGCACCAGTTGAATATTTTAACCTGTGTTATTTATGTATGTATTTTTATATGGCTTAGAAACCATACAATGCTATTACAGTATAATTTTATATTACTGTTTACGCTGTACGCATTATACTTTGCATTCTGTCTAACGATTGTAGCAGTTCACCTCTCTTGCATGAGAAAGAAGACTGTTCAATAAATCCTTTTATTGAAAATGCCCGTCTCACTATTTCTCTGCAACTCTGTAGAAACGAAGCATGCACGATTGACTGAGTAAAATAGTTACCTATTGTTTCCACGACTCTGAAGATATGTTCTTATTCTTGGGGAAACAAAGTTGTCATGTTTATGCGGTTGTCAGAAACTAATCCCTTCTTGTGTATTCGAGAAAGTTTCTAGTGACCTCTGAGCTAGCTGGCACTCACTATTAAGTTTAGTATATTCGATAGAGACCTACTGACCTAAGTCATACGTCATATATATAGGATATATTATTCCAATGCGCAGAGCCTATTGGGAATATAAGAACTACACAACAGTGCTTTGTGTTCATCTGTGGTCAAGTATTGTCAATGTGAGCAAGACTGGGGAATGATCTGAGTACGTGCTTGCCAGATGTCTCACGTCTGTTATCCATCCAGCAACGTTGGTCGATCCCATCCAATATTCTATCCTAGAAACTTACCCAGTAGCAGATATGTAACATACATCTTCGGCCAACACAATCTCCAGAGATCTAGCAGCGCTAGGTCCTGCATAAGTTCAGAGATTGTCTTCTTTGCCCTAGGGTCAACTCTCCCTCTATCTCTTGTGCTGTCAAATGTGGGATGCAATGTTACATTATGATTGTCTCCCCATAGCAGCACCGATGGGACTGTTTATTGTGCTTTAGCAACAAGTTGAGAGAAAAAAATCAAGCTCATCATAGTTGGGTCCATATGAATTGATTATTGTCAGTGTGTGTGTGTGTGTGTACAGGTGGCCCTGTATAATTACATATCTGCCTTACGGGCCGCAATGTCTTGTAAGTGAATGCAAGTCCTTACCGAGCACACATAAAGCAATAATTAGTCAATATTAGTCTCAAACTCTCAAATGTACTAGTCCACTTTTAATCCTTGGACATCAGTTCAGGGACGTAATTCAATCCACGTTTGATTTTCATCAATAATGTGATATGATACAGCTTCATTAACGATACAGCTTCATTAACAATACAGCTTGATTCATCAACAGTGCAGCTTGAGATAGTCAATTCATCAACAATGCAGCTTCATACAGCCAACACGTATTTTGCCATGTGATATCTCACACCTCGACTTCTTCAGGGCTGTGACCAAAGCTGTAGCATCGTTATCCAAAATTGTCCATCTATGGCATCCAAATAAATCTGTATCAACAAGAAATATTATTCTGAAACCTCAAGCTAATGGACCCACGGAGTCAGTCAACTTGTAGCGCCCGTCCAAATCATTAATCACGGGGAAAGTGTATAATAATGAATAGCAGCATGGTAAGCCCGGTGAGTAGTCCACGGATCAATTAAAAGTACGTACATTCTAGTCTTCAAGTGGTGGCAGAGTCTGTGGTCAATATTTTGAGTCACAATGGTCAAATCTTATGATGTTGGCTATTTAAAGAGTTTTACCAGGGGTAGGCACCTGTTCAAAAGAGGAAGGTCGTAGCTGGCTGTCGAAGAGTTATGATGAGTTCCAATCCTGTGATTACACTTGGAAGTGACGCTGGAAAAGTAATCTTTTCAGTTCCTTTCTGAGTGCTTCTTAAGCATGAGATTGTGCTGATGTTTGGAAAAACTGAGTTCCTGATTCTGGATGTGCATCCTAAGAAGGATTGCTTCAAAGCTCTAACCATTTTCATGATAGGGGTTTCTATCTTCGCAAACAACATTGTCCTCCAGACATCCACAGTTTCTGGTTGTGGTAGATAGGTTTTTCCCTTGGAGTGCTTTATGAGTGATCAGGCTCATTTGAAGATAGTTTTGCTTCTGTGGGGAAGCAATTAAATGAAAAGAGAACGGGTGAGATGTGGTCACATTTTCTAACTCCAGTGAGTAATCTAGCAGCAGAGTGTAGAACTGTTCTGCACCCCAAATTGAATTTTGTGGATCCCTGCTTGCAGAGGATTGCCATAGTCTACTGTGGAAATACAAGTGCCTGGATGACAAGTTTGAAGTTGTGGATTAAGCTGAAAAGCGTGCTCCCTTGGAGAATTAGGAGTTGACATGGGCTGCATTGGTCAAGTTATTAATGAAGTTTTGCAGGTTGCCATGTTTGTCTAGGATGAATCCTAGTAGTAAGAAATTGGAGTATGTTTTGGAGTGGATGATTGCCAACCTCGACTCTTAAATGAGTGAACCCTTAAAGTCACCAAATTAACTTGAGCTCAACCCCCTGGTAGCTACAGCATAGATCCCACAGGCTTAACTTACTGCAGCATGTGAGGAATTTATGGAGTACCAAAAATGTAATAAAGTAAAAATGGCATACAACAAAACTCACAAACAGAATTAGAAACATAGTTTAAAATGTATTAAACAAATTGATACAACAATGACAAAAATCCAATAAAGGGAACCGGAGCTGCGAATTTGAATGTTCTACGTAGAAAGAAGAGCTTTGTGCCAGTGGTAGTCTACAGTTGTTGCAGACTGGCACATTAGGGCAATTTCTGGCTAACTGCGATTGAGTATGTGTCGGATACACTAACCAATTACAACCCGGTCAAAGATTTTCTCTTCTGACTTAATCAACCATCGAAGTACACTTCTAAAGCACCCCAGGACCTCAGGGGAGGCACTTAGAGTCTTACAGGGTGTCAGGCAAAGGACTCCAGCAGGCTCCAGTCCAGGTTCAGTTACCACTGGTCCGATGGGTATTTTCAAGGTTAGGCCTCTTGCAGCTTATTGTATCCTTGTAGCCACACAAGAGGTAAGCCAATTGACTATATACGCACAATTGTAGACACCCTAAAGTTATAATCATTCACATTACATTACTTTGTCCTCAATTGCACTACTTGATAGGAGTGCTGGGCATATCACAAATTGTGAAGGGCTGTCCTCCCACACCACCAGGTGTCATGCTTCATCATAGGCATCCCTCACCTGAAGACAGGGAGGCACTTTGTATCATTAAAGTGGGGGGACCATGCAAATAGTGTGTTAAAAATCAATGTAGTACACCAATTTGCATATAATATTAGGGTATACTACTTGGTATTAAAAATATAGGATGTGGGGATTAGGGGAACTATTACCCCATCACCACTGTTACCGTCGTCAACATGTTTATGCCTTTGGCTCTAATCAGTCTGTGGCATTCTTCAGGATGTCGGTCTCCTGGTTTACAATATGGTCTTAGATATTGCTTCCTTGTTAGGGCGACCTATGTCTGCCTATTACCTAACGTTGCGATTCTTATGATACCCCAATGTAGGGCCATTGTCCAATGATAGTGGAACGGACACTCAGGGACACCGAGGGCTGGTGGGTGGCCTTTCGATGCACACTTTGTGGCCAGGCACTTGCAATAGCATCAGTATATAGTCCCAATCAGGGGCCAGACCCTTTCATCACAGAGACGATCCATACCCTATTGGACTGGTCTAGTGTGCCTTTAATTATTGGCGGACACCTCAACTTAGTATAGACTCTTCCCTTGACGCTGACCATACAGGGATGGGAAACTTTGCAGCCCTGTCAATGGTGAGCAAGACACAACTAGAGGACCTTGGGTTAGTGGATGCATGGAAAACTCGTCACCCTCTTATATGGAATTATTCTTACTTACTATTCAGGGGCCCACAAGACATACTTGCAACTAGATTATATACTCTTGGAAAAACGCCTTTACCTCACTGACAGATGCCACTCAGCACCCTATTACACTCTCTGATCACGGCTCAGTTTCTTGTGAGTTTGCAGATATGGGCCCTAAGAGGTATAGAGCGACCAGTACCTGGAGGCTCCAGATGACCTGCTGAGGGATCCAGTGATAACAGCGAACATCAAAAAGGGTATCAAAGTCCATCTCCTTCATAACGATACTGGGGACGTCAGTGCGTCCACCATCTGGGACGTCCTGAAGGCAGCCCTCCAAGGTCTGTTTATAGCAGCGGCTTCATGCCTCCATAAACTCTGCTAGAAATTGCCATGTAAACTGGGCACGGAACTCAAGATGCCCATGACGGAACATAAGAGAACACGCTCCCCTAAAATCTGGAGGAAAATCCTGGCAGTAAGAGGCCGACTGAGGGCCCTTGAACCTGATAAATCTACATACTTTCTTGCACAACTTGACAATAAATAATGTGACCTCGGTAATAAATCAGGCCTGGATGATGGCAAATCCCGTGCAAGCTTGCCGAGCTAGAACTATCATTTCAGAAGTGCAGCACCCACAGGGCACCATGTGCACCATGTGCACTGGCGACCAGGAAAAGGTAGCATGCTTCCATAACGATTAAACCCAGCAATACACGAACCAAAGCACTGACACACAGGACTGATTGAAATACCTCACAGAGGTTCAGTTGCCTAAAATAAGCCCCTCCGAGAGAGCAACCCTGAACCGGCTGCTTTAGAAAGAGTAAATCTTAACAGCTATATCTAAGTTGCGACCCTCTATGGGCGCTGGGCCCTGATGGCTTTACAGCAGCCTTCTATAAATGCTTTGGTCCCACCTTGTTGCCGCTCCTACTCAGGGTATAAAATGAGATTCCTGAGTACAGTAGGGTCACGCCCTCCATGAATAACTCCATTATTACTCTGATTCTCAAACCCAATAAAAATCTCACAGGCTGCAAGTCCTATTGACCCTTCTCCCTTTTTAATACGTACACCAAAATCCTTACTAAGATTGCTTCCTTGAAACTGCAACCCTTGATGGACAATCTGGTACACCCGGATCAATCGGGTTTAATTTCCTCATGTTAAGCAAACAACAATACCAAAAACGCCTCCACCTCCTTGACACTTGCGCTGCGGGTACTAAACATGTGGGCCTGGTCACACTGGATGCTGAGAAATTAAACGAAAACAACATTTGTAAAGCACATCTTATACCCAAGGATATCTAGGCACTAACTCAGAGAGGAGAACTGCGGAGGAAGAGGATAGAATTTCTGGTTAAAAAGCCAAGTGTTAAGTACTTTCCTAAAGGCTAAAAGGTCAAAAAGTATTTGACTGCATTGACTGGGCCTTCATGGCTGATGTTTTGAGTGTGGTGGGTCCTACATTCATGTACGGACGGGTTATTAGGCCCCTGTGCTAGAATCCGCAGCAACTGTCTGTTTCCAACTGGGTGCACATCAAATGAGGCACTCATCAGGGTTGCCTCCTTCCCCCCCCCCCCCCGACTGTTCCTGTAGCCTCTATCCCCTGGGTGCTGCAAGGTCGTTATCGAGAGGTCTTAGGGTTCAAGATCAATGTTTCCAAATCTGAGATTCTGAATACATCGACTACTCAGTCAACCCATTTTGAGGACTTGGGCCAGGTGTTGGCTCCTACTCTGGCTAAAACTAAAACTCTAAACCTCCAACGTGTTAAATGGAATATCTGCTGCCAAATCAGTAATTGGAAGCATAGAGTCCTCTCTCTTCTTAGAAAGATTGCTGCATACAAAACGATGATCCTGCCCAAAGTACTTTATCTCTTCCAGACACTGACTCATCGAATTCCGAAGAATAACATAATTGATACTCCATCGTATGTGCCCACTTTATATGAGGAGACAAAGCGCATAGAATAGGCCAGAGACAGAGCTCATTGTGTCCACGAGCGGGGTGCGTGGGGGTTCCTAATTCGGCTTACTATTATGCAGCGGCCCATCTACCCTATCTTATACCCTGGCCCAAATGGAAACAGAAAAGGGTTGGTGCCTGATTGACCACACTATGGCAGCAGGACCCTTATGGGGAAATTCCCTGGCGACCTATGACTGAGGGAACAAAAATGCTCTATGTCTCTCCCTTCACGAGGGCGACCTTAGAGATCTGGTATAGGGCAGAGGTTAGGTTGGGACTCACCACCTTTCCCTCCCCCTTCACACCTCTTTGGGGCAAGCGCGACTTCACTCCTGGGATGACTAGAACCCATACAACAAGTGGTCAGGGGGAGGGAGCAAAACACTACGGGACATATACACACACAGCTTCCGCAAAACATTTGAATGTTTGAAGGAAGAGTTTCATCTCCCAGGGACTGAGAGATATTGTTACATGCTGTTAAGTCACTGACTCTTAAATCCCTGAAATAAGAAAGGAGGCACAAAAACCCTCACCCCTTTGAAAAGTATCTCATTCATTGCATAGGCGATAAGCATGCAATCTCCATTATATATGACATGCTTCAGATTAGACCACACTCCACTAAACACCCTTACTAGCGAGCCTTGGAGCGGGAGCTGGGTATTACACTCAACCAGGGGCAGTGGAAGGAAATCCTGACGTGGGTGGCCAACTGTGCTTTACATTCTGGAGGGCAGGAAACCATCCTTAAGAACCCATACCAGTGGAACTACACTACGACCTATCTATTTAAAATGAATGGAGATCATAGACTCTTCTTTTGGAGAGAATGTGGGGAAGAAGGGTCTCTTACACACATTCTCTGGTCCTGCCCCAATATACGACCCTTTTGGACCTCAGTCCTCTCAACTATTGAACATATTACGGGCTCTGACCTGCCTCGCTGCACAGAGGTGTTTCTCCTGGGTTGTCCAGTGCCAGAGGCTTACCCATTGTTTGGTTGCCTGGGTAAACTAACATACCACCTTTTACTACTGGTGGCTAAGCAGGTCATCCAAGGCCTATGAGGTAAGCCAACTAGGCCATCTGAATACACATGGACTGAGCGACTGTGGTGGATCCTTAGCATGGAGAAGTTGTCAAAGTTGGCTCAAGGAAAGGATCAAATGTTTTCTAAGCAATGGGAACGCCTCTTACTTTTAGTGAAGATTACATGGAGCTACTGTGCCCAAAGCACCTCCGAGAACTAAGACTCCTTAGTTACTCTAAGCTTGAGGATTATTACACTGCAGTCTACTGGCATCATGGAGACAATACATTCTGAGAGGCACCCTTCACAAATGAAATGGTGTGGATCCCAAGCGGGGACCTGGGGGGTGGAGGGGGTAGAGTAGATGGCTTGCAGGTGGGTAGGGGGTGTTATTAAGGATTATATATCATTGTTCACACTTGTGATTGCTAAGTCTTTTGATGATGCTTGTTCTATGTTTGAACATGATGTTAAAAGTTAATAAAAATGTATTCAAACTTAAATTGAATTATGTGACAATCGTGTTGCATTACAGGGAGCGTGAATGAAAAGATTGTGGGATGTTATTTTGTTTTATAACATACAATAAAATGTAAATACCTGCAAATGAACTGTATGCATTTAGCAGTTGGAAAGCCAAAATGAAGCATTTTTTTGGGGGAGAATTCTGAAGTGTGCTGGAAACAACAGAGATTTAAATAGGATTAAAACAAATTAAGACACTTTACTTGGGGATTCACACATGATAAACATTCACAGCCACCCTCCTAGCCCTTAATTCCGATCGCGCCCCCAACTGCGTCCAAGCCGCTCCTGGACACACCCATGGACCTTTCTCTTGCCACTCCTGCAAATTCATTGGCACCGACAACATCTCCGCTACAACCACACCACAGATTCCCGACCCCAACCACCTACAATGCATCCTACTCAACACCCGCTCGGTTCACAGGCATGCCATTGACCTCTGGAATCTACTAGACACCATCTCTCCAGACATCGCCTTCCTTACAGAAACATGGATGAACGCTTCCTCAGCCCCAGACATCACCATTGCCATCCCTGAAGACTATAAGATCACACGCAAGGACCGTACCGGCCACACAGGAGGAGGAATCGCTATCGTTCATAAAAAATCAATCCACATCTCAACCAGCTCTGACGTCAACCTCGCCAACTCTGAACACCTTCACTTCCAGATCCACATCGACCCCAAGACCACACTCAGAGGCACCCTCCTTTACAGACCACCAGGACCCCGCGCAAAATTCAGTGAAGTCATCACGGACTTCATCACTCCACACGCGCTCCCCTCCAAAGATTACATCCTTCTGGGAGACCTCAACTTTCACCTTGAAAAGAACAACGACCGCAACACCACCGCCCTCTTGGACAACCTCGCCAACCTCGGACTTAAACAACTGGTCACCTCCCCCACCCACATCGCAGGTCACACACTCGACCCCATCTTCACCTCCAGCAATCATGTCTCCTTCAGCCACACTACAGATCTCCTCTGGACTGACCACAGCTGCGTTCACTTCACCTACAACAAGCCGAAACTCATCAACCACCTCCAACCAACTCTGCAAAGAAACTGGAACAAAATCACCATCGACCAGATCTCCTCATCGCTCCTACTAAACACCCCAGCCCACTCTTCTAACCCTGACCTAGCCGCCGCCAACTTCACCCTATGGCTATCCAACACCGCCGACATCCTAGCACCACTGAAAAAACGTCAACGCAAACCTGGCAGCAAGAAGGCCTCATGGTTCAACGATGATCTTAAGAAGTCCAAGAAACTCTGCCGCTCCCTTGAAAAGGCCTGGAAAAAAGACCCAACCACTATCACCAAGGACGCCTTCAAAAACGCCACCCGCACACACCACCAACTAATCCGAAAGGCCAAGAAAACAGCATTCAAGGATCGACTAGACAACAACGCCCACAACAGCAAGGAACTTTTCAACATCGTCAAGGAATTCACCAACCCCTCGGCCAACTCCAACGACATCACCCCCTCTCAAGCCCTCTGCGACTCCCTGGCTTTATTCTTCCACAACAAAATTGCGGACATCCACAACAGCTTCGACAACCAACCCGGAGACCAACCCACCCAACCATACGCTGAACATTCTCCCCCCTCGAACACTCTTAACGACTGGTACCCAATCTCCACTGAGGACACCATCCGCCTGATGAACTCTATCCACTCAGGATCCCCCACAGACCCATGTCCTCACCACATCTTCAACAAAGCAGACTCCGTCATAGCACCGCACCTCCGAGACGTCATCAACTGCTCCTTCAACTCCGCCACCTTCCCGGAAAGCTGGAAACACGCTGAACTCACCGCCCTTCTGAAAAAACCCACAGCGGACCCCACCGAACTCAAAAATTACCGCCCCATATCACTCCTTCCTTTCCCAGCCAAAGTCATCGAGAAAGCTGTCAACAACCAACTCGCCGCCTTCCTCGAAGCCAACAAATCCCTCGACTCCTCACAATCTGGCTTCCGAGCAAAACACAGCACTGAGACCGCCCTCATCGCAGCAACAGACGACATTCGAACTCTACTGGACAATGGAGACACAGTCGCCCTCATCCTCCTCGACCTCTCTGCAGCCTTCGACACAGTCTGCCACAGCACCCTTTTACAACGCCTCAGAAACATCGGAATACAAGGAAAAGCACTTGAATGGATCACCTCGTTCCTCACCGGAAGAACCCAGAGAGTCCGCCTTCCACCATTCAAGTCCGAGGCCACTGAAGTCATCTGTGGCGTACCACAAGGATCCTCACTCAGTCCCACCCTCTTCAACGTATACATGAGCCCCCTTGCGGCCATCGCTCGCCAACACAACCTCAACATCATCTCCTACGCGGATGACACTCAACTGATCCTTTCTCTCACCAATGACCCCAGCACCGCCAAAACAAACCTACACGAAGGAATGAAAGAAGTTGCCGAATGGATGAAACAAAGCCGTCTGAAACTGAACTCAGATAAAACAGAAGTCCTCATCTTAGGTACATCCCCCTCTGCATGGGACGACTCTTGGTGGCCGGAAGCCCTTGGAAAAGCACCCATCCCGACAGACCACGCACGGAACCTAGGCGTTATCCTGGACTCTTCACTCTCAATGTACAGACAAGTCAACGCGGTATCCTCATCCTGCTTCAACATTCTTCGCATGCTCAAAAAAACATTTCGCTGGATCCCCACCGAAACAAGAAAAACAGTCACCCATGCTCTGGTCACGAGCCGATTGGACTACGGAAACACCCTCTACGCAGGTACTACCGCTAAACTCCAGAAGAAACTCCAACGAATCCAAAACGCCTCAGCCAGGATCATATTAGACATCCCGCGTCACGAACACATCTCTGGCCACCTGAAAGACCTCCACTGGCTACCCGTCAATAAGAGGATAACCTTCCGACTGCTAACCCACGCACACAAATCACTCTACGACATCGGACCAGAATGCCTCAACTCACGACTGTCCTTCTACACCCCCTCCCGCCAACTACGTTCTTCCAGCCAAGCCCTCGCCACTGTACCCCGCATCAACAAGACCACCATGGGAGGCAGATCCTTCTCATACCTGGCAGCTAAAACATGGAACTCACTCCCCACCTACCTTCGTCTTACCCAGAACCACCTAGCATTTAGAAAGCAACTTAAAACGTGGATATTTGACAAGTAATCCTCCTCCCCTCCCTAAGCGCCTTGAGACCCTCTGGGTATGTAGTGCGCTATATAAATTCTCTGACTTGACTTGACTTGACAGAAACAGAATTTCCACACATTTGTGTGCTATACATTTTTAAAACGGTATGTCTATTCAAAGTTAGTGGTCATGTCAATGAAAAATGTGCCACACGATGCTTTAGTTACAATCAAAAATAGACCAGCATCATGTCCATTAAAGGTAGGTGGGTTGTGAAAGTTTGTAGTTCTAAACGTTGGGACATGGTTCTAAAACGTTTGGGAAGCACTGATTTAAGGCCTTCTACGATGTTTGGCTTACAGTTGAGGCAAGAGCTCTTTCAAGTCATTTTAGCATGGGTTTGTGGTTTCTGAGTGGTGAGCTCAATAAGAATTCCGTTTTTAGTGGAATTTGTCTGAGGTGGTACAGGATCATCCAAAAGTAAATCTTGTTGAAAATTTGTGAGGTTAGGCTGACATCTCCTGGAGATTATATTTCATGTATAGCTGAGTTTTCAGAACGTAGAAGTGATAGCCATTGTCTGAATGATTAAAGAGTCAAGGCAAGTGTTTCAATGTATATTTTAAACAGCCTGGGGATGAGAATTGAACATTCTGGTACTCCTTGTAAGAGTTTTGCTGTGTCAGAGAAGTTGACCACTATTTTGACACATGGGCCTCAGTCTTCCAGGAAGGATGAGAACCAGCTTAGGACTGTATTATTCATGCACAGTCTGGTCTTGTAAGTTTATTGAAGAAGGGAGCGGTTAATCATGTCGAAAGCTGCTGACAGTTCAAAGAGGATTAGGAGGCATGACTCTTCGTTGCCCGAATGTTGAGGGCGTCATCAACTATTTTGATGGTAGCAGTTTTGTCGCAGTGTCTTGCTCTGAAGACAGACTAAAGATCATCAGGTAGGTCAATTTCATTAAGGTGAAGTTTAAGTTGTGATTCTATGTAGTTTGCCTGAACGCTGCTGAGGATGGATAGGTTGGTGATTGGTTGAAAGTTGTTGAAATCCATTGGGTCTACCCCTTATTTTTTCAGAAGAGGGGTTACCTGACCAGTTTTTAAGCAATCTGGAAATGTCCTCATCAGTAAGGAGGTATTGATGAAGTTGGAGAGAATTGCCTTTCCCAGAGCGAGCTTGCACTTCTGCAATCCTGAGTTTTTCCTTTTCTAAAGCAATGCATCTCCTCTCTAAATCTCTCTGTCCCCTTCTCCCTCTCTTCCTTACTCTCTCTTATTACTGCCAAGCAAATCTCAACTTCTCCCTCTCAAACGTTCTGGTCTCTTCTTCCTCAGCCCTAGCTTTCTGAATGGTCAACTGAAGAGTCAAGGTCACACCTAGATTTGTCCCATGTAAAGGGATGATTCCTGAAACTGGTGACATGTGTACAACAACAAAAGAGGTAACAGTTACACAGGAGCGCACAACGTGTGTAAGTATATGTATATTCAGAACAAAGTCCAGTTGGTGCTCCAAGTGGAAAGAGTAGGTTACCACTACTCCAATATAAAGCCAACAAGTGACTTATAAAGCAAGTCCAAATTATCCACCAAGCACTCGGGTCCACAATAATAAAGTCAATTTCTTCCAAAGTGTTCTTGCGTTACTTTATTCCATCTTTGCGTTACTTTATTCCATCATCCAACGTATTTCACAAAACCAGCCAACACGTGTTTCGTCTTGTCAGTCTCTGACAAACAGACTTCTTCAGGGCTGTAAACAATACAGTAACCATTGTTCAAATCACAATTCTATGCTAAAAAGTATTTACAATCAAATTCACCGAATATTGTGTTAAAAGAAAGTAAACAAGGAAGTACCTGTCACCAAGAACAGAGCCAGAAACACCCAATTGGTAACAGAAAAGATGCAGTATACGTAATACCTAAGTTAGAGTCCCATACACACAAGAAAGGACAGTTATAGCTGGAATGACATACCCCATAAACTTCTGGTTCATCTATGTAGCCAAAGTGAACTATTCATAAATATCCTAAAATAACAGAAAAGCCCAGTCACAAACAATCCTTCAAAATCAAAGTAACGATTGGAGTTAAACCAAAAATTCCAGTGACTCACCAACAAGCAATAACATGAGTCATGTAGCACGTATATGTAAACTCCTTGTCTTAGTCTCATCAATTCCCGTAATAAGTACATATCGCAAGTAATCAATCAACTCTGTAAATAAAATACATATCGTTTAGAGCCTATATGTCACCTCTACCTTAGAATACCGCAAGCTATACAATATCGGAGCGGAATTCATGATGATCCATCACAAAAGTACCCAATCAGAGTCTTACCTGTAAATTGCGAAAAGTTCATAAATCCATGTGCAAAATTCAAACTGTCATCATATCCGTATACTGAAAATAAAAACAATCACCACTCAGTATGTGACCATGTATTGACCATTAAGCACAACTCATTGTACGAACTACACTCCGTGCTACGGAAAAAACTCACCGCATATCAGCGTGAACAAAGTCCGGAACCTTCGCGTGCTACACATGCGCCATCTTAGAGTGACAATTTATCGTAAAAAACGATGCGCGCCATCTTGGAATGGTTAGAGTACAACCATAATTCCATATATAGAAAATCGCTAATGTCATTATTTAAAATAAAATAAAGGTTGCGGTATAATAGGTGAGACCAAACTCAAAATTACTAAAGCAGAGTACGCTTTAGTAATGAAACCAGCACTACGAGGATAACTCCTAACTATTTCCGCGTACTCCCGTAATTATTGGTAATATAAATTGTACGCGCTTGGAATGATTAGTAAATACTATATTATGAAGAATAAGTACACCCTCGTGATATCGCAAAAACTGCAGAGGCGAGTGCTTATCAACTCAACCTGCTGAATCTCTAAATAGTAGTAAGATTATGCGCGCCATCTTAGAATGGCTAACAAGTAACCATAACTCCACAAAAAGTGAGTACACCCTCTTCTGAAGATATATGTTAGCATCTGGGTCCAAATAATTATAAAGTCAATACCAACAGTATTGAACAATCAGACCAGCACAATGGGAAGGATAGGTAACAGGACAAAGGGAAAGGTACAGATCACAGTAAATACAAATAGTACTATTCAACCTCACAGCTAATTCGTTTTTAAAAAAAAGACATTCAGTTTTTATGCAGTTAACATCAGAGCAAATACTTGAACAATATTACACGTTCACAGTTTATTCCTTCCCTAGGTAGTACTCAAATTCGTGGTCAATGTTTAGGCCACGTTCAACTGCTTTAAGTTTCATCAACCACAACACTTCTCTGCGTCGCAGTTGTAACTGTCTATTCCCACCTCTGGGATCACGTTTAATGTGATCTATCCCATGATAACTAAACACATGTTTGTCTTTTTCATGATATTTCAAACAATGTGGGAAGCAATAGGATAACGGGTGTCCCCTGTTTTTAAAGCTCTAAAGTGCTCCACCATTCTTTCTTTTAGTTTTCTGATAGTGCTTCCAACATAAATCTGTTTACAAGAGCAAACTATAACATAAACAACAAAAGTAGTGTCACAATTAATAAACATATTGATAGAATGTTCTCCAGTATTGTTATAGTTAAAAGTCTTTACTTTACTTTTTGCCCATCTACAAGAACTGCATTTTCCACATTTGTGAAAACCTATTGATCTTTCAGTGAGCCAATCGGGCTCTGTTTTCTTCACCGGGTAACTTGGACTGATAAAATTAGATAGGGTACGACCCCTTCTAAAAGTCAATCCTGGTTTGTTTCCAATACAAGACACTAGGGGCCAGATGTAGGTAGGGAAAATTTACCGATTCTTATTTACCGAATTTTACCGATTCGGTAAATAAGAATCGGTAAATAAGAAGGGGGGAGATGTAGGAACATCCAGATGTTCCTTTTACCGAATCGGTAAAAATCGGTATTTACCGATTCGGTAAATACCGACCGGTAATGGCCATTCATTCCTATGGGCTTTGAAGCCCATAGGAATGAATGGGCATTACCAGTCGGTATTTACCGAATCGGTAAATACCGAATTTGACAAGGGTGCAGGGGGTGTCACTTTGACACCCTCTAGTACCCCCAAAAAAGGTTCGGGGGCCATGTGGCAGGCATACCTGCCCTAAGGGCAGGTCTGCCTGTCATATGGCACAGGTGTGCATGCACACATGTGCATGCACACCTGAATCGGTATTTTACCATCAAATTGAATTTGATGGTAAAATACCGAATTTGTAGGGCTTGTGGGACTCAGAAGAGTCCCACCTACATCTCAATTTTACCGATTCTCTAAAAATACCGGTCGGTAAATTTACCGACCGGTATATTTACCGATTCGGTAAAATTACCGATTTGGCCTGTTTCCTTCCCCCTACATGTCAAAAGCCGAATACCGGTCGGTAACGGCAGAATTCGGCCATTACCGACCGGTATTTGGCTACCTACATCTGGCCCTAGGTCCTTATCCATACTCAGTAGGTGCCAGTGTCTATTCAGTATACTGTACAATTTAGCACTATCAGTACTAAAATTAGTGATCAAACGTATCTTAACATCCCTGTTCTCACATAGTTTTTTATCAAGAGTTTTGGACCTCTTTAGTTTCTTAGCCCTAACCACAGCATTATCAACCACTTTGCTCTGATAGCCACGCTTAAGAAACCTTTGTGATAGGTTTGTAAGGTTGAATTCAAAGTCATTATCAGTTGAACAATTACGTCTCGCCCTTACCATCTCACCATAAGGGATTGCATTTATTTGACTCACAGGGTGACAACTTCGGGCATGTAGAACAGCATTACAGCTGGTAGGTTTACGAAACATATGACTGCAAATTTTGCCATCTTCAATAAACAATTCAATATCCAAAAAACTGATGCTATTTTTATCATAATGAGTTGTAAATTCGAGGTTCAGTGTGTTATCGTTCAAGTAATCAAAAAAGCCTTTAAGTTCATCAACTGAACCAGTCCAAATTAGAAGGCAATCGTCTATATAACGCCCCCAATAGTAGATATGCTGTATCCACATGTGTAACCTTGAGATCGGATGGGAATACCCTAGCTGTAAGCTTCGGTGAAACCCCTATTAAGGGTCTATGAGAGCCTCACACCACAGAATGTTTTTTTCGCGTATGTATTCCTTCAGCCCCTTCAGGACTGATAAGACCCTAAGCTGATTTTGCCTAATGCTGTTTTCCGGGTACTCCGTTCTTTCACATAGAGCTCTGTTTTCAGTGATCAGGGTGTTGCTCTTTTGTTCCCCTGCTTAGACTTTATGTCCCAGTGCCATCCACATCTCTTTAAACTTGGTCTCCATGCTTGAAGTCTTGCCCTCCAGTAAGCACACTTTTGCTGTACATTTGTCAACTTTCCCCTCCATTCGGTTAATTGTTTCCTCTATCCTTGCCAAGGTTTTATGGATTGAACCAGAAGGGGACAATGACCTAATAATGACTGGGACTATCTTCCTTTGTTTATCATTGATGTTTTATTTATTTATTAAGTCCTCATCTCTTAGAGATGCTTATGTATCCACCCGTTTTTTTTCTGGACCTGTCCCAGACCATGGAACCTACTTAGTTCAGCACTGTATAGGTGTAATCATTGGACTATCTTGTCGTCTCTATTTCGTTTGGGATCCTGATTTCACAGGTTTTATTTTTTTTTATACTTAGAAGACTCGCTGTCCCACTAATATGCTGAACCTACTCCTCTCAGCCAATCTGATTCTAAGGGTTTATTTGGAGATACCCATATTTTTCAGATCTCATGAGGGGCTAATATTATCTAGCTCCTTGGACAACTGCCACTTACCCTGTCTAACGGTTTAAGGGGACCGCAACGCTGCTTTTGGTCTCCCGCTGCTCCCGTCGCACTGCTGCCATCGGCGCCGGGACTGGGGACTCTATTTCTCTGCATTCCTCCTGTGGCGCACACCAACCATGTAACATGGAAGC
Organism: Lissotriton helveticus; assembly: GCF_964261635.1. Classification (NCBI taxonomy): domain Eukaryota; kingdom Metazoa; phylum Chordata; class Amphibia; order Caudata; family Salamandridae; genus Lissotriton; species Lissotriton helveticus. The sequence continues at coordinate 1,076,862,570 of NC_136070.1, read as the reverse complement.
GCCAGGAGGCGCTTCATAAGCGGACAAGGGTTCCCACAGCCCGGGCGAAGCACGGGCCAAGGGCGGGCCCATCTGCGCCCATCCACGACTGACCGTGACTGGACTGGGCTACCCCTCTGAAATATTTTATTTGGACTAGTTGTAAGCATTTGTTTCCGATGAAGCTTTAGAAATAGTCTATTGTTTCTCAGTAACTGTGTTTTTGCTGGTTTCTCCTGGTTATGTACCAGGTAACAAAAAGAAACATTGAAACATGAGTAGGCGAAAGCGTGCAGCTGGGACCTTAGACGCCTTTATTATTAGAGCAGAATCACACTTAACTCATGAAATCGAGTTGGCAGAGAGAAACCTTGGCACTCGATCCCGCTAGGTTGCCCACTTCTAGACAAGCTTGCTCACCAAATCCTACTGATATGTCGCAACCAAATCTATCTAGCCCAATAGTAACTGCCCATAGTAAATCAATGGTTTCTGCCTTAGCAAATACTTTGGATTCTCACATGATCACTAATTTAACTGATACAAGCAGGCCTGGTATAACATCTAGGCTACGTTTACAGAGGCAAGCAGGAGTCCCAAAGGCTAAAGTTAAACAGTCACAGAAGAATAACAAAAATGGTTCTAATGAATCCACTAACTCACATGAGCAAGTGGAAACCTCATGTAAAACAGTCGGTACACAAACCGAGGCAGATTTTTCTTCACTTTCAGTTGCATCGGGTGTGGATGATGAGCATGTAGAACGTATTGTCATTTCAGTTTTTGAGGCTGCATTTGGTCAAATGTTATCCCAGATTGATGAACATATGGACACGAAACTTAGTTTTATGGATGGAAAATTAGAGCAGTTAAATTCTGCTATGGATCAATTGGGTGTCTTAAGTAAGGATGCTAAAACAACATTCATGGAAGGAGTCCAAAAAAATAATCAGATAGATGCCCCACCTATTCATATCCAAAGCAAACCGAAGGTCATGTGCAGTGGGTCAATTACGGCAACACCCTCGAGCGATGAGTTCAATAGGGGTGGAATCACAAGGGGCAGGACACAGGCATTACATGATATCGAAGATAAACTCAATGATAGATTTTGTGCTGATGTGGCGTCAAACCCCCCAGAAATGGGTAGTGGTACAGAGGTAATACATAGTCCCAAAGGAACTGATTTAATTCCCAACACGGATACTTCAAATCTACTGCCAGCGTCATGTCCTTACGTTTTGATTTTAGCTGGGGTCCCAATGCTCAAAAGAGATCAGAAAGAGTCATGGTCTAATCTCAGGAATAAAAGTGCTGATTGGCTAACCAAGTTTAAAAAATTTAATCCGAAAAATATGAATGACATTTTGATGGTTCGTAGGGTAGGGTGAGTAGGTGAATCCCCAAAGAATATAACAGGGGACTGCATAATTATACATTTTCGGCGGTCATACATGGTCCGTAGTTTATTAAGAGCTCAAGAGGAGATGCCCCTCCGGAGCACTTGTATTTGCGCTCTACCCTTGGGATACTTCTACAGACCACCTATTGGGAGGCTTGACAATGACATTGTTGGCTCTCTTTCAATTTGGAATAGGTATCAGGAACTATCGGCTTTAGAAGCTGTTGATTGACAACAAAAGTATCTTATGGGAGAAAAGCACACTATGCAAGGAATAAAAAGGTAATTGTGAGCCAGGAGATTATTCTAAATAAAAACGGATTAGAGGAATTACAGAGTCGGATATATGATATTGGGCCACAAGAAGGAGGAACACAAGAGTTTAACAAGAATGAGGGCGGGGGAATTATACCTATCCCCCTTTCTATCACACTGTGGTCTATAGATGGCGCTATAAGTAATAGTGATATTAGTAGAATTAATTGTAATATGGCAGTTGGGTCCCAAATTGACAGTATAACTAATAAACCACAAAATATACGTTTTACTTCGTGGAATGTAGCAGGATTAACAGGAATCTTAGAGACACAGATTGGCATGAGTACATTGAACCCATCAGTAAGGGGGAGGCCATCAGGGGGTCTAGTAATATGGATAAGAGTAACCCTTGCAGTAGGAATAACCCAACTGAGTACATCATCTCAAGATATGTCTCAAGACGACTCCTGGTGGCCCCCCGCCCTGGGCAACGCACCCAAACCAACGGACCACGCACGCAACCTGGGCTTCATCCTGGACTCCTCCCTCTCGATGACCAGACAAGTCAACGCCGTCTCGTCCTCGTGCTTCAACATCCTACGCATGCTCCGGAAGATCTTCCGATGGATCCCCACCGAAACCAGGAAGACGGTCACACAGGCACTCGTCACCAGCCGACTGGACTATGGAAACACCCTCTACACCGGAACCACAGCCAAACTACAGAAGAGACTCCAACGCATCCAGAACGCATCCGCACGACTCATCCTGGACATCCCCCGTCACAGCCACATCTCCGGACACCTGAGAGACCTGCACTGGCTCCCCGTCAACAAAAGAATCACGTTCTGACTCCTCACCCACGCACACAAGGCCCTCCACGACCTGGGCCCCAGGTACCTCAACAACCGCCTGACCTTCTACACTCCCACCCGCCAGCTTCGTTCGACCAGCCACGCCCTCGCCGCCGTTCCACGCATCCGAAGAGCCACCATGGGAGGAAGATCCTTCTCCTACCTGGCAGCCAAGACATGGAACTCCCTCCCCATCCACCTCCGTCAGACCCAAGACCACCTCTCCTTGAGGAAGCAACTCAAGACCTGGCTGTTCGAGCAGTAGCAGACCCCCCTCCCCCAAGCGCCTTAAGACCCTCCGGGTGAGTAGCGCGCTATATAAATTTCTTGATTGACTGATTGATTGAAGATATGGTTGGTGTGAAAATTACCACCCAGGATGGAAGGGTAATATACTTATTTAATATCTATAATGAGGTTCTGTAATTCTCGAGCCCGACTCCATTTTGTGTTGCCCTCACATAGACCTGTGAAAGAGGCCCGGTGAACAAGTGGCCTGGCCTTCTGAGTTCATGTATACATTAACTAGGTTTCTTTCGACTCTGAAAGAACTGCAGAGAAACTGACCTCTTCACCTGAAACTGACCTCGCAAAGCCAATTTCCCTTGGTTTGATCCTTGTCTAAGATTGCCACTTAATGTTCAGGACTTCGTTAACCTTTAGTTTCCTTGCACATGTTTTATCTTGTTCAGCATCTATTACTGTTTCCTTTATGTTCTGACATTACATGGGCTGTGCTTTTCAATTATAAATTTGTCCGGCTTGCAAAGATTGAATTTGGGACATTCCTAGTAATTAACTTTTGGGTTGGGTTACTGTAAATTGGGTTTTTGTTAATGTGATACTCAGTTAGAAAATGTGCCCTATTGGTTAGAATTTTGCGCAGTGGGTGTACATTTATAATGAGAATATGGTGTATAAAAGGAGATGTCTTGCCTTAGTAATTTGAACAGTCTCCTAGGAATATACATTGTGATGTATTGTTGGGATTTCTGTTACTAGCTGCAGCTAATAAACTTGGTCTCTGACGCCACCCAGAAGTATTCCATGTCTCTGTATACCAAGACAGGTGGAACTCGAAGATTTCAGGTGTGTCCCTGGCACCGCTGGGTTCTGACCCGGTTCTTCAACAACAGACCCAGCCCGGCCTCAAAAGAGTCATTGATTATAGGGCCTCTGTACTCTATCTTAAGTTCCCTAGTGACAGAGGCAAGTGTATTAATAGGAGGGGATTTTAATTGTAACTTTGAACCAGTGATAGGGCTCCGTAACATTTTTGAGGACAAAGATTCGGCTAATAATATTCCTGTGCTAGTAAGTACAAGCACTGTACCATGCACTGTGGCAGTAGCACAGATTATGAAACTAGTTGTTGGGCACGGAGTAAGAGCCTGTAGTGGACGTCTACCTTCAGACAAGCCAAAAGCGCATACATTCTGTAGAGGTAGCTCTCGGAGTAATATAGATTATATATTGGTATCATTGGAGCTCTGGCCTTATGGAATTGACTTAAAAGTAGACCCAAGTATAGAGAGCGACCATCGTCCCCTTCAACTGACGTTATTTGATCAGCTATTTTCCTTTTCTCCTCTGTGCACCAAGGACAGTAATACTTCTTCTGATGATCTCTTAGTAAGCAACAATCGTCGTTCTGTGAAATGGCCATACATATTAGGGAACAGTGAGTCTTTGGCAAATATTTATAATACATTTGCAGATATTTTTGTATCCCACATAGACTTACCAATAGAGAAGGATCATTTGCTAGAATTACACAAAGATCTTTGGGTAGCATTGACCCCGATTGTGACTAAAATTCCAAGGAAGGAGAACGGAGGAAATAAAGCTTAAAACAAAGAAGTAAATCCCTGGTATGATAAGACTTGCCATGATGTTAAGGCTGAATTAATAACAGCAACAAAAAATGGTAAAATAACTAGCATAGGCTAGTTGAAATACAAGACTAGGATGCAATCCAAGAAAACGCTTGATAATGCGAAAAAAACTTGGGACGATGGCATTTGGTCAGGCTTACTTAACGCGGCCAAGGCCAAGGACCAACTTGGCTTTTGGCGGCTTGTAGCCAAAGGGAACAAGATGGGAAAATATGTTAAAGATATATATCTTGATGCAAATACTTGGGTGGATCACTTTACGAGTTTATATGCGGTACCAGGAAGTAGGACACCCTTACCTATTGATAGTTTGGTACCTAACTCAAAGAATTTAAAATTGGTTTTAAGCTTAGAAGAAACAATACTGGCAATTAGTGCAGTTAAACATCAGTGTTTGGGGACCATATATTAACCCATTATGTACTGCTATAGCCTCAGGTGCCTCAATTCCGGAAACTTGGAAAGGGGCTGAAATTATTACTATTTTAAAAAAAGGTAACCGTTATGACCCAGCAAACTATCACCCAATCAGTTTAATTGATATTTTACAGAAACTTTTTGATAGGCATATTTTAAACCAATTAAATACTTGGATTGAGGACAATAATGTGCCTTCTAAATTCCAGGCTGGTTTTAGAATAAAACTTAGTACAACGGACCAGGTTTTTAGGTTCACATGTCTGTGCTGGAAATATGTCAAAATAAGGAAAGGACACCTCTACGTTGCCTTTGTATATTTAAAGGGAGCGTTCGATCTTATCCCACGGGACTTATTATGGGATTCACTGAGATGTCAAGGGGTGCCTGGTGACTTACTTGAGCAGATAATAAGGTTACATATAGACAAATACGCAAAAGTGAGGTGGGGTCTGAGGGGCGAACTCACTGAAGCAATCCCTATAAAAAGGGGTGTACGCCAAGGATGCGTACTGGCATCAACTCTATTCTCATTGTACGTAAATGATATCCCCAATTATTTGAATGGCTGCAAGAATGATACACCTAAATTGGGGGGGGGGGGGGGGGGGATTTGGAGCCATCACTCTTATTCGCTGACGATACCATATTGATATCGCAAACACCAAAAGGATTGCAATGCCTAAAAGACTCCTTTCATACATATCGTAAAAAGAAAGGCCTTGTAATAAATACCAGTAAAACGAAATATATGGGCATAAATCTGCACAAAATTTAAAAAAAACATAGTTTTAAATAGTCAAAAGCTGGAGTATGTGCAGAGTTTTAGCTATTTGGGTATATCTTTGGACACAAGGTTATCCTGGAACTCACAATTGGAAAAAAGTAAGATAGCTTTGCTCCAAAACTCTCCACCCATAATACAAAAGCACAGGAGCAGCTTTTCTAAAGCAGTGGCCTCAGCCCTAGAGGTGTATAAATACAAAGCCCAATCAGCTGCACTGTATGGGGCCGAAATATGGGGCCTCATTGTAAAAAGAATTTTGAAGCGGGAAAACAAATTCTATAGAATGCTTTCAAGTCTCCCCGTACGAGCACCACTAATTCCAATTACCATGGATTTGAATGTTAAATGCACCGACCATTATGCACTACTAAGACCTCTCATATTTTGGGTAAGACTTTGGTCAACCTCAGAATTGTTGCATTATAAGGCAGGCCTAGAGGAGATTATGACGTTAGACCAGAATAGAAGTATTTTGTGGCTTAGACATGTTTATTTATGGTTTAGGAAGTTGGGCCTGTCCCATTACTGGGACGACCCAACCTCGCTGTCTTTAGCCTCAAAGAAACTGCTAAAATTCACCTTTTGGCCCCACATCCAAAATAGTGTGCTACGCGGTCAATCTAATGGACCGTTGACGACTAGGTTCCTCTTGTTTTAGGACAAAGCAAACTATGAGCCCTTTCTCGATGAGGTCCGTCCTCAACTTGCAAAAACTTTATATATGAAATTCAGATATGGTGTACTGAATATAAATGCAATCACATCACGATGGGCTATCAATCATGCTGGAACAGATAATGACGTGTGTTCTTTATGCCGAGATAAGGCTAAAGAAAATGATTTGCATGTTTTATTCTTTTGTCCTGCATATGCTAAGTCGAGAAATGGATTAAACCCATTTGTATAAATCTGGTAATTAGATCTTGTAAAGAGGCAGAAAAAATACTAAAGACTGATACAGCACAAGTAATTGTATTTAGCATAAGTACATTTTTACTCGCTGTAAGCTTCTTAAGGACCAAAGCAGGACTGAAGTTATAATGAATTTGATAGAGCACTCCAGAGGAATCGTTAATGAATATAGCCCGTGTATGTGGGTTAAAAAGTAATAAGGGAGTCCAGATTGTACATCCTATTAAATAGGAACTATTATTATTTGCTTTTTATATATTCTATGTATGGAAGCACAAACAAATGGTTGATGAAATAGGGGTTTAACCTAGAGTTATCCTCATTTTATTGTGATGCCTATTTTAATTATATTTATAAATGTATTTATGCTCTTAGCAATAGCGGTGATAGGTCATATATACAAGCCCTCTTCCTTTATATTTCCCTATTTATAAATAGTTGTGATGGTATTGCTGCACTATTTGTATATGGAATTGTATGTATTTATATGCATCTTTTATGGTTTAAAAGAACCGAAATAAAGTTTTTTGATGTAGATGATGAAATAAAATATTTGTTTCTTTCTTATATTAGCTGTGTGTGTATTCTTCCACTCTTTTGGCTCAAGTATGAATAAAATCAAAGTTGGGCATAACTTTACTTTGTATCAGAAAATACTAGTAAGAAGTGTACTTACTTCATCCTAGCAGACCTTTGCATATTTTACGAGCAAAAATAACAACTCAATTTTGCCTTCTCTTTTCAAGTTTGTTTGCCCCCCCTGCCCCATCTCTGTCTTTCAGAGATGCCTTGGACTACTAACTTTTCAATCTGGAGGCAATATCATATTTGCAAGTATTTTACAGTCATCTATTGGATGCAGTTTCTTTCTCTAGACCACTGAGGCGGTGCCTTTTAATTAAAATCTCAGGGGGAAGGACTGGATCGGTACACCTAAAGGACTCTAATGTTCCAAAAGTGGACACAAAGATAATTACGACGTTGGGATGGAAGTGTCAAATGTAGTGTGCTGATTTTGCTTCAAAAATTAGCATAACATTACCATTAGATATTATGCAGTTAATAGGTGGTGTTTCTCATGGACAATCTTACTCCAAAATGTAAAAGTGGGGATTTATTGACGCCCTCTTCCGTTCTCATGAAAATGCCAAAAGAGTAACCAGGCCTTAAATTATCCCAAAAGCCCAAAATGGGAATTGTGCGAGCAAATCCACTGAATTACAATGCAATAGATCATGACTTCTCCAGCACTGGTGAGTGGTTAACCTTGTAAACATATGTACAGGTTCCAAGATATGAAGGAACTCTACGCCTGCTACATGTGTGAGCCACAAATGTGGAGAAGGGAGTCATTCATAGCTCGCAAGAGAGCTCCTTGTATTTTTAGTAAAATAATGATATAATTAGTTTGTTAAATATTCACTTCATTTACATGTGAACTACAAAAAATTGACTCTTTATTACAGGAGAAAGGAAACGGTTATTGTGAAAGTAACTTTAAATATGCCATTCAGCTGTTTGATGGAAGCTGTTTTTAATCCCATCAAACTTAAACAATGCAGATATGGCTAAGTAAGGGATGTTAGCCACTGAAAGCACTGCTTCAGAGAAAATGTCTAGGAAGGGGGAAAACAAAAGTCTCGCTGTGTCCAGTAGTTGCTGGCCATAATAATCTTGAGCCTGATGGCTCTCAAGACAAGGTCTTCTTGAACAAGAGTGCTCACAAGTAATTTTCTACATTATGTGAGTTTGCCTGCTCCAAAGATGTGTTACTGAGTGATATATTGAAACCCACAGGTTTGCCAGATTGTGTTCTGATTAAGTAACACCTACATGTTAATATTTGCTGACACATTTGAGATCGCATAAACATCAGTTTGATTATATTTATTATATTTACATAGCAATAGCATAGGAAGTAGCCAAACATGTATTACTGAGAGAAGAGCAGAGGAAGAGACATCAATCTATAAAGTATTCCCTAAAATAAGCATACTTTCAATATGGCTTTATAAGTGATTGCTTTCTGGATACTCTGGTAAATCTAAGCATCCACGATTAACCTTAGGTTGAGTGCTTAATAGCTTCAACATCCTAGGACTGAATAATGAGGCAACGTACCCATTATTACACCATAGGTGTGCATGTGCCTGACTCCCACTAATAGATTAGGATGCTCCCATTTGGGTTGAGCATGAACAGAGATGCTGCTATGTTCTGTTTTAATTTGGACCAAGAATTCACAAAATGGCCCTTGCAAATCCTGGTTGATCAAACACTTGGATGCTTTGAGGCTGTAGCAGTCTTATACTGTGGTGCTTTTATACATTGGTTACATCAGTGGTTGCTGACTGGCTTGTACGTCTGTGTTTTTTCTTGTACTTTGGTTAGTTTGAGCGCAGACTCAACTATTTTCTCTGCTTCTAATCAGAACCACTTGAACATCCATCACATTGGTGCCTGTTAAACCTGTCACCAGTAAGTTTTTGCCACTGTTGAGGTGTGAAAAGAATGTGAAAGAATCATTACGGCGCAGAAAACTCTGCACGTTAAGGTGTTCCTGTTCTGCTTGCCCCACCAACTGTGGAGTACAGAAAGCACCAGCTGCCTTTGTTGGTCCATCCTGTCCATCAGTACCACCACTTAGAAAAAGAACCTCAAAAGGTAACAAGCTTTCATAATCTCTGTGAAGCTCCAAAGCTACTCTCAGGGCCATTTCCTGGTTCCTGCCACCCTTCCCATGTCCCCGAAGTGTGACAGTTGTTTCTCCACCAGCCAGCAGGCAAAGTGGACTTCTGTTTTCAAGACTTTTCACCACTTTGAAGCACTCTGTGAGGTCCATCCCAGGAATATCCAGCTTGGCGACCAGTTCCTTCAGTTCTTCACCTGCTTTGGGATCACCTCCTACTCTGGCTAAGTGAGAGCAGATGCAGCCAATAAGCAAGCTATAAAAATGAGCAATGCTGAGTACATCTCCACTCACTCCTGTGGAAAGGACCACAGGAACGTAACCCAGTTCTTCTGCCTGATGTCTTCCTGCTGTTAGTGCAAGGGTGTTTGAGCCAATTACCACATTGTAGACATGGCTGAAATCGAGAGGAGCTTCCAAATTCTGGTCTTGTCCAGATAACAGCACTGTCTGTACAGATGAGGGCATGTCATCCCATAGGTTGTACTTAGTCAATACCTGCAGGCAATCCTGCACACTGTTAGGGCTGGGTACAGTAGGTCCACTCGCTATAATGTCCAGCGGGTCTCCAATCACATCAGACAGGATGAGGCTGACAATCTGAAATGTATAAGGAAGATGATGGGGATATTAGTAAAGCAACACGGCGAAATAAATAAAAAAGCTGATAGATAGATAGATAGATAGATAGATAGATAGATAGATAGATAGATAGATAGGAGAGAAGATAAAATGTTATAGAATAGGGGAACCAGGGAGTGAGGAAAAGGAAAGACAATAGAAAATACTTTGAAAAGAGAAGAGTACAAAAGAAAATATTTGTCATTAGAAAGAAGGCAAATAGGGAGTGGTTCAAAAAAGCAAAAAGAGAGGTGTGGCTAGCAAGATGGCCAACAAGCAGCACTTTCTGTGAGCTGCGGCGGCTCGACTTTAATCCTCCACTTATCCTGCCATCAGAACATGAAACTTGGCCCTCGACTTCGTGGGTCGATGCCGAATGAGGTGAAAGCCGGTACTTAGCCCCAGGGTGTGCAGTAAGTCATGACTTTGTGGCTGTGGAGGCATCGACCGGAGGTAACATGGCAGAGGCCGAGTGGTGACACCGGTTGCCGACTGCGGCAGAGCCTGGGCGGCGAGCCCATGGGTTCCATTTAGCCTTGCTTCATCTGCCCCTCCTCACCACCCCTCTTGCCCGGCGTGGTGTGCTGGGGCGGGTCGCAGCTGCAGCAGATCCAGGAGAGGCACCAGTGACACGGTGGGAGGTCCCTGCAGAGGCCCTGAAGGTGAGGAGAAGATCAGGGTAGCCGGAACCTACTGGACAGAGATGCAACTGGGCTCACCTGACCGTAGAGATCAACCCCTGCATGCTGAGGTTGCTGTGTCGTGAATGACAAGTTGCGCTGCTGGGGTCTCTCCCCTTCCATCCGTGGCCTGAAACGGCAGCGAGAGGCCTAGCCCTGACTCATCTGGTCTCTGCCTCCCTAAGGCCTCAGTGCTGTACTGAAGCAGCAGGCGGCCCGAGCCCAAAGTGAATATATTGAGAAGCACTTGGTTTGAAGAAACATGGAGACTCTTTAATCTTGTGCTGCGGGGGTAGCGGGGACGCGGGTGCATTGCAGGCCCCGCAAAATCCCCTGGGACATCCCCTGCAGAAACCAGGAAGTGTGACTGGCCACAAGAGTGGTCCTTCCTGCGATGCTGTACAGGCGAATGAACCCCCTTCCCTCTAAGCACTGGCGAGGGGTGAAATGGGCCGGGAGAAGGTGCTCCATTGAGTCCCAGGCAGATAGCAGCAGCTCGACCCCAGTGGCACAGGGGCAGTGACTTTAAGGGTAACAGGCCCAGGTGCACAGGTTACACGGACTTTGGCATCCTTCCCTCTTGCACCATCTGTAGCACAGCGGCCAGGCCATTGATGGGAGTGTGCTTGCGACCTGCCGGAGGGGCCACTGGGCAGACAGCAGGTACGAAGGCGCCTGAATAGACTCAGTAAGATCTGAAGCGGTGGGGGTGGGTGGGGGGTTGGGTTCTGGGGATTGGTGGCCTGCTCCCAAGAGTGTTGGGTACATTTACTCTCTCTGTGCTGGGCAGGGTAGGTGTGGGAATCATGGCCAAAGACAAAGAACCTAAATCTCCCCAGGCAGAGGGGAGCTCCTGCCAGATCTCCGGAGAGTCACCATCATAGTGCTCCCCAAGGAGGGTAAACCCAGGGAGCGGTGCGACTCCTATCACCTGATCTCACTGCTCAAAGTCGAGACCAAGATACTGGCCACAATCTTGGGGCCACACAACTTTTGCAGGCTATACCACCTTTATTTAACAGAGACCGCCCAGGATTTATGCACGGTAGGTCAACACAGCTTTATCTGCGGCATACACATAATTGGTTGACGACAATGCAGGCCAGACAGGCGCCGCACGCCTTCCTGTCTTTGGATACCCAAAAGGCATTTGACGCTGTACAGTGGCCTATCTTCGGGCAGACACTACAGAAATTTGAGTTTGGCCCAAATTATAGAAAGTGGGTGGCAGTACTATACAGGAACACCGTGGCGGTGGTTAGAAAGAATTGGGAAGATCTCCTCTGAGTTCCTGATTGGGAGGGGGACCAGGCAGGCATGTTACTGTCCCTGCTCCCGTTTGCCCTCACAGTAGAATCTCTTGCAGTGTAGTGTAGTGAGTATGCACCGTCGAGTAAGGGGGCTCCACATCTCCGCTACAGACAAGATAGAAGAATGAATGTCACTATATGCTGATGATATTCTCCTATATATAACAGACCCTGCCGATACAATCCCCGTACTATTTCAGATCCTTGGGGACTAAGGGGCCAACTCTCGTTACAGGATCAATTAAGTAAATCGGTGCTGTATTCTCCACAAGGCCTGGTAGATCTATCGCTCCTCCCACAGGGGCTTGGAATTGCAGTAAACTGCTTTAAATATCTGGGGATTTTTGTGATACTACAGAAGGAGCTTTGTTTCAGGAGTAATCTCGGAACTGTGATGTTGAACTTTCAGGCTGATGCTGGACAATGGACGGGGATTTCCCTCTCCCGGAAGCGACTGGCAGCCCACTCCAGAATGATTACACTCCCCAAACTACTGTGCGTGCTCCAGAATATGTACTGTCCGGTTCTGCAGACTGTATTCATAAGGATAAACGGGGAACTGAGGTCTCAGCTCTGGGACAGGGACACCTTAGAGTGTAGATTCGAACACTGCAAAGTAACCCATATGATGGTGGGCTCGCGCTCCTGGATATTGAGGGGGTACTACTGGGAGGACCACCTGATAACAATTAATGACTGGATCTTTGCAACCCGCGATCACTCGACCTTTAGGCTAGAGCGCGCCATTTAGGAACAGAGGTCACACTTACACTACTTCTATGGCGGGTAGGGGGGCCCAAAGGCTGCTGCCAACATGGTGGCCCTGGCGGCTTAGGGCAAGGCTACAAAGACAATTGGCTGGGCACTCAAACTCACCAGGGAAACTCCCCGTTGGAAGGGAATGTGGCTGAGAGAAGTGAAGAAGCTTCAGGGATTTGGGGCCCGGGACACTAAATAAATCTCCCATTTTGGAAATATCCTGGAGGACAGAGATATAATGCTCTTCTCCTCTGTTCAACGGGAATACTACCTACATACAACCCAATGTTTAAAATATGTGCAATTGCGCCATGCCTGGCAGGCAAAGGGGCGGGGAGTTGGAGATACAGCAGGAATACGCCCCTTTAGAAGGGCGGATGCTAATGGAAAAACTTGGAAAAGGTGCGGTCTCCTTTACCTATAAGACAAACACCAACATAACAGACACCTTGAGCCAGCTCAGAGACAGAGGGAGGTGAGATGTGGGTGACCTCGCAGACAGACTAGAAAGTGGCGTTGATGCATCCACTGGAGGTAGCCATTAAATCGTGCCTACGCTTGATACAATTTAAAATACTTCATAGGGTCTACTATGGCAGACGCAGGTTACACAGTATGGGGAGGGCCACCAAACGTTTTACGTTGCACAGAGGCCATTGGGTGATTCCTGCATACTGTAATGGTTTTCAACCATCAGATGACGCCGAGGCCAAACAACCCAACATGGCCGACGTCGAGGAAACCGAAAGTACGGTTTGCTGTCTAGTGGCTGAACGAGGACGGGCGGACTGGACCATTGAAAAAGGCAGCTGGCATCCGGAAGTGTGTTCAGAAGTTTTGGAGCGGCTGAGAGGAGAGGAGGACGCCACAGGACCCGAACCGGAGGAGGACCGAGGATCAATGATACCGAGTGAGGAGGAGAAGGAGGACGCCGACTTTACCCTCGCAGGAGTAACGACGCGGGATCTACACACTAGCGGGACGGAGGAAAAAACAGGACGACCGCTCAAGGAGCACTGCCCTCGAGACCACTGTTCTCCCCAACGGCGAGGATGCTTGGTCTCCCAACACCACGGCCCAGGAGGGTTGTGGGAGCAGGCAAGTGCTGGGTGCCGGGTGCATGCTCAGGGCTTGTTAAGGGGTTGTGGGCGTGCATAACAGAGCACCAGTGAAGAGCACCATTGTTCCCCCTCACTAGGCACAAAACACGTTAGGGTCTGGTGACGGTGCACGTTTCCCTTCCCCATGACCAGTCCTTACAAAAACAGTAGCCTGAGCCCTTTTGTTTTCTTTGTTTTAATTTTGGGTCCACGCTCGCCTGCCACAAGAAGGAGCCGGGAGCAGAGGGGTCCGGAAGTCTTCAGTGAAGGACCCCACAACCGACCATTCGTCCAGTGTCTGTTCAACCTGTATTGAGACTGTGTTCTCTTTGCCAATAAGACTCTGTTCTTTTTGCCAATAACTTGACCCCTAAGGAACAGATAAACCAAGAACAAACCAGTATAGCCTTGGAGTGAATATCTACCATGGGGGTGGAGGGGGAGGATCGAGGGGGGGCAAGAAGGCTGTTTAGGGTGTCCCGACCACACATACACTCTGGGACTGCCCCCGTATACAGGCCTATAGGAAGGCGACTGTTCAGGAACTGTCAATATATTAGCGGCTCCTCTACCACTTGACCCAAAATATGTATTGTTGGGGACCGCAAATGATGTAGATGTCAAGAGCTTCAAACTGCTCTTCAGTGCCTTGGGACTAGTGGTGGCCAAGAGGGATGTGGCAAGTTTTGGGGGCCCGCGGAAGAGCCAACCATACACAAATGGTGTCGGGGGATGGACCTTTACATGGCAGCGGAGATGGTAACTTATAGTAGCAGAGGTTGTCCTTGTACGTTTTATAAGATTTGGGGGAGCTAGATGGATTACTATGGGTTGGGGTCTAGCGAAGGCAGTCCTGCACCAACCCCTAGCCCGGGAGCCAGATTAATAAGAACAACTTAAGGGGTGTCTGGCCATGCCTTACATGTACTATCTTGTATTTTGTTCATGTCTGGGTTTTTAAAGATATGTGTCCTCTTCTTTGGCTTATGCATAAAAATAAAAATAAATATTTAAAAAAAAGGTAAAATATATTGAAAGAAAGGGTGTGACTATGAGCAAAGAGTATCAGAACAGAAAAATAATTTGAAAGACAAAGGGGCAAAGATACACTGACGCAACCTGAAGATTCAATCTACTGAATTAAAGGAAAAAGGACTGATCACCATAAAAGCATTCCGAGTCGTTCCAATGATTAGTTTTACGTGCTTGCTACAGTTCCTGACAAAGTCCGCCCATTATAGCAATACAGACAGAGATTGTTCTAATTGTTCTACTGCAATTCTCTTCTTACTGGCCTCCCCAAATCTCACCTGTCCCCACTTAAGTCTGTCTTCCATTCAGCAGCTCGTTTCATTTATGGGGCCAAAAGAAGCGATCACATCACACCGCTGTTATCCACCCTCCGCTGGCTTCCCTTCGAGGCTAGAGCTATCTACAAGACTGCCTGCATTACCCACAAAGCCTTGCACTCCTCATCTCCCCGCTACCTGGCGAATAAACTGAAACTCTCTGGAGGCTCTAGACTTTCACGCAATGCGGAGAATCTACTGCTTGAACCTCCCACTTTCAAGAAGGAAAGAACAATGGCCCAATCCTTTTCAGGCAACGCAGTGAGAATCTGGAACTCCTTTCCACCTCAGCTCCGGACCACCGCCTCCTCCCAGGCCTTCAAAAGGGACCTCAAAGTTCTCCTCCTCCAGAGACACCTCCAAAAGTAATTCACGTCCTCTTGCTATTTGTCAAGTCAAGTCAAGTCAGAGAATTTATATAGCGCACTACATACCCAGAGGGTCTCAAGGCGCTTAGGGAGGGGAGGAGGATTACTTGTCAAATATCCACGTTTTAAGTTGCTTTCTAAATGCTAGGTGGTTCTGGGTAAGACGAAGGTCGGTGGGGAGTGAGTTCCATGTTTTAGCTGCCAGGTATGAGAAGGATCTGCCTCCCATGGTGGTCTTGTTGATGCGGGGTACAGTGGCGAGGGCTTGGCTGGAAGAACGTAGTTGGCGGGAGGGGGTGTAGAAGGACAGTCGTGAGTTGAGGCATTCTGGTCCGATGTCGTGGAGTGATTTGTGTGCGTGGGTTAGCAGTCGGAAGGTGATCCTCTTATTGACGGGTAGCCAGTGGAGGTCTTTCAGGTGGCCAGAGATGTGTTCGTGACGCGGGATGTCTAATATGATCCTGGCTGAGGCGTTTTGGATTCGTTGGAGTTTCTTCTGGAGTTTAGCGGTAGTACCTGCGTAGAGGGTGTTTCCGTAGTCCAATCGGCTCGTGACCAGAGCATGGGTGACTGTTTTTCTTGTTTCGGTGGGGATCCAGCGAAATGTTTTTTTGAGCATGCGAAGAATGTTGAAGCAGGATGAGGATACGGCGTTGACTTGTCTGTACATTGAGAGTGAAGAGTCCAGGATAACGCCTAGGTTCCGTGCGTGGTCTGTCGGGATGGGTGCTTTTCCAAGGGCTTCCGGCCACCAAGAGTCGTCCCGCACAGAGGGGGATGTACCTAAGATGAGGACTTCTGTTTTATCTGAGTTCAGTTTCAGACGGCTTTGTTTCATCCATTCGGCAACTTCTTTCATTCCTTCGTGTAGGTTTGTTTTGGCGGTGCTGGGGTCATTGGTGAGAGAAAGGATCAGTTGAGTGTCATCCGCGTAGGAGATGATGTTGAGGTTGTGTTGGCGAGCGATGGCCGCAAGGGGGCTCATGTATACGTTGAAGAGGGTGGGACTGAGTGAGGATCCTTGTGGTACGCCACAGATGACTTCAGTGGCCTCGGACTTGAATGGTGGAAGGCGGACTCTCTGGGTTCTTCCGGTGAGGAACGAGGTGATCCATTCAAGTGCTTTTCCTTGTATTCCGATGTTTCTGAGGCGTTGTAAAAGGGTGCTGTGGCAGACTGTGTCGAAGGCTGCAGAGAGGTCGAGGAGGATGAGGGCGACTGTGTCTCCATTGTCCAGTAGAGTTCGAATGTCGTCTGTTGCTGCGATGAGGGCGGTCTCAGTGCTGTGTTTTGCTCGGAAGCCAGATTGTGAGGAGTCGAGGGATTTGTTGGCTTCGAGGAAGGCGGCGAGTTGGTTGTTGACAGCTTTCTCGATGACTTTGGCTGGGAAAGGAAGGAGTGATATGGGGCGGTAATTTTTGAGTTCGGTGGGGTCCGCTGTGGGTTTTTTCAGAAGGGCGGTGAGTTCAGCGTGTTTCCAGCTTTCCGGGAAGGTGGCGGAGTTGAAGGAGCAGTTGATGACGTCTCGGAGGTGCGGTGCTATGACGGAGTCCGCTTTGTTGAAGATGTGGTGAGGACATGGGTCTGTGGGGGATCCTGAGTGGATAGAGTTCATCAGGCGGATGGTGTCCTCAGTGGAGATTGGGTACCAGTCGTTAAGAGTGTTCGAGGGGGGAGAATGTTCAGCGTATGGTTGGGTGGGTTGGTCTCCGGGTTGGTTGTCGAAGCTGTTGTGGATGTCCGCAATTTTGTTGTGGAAGAATAAAGCCAGGGAGTCGCAGAGGGCTTGAGAGGGGGTGATGTCGTTGGAGTTGGCCGAGGGGTTGGTGAATTCCTTGACGATGTTGAAAAGTTCCTTGCTGTTGTGGGCGTTGTTGTCTAGTCGATCCTTGAATGCTGTTTTCTTGGCCTTTCGGATTAGTTGGTGGTGTGTGCGGGTGGCGTTTTTGAAGGCGTCCTTGGTGATAGTGGTTGGGTCTTTTTTCCAGGCCTTTTCAAGGGAGCGGCAGAGTTTCTTGGACTTCTTAAGATCATCGTTGAACCATGAGGCCTTCTTGCTGCCAGGTTTGCGTTGACGTTTTTTCAGTGGTGCTAGGATGTCGGCGGTGTTGGATAGCCATAGGGTGAAGTTGGCGGCGGCTAGGTCAGGGTTAGAAGAGTGGGCTGGGGTGTTTAGTAGGAGCGATGAGGAGATCTGGTCGATGGTGATTTTGTTCCAGTTTCTTTGCAGAGTTGGTTGGAGGTGGTTGATGGGTTTCGGCTTGTTGTAGGTGAAGTGAACGCAGCTGTGGTCAGTCCAGAGGAGATCTGTAGTGTGGCTGAAGGAGACATGATTGCTGGAGGTGAAGATGGGGTCGAGTGTGTGACCTGCGATGTGGGTGGGGGAGGTGACCAGTTGTTTAAGTCCGAGGTTGGCGAGGTTGTCCAAGAGGGCGGTGGTGTTGCGGTCGTTGTTCTTTTCAAGGTGAAAGTTGAGGTCTCCCAGAAGGATGTAATCTTTGGAGGGGAGCGCGTGTGGAGTGATGAAGTCCGTGATGTCTTCACTGAATTTTGCGCGGGGTCCTGGTGGTCTGTAAAGGAGGGTGCCTCTGAGTGTGGTCTTGGGGTCGATGTGGATCTGGAAGTGAAGGTGTTCAGAGTTGGCGAGGTTGACGTCAGAGCTGGTTGAGATGTGGATTGATTTTTTATGAACGATAGCGATTCCTCCTCCTGTGTGGCCGGTACGGTCCTTGCGTGTGATCTTATAGTCTTCAGGGATGGCAATGGTGATGTCTGGGGCTGAGGAAGCGTTCATCCATGTTTCTGTAAGGAAGGCGATGTCTGGAGAGATGGTGTCTAGTAGATTCCAGAGGTCAATGGCATGCCTGTGAACCGAGCGGGTGTTGAGCAGGATGCATTGTAGGTGGTTGGGGTCGGGAATCTGTGGTGTGGTTGTAGCGGAGATGTTGTCGGTGCCAATGAATTTGCAGGAGTGGCAAGAGAAAGGTCCATGGGTGTGTCCAGGAGCGGCTTGGACGCAGTTGGGGGCGCGACCGGAATTAAGGGCTAGGAGGGTGGCGGCATCGTAGGTAATGCGGGAGGGATGGGCAGCGCGAGGGGCAGGGGGTGTGGCGTTGGGCGCGGTCCAGGCGCGGACGGGCGTAGACGGGCTTACCTTTGGCGCACCTTCGGCGTGTACGTAGCGCGTGGACGCTGCGCGTGGGGATATTGGCCATAAATGGATAATGGAGGGGGCGGAGCGTGGGAGGGTCAGCTGGGAGGCGGGGAGCGGGGAGGAGCCACGGGCCAATGAAAATAAACACTAAGATGGCCGTTCGCTATTAAAATCGAAACGGGGGCAGAGCTGGGTTTCGAGTTCGAGTGAGGTATACTAATAAAGTATAAAGTCCCGCTCCTTAGCCGCACTACAATGCTCTGTATGCAAATCAGTTAAATGCTAGATAGAGCGATAGCGCGCGCATGCAATGTAGCATAAACAGCGCTTTTAAATTGATTGATAACGATACCAGGCGCTTTAGATAGCGCAGTGCGCTGTGTCAGGACAGGCAGGCAGCAGGTCTCAGGACAGGCAGGCAGCTGGAAGAGAAGCCTCCGTAGTGCTAGCCGAGTGCAGGGTGAGCGACCGCAATGGAGGGGATCCAGGTGGTGAGGAAGGTGTTTGTGAGGAAGACTTCCCACTACTGATAATTTCTACTTTCCATGACCATGGAAGTGCCTTCCCAGTGTATGCCTGTGGTTGGAGGGTCTGCCTTTTTGCAATATTTTCCATGTACTGGTGTTCGGTGCCCTTTTGTAACATGCACACACCACTCTGCCCTTGTAACACACGGTTGCTACCTCTCACATGTTTTTACCTTTGATACTTGCACAAGTGCCACCTTGCCCACGTAACGCTTGTTCTTGTGCCTGAGTGTCTAGCACTTATTGCAGTACTATACCACAAATTATACTCTGTTTTCTCTTATAACTGCACACTTGTCACTTTCCTCTTGTGCACTTTTGACTACCTCATGTATTTTTGGTTGCTCACAATTTTTACTCAAGTATTTTGTTTGCTCACGATTGTCACTATTACCTTTACTACCTCATGTATTTCACAGTTTTTACTACCTCATGTATTTTGTTTGCTCACAATTGTCACTATTACCTTATGTAAGTAACGTATGTTTTTGCAATCTGTTCATTTGTAATGTTTCTCATTATGTTTCATCTCTGTTCCTAATGTGAAGCGCTCTGACGCCTTCGGGTAAAGTCCGCGCTATATATAAAATGCATAAATAAAATAAAATAAAATAAATAAAATAAATAACACCCTTTTTCGTTTTCAGCCTTGGTAAAAGGTGGTCTTACACTGCCAGTTCTAAAAAACTATTATATGACGGCATCACAGTCCATTAGGTGATCTACCACCACTGTAAGCCAATTAAACTGAGCCATATAATTAAGCAAGTTATGATTGTCCTGCTAGATCTAGCAGCTTGTTTACTACCGTTTGAGTTATTGTTCAGCAGTCAAAAATTCTGAAAAGTTCTACCTCAACACCAATGTAATGTACTAGACTGCCTCACTTCCCGAGATATACAACACACAAGGCCACAGGTGATTCAGGTAATGAAATACCAAATGAGGATACAGGATGTTCAACTGCCTTTGTGGATGGAAAATATTCAGTTTTAGTCTGTCCCCTCCATGTCGTTCTGGAAGTACTAAAGGAATATCTAACTGGTTGCTCATCACTTGTATTGGTGAGGAGGAGGGAGGTGCCATTAGTATAGGATTTAGACAATCCCTGGTGCCTCTTATCAAATCCAATCACATTTCCACCAGTATTGTATGGAATCTTAATATTCCCCATGATCTGACAGCCACTAAGCGACAGATAACAAGGTTGGTGGGCCCCAGTGGTAAAGGACCAGGGACAAATAAGAAATTAAAATAACAACCAATCAATAAAAAAAGATAGGTGTGCACCCTTTGCTTGTGAGGAGAAACAAACAATGAGGTCACTAGGATTCTTGTTGAATGCACTTGGTTTAAAGTGAACAGGATGCCGACAATTATTACCACCTACAGGGATCTTAATGAACTGGCTGTAATGGCTGCTATTTAAAACCTGCATCAAACCCCTTCCCCTGGGATCACCAGGCGTGTCTCTGTTGTCTAGCCGCTAGTGGCGGCCGGGTGATCACAGGGGACAGTCTGGTCCATGCTGCTTCTGTAGCCACGTGCAGAGATGAACCTCTTCCCAGCTTACTGATCTGACCAACCCTAAATGTCATCAACAACAGGCAGGAACTAAAGTGTGAGAATTGGCAAGACAAACTAACAATAAAAAAGGAAATAAAGAAAAGCAGTAGGAAAGAAAGGAGATCTAAAGAAAGAAAGAGTACAATAACGGAAAGAAGAACATGGAAAACTAGACATTTAGTTAGAGAACATTTTTGGATGTTTTCTGGTGTAAACATTCAACTTAAATTTCAAGAGGGTGATATTCTGCATTTCACATTTGCGTATGCCACATTCCTGTGTCTGCTTCTGTACACTTTTCCTGCAGTCACTTGCACCCGTGGGCAACTCACTATTTCTCCTTCCTCAAACATCCCCACCCCTCACCTGTGCAGGATAAGCAGCCCTTGCCAGGCCTCCACCTTTCAGGAGGGAGAGGGCCTTGCGAATGGTGTTTAGTTCCTGAATGGTGGCTCCCCGTGATGCCAGCAGTCGAGTTACCATTTGCTTTTCTGTCAGAGTGATGGGAGGGATGGGAGCTGGCAGCAGGGCAGAACCTCCTCCTGTGACAGAAACAAAGACACAAGCGATGAAAGCAGAGTACAATGTCCAACAGAGCACAAGGAACAGATAAGACAACCCAAAGAGACAACACTACCATACACCCGGCAGTCTAATGCAGTAAGAGAAAAAGCCAAGGACCAACACCAAACTATAGTATTGACTAGACTAAGGAGAACAAAGACGAAATCTGTAGCACAAAAAATGTACGGTAAGGTCCCAAAACATAAAACTGAGTGATGGCAAAATACCACAGAGTGAAAAATATGAAGGTATAACAGCACTATAAACAAAAAAAGAAACAGTAATTGCAGCCTCCTACAATACAGCTCAACACCCAGAAAAAATAATGGAATTATGAAATATTAACAAAGAAAGACACCAGGTAAATTGGTTATTTCAGCTGTACCATCTAGTCATATTAGAACCATGATGTAGGATAAGGGCCACAAAATGATTAATTCTGAAGCCACACATCAAACTAGAACACTAGCGAAAGGTGAGGAGTAAGGACAACAGACAATAGCAGAATACAGAAGCAGAGATCGAACTACAGGACCGGCAAAAGAGTGCAACAAGGAATCTGCCGACAGCTTTAGTAAAGGAAGAGCTTAGATGAAAAACATATTTTTAAATATTTAATATTTAGTATGCCACATGCGGCCACTCTATAGGCTTGAGTCCTCATCTTCCTAGTTCTGAGGAGGCCTTAAATGAAGAAAGGCCGAAACACGTTGACTCACTAGTAGGAGTCAAACAAGCATTTACAATGCAATGGTCTCGGCAATATTATAGGTAGAGCTATTGGCATTGCTTATTATTATTTTTTTTTTTTTTTATCCCTAAGTAAATGTTATTGTCATTTCTATTGTTAATAGCTTAAGTGTTTGCATATGTGTTACATATTGCATTAGACATATTGCATTAGCGGAGAGAGAGTGAGGTAGCGAGATAGAGAGGTATTGAAATAGAGAGTGAGTGATGTAGTGAGAGAGTGAGGTAGATAGAGAGTGAGGTAGTGATGGAGAGTGATGTTGTGAGGTAGTGGGATAGTGAAAGATTGATGTATTGAAAGAGAGAGTGAAGTAGTGAGTGTTAGTGATGTTGTGAGGTATTAAGATAGAAACAGAGTGATGTAGTGAGATAGTGAGGTAGTGAAAGAGAGTGTAAGTGACTTAGTGTATTTGAGAGTGAGGTAGTGAGATAGAGTGAATTAGTAATTTAGAAAGAGAGAGTGAAGTTGTGAGGTAGTGAGAGAGTGATGTAGTTATATTTTGAGAGTGTGTGGTGATATAGTGAGGTAGTGAGAGTGAGATAGAAATAGATAGAGTGATAGAGAGGTAGTGAGATAGAGAGAGAGTGAATTTTGAGTAGTGTGTTAGAGTGAGAGATAGTTACTGTTGTAGTGATATTGTGTTGATGTGAGAAAGAGAGAGTTGAGTAGTGAGTTAGAGAGTTAGTGAGAGAGTGTAGTATAGTGAGTGATAGTGAGGTAGTGAGAGATAGTGAGGTAGTGAGAGATAGAGATGTAGTGAGAGTGTTAGTGAGAGAGTTAGGGAGAGAGTGACGTAGTATTCATACATAAAACACATTAGGCCATAAATCACTTTGTAGCATTGAAAACACATTAGACCACATCACTTAAATCACTGCGCCACTAGGCGCTTGTCATAAAGATGCATATAAAGCAAAAGATCACCATTACATGAATTATTGTGCCGTAGGGATGTTTGTCATAACCTCATATGCATCATGATCACTTTGCCACCATTAGTGCAGTAAATCATTTACTTAGAAGTCCTGCAAGTCCTGAAAACATTATGGCAACATTATAAGAAACAACACCTTCCTTGTGCTGCTCATGTCACCCCAACATACATTATGGCATGAGTTAGTAGGTAAGGGGGATACCACATAGATTCCCCCCCACAAGATCACCATGGGATACAGGAATGGCAATTGTAGCCTGTAGGCCACAGGGTACGGTATTTCAGCATATATCCGTAGGCCACAGATCTCTGTGCACCTACTACCAGTTCTATGGTTCTCCCGTTTTCCTGGGCGGCTGGGCCATCTGCCCAGCCACTACGGATAATGCGGTACAAGTCACTGCAGCGACCTGGTTACAGTTGCCCCACTTCCATGAGCCACGCAGCTGGGACCTCCCTTGAGGTCTCCTGTGGGTATATATGGCTTCCCTACAGCTGCCCGCGAGACTGCGGTGCAGCGGGAGCAAAGACAAGAGTCCCTACCCCATGTGCGGGCCATTCGCTGATCCTGAGCCCTCGCAGGACTCGGGTCTCACCTTGATGCTGGTGGTCTCCTGTCCCGCTTCCAGCAGGATGACCTTGATGCTGCAGGTCGGGGAGAACGGGCCCGGTGTTCCTCGCTGGCCCGGCCTGCAGCAGGGTAAAAGTTGGAACGCCTCCGAGTCACAGTCCTGCCTGAAAAAGGAACGAGGGCGGGACCACTTAGGGGAATCTTTGACTTGCGGCCGGCAGCCAACCCTCCAGGTTGGCTGGTGGGTCTCCTCGAGGGGGGTTATACAGGGTAGTCTGCGCCTCTCATCTGGAAGCATCTTTTTGTTCAGCGTTCATATCCCGCTACGGTGAACGGACGGGGAGAGCACTTTTCCCTCAGCCAACTCTCCCCTCCACTGCCCACAACACAGGGAGCCCTGCAGCGCTCCGAATGCACTGGAAGCAGGCTCACTCAGCGCTTAGGGATGGTGACGGGGTGGTGACGCTAACAAATCAGACGGGACAAACAGGACACATCGGACGTGACAAACAGCTAACAGAACACAGGGAAACACAGAAAGCAAACACAAAAAAAGAGAGAATGTAAGCAAAAAGAATATGGCATACCTGCCGGTCCTTGCATCACGGAGAAAGCGAGACGATCCTCATGGGAAGACAAAACAAATAATGGCGGACACAACGTTCCAAATTTTTCGGATTGGGGGCGTGTTCGGTGTTCTCAGAATGGGCGTGGCCTAAAAGTGGAAAGAAGAACACCGAACACACGTCCAAATCCGAAAAGGACGGAGCCTATTCAGAGGGACAGCTCTATCCTCCAATGGCTGGCCTCCGTTTAGGAAGCCAGCCAATGGGAGAGAGGCAAAAACAGAGGCGGGACAAATAGTCCACACTAAGAAACATTAAATCTTGGTACTTCCGGTTCTGCCTTCGGCAGACCGGATATTACCTCGACCTAAAAAGGTACATTATCAACTAAATTATTTTCGGTCATAATGAGAAATTTGAAGGTATGAAAGCTCTAGGACGTTCTTGACATTGGACCACATGCATCAAATAAGCATTTCACGATTACCAAATAGCGATTTTTACCGAATCGCTATTTGGTAATCACAAAATGCTATGTATGTAAGGAATCGCCAAAGATTTTATGATTCCATAATACGACCTAAGAGCGATTCGGTAAACAAAGAATCGCTATAAGGTAA
This sequence comes from Lissotriton helveticus, assembly GCF_964261635.1. NCBI lineage: Eukaryota > Metazoa > Chordata > Amphibia > Caudata > Salamandridae > Lissotriton > Lissotriton helveticus. The sequence goes on along the minus strand of NC_136070.1, from coordinate 1,076,837,937 downwards.
TATTACTCCAATCGTGTCTATAGGGCCAAAAATACCATAGGAGCCAATGGGTTTGCATTAGATATTTTGCAATTACCTAATTGGTAATCACAAATTAGATAATGCAAAGTCAAGGATGCCCAGAGGCCTAAGGCCCCCCTGACATTCCCCCCAAAAAATGAAGGTGCACACATGCCCCTAGTGCATGTGTGCGCTACATGGCACTTTGAAAAAAGCCTTTTTGTGCATTTTTCAAAGTTTACACATGGTTACCATCGACTTGAAGTTGATAGTAATTGCATTTTCCAAAATGCACAGTTTGCATTTGGAAAATGCGTCATACACATGTGCCAAGGGAATCGCTAGTTGTATTACCTAAAATTGCAACTACAAAGCCTTTCACACATCATGAAAGGCTATTTTACATTCGCAAACTGCTGATTTTACCAAATCGCATCATTTGCACATGCAAAAGAATTTCATACATGTGGCCCTATATGACTATCTCCAGGTGGACTGTGGTTGCACTTATTTCCCAACACCAGTGTATTCTGAGAAATAAGGAAGCAAGGAGAAACGAATGGATAATCAGTTTATCTATTCCTTACGGACAATTGAAAGGTGTTGAATTTTCCCTCAAGTGTGGGTTTTATGTACTGTGTTTATGTTTCACTTATGTAATCAACATTTTATTTTTCCTTTATTCACTTATTCACTTAACAGAGATAAAAGAAAACATGTTTGAATGTTTATGGATGCACATTTCGTTTTGTTTTTAAATAGTCTGATAAATTATTTTATGAATGATTGAGTCATATTTCCGATGGACATTTATTGTTTCAATGTGGAATGAAAGTGTATTTGAATCTATCTCTACGGTATACCACTGTCTACTTTTGAGTATGTTTCTCCAGATTAGAGGGGGTTATATGGGCAAAAATCCTTTTTTCTTGGAACTTTTTATATAGGTTTATTGCACCTAGTGAGGTGTGTGGGTCCCAGATAAAACCTTGTTATTTTGTTATCACATGAATTATACAGTCAAACTGTGATATATTTATACATCTTTACTTTTGCCATAAGTATGTTTGAACCACATATGGTCAAATATACTGAAGATCAAATAAACTTCTGGAGAATCCCTCTTTTTTAAGTGAGGACAGAGAAGTTCCCTTAACACCAATCTTGATAAAATAGAAAAATGCAAACAGCCTAGGGAATTTGCTTTGCTCTACCCATTTCTAACTGACAGACCAGGATTCAAGGCTCCTCACACACCCAGCAAGCTAGGTGTCATGCTTCATCAAATGGACCTGCTCCTCGTTGAGCCGGCGCTGCAATGTTCAACGGGCACCCGCGGAGGGGCTCTTTGTCGGAGATCTTTTATTCCTTTGCCGTATGATGAAGTGCGGGTATGGGGCCCTTGTGTGTGTGTAGATAAAAGGGGTGGTGCAGTGAGTGCGTGTAACATTAAAAAAGGTTGGATATTCCAAATAAATGCGTTTATTCTGGTTGGTAATCCACCTTAATAAAATAATATATATTAGAGTGGCAACAGCCCACAGGGGGGGGTAAATATTCGTTAAATCTTATGCTCTACTCTATGGGTCACATGAATGTGGCCTGGCGCCAAAGGGCCGCCAGGGCTCTAACACGCACTACTTTAAATTAAATATTTCAGTAGACCAGTTCTTATTCAGTTTTATCCAAAATGGTTAGTCACCACATTTATACATCACATTACAATGATTGTGAAACAATACACTTCGTGGAATGTTAAATTTGCATTACATATGAACGTCAACAATGAATTAATACATCAAATAAAAAGCAAAAACACCCAATGCATTTCGGGGCATAAGCCCCTTCGTCAGGGGTCTGTTGAAAAAAGGAAAAGGAAACCTTATTACTTTCGGTGTTGGGGAGAATCGATGTTGATGAATACTACCACTTATTGTTGAAAAGTTTACCTCGTAATTGTGAGTGGTTAATGCTGCTATAAAAATATAGAGCATTAAGAAAAGTTCTATAATGAAAAAAGAAAACGCGCTTTATCCTCTGTGTATTTTTAGGACACAACTATCGTATTTAACAAAAATAATATTTCGAATGCAAAGATTCAATGGGTTTACCTGAACCTCCCTTGAGCAAGTAGAATCTGTGAAAAATAATAATCACAGTCTATCAATACCAGAGCCCCCCAAAAAAAGAATTATTTTAGACAAACAATGACATTTCAGCATTTTCATGCTGTGCTGGGCTCACCTGTCGCTTTCTTAGGTGTGACCTTAATCCGTTAAATCTGAAATGTGTAAATAAAGTGGATCTCAGTGACTCTCGTTAAACACTACGACAACCAGTGTGGGTTTTATATAGAAAGGGTCTTTTTACCTGCAGGGCTTCGGTTAAAGCTTGACCCCGTTTTCTCGCCTGTGAATGATTCAGCCTGCGGGACATCGAAATCAAGGAAATCAATGCGTCGCCCTTTATAACACACTAACGTAATGCTGAAATGTCATCGTTTGTCTAAAATAAAAATAAAATTTGGGGCTCTGGTATTGATAGACTGTGATTATTATTTTTCACAGATTCTACTTGCTCAAGGGAGGTTCAGGTAAACCCATTGAATCTTTGCATTCGAAATATTATTTTTGTTAAATACGATAGTTGTGTCCTAAGAATACACAGAGGATAAAGCGCGTTTTCTTTTTTCATTATAGAACTTTTCTTAATGCTCTATATTTTTATAGCAGCATTAACCACTCACAATTACGAGGTAAGCTTTTCAACAATAAGTGGTAGTATTCATCAACATCGATTCTCCCCAACACCGAAAGTAATAAGGTTTCCTTTTCCTTTTTTCAACAGACCCCTGACGAAGGGGCTTATGCCCCGAAATGCATTGGGTGTTTTTGCTTTTTATTTGATGTATTAATTCATTGTTGACGTTCATATGTAATGCAAATTTAACAATCCACGAAGTGTATTGTTTCACAATCATTGTAATGTGATGTATAAATTTGGTGACTAACCATTTTGGATAAAATTGAATAAGAACTGGTCTACTGAAATATTTAATTTAAAGTAGTGCGTGTTAGAGCCCTAGCGGCCCTTTGGCGCCAGGCCACATTCATGTATTACGTTAGTGTGCAGGCACTAATCTAACACAGCACACATAGTGGAAGAGGTGTGGCGCCGCGGCCAGGGCAACTGACGCTGGAATCTGGGGACCACGGTTCGATCCCCGGCGGCAGGTAAGCCCAGCACCATGTGACTCTGGGCAATAGCTCGCTTAATCTTCCCGACGACCCCCCAGCGCCTAGAGACCCTTACGGGTGATTGTGCGCTTTACAAATGTGGACTTTACTTTACTTTACATACCGCACAAACCAATAGTATAGAAACTGATTACCTGAGTGCAGCACCCGCACATATACATTGTAATTTCCCTACTGCAGCACGGGAGCTTGCACCACGTCAAAATGTCGTTCGAAACAATTGCTGGAATTACAGATAATAGAGCCAACACCAAAACATACATGGTGGAGGAGGCTGCACAAATTTATAAACTAATCAAGGAGACAAAGACTTTTGATGTTCAAGGAGGATCTGTTGCACAACAACTTAAGCAACTAGAATATCTGACTAGACGCGAACTGAACCAGCGTTTACACGCGTCAACACTAATACAGTATCACCGTGTGAGACGTATCCCAAGGGGGTTGCGACTGGCCATCAGACCCATGTTATATAGGCTGAATAATAATCCTCAATTCATGGAGAAATGGTTTGAAATACTCAATAAGTGTTCACTTGACCTTATATTACTTTTGGTTGAAGAATTAGCTAAAACTATTCGAGATCTTGAGGAAGAGATATTGAATGCCAAGAAAGAACTATCCACTAGAATGGAAGATGAACCATGGAGTAAATTTTTGGAGGATCTTGATATTAAACTGGACAGATATGGAAAAGAGTTACAGGAGACAAAACTGCGCAAATTTAAGCGTGATACTATTGATTATAAATTAAATGAAGCATACACCTGGGCTGAAATATATGCAAAAAGGAGGTATACTGGCAAGAAACAACAGGTAGCTTCATCTGAAGAGAGTGGAGTGTCCGACAGTGACACTAGTGCCACTAGACAACCCATGGATAAGCAGCAATTACGCAAACCAAGACAGCAAGACTCAACTTCTGGGGCTGAGAGTGCATCGGCATCAACATCTGACTCTTTTTTAGAGAAAGGCCACGCCCAGAGCAAACCACCGGAGACACCAACTCCAGTTGGCGAGAAAAAACGAGACGAGGAAAAGGAAAAGGAACGAGAGAACAAAAAAAGGGTCTACGGAGTCAGACCAAAACCTTGTGATTAACATTTCTAATCATCGTTTAACTAAGTCTGAGGAGCAACTGCTTAACAAAGGCACAACTTTTGTCAATACTTACAACACCAATCAACTAGAAACTGAAATAGCTCTCTTTAAATTTATGAGGATTTTGAGATTGAAACATTTTTTCACAATACTTAATCGGGTCGAGAACGAAGACAACACTTCTGTCAAATTCAAGCCTAAAAGTACTTTTATGGCTCCTGTTTCCCACAAAAGTCTGGACACTTTTGAGCTACTAGTCAAGGCAGATCTCAGTAAGATCCAATACAAGAGGAAACTTAATAACTTAACAAGGTCTGAATATAGTACTCTCCAAACATTGATCAACAACAAGGAGATCGTAATCCAAAAGGCTGACAAGGGAGGAGGACTCATAATAATGGATACGGATTTTTATGAAAGAAAGGGTCTCGAACATGTACTGGATGTGAATACGTACGCCAAATTAGAAGGAGATCCCACTACTGAAATCACAAAAAATCTGGATGTAATTTTGGACAAGTCTGAGGAATTGGGTTGGTTGAATACTATGACCAAACGCTTTTTGAGACAAATTTATCCTAGGATACCAAGGATATATTTTTTACCAAAAGTGCACAAAGGCCTAAGGAACCCCCCATTTAGTCCGATAGTGTCCGGCTGCTCATCCATTTTTGAGAACTTGGGCATCTTCATAGATGCTCACATGCAATCGTTCATTCGAAATTGGCCGACTTATTTGGAAGACACATCCGACTTCTTACGAAGTCTATCAACTATCAATACAGATGAAGCTATGGACTGGACATTATGTACAATTGATGTGACATCACTGTACACATCTATTCCCCACAGGCAAGGCCTGGAAGCCATGGAATGGGCTCTACTTCGGGATGACAAGCCTGAAGAATTGAAATGTCTAATTTAGCAATTGTTGGAATTTTGCCTAGAAAATAGCTATTTTTCTTGGAAAGAAGATTACTATATACAGCTCACGGGGACAGCAATGGGTTTTCCGGGGGCTTGTATATATGCGAACATCTTTATGGCTAAGTTTGAACTGGATTATATCCTAGAAGACTACACTTGGCAAGAGGGACTTGTATACTACAAGCGTTAGTTACATTGATGATATTTTTTTAATATGGAAACGACCGATCGCAGATCTAGTTCAAAACATCAAGAGTCTAAACCTTGCAAACCCCAGGATTCAATTCACACACACTGTTAGTAAAACAGCCCTATCGTTCTTGGATGTATGGGTAGAACTCAAAGGCAATTCAATCAGTACTACCCTCTACAAGAAACCCACGGACAAGAATACCGCACTATTGTATGGAAGTTTCCATCCGTCAAATCTCATCAATAACTTGCCGGTGTCTCAATTTATGAGGATTAAAAGAATATCTTCTGATAATGAGAGTTGTGATAAACATATTGAAGAACAGAAGCAACGATATCTAAACAGAGGATACCCGAAGAAATTGTTGGAAGCTCACATAGACAAGATCAAGACAATTCCAAGGGTGGATCTTCTAAAGAAAAAAGCACGGACTGAAAACAAAAGAATGGTGTTTGTTTCGAAATATTCCACTGCATCCAGGGATATCAAACGTATCATTTTAAAAAGATGGGAGATTGTACAAGTGGAAAAGAATTTTGGATCTTTGTTCAGTGATAAGCCCTTATTTGCGTACAAGAGAGCGCAGAACTTAAAAGAGCTATTGAATAAACCAACACGGAATATGGGCACTACCTTACAGCAAAAAGCATACAAAGGCACAGCACAATGCTATAATTGCAAAAACTGCAACAATGTAATACCTGGAAATGTCTTATTACATCCACGGACAGGCGAAAAAATTCAGCTCAGGCACAACACGACTTGTAATTCCGAGTATGTAGTTTATTCCATTAAATGCCCTTGCGGGTTACTATACGTTGGTAAAACTGAGCGAAAATTGAAGCTGCGGCTTTCAGAGCATAAAAGCCGCATCCGTAACAAAAACTTGACCTCACCACTTGCAAAACATTGGTTGGAAGCTGGGCATACTATTGCACAGTTGAGATTTCAGATCATTGAATCTCTCCCGCAACGACTAGGCGTTGACAATTCGAAAATCCTGCTCCAGAGGGAAGCTTTTTGGATTCGAAAACTCCAGACTTTGAGCCCCCACGGGCTAAATGATAAAATGGATATGGCTTGCTTCCTGTAGCAAACAAAGAAAATATGGAACTTTCCAACACGCCAGGCCCCATGGGGCACCAACACACTGTGATACCCACATGCACATGACATGAACAACATAGTACATAACATGGTTCTCTGACATAGAAAGAAAACATATTTTTATTGTATGTGCACAATTGACTAAGAATGTAAATAGGCAGGTAACATGTTGTTTATACAGTCTATTTCTAATGCTGATTTAACCGTTATCCTTTTTTAGGACTAAACTGAAATTCATGTCATTTTGTTTTTGTACTGTCGCCTTAAGGACTTTGAATCGTTCATACTCTGAGTTGTGAAATCAACACCACTTTAAAATGGCCTTTAAGAGATTTTGTTATCCGACATCTATTTTCAACATAGACAAGGGACCTTTCAAACATTTCTAAAACACCGTTCAGTAATGGCGCCCGTAGATTTCTAGTCCTATCTCCATTTCCACATAATGTAGCAACAGCAAGAAAGAATTTTTTTAAGCCGTCGAGTTTGGAGACAGCATTGATGCTTTTGCCTCCAGTAACACAGCATAGAGTTTGATAGCGCTGATAGAGGTAAGCCCAGCAACTTTTCTTTTCAATCGTAAGAGTACACAACAGCGAGCATTTTCGCTTGTGTCATGTTAGTTTGCCCTACTGATGCGTGTATCCTTTTTTTCACGCAGAGCTGATTAAATACTGAGCGGGATTGGCTTAATTTCAGGAACCCGCAGGTAAGCTTTGGCGGATTGTGAGGCAGTAAATGTCGAGATCTGGAGCATTACGTTAGTGTGTTATAAAGGGCGACGCATTGATTTCCTTGATTTCGATGTCCCGCAGGCTGAATCATTCAAAGGCGAGAAAACGGGGTCAAGCTTTAACCGAAGCCCTGCAGGTAAAAAGACCCTTTCTATATAAAACCCACACTGGTTGTCGTAGTGTTTAACGAGAGTCACTGAGATCCACTTTATTTACACATTTCAGATTTAACGGATTAAGGTCACACCTAAGAAAGCGACAGGTGAGCCCAGCACAGCATGAAAATGCTGAAATGTCATCGTTTGTCTAAAATAATTTTTTTTTTTTGGGGCTCTGGTATTGATAGACTGTGATTATTATTTTTCACAGATTCTACTTGCTCAAGGGAGGTTCAGGTAAACCCATTGAATCTTTGCATTTGAAATATTATTTTTGTTAAATACGATAGTTGTGTCCTAAAAATACACAGAGGATAAAGCGCGTTTTCTTTTTTCATTATAGAACTTTTCTTAATGCTCTATATTTTTATAGCAGCATTAACCACTCACAATTACGAGGTAAGCTTTTCAACAATAAGTGGTAGTATTCATCAACATCGATTCTCCCCAACACCGAAAGTAATAAGGTTTCCTTTTCCTTTTTTCAACAGACCCCTGACGAAGGGGCTTATGCCCCGAAATGCATTGGGTGTTTTTGCTTTTTATTTGATGTATTAATTCATTGTTGACGTTCATATGTAATGCAAATTTAACAATCCACGAAGTGTATTGTTTCACAATCATTGTAATGTGATGTATAAATTTGGTGACTAACCATTTTGGATAAAATTGAATAAGAACTGGTCTACTGAAATATTTAATTTAAAGTAGTGCGTGTTAGAGCCCTGGCGGCCCTTTGGCGCCAGGCCACATTCATGTATTACGTTAGTGTGCAGGCACTAATCTAACACAGCACACATACCGCACAAACCAATAGTATAGAAACTGATTACCTGAGTGCAGCACCCGCACATATACATTGTAATTTCCCTACTCTATGGGTCGACATGTTTCTTGCCCTGTTGGTCAGTAAGTACCGTGGCAATTCTTCAGGACCTATATAAGTGTAATGTGTGAATGGAAAGTGGTATTTGGTATTTACACTAAATGGTGCTCCTAAATTGTTGACTACCTATTCAAGCTAGTGTAGTCATGGTCTGTAGGACCTCACTTGTGGTGCGAAGTGACTCAACATGGGTTGGCGGGTCGTCTGAGCGCCTTGTTAGAAGGAGCCTTGTATCTGTGGAGTCCGCGTTCGGAAACCTACCCTCGCCGCCAGTCCCACAGCGGCGAGGAAGGTGTTGAAATTTCCAGCTAGTGCATGTTTTGTGTACTGTGTGCATGTTTCACTTATGTAATGAAATTGTGTTTGTCCTTTATTCACTTCACCAGAGAGAAAAAAATAATAATTTTGTATGTACATAGATGCCCAGTTATTTTTTTAATTTTCTAAATAGTCTGATAAATTAATTTATTAATGATTTAGTCATATTTCCGATGGAAATGTATTGTTTTATTGTGGAAACAAAGTGTATATGAATCTATCCTTAAGGTATACCACAGTCTACTTTGAGTATTTCTGCCCAGGTTACATGGGGTTATATGGGCAAAACCACCTTTTTCCTTGTATTTTTTTATATAGATGGAAAACATAGCACTGTTAGAGACAAATGCAGTGATGTACAAATGTTGATAACAAGAATCATTATTTATTTGAATGAAACCTTGATGCATTTTTGTGGACTGAGGAAAGGTGGGTCTAAAAACAATATGTGAACATCTGTATTTGATAAAATATTGCTGCACAATTCACAATGCTTATCTTATCCGGAGGCAAGACCGTGCTCCAGGTAAAGGCCGCAGCATTGCTATTATTCATAAAAGTCAGCTTACTTGCCGCATTTCTGTAGGTCTGTTACCAAACTGTGAGAACCTCTCATTTGCGATTGGATTCGCACCCATTCTCACTTTGTCAGGTATTTTAATATATCGTCCCCCTGGTACACTGGGTCAATTCTGTAAATTTCTGCCTGATATGGCAGCTAACTTAGCCAGTGCCCCCTCTAATTTTACACTAGTTGGTGATTTTAACCTCCATTTTGACGACGCTCACACATGGCCGCAGTGGAGATGATTAATGACCTTGCAGCCTATCAGTTTAAACAAAAGGTTGTTAACCCTACCCATGTGAAAGGCCACCTACTCGATCCTATTTTCTCCAACATTGATGAATTATCAGGAAGGGACCCTATCCCAGTGCCCTGGTCCGATCACTTTATTATTCCGTTTATCTGGACCCCTACGTGCCCCACTTTATCTGTCAGGCCGGTTAGAAGCCTGGGATGTCTTTGGTCTAAACTTCCATTAGAACAGTGGATTCTGGCTTTGGAAAACACTAAGCCGATCCCTGACCCTAATCCCAATATTGCTAATGAAAATTTTAATAAACGGATTGAGGCCTCACTACACTGGGTCCCCCGAAGAAGTGGACTCAGAATACAGCAGAGATCAATAGAATGGCATGGTATTTTCCCAACCTCCGTGAGCTAAAACAAACTTGTAAGAAACTTGAAAGAATTTGGAGAAAGGACTTCTCCTCAGTCAAGAAACTGGAATATAGGGAGGCCATTAAAATATATAAAGCAGTAATTAAACTGGACCAAGCCTTATACTATAAAGAAAGAATTTATTTGGCAACTAATTCTCTTTGCGAAATTTTTCGTATTGCGAAAAAACTGCTTAAAGCCTCCTCATCGCCAGCTACATCTGATGCTACCTGCTCGCATTGTAATAATCTGGCAGATTTCTTTTATGAACAAATTCAAGCCATCTATACCTCTTTTTCCTTTGCGGATGGCCACAGTAATTCGCAAACACTAGATATTATTCCTCAGAGCAGGGAACATCGCTTGGAGGCAATATTTTTAAATCGGCGTCCGGAACGTTCTCTCCTATCATACTGGAGCTGATCAACGCCTCTATTTCTACTGGAGTAGTTCCTCCTCCATGGAAAAGTGCTATGGTGAAGGTGTTGTTAAAAAGCCTAGTCTTATCCCTGATCTCCTATAGGAAACTATCGTCCCATCTCGCTTCTCCCAGGGATCAGTAAAATTGTGGCATAACATGTTAATTCAGTACTTTCTACATTTCTGGAGTCCCACAATCTTCTCCACCCTTCGCAGGCTGGCTTTCGGCCACCACAGGGAACAGAAACTGCCCTCTTAGCAGAAGTCTAAGAGTCCAAGAAGATCTTGGACGCCAGAGGCACTACAGCTGTCATCCTTCTGGATTTCAGTGCAGCCTTCGACATTGTAAACCACCAAATTTTGGTCCATAGACTTAGAAATTTGGGGGTGATCGGGGGGGGGGGGGCTTTAGTGTGGCTTCAATCATTCTTGGAAGGCAGGTCTTTTCAGATTTCCGAAGGTGATGCTTGTTTATAACGGATGTCTCTCCGCTGGGGGGTTCCATAGGAATGGTCCCTGAATCCCACCCTGTTTAATATATATATGAGCCCGCTAGTGGAGATTGTGCTTCCTTTTGGGTTGCATATTGTCACCAACGCTGACAACACTCAACAAGTCGTGGCGCTGAACCATTCTGAAAATTCTTCTTGTGGCCTAAGCCCTTGTTTGGAGAAAGTGGCCAAGTGGATGGATCACTCATGTTTGAAAGTAGATGGCGATAAGACAGAGATGATGCTTCTTGGGAATCCCTCCATTTTTAATGCAGAAGTAATGTGGCCAGTCTGTCTGGGCTCCGGACCTGCTCCCAGGAACCAAATTAAAAGTCTGGGTCTCTGGCTTGACCGTGATCGGAGCTTTAAGTCACAGGCTCGGAATGTGGCGGCTTCCTGTTATGGCATCCTTAGGATGCTTCGGAAGGTCCTTCCACTTCTTCCCTTCCTTGCAAGAAGGCTTATGGTCCAGGCTCTCATTCTTTCTCGCCTGGACTATGGGAACGTTCTCTATTTAGGAGCCCCTTGTGCTACTATCTCGAAACTCCAGGCAGTGCAAAACTGTGCAACGCGGATACTCCTTGGGATTCCGAACCGTCAATCAGCGAAACCAGCTCTGAAGTCTCTCGATTAGCTTCCTATTCAGGAGAGAGTTACATTTAAGACCATGTGCATCATTCACAAGACGCTAGCAGGGAAGGGACCGTCCATTAATCGTGGCATTATTCTGCCTTACCGCGCTAATAGACGCCTGCGTTCGGACGACCTACCTCTTGCTTTAGTCCCTAGAATTAAAAGGGCTAGAAGCGGTGGCCGACTGTTTTCTTACAATGTTGCCAGAATATGGAACACCCTTCCACTTCAATTGCGCAGTGAATCAAATCATGTAGCCTTTTGTAAACTTCTACAAACTTGGCTCTTCCCTTAATGTGGTTGTGGTGTCCATTGTTGTGCCTCCGCTAGCGCTGGTATGCCCCCGGGTAGCTATGCGCTTAATAAATGCTTTTTCATTTCATTTCACATAAACCCACACAATAATATTGAAAAAGACCACCACAGTTATGAAACCATGGGCAGCATTATGCATTGCTTCCACCAAACATTTTTTGTTCAATGTAGTCATCATATTGTTCACTGGTGCATAAGTAAAGCTTGATTTGCGGGAAAGCATTCATTCTCCAATATTCTTGCAATTATCTTACAGGAAACAATGCACTGCACAAACTCGGAGTGTCATGTAGAAAATATTTTCTCTGAAGTAAAGGCACATTTTCATGAAGGTTTGTAGAATGATAACTAGGAAGGTGCACCTCATTAGAGGAATCCAATATTTTCTTTACTGGCAGAAAAACAAAGGTGTGCGGTTACAGAGCCTCAGTCATACACAATTGGGATGTTTTGCGCCACGTAATATTTACACTTGAACCTTAATTACAATATTCACAAAAAACCATAGACATTTAGTTTGTCAAGTTTTCGGAATTTGAAGCACTTTCTTTAAAAAAAAAAGTTTTGGTAATCTTATGATACTGAGTATTCTTCTGAAACGAAGGAGCCGGCTGAATTTGTTTCCGTTCCTTGGTCGCTACTGAAAGGCTGCCATCGAGTGCCAGCACCTTTCAGCCCTCTACACCGTGCGGGTCCTTTAAACAAGGCCCTGGCACATAAACAAGGAGTGTCTGCTTGTTGACTGCTGAAAGCAAAGTGTCCAGTGTCGAGGTTAACAACACAAAGCTCTCTCCATGAGAGCTTGGGTCCTGATGAGAACTCCAAACTGACCAAGAGTTCGAAACACGTAGACCATATTTGTTGAGCCATAAGATTACCAAAACTTTTTTTTTTTAAAGTGCTCCAAATTCCGAAAACTTGACAAACTAAATAACTATGGTTTTTTGTGAATATTGTAATTAAGATTCAAGTGTAAATATTATGTGGTGGCTGTGTGTATGTGTGTGACTGAATGTTTGATGTAAGAAACTACTGAGAGTATGGAATGAATATGAATATGTAGAGGGTAATGTTTTATGGAAAATGTGAACAATTTTTGTATTTGTTGTGTAGATGTTTGAAATATAAATTTGGTGAAATTTCACCAAATAATGAATCTGAAGTAAAAGAATAAAAAAGAGAATAATTCTGTCCAAGAAGCCGTTGGTCTACATGGTGTTTAATTTGCATGTATTGAAAAATAAGAACAAGAGTAAGTAGAACAGTATTGGCATTTGTTTTGATTTTAAGATAAGGCAAGATTAGCTAGCTACTCACTGTCAAGCCAGACTGCCCTCACAAGAAGCAAATGATGCACCCCTGCAGAGGGAGGTGGTATTAAGACACACCTTAACTTAGGGAGAAATGTTGAATCTGCTCTCTTAGTCAACAGCTCACCTGAGATTAGAACTAGGAGGAGGTCATGCTCTGTCAGTCCTTCTGATAATCGGTGAATTTCTCTGGCTGCCTGGAATGCTGCCTCATCTGGAAGGTTGTTTCTCGCTCCTTCCATGACTTTAATGCGACTGTTGGACTTCAGCAGCATCTCCCTGATGGGTTAAAGAATCAAGTTGAAACACAAGTAGAGGGATGTGCCACGTGTCAGTTACAAAGAACAGACAACCCATACAGAGTACTCATAGAGACAATACACACTGTCCTCACTCATGGGATGTGCGCAGACAAAGCAGGCCTCCTACACCCAACCAAGGAACAACAAGGGAATTAATACAGGGATCCCCAACACTGAGAAAAAGTGAGCATGGGTATATCATATTATCTTCACAAAGGGAGACTACAGACTGCCATAGTGCAACTGTGCATCAAAAGCAGCACAGGCGGCCACAAGATCCCTTCATCCTCAGGAGGTCAGAATGTTCTTCAGCAGAAGATCACTCCAATCGATACCTGGGAATCACCTTAACGAAAAAAATTGACCATTCAAAAGAAGCCAGCTTTCCACCACTGCTGGAAGTCCTTTGTAAGGACATGTACAGGTGGGGGAAGTTGGAGAGATCTAGTCTGAAGCAAGTCTGCAGTATCAAGATGAACTTTCTACCCAGAATAGTGTATGTCCTTCAAGTGCTCCCACTAATGCTTAAACAGATTCAAACTAAACATCTCAACTTTGTTTTGGGCAATAAATCTCCTAAAGTATCTGGACTCACACTGTTCAGGAAATCAAGCCCTAACTCCTCTGTTGCACCTTTGGTGGTCGAAAGTGTGGTCCATCTATGCAAATGAAAAGCTGACAGCATTAATACATGATACCCCCCACAAATCCGAAAAACACATGGGCTCTTTTCAGGACCATTACAAAAACTGGGCAGCGATACAGAGGGGGCCAATGTGCAGACTGCTTGCCCTACAATGATCTAGAACTGATAGTCTGTCCTCATCACCAGAGTCCGACTCATCAGATGGGGACATGTGATCTATGATATAACCTCGCCCACACAGATGAACGAATAAGCAATGAAAACTATCTGAGTCATGGGGTACCGGACAAAGGTACCTCTCCTCTGTGGCTTATATATCTCCTTTTCTGTGTCAAAACACTGTGCTGTGTTGTATAACTGAAATGACGACCAAAAGTATGTTATTGAACCTATGTTGTAAATGCAAATACTATCGACGATGTGTGCATTCCTACTTGTGGAATACGTGAACGTTTTTTTGTTGATTTTTAAAAAAAACGTTCTTCAGCACTGCTGATTTCCATACCACCAGCAAGTTGTAGTGTAATCAAGAGTGTAAATTCTTAATATGCAGGAGGTAGTTGGAGGTACAGCATACTTACATCATGAAAGGAAGGTAGCAGCAATGGAACTGCGCTCATGTGAGTACATCAGTTATAGCAAAAATAATAAATATTACTCTGGACATTGGAGTTCGTTACATGTCCGTCGAAGACAGATTGCTTCCAACGATGAGAAGGAGCTACACTCTCCATTTCCTTTTCTTCAGTATTTGCCTACTCCTTCTAAAAACCGGATCACATCTAAGTGGGAAATCATATCATATCGGGGGAAATCAGCCATCATCCCATTGACCTCTTTCAGAAGGGATTACTCCAGCAATGCGAGGGATGTGTTCAAGTTCAACTCTAGACATCATAATGGTCAGAGTACCCCAAGGCATGATAGCAGAGTTTTGTTTCCAAGGCAATTTAATCCTAAATCTCCCTGACTTTGAGAGACCAATAACATCACCTTAGCCAACAAGCATTCGCAAAGCCTGTCATGCCTAAAACATTACAAATAGCCTGCTACAGTGAGAATATGATTGCTTTCTGTAAACAGTGCATCTTTGAGATACATAAATGTACTGTATCATGATTTTGTCTACTTTTGAGGTTTAAAGTAGCCCCTCTTAAAATGCGAAATGATACACCAAATAGCCAGAAGCATAAAGGGAGAGAAAGGTTTCTCTGGTAGGAGCCAAAGCCTACTCTATGTATATTTTACTGCACTGGTAACTATGCTATGCAAACAGCTGCACATTCAAGCCAGGCCTAAGAAAAGCACTACTAGCAGCAGTGTGTTTGATACTCAAGCATTCAGCAATCTTAGTCCCTGTAAGGCATGCATTCTACTATATCCTTTACCTTTTTCCTGCTTTACGTAGAGAGTACTGCATACCCAGTGGGACGCTAATTATTCCCTGCACTAGATGATCCCCAAGAATGTCCTCTGCTGCGGCTGCCATACCAAGCACTGCCTTGCCAAAACCCACTAGATGCAAACTCTTGTAGCCAGAAAACTCTTTTTCTCCAACAAAAAGTCTTGGGACGCCGCCTTCTTCTAGTTTGAGGCTCTTCCTTATGATGGAGTCTGGCAGGACTGCCTGGACAGCCCTGGCAAAGATTTGCTGGCCATGCTCCTGTGTGGACATGTTGCAGTGGTTTGAGATGCTGGTTCTGTTGCAGGAGATCCGCGATATCCAGGTCCTTTTCAGTGATACTCGACTGAACTTGATGAAGTTTGTCAGGAAAAATGCCATTGTTCAGGAATCACATGCAGGACATCTGTTGTTTCCAGCTGGACATTTTTTCTTCACCTGCAGCAAAGAATACAGCAACAAATTCAACAGAGTTAGCAATGTATAACTCCACTAGCCGTCAATTCTCCAATGCTTTTTTAAAGCATGTTTTAAAATATTTTTTGTCTTGGGTACTAGGTTGATCTCTTTAGTGGCTTTTGTCAATACTGTAAATGCAAGATGGAATACATAAAACTAAACAAGCCAACATCAGAAATGGATTCTGTATAATCTACACCATTGTGGATTCTGCAGAAAACCACAGATGAACGCCATACATAGTTTTTCATTGATGTTTTCCTTTTCCTGCTCTTTGTTGTCCGTCACATTTCTTACATTGGTTTTTTTCTCAGTAAATGTAAATTTTTCTAACTGTACAGATATTTTTCATGAGAAGACCATCGAATCCTCACATCCCATATCCTCCATCAGAGAAACCATTTATTTGAGTTATAGACAAGACAGAGCTGATGTTCTGGCTCAAACTCCTAGGATCATATTAGAAGCTATCAAGTAATCTTCAGTTTGCTGTAAACAGAAGTTTATGGTTGAATTGTGATTTCGAGTTCTACAGGAATCCGGGAAACCAGCTTATCTGATACTTTCTCCTTCACATTTTATCAGATAAAACAAGCATTGATAAAGTCAGTAGATTTCGCATTTGAGATCTATAGATTTTGCCAATACCTTTTGGCTATGATATACAGAAAAGGGCGCAATGTGATGACAGCTGTGTGCCTACAAAATGACACAGGCTTCATTTTGCTTTTTTACAGATCAGGCAACCGACCTTTTAGCCAGAATTTCAGTTTTCATTTCGGGACCACTGTTTTTATTGACCTATTTATATCGCATTTATGTAAAGCACATCTATATCAGGAACGGTGCCAGCACGCTGTGCATATCAACAACCAATTAAACATGAAGCATCCCTTGCAGAGAACTGCCACATATCAAGTAAACAAACAAGAAACAGGTGGTGAACTTCATCTTAAAGCAAACAGAGATTAGCACATGTGTTAAGAATCACAGCTACAGGCTGGTTGTAGCAGCTCATGGTTGTGTTAAAAATAACATTATGTGGAAGAAAACAAGCACTGGCAAACTCATTAGGTCTAGCTGTTTTTCAATAAGCAACGGTGCTCACATTTTCATACCCTTCAAATCCTGCAATCAGAATATACCCAATGGATGCTGCAGTACAATAGGCTTTTACTATAGGATTCACAAGTTAGATACAGGTGCTTTCTGTAGCAAACTGCAGTACCTTAACCATCACGAGAGGTCCCATAGGCACTACTTACCCCTTTCAAAAAGAAGCTACACGCCATCTCTGGGCAGGCATAAGATAAACATACTGCAGATGTGGAGGAGGTTACATTTAGTGGGCATGATAGGTTAGGTATTCGTAGGTATGGTAAACTCTGTATGATAGGTAAATTAGGCATGACAGGTTAGATATGATAGGTAGGGTGGTATATCTGATACATTAAGTATGGCATGTAGGCATGGTAAGTTAGGTATGGACGGTAGATCCACGACCCCATGGTATGCGTGCCAAATCCCCCTGCTGCTGTGGTCTGACTCGTTCTCCAGCTATTGTTTCCTTCCTCTAACATTACTATTAATGACCCCTCCTGCTTAGCCCAGCGCCAGAACCCTGGCTCTCCTGCCACCCACGGCTACACTGCCACCGAGCTCTGAACCCTGGACCTAGGCCTCTGCAACAACAACTGCTCCCACACCTCTCCCCTTTCTACGGTAGGACCTATGATATGCTGGCACTGCCTCTTCTCCTGCAACACTGGAGCACCAGCACGCACGCCGACCACAAATGCATCCACCATGGCCACCCTAGACCATATCCACTGCCTCCTGCTCAATGCACTAACTCTCTGCAAGCACGCCACTCAGATCTGGGACACCGTCATCTCCCTCCCTCCTGACGTCATCTTCCTCCCTCCTGACGTCATCTTCCTCACCGAGACCTGGCTCAACCCGGTATCCATGCCAGACATCACCTCAGCAACCCCCAACGCAGATAACACATTGAGATGACATCAACAAACACAGAGGAAGGATCTCCATCATCCACAAGAAAATCATCCACTGCACCACCACCGCTAATGCCGGCATCCCGATCATGGAACATCTCATCTTCCAGCTCCATACCGATGGTAAAACCACCATCAGAAGCACCCTTGCCTACAGTCTGCTCCTGTCCCGTTGTGAAGGCGCCAAGGGGAGCAGGTCAGGTAAGTGTTCAGTTTTATTTATATTTAATTCCCTGTCCACCCCCCCCTGTGAGCCGCGACCCCCCCCTCTCCTCCTCGCGAGCTGCGACTGGGCAGATGTAAGTGGCAAAGGGCTGTCAGCAGGGTCGGAAGCCGGGGAGCCAGGGTGGGAGGGGCCCTCGTAAACAAAAAATAACGCGGTGCAATAACCACGGGGCAAACATCCTTGGCTAGACTGCGTCAGTGTTTCCACCATGGTGAAATATCTGAAAATCATTGTCATGTATCGTTACGTCTTTAATATTGTTTTAGCACATATTTCTAATTGGTATGTTTTGATATAAGTATTTGATCAGAGGTCTGTCGCGAGACTTTTATGTGCTCTTTGGCTGAAGGGAACATTCTGGGGTTATCAGCGTGACTGTGATGACATCATATAACGATGAGCCAGGCCCTAATCGAAATATGCCAAGTGACAGACAGCCGCTTGTTTAGCAACGGCAACGACGCTCAACATTTATTGATTCTGGGCAAATCACTTAATCTCCCCGTGCCTCACAAAAAATGAATGTGTCCATCTTTAACGAAACTGGTGCCATGTAAAGCGCTCTGATACCTGATGTCTCCGGTCTAATTCGCGTTATTATAGAACTCTGTTGAGACCATAACCTACAACGGTCTTTGGTCTCAATAGGAAAAACACCTCACATCAGCTTTTTGAAGTTAGGAGCAATTAGGGTGGCACTGAAGTAGATTCTTCCCCAGGTTCAGATAACTTAAGGTTCCGTTTTTTTTCTCAAAATTCTCTTTATTTTTCAAATTAAGTCACAATATAAACAGGCCGACAGAGCGCCTCATCTCAAGGAGGTCAGCTGTCCCGCACTAATTGTAAGTCACCCATGACACCTCGGCCCGGAGAGCCACCCATCTTGCAGCAATTTCCTACAGTAGCCGGGGCGCAGACTGCTACTGTCCACGGGGCGAAAATAAATCCATCACGCCAAACCGAACTCTGCCTCCCATCAAAGGCTGCTCCGGGGAAGGGTCAAGTGGGCCGCCGCCATGCTGTTTGGGCTCATCAGAGACATGTTTAATTTTTGTCTGTTTCCTGTTTCACATAAGTTTATTTTTTTTACTAATTATTTTCCATAAAACAAACATTGGAATGACTGAATTTTTACAGGACCAAATTCGAATGCTATAAGGGTGTCATCATTTCCACTGTTGTTTAATGCTTTGTCTATATGGCACATTATGGTCACGGTGAGCAATGTACTTGAAGGAATTCTCTGTATATTATTGTTAAAATGGATTATTTAAACTTTTTAAAATAGTATCACAAATACCTAGACAGGCTGTGATAAATTAAACCTATTGAGTGCAGTGAAGGGTGAGTGATGTCTGTGTGAGTGCAGGTTGAGCAGTGTGCCTGTGTGAGTCCAGGGTGAGTGATGTGCCTGTGGGAGTCCAGGGTGAGCGATGTGCCTGTGGGAGTCCAGGGTGAGTGATGTGTCTGTGTGAGTCCAGGGTGAGTGATATGCCTGTGTGAGTCCTGGGTGAGCGATGTGCCTGTGTGAGTCTAGGGTGAGTGATGTCTGAGTGAGTGCAGGTTGAGCAGTGTGCCTGTGTGAGTCCAGGGTGAGTGATGTGCCTGTGTGAGTCCAGGGTGAGTTCTGTGCCTGTGTGAGTCCAGGGTGAGCGATATGCCTGTGTGAGTCCAGGGTGAGTGATGTGCCTGTGTGAGTCCAGGGTGAGTGATGTCTGTGTGAGTGCAGGTTGAGCAGTGTGCCTGTGTGAGTCCAGGGTGAGCGATATGCCTATGTGAGTCCAGGGTGAGTGATGTCTGTGTGAGTGCAGGTTGAGCAGTGTGCCTGTGTGAGTCCAGGGTGAGTGATGTGGATGGGTGAATGCTGGCTTAGTGATCTGTCAGGGAAGAGTGAGTAATGGGTCTATGAGTGCAGGGGGACTGTGCCTATGTCAATGCAGGGAGAGTGATGTATCTGTGCAAGTGCAAAGAGACTTGTCTGGCTACTCCCAGAGATGTGTTCACCAAGCCACCTATTTTCTTTCTCAAATTTGCCTGAGAATGCAACATTTGCCCACTCTTTTTTCAAAATCTTCTCGGGGGAGACCCTTGGAACCCCCATAAGTGGTTCGGGCTGGTTCGCTAGCCACAGTGCAGTATTTACGCCCCACCACTTTCAAATGTCACCAGTCGCCCCTGTCGGCTTTCCACCACTTTCAAATGTCACCAGCCGCCCCTGTCAGCTTTCCATTTCCAGCAGCAACGTGCAAGCAGGGAGATGGCTTTTTTTTCACCTCCAGCCAGGCCGAAGTTAAGGGGCCATCAGGCCTCCTTTTGTTGGAATATCTTGACTGGAGGCAGCCTGGAACCTCACACAAATGTAAATGCCACAGAGGGAAGCAACGGCACACAGCTTCCTCTCTCTTCATAGGTACTTAAGAGAGGCATGCTTTTGCCTTTGTTCTGTCCCTGTATTTAAGTGCAGACACTGTAAAACTGTCAGATGGGGTGGTATGTCCCAATATTTGCACAAATAATTTAAATAGCACTATTTCATTCCTTTTATAGCACTACGTCGTGACGTCATGTGCTGTGATGTCACTTGCATAGTGTCTAACTTGGTCAGTGCCCCCACTTCTTTTTATAGGACTTGTGCCCTGCATATGACTAAATTGCACTCACAATCCTGTTAGACATTTTTGCAACGCCCCCAAACTAACAGGCTCCGCGCGTTATTCTTCGTCCACTAAATCATGTTTTATTCTCACCTGAGAGACTTCTTCAGAGAAAGTCGAGAGGCTGTTGGCGCCCGTGCAATTTAAAGAACGAGAACAGAAAGCGGGTGCATGCGTTTGCAGACAAACCGGAAGAAGGACGTGCCACGAACGGAGTGTCTGCGTAATCGCCCGTCAGCGTGAAAAAGCGAGACCTCAGAAAGTGACTGAACACGCGCAAGAGATGGTTTTAGAGCGGGTTTCTGTCTCTTCGTGAGAGTGGCAGTGTCTGTGCCTTTCGCCCTTCCAATTATTTGACGTGTTTTCCCGTTAGCTGCTGTCCTATCTTCCAGGTTCAAAGGGTGGTTTCGTGCAGTATTACGTTAATGATTAATTCACTACAGTACGCTGCATTAAAATGTGCTGTGCTCATGGCTAAGTCACAACGAAACTTAAGCCTCCCCCCGCTCCGGATTTAATCAGGAGTTCTATGTCCAGAGTACTGTGTCACAAGCGTAGGATAGCACGTTTACCACATTCCTTGATTATGCCTCTATCCGGCAAGCCAAGCCCAGCCCTGTACTGGCAAAAGTGACACTTGTATTTTCAGCTTCCTTACAGGAGCAAATTCCAATGCGTAAAAAAATGCGCTGTATCTTGACCTTTTCAAAACTTACTTACTCCAGACATAGGACCGATTTTTTAAATTCAGAATTTTAATTTTGGAAGTTAATGTTTTATTTTGGATTCCTATATTCAAATTTTTCAATTCTTTGAGGCGTATCCGAAAATCATATGCTTATAAAATATCCCACACTTCAATACAAAAACGTTATTTGTATTTTAGAAATTAGTAAGACCAGAAGTCAGAATGCTGCTTCATTTGGAACTCCAATTTGAGATTTCGACACTCATGTACAAAGATTCCATTTAAGGAATCAGAAATTGCAAAAAATAATTCGCAATTTGCGATTCCTTAAAAGGAATGAACAAAAATTGATTTGTTAGAATTGGGTGCAATTTGCACACTGACTTCTAACGAATCTATTTGTATTTTGCGAACCAACCTCTTTATTAATAGGTTGGTTCTCAAAATACTGATTCGTATTGGATCGCAATTCAACCTACCTTACAATGACAGGCATGGTGGCTAGCTGGGGTCAGCTGACTACCCTTCCAAAAACCAAATCTGTATTCTTAAACCCAATAAATGATTCGGTAACATGTTACCGAATCGCTATTTGGGTTTGGTGAATTAAAAAATTTCATTTTGCGGTAAGAAAACCTCGTATTTTACTAATCAGAGCCATAACAACCGTAAAATTGCTTGGTACATGTGGGCCTTGGTTTCCAAATTCAGATCTTGTGGGAGTCAAAATTACAGGCATACATGTGGAGTGGTGTGGCTCACTGGTTAGAGGCGGCAGACCCGGGAGCATAGGACGGCCCGGGACCAGGGTTCAATTCCCAACGCGGCAGGGTCTTGGACCAGCGTCAGCGGACTCGATAATTCTCGCATCGGTGCCTACTCTAACTAGGGATCACACTCGGCAACTCTGGGCATTAGCTTGCCTCATCTCCACAACGGCCCCCCACATACGCCGGGGATGCCTGGTTTCAACTTGGAGATACCCAGTAGGGACCATCTCACAGGGAAACCCAGCGGTCTATAGCGCAGAGATACTCCTCTGGGAGTCGATTCTAGCGCGTTAGAAACCCACAATTAATTAAATAATTAATTACATGCATTTTTTTTGCTTTGTGAGGCAGTCATATTCCCAGCAGCGTTACACATAAACATGAATGGTTCTTTTTTTCCAAATTGTCAAGCAAACTCAACTCATATGACACCTTCAGGCAATCCTGCCTGTTCAGCCAATGTCCCTTCCTCAACTGAGACATCTACGCTTGTACTAAAATATTAATGACGCTATGCATACCTAGAGGAGATAATTTAGGAAAAGTCATCCTTTGCTGGTTTGATACCAAATATAGCACTACTAATTAGTCATGAAATACTTAGATCGGAACAAGAGGGAGCCTCCCTAGGTACAATGTACAAATATACCGCTCGGCATGTAAAGCTACACCTATTTGCTTCCGTCAGTAGCATCTTGTCCAAATAATTACAGAATAACCATTTACCAACATGGACACTATTTGTGCCCAATCGATCACCCGACATCCATGTGCTAAATGGCCACTGGGAAAATGTTCCAATCACAGATCCATTGTACCAATACTCTTCTGTGATAAGGCAGTTGCAAGGAATCAGTGGGTTTCAGTGTGAGCCACAAGCAGTGATGTAACGCAGGAACCTGCCGCCCCAGTGGTGTAGAAGGGCCCCCAACCCTTCTGCTGGGTCCTAGTCAGCCCAAGGCCAATGTATGTGTGAGATATGGGAGACTCGGGGGGCCCTTTTCACATTTGGCAGGGGAGGACATCATTTTGTGTTACACCACTAGTCCCTAGTACTCAGGTCTCCTATGTCTTACACTGAGGCACAATGATGAGTGTGAAATATCTGCAGTGACTTCAGACTAAACAACCATTCTCTCCTCCTGACCATAAGTTCCCAGCAGGCAGTTAACAAATACAATAAGTGTTTCAACTGCTTCACCATTAACGTAAAGTAAAAGAACCAGGAAATAACATTCAAAGGGTCTTTGCCATTGCTGACCTAAGTTTATATAGGTATTGTAGATTTACAAAGGAGGTTCTAACATTTCTGTTAGGGCATGCAGAAATATCACACAACATCTGGCTATTCCAACAAAGTCACACACATTGAAAACAAGCTACACCTAATGGCTTTGCCAAACTTTGTTTTTTTATTAGAAATATAAACTCATGTAGCAGGGATGCAAAAATATTGAAATGCCCTCTTAAAAGATATAATTTAATTGAGCATGTTAATCAGTGTGACAGAACATGTCTGGACTAAAACATACAAGAGAATAAAGTGACACCAATTAGAAAGCTAAAACGAGGTTCTACTCTAGGTCATCCAGTGGTATGGCATCTGCACAGGTTATTACTGTTTTATTTATCTTGTACTTAAATAAAGTACTGAAATCGTTATACGTGTACTAACTCTAATACATTATAATTTGAAACTATGAGAGGTCATGTTGGAAAATCCCATCTTTATATCACTCATTGGGGCCCTCCCACCTGTCTCTAAGGTCAATCAAGAATTGCGTGAACCAGGTACTGGTGAAAGTTTTGGATGCCCAGAGTACAAATATGAACTCAAGCTTCATTTTATACCTTCTTGGGATAGATGAGTTTTCAAGAAAGCTTTCAGCTGATGCCATGCACCCAGAGTTGCTTTTCCATGCAGTCAAAGGAGCTGCAAAGGACCAGCAAGTACATGTCAGAGTTTGTTATAGCTGGGCTCAGGTCGCATTCTACAGCGTGTCCGCCAAGCTTCTCCTTCAGAGAGGGGAGGTGGTCAAGGACCCAGCTGGGGTGGTATTTATGGTGCCGCTCCACTGCTGTATGTGCAGCTCAGCGATCGGTGGTCCTTAACCGCATGCGCGCTGCGGCTATTTTCGCGCTGCGCGGCTTTTTTCAAAAAGCCGCGTTACATGATGAGCTCAGCTCGTCATCAGCGTGCGAGCGGCGCAACTGATGGCGAGCTGAGCTCGTCATCAGCGCCGAAGTGGTTAAGGGTTTTGGTCCTGATTGAAACAAATGCAGGTGCAGTTCCAGAGGTCTTTAGCAATGAGCAGCAGCCCCCATCTGGACCTCTGTATTTAGGAGTTGCCATCCCGACTGGGCCTTCAGCAAACAGCAGTTGCAGCCCCTGTCCATGGCTACTTGCTTGCTGAAATGTAGCCTCAACCAGGCCTTCTGCAATCTCACAATTACAGTGTCACAGTCCTTGCCAGGAACCGGGGTTAAAGTCAGGGGGGCCGCCAGGCACACGCATCCCTCCAAATCAATCTTGTGCAGTCTGCCTTTTCCTGACTGCCCCCATGCCACTGGGGATGCGCTGGAACTCTCCCTTTCCAGAACAGTCACTCCTCCTGCAGGGCCAGGTAAGCTACTTCCCTCAGCAGGTGGCCCTCTAGGCACTTTAGGACATGTGTATAGCTCCGTTGGCCGGAATTCCATACTACAAATGATTATCCCTCACCTCTGGGAGACTGGCTGTCAGGCACCCCCATGCTGGTTGCACAACAGTCGTTTAAGTATACTGTGGAGCACACCAGTAAGACATTGGAGTATTATTTGGGGCCAAGGACTACCCAACAAAAGGAATAACCCTAACCTTTGTCAGGGTGAACCCTCAAAGTCACAAAATGAACTGGAGTTCAACCCCCAGTAGCTGTGGCACAGAGTAGATAGACTTAATCTGGGGCATTGTGTAAAGTATTCATGCAGTACCAAAACAGTAACTGCCCACTTCAAATCTGAGAAGGCATTTCCCCCTTCAAACACTCTGACTGTAGCTTTATATTTGACCCTGTACCATGCTTTACTGCATATGTTATGTTATGTTTATTTGTGAAAGGCACAACTAACCTGGGAAGCACGTACTGTATGGGCCGAGCCAGGGTCGGGGCTAGGTGAAGAACCAGGTCTTCAGTTTCTTGCAGAATTCAAGAACTGAGAATATCTGATATGCAGTGTATGCAGTGGCTTGTCGTTCTCTGTATGCGGGGGGGATTTGTGGAAGTTTATGAGGTAAGAGGGCCAAATGTTGCTTAAGGCTATGTATGTGTGTTTGAGGAGTTTCAAGACTGATGGTTTGAGGATTTGGAGCCAGTGAAACTCTTCGAGGTGTTGGGGGATGTGAGTGTGGGGTGGGAGGTTGAGGTTGAGGGTGATTCTGGCCACTGAGTTTTGTATGACCAGAAGTCTTCTGGTCATTTGAGTGTTGAATTCAGAATAAAGTGTGTGGTGCGTTACTGTAGTCCAGCTTGCTGGTGATGAGGACTTGGGCAATGGTTCTGAGTGTTGGTCTGAAGCCATATGAAGATCTTCTTGATCATCTTGAGTGTGTGAAAGCAGGAGATGTGCCTGCTTTCACTTGGCCAGTCTATGTGCATTGGTTGTTGATTGCTATTCCATAGTTTTTTGTGTGGGTTGCTCAGAGGGGTGTGGGTCTGGGTTCCACAAGCCACTAGGTGGAGTTTCAGAACAAGGTGTCATCTCCAAAGATTACTACTTCCTTCTAGTCTGTGTTGAGCTTAAGCCAGCTGCTTTTCATCCATCTGTTGACCATAGTCATGAATGCAGAGAAATTGTTCCTGTTGTTTCGCGTTTGTCCGAGAATATGAATACGAGCTGGTTGTCGCCAGCAAAGGGTATGCTGTGAATCTATGGGCGTGGGTAATACTGGCGATTAGGGCATGTACACGTTGAACAGCGTGGGATTGAGTGAGAATCCTTGTAGCACTCTGCAGATGAGGGTGAAGGTGTCCGGGGTATTGGGGACCAGACTTACGAACTGGGTGGAAGGAGCAAATCCAGTGAAGGTGGGACCTCAGATGCTGGCTTCTTGCAATCGTTGAATAAGGATGGGGTGGAAGGCAGTGTCCAAGGCTAGGGAAAGATCCAGTAGGTTGAGGCTGATGGGTCATCTCTGTCCATGATCATCCGGATGCCGTCCATGGAAGTGATGAGAGCGATCTCTGTACTGGGGTTGGTCCTGAATCCGGATTGTGTGGTGTCGAAGAAGTGGCTATCACTTAGGTGGGTGGCTAGGCATTTGTTTATTATCTTTTCCATTACTTTTGCCAGGCAGGATAGGAGGGAACTAAGCTGGTAGTCTACTGAGGGCTTTTGAGGTGGGTGGGGGGGCAGTTCTGTGGCATGTTTCTAGGCATCCAGGTAGGTGGCTGTTATGATTGAGTCATTCATGATTGGGGTTAGGGCTGCGCTGATGGGGTTCAGTCCTTTGATGATAACATGGTTATGGCAGGAGTCCAAGGGTGCTCCGGGGTGCACAGACTGAATGGTTGTTGCAGTTTCTTCAGTGGTGATGGTGTGACAAGTGGTCGGGGGGGTCCCATTGGTGTTGGTAGAGATGGGCAGGAGGGCTGCAAGGATGGAAGGGTCCCCATGGCTCTTTTCATAGATGATGGTGATCTTGTTGGAGCAGAATAGGGACAGCTAGGTGCAGAGGTCATGAGGTGGGGTTACGCTAGTGGAGCTTGCTGCCAGAGTGGTGGAGTTTTTAACTATGACAAAGATTTCTTTGGGGCTGCTTTTGATGCAATCAGTGAGCGCGGAGCGTTATTGACTCCGATTTGCTGATGGTAGCGTCGGTGGGCCGATTTCTTGGTGCTCATGTAGGTGTCAATCTGACTTTGTCTCCATCTGTGTGCAAGTTGCTTTCAGCAGCTTTTGGTGAGCCTGATCTCTACTGTGTACCAGCTAGTTTGCAGTCTGGTTCTCATGGCTTTGAGAAGAGCCAGGGTATCTGTGCAGGTGGTGACCTAGTTGTTGAAGTTGGAGATGGATTCAAGGAGTTGTTTTTGTATTGAGGCAGTGGTGTAAGAGTTCGGAAGACCAGGATGCATATGAGATCTTGTTACAGTCCCATCATGAAGATTTGTTGATGGTGTTTTACTGGTGGTGTGGGATGGGTATGCTGACGTTGATGAGGATGTGGTTGGATCAGGTGATTGATGTGGGCTTTTTTACTGTGATGTTGCTAAAACTGGGATCCAGCAGGTGTCTGGCAGCGTGTACAGACTTTTGTGGCTAGATCTGTCATATAAAGATGCTGTATATATACATACATACATAAAACTATAATTAGCAAAATAAATAAATGTACCAGTTTTACGCCTCGTAATAAACCCTAAAAGTGTTTCCAGCTCCTATGCAAGAGGTGCGGAAAATCTTATTAATATTGTCCCTGTGGCGGGTGGTAATCTTTGTTGGCTTTTTTAAAGTTTTCAAACAATTTTTTTAGGAAATGAAGACCAATAGTACAGCTGTACAATGTTTGGGTACACTATCACAATATGTGGGTCTTACAGTTTAACAATTAGCCATCTCTCCACACCAGCACTTCCAAAAACAGAGGAGTCATCACACCAATCAAAATGCCAGCAGAAGCGAGTTCAATAAGAAGAGAGAAAGAGGCCCCCTAAGGAACTATCGACAGAACAGGGTACCCCTTTAGAAGATCAATATTGAATTACAGAGGACTGCTTTCTGGGGCGGGGTGAGACTGAAGGAATTGGTAGCACGTAGGTGGGGAGCGAAGAGAGGGGAGTTTCAATTGAATGAGGTGGCCAGTTTGAAGGGGGAGTAGGCAAGGGAGCCGGGCCCAAGATAATGGAGCTGCTGGAACGTGGGATCATTCAGCATCCCTGCTTGTTGGACACAGTATAGAGAGGGAAGATATGGTTGGCACAGCTAAATCCGGAGGGGGCGCAGTGGAGGGAGGAATAACACACAGGTCCAGACACGACTCTTGGATGCAGGTCATGTTTAGATGGGGGGTGCCTTGGGCATCAGCATCAAGGTTCAGAAAAGGGGATCATATGGCTTCAAATAACTCTGCCTATCTTAGAGTCGATAAATTATACGTTCATACAATGCTACTTTAAATATCTCAGTAAGCCATTCATCACGTGTGGGTATGTGTTGTGTGCGCCAGTGACGTAGGACACATAATGTGGCTATTGGCAGCACCGTAGACAAGAGTCGCTAAGTGTGAGGGGTAAGATCAGATAAGTCTGCAGTGTCATGTAGCATAACCTTGGACTGCAGAAGCGGGAAGGGCAGGGCCAGCACGAGGCGGCTGCCTATGTGAGACCAAAGCCGGGAAGTGTCCGGACAATCGTATAATATGTGTGTTGTGTCGCAGCTGCGTTGCAAGCAGTGCCTGCATTGCGAATGGGGTAGAAGCCCCACTACAGTGAGGGGGTCCAGTACCAGTCCTGGATCTTTTTGAAGAGGCAAAATTTCATTCTAACCTTGCGCACCCCACAGCGCAAGTCTGCGATCATCTCTTTCCAGTCTCCTTCTGAGTATTGAAGATCAAGAACATTTTGCCGGAATGTGCTGAGAGATTATAGAAGGGAGCCTGAAGGAATGTGTTGAACCAAGCTGTGGCTCCCTGGTAGGATCCCCAGATGTCCAGATTTTTAAGTATGGGAGAGACTGGCATGTTCCATGGTTTGGCCTCTAGGGCACCGTGGAGGCAGTGTTGAATTTGGGAGGAATGCCATAGGTGTGAGTGGGGAATATGAAACTCCTCTTGCAATTTGGCTAATCATTTTAATTTGCCATTTTAAACAATATCACCTGGAGTTGTTATCCCAGCTGTCATCCAGGTCGGCCATCGGAGGGGCTACGGCCCATTTGAATGGCAGTATTATTCCACATGGCAGCCTGTTGATGAAGCCAGGCTGGAGTGTGTGAGTTTGTGGGTGTGGTTCCCAACCCACACCATTGTATGTGCCATATGATTAGTAGTCAGAGTAGAGGGTGCCTTGTGGCGGTAGAGGGTGTCAAGACAGGATCACTGCCAGTGATGGCATGTTCCAACTGTACCAAGAAAAGGGCTTCACCAGCCCACATTCTAAATAAAAAAACGGCTCTGAATGTAAGGCATGATAATAAAGTTCAATTCAGGGCACTCCTTGTCCTCTGCATCTCCAGTCCGCTACCAGTTGAGAGAAGAATAGTCGAGGTCTCAGGTCTCCCAAAATAAAGGTGCAAATCCCCTTGTCTATAGTCCATAGGATGTGGGATTGGACAAGAAGGGGAACCATTTCAAGGACATATGTAAAACAGGAGGCTATTTACCATCTTGACCGCTTGTGCTCTCCCAATAGGGATAACTTAAGGTGATTCTATTTAATCCATTCAAGATTGGTTTTAGTTATGAGGTGATCTAGGTTGTCGAAGACCATATGTTTAAGACCTCTATTGACCAGGATACCTAATTATTTGAGTCAGTTCTGTATCAAGTGGAATGGACAGCCAGCAACGGGTGCTTGTTTTGTATAGCAGGACCTAGTCAAAACTTCCCTCTTATCCCAATTGACTTACTATCCTGAAATTCTGGAAAAGTACACAATAAGAGACATCAAGGCCGGAATCGATATGTCTAGATCAGTGAGCGAAAGCAAAATATCATCTACATAAAGTAGAAACTTGACCAAGACAGCTTAGGTAGATATGCCCACAATATGGGGTGACTGACGCATGGCCACTGCTAGGGGTTCCATGGCCAATTGAAACAGTAGGGGTGACATAGGACACCCCTACCTAGTTCCTTTGTGAATCGGAAATACATTAGATAGAAATCCGCTGCAGTTGACCTGAGTGGTAAGCTCAGAGTACACCCATCAAATATTTGGTATGAAATTATCCCCCAGGCCAAGTCTAGAAGGACTCTGAACATGTACTGCCACTCTAAGTGGTCAAATGCCTTCTCAACATCTAAAGAGAGGGCAGTTCTGGCTTCTGGAGAATCCTTAGAGAGCCATAGCAGGTGAGCCAGCATGAGAAGATGATTGCAGGGGGGCATGCCTGGGACAAATCCTACCTACTTGGAATAACCTGTTTGAGTTGGGTAGCCAAGATACTTGCTGCAATTTCGTATATGTATTCAGGAGCTACCACAAAGGAGGAGGTCTTTACCAGGATTTGGCAAGACTGTGATCACCAAGCTTGTTGGACATGCTGGTAATGGAGAAACTGCTGTTCACTTCCTGGAAGGCGGCGTGAAGATGTTCCACTGCATCCGTCTTCAGCCATCTATAAAATTCCCCCAGGAACATGTCCTCTCCAGGGGCTTTGTTATAGGGGGGGGTGGAGATGGCCTGTGCCACCTCTTCCTTCTAAGACGGCTCCACCTTCGTCGCTGAGACTAGGAAGGGCGATGGTGGAGGGGAAGGTATTTATTTAGCTGTCATCATTGCTAAGGTCAGATTTGTATAAGGTGGCATAGAAGGCTCCATACATGTTGGCAATGCCTTGTAGATCCTGGACCATGTGGCCTGAGTCTTCCTTGATGGCAGGGGTAGCTGTTACCGCTTTCCTCTGTTGGAGCTGTGCCTCCAAAAGTCTGCCCCCATTCTCCCCCTGTTCATAATGGCAGGCTTCAAGTTTATAGAGTGCATATTCTGCTTTAGATGTGTCGAGGGAGTTGAGTTCCATCTTAGCCTTCTCCGGGGTCTATCAAGGAGAGAAAAGAAGGCTGATTTTGGGCCAGTCGGGGTACAGACAGATCTCACGCAGAGTAGCGTTGAGCCGATTGTATGCTGTGCAAGGGCATAACACCCCTTTTCCGCCCACAGATGAAGAACAGAACAGGGTAGGGCCTTAGGAATGAGGATAGCCACCCCACGTTTTCTATATTGCAGCCATAAAGTGTGGGGTCCAGATTGAGCATGGTCACAAGAGCTGTGCAGCTATAGACTATCTTCCCCACCCAGTCTCTTCTATGTTTTTTCGCCTCTTTAGGATAGAGGTGGGTTTCTCTGAGGAGGGCAATGTCAGCTTTACAGGAGGCAAGGTAGAATAGTATCTTTTTACGTTTTATGCAGTTGGTCACTCCATTCACGTTAAGTGAAATAATAGTAAGAGGGTGAGATGTCACAGTAGCGAATGGGACAAGAAGAAAGTAGCACCCAGGGATATCGAATAGGAAGGAGAACGTTCAAATGGGCACTGTCAAGCTGGGTGATAGTAGTGCAAGGGAGCTGAAGTGAGGCTCGATGTAGGTGGTCGGGTAGGCACGGGAGCTTGGAGGGGAGACGTGTCACGGAGAGGACGGTCTCTATTGAAGGGATGGTGGATGTGAGATCTGGAGGAGGCAATCAAAGTGTACGCTTTGGTCTAGACCAGAGGTCTTCAAACCTTTTGATGCTGAGGCCCCTTGTCAAACTCTTTTAGGCATAAGGACCCCCTTCTGACAAACATTTCTAGAACATGGTACTCCTCATCATTGACAACTATCGACAACCATAAACCCCCCCAATTCCCACAGAAAATAATTTTTATAGTGGGGAAATAATATTAAACAGTGTTTAGCAAACCAAAGGCCAGTGAGCTCTGGGTGAAGTCAAAGGTATTAGCTAAAAACAAAGGGCCTAATTTATGAGGAATAGGTGTAAGGCAGCGTCGCACGTCTTCTTGCAGCATTGCCCTATACCTATGTGAAAGGGCAGAAAGCACCATATTTATGATATACGGTGCATTCCTGTCCTTTTCCCTTGCGTTGCTGAACAAATTGCTGCCCAGTACCATTATAGACAGGATTGTTTTTGTACGGAAAGGGGCACCTTCCTTCACAAAAACAATCCAGAGAGACATCTTCCTCTTTCTGTGTGGGCTGCAGAATGCAGCACACATGGAATGAGGAAAGAATTAGGAGAAATGAAAACATTTCCCTTGTTACGCCGCTGCTAGGGAGGCGTCCGTTTTTGGAGCTGCCCCAGGTTTACGTGATTTTGTAAATATGGGACAGCATCAAAATCCATGGGTGTTGTGTGGGAACCCCACGCAAAGCTCAACGAAACACCTCCTTGACGGAGACTAAGGCAATGCAGTGACTTGGCTGCTATGTCTTACTCCATATCAATGAGGCAACGCTAAGTTTTGCAGGGTGACTTTGCACTGCCTCATTGGGATGGTTGAGATGCTTGTGCCACCGGAGCGTCAAAAAAAGTGATGCTCTGGCGATAAAAGCCTCTCATAAATAAGCCCCAAAATATCCTGTACGTTTTTGAGGTCTTTCACCATCAGGTAGCTATATACAACATAATGGGCAGCGTAAATTGAAAATAAATTGAAAAAGTTGTTAGTGGGAAACACGGTGTATTACATTATGAAACCTCTATTAGATGATGCACTTCAGAGGTCTGTGTGTAACCAGAGAGCCACAGAATTACATCTTGATTGGTGCAGTGGAGAATAGTGATGTGTATTTTTGGTGCTACAAGGTCACGACCTGTGACAGAGAGCACTGTTAATATGTTAGTCAATATGTTATACTTGCCTTACACACAGTGTAAGAGAGAATGCTGCAAAAAGTGCAAATAGTTTTACGATAAAACGCTGCTTCCGAAATGTAGATTTTAGTAATACCAGAGTATATGTAATGTAATATGTAATGCAATATTTTTTTTACATAGCTGTCCCTTCAACACGTCTTTAGGGGTACTAAGGGCTATGTAAATGCAGTTGAAATTAAAAGCAAGCCCTTCCCAGCCCAGTTGTTAACTCTTTGCACTACCACTCAGCTTGGAGTGATTTGACCAATTACAGCCAGAATCGGTCCTAAGCATCCTTTACACTTGCAGATTAACTCACAGAGAACATTTACATTTCATTCAAGCAAGCAGCTGATAACGATCTATATAAGCCCTCCCACCGTCTTTTTCCATAACGAAAGCAAACACTTTGATTTGCTAGGGACAAGTGAGGCTGTGGATCCGTGACCACCTACCCAGGACTCCAGGGCCCCCCTGGGGGTCGCGCCTCACAGATTGAAGACCTCTGGTCTAGACTGTCAGTGTTGAGTCCTCAAGAGCCTGGTTCAAGGCGGTGGGATGGACACAGCCAGCAGCAAAAGGGTCCTTAGAAGTCAAGACAGTAGTGAGAGTAGAGTGCCTTGAGTATGGTGGTTACGGAGGACTGAGTGATGGGTAAGGGGAAGGTTACAAGGATAATTGGGGGAGGGAGAAAAAGTTGCAAAGATCATGAGGGACAAAGAACACAATAGCAGTGGTAGGGAGGGGGGCAATTGGGGCACATCTCAAGGCAGGATGGGTGATACGGTCAACAGACAAATCAAGCAGTGCAATCAACAATAAACAATGCTATAATCATGCAGCATTAACAATAATCCAAAGCACTGTACAAACATCAAGAATACTAGTACGGAAAATAATAGACATGGTACAGCAAAGATGGAGGCCTAGGGCTACGTAGTCGGAGCAGAAAATAGGTATGGGGATGAGCAGAAGGAAAATGGGGCAGGAAGGTGGGTGAGAGGGGAGGAAAGGAAAGGAATGAAGAGAAGGACTGGGACAAAAACAGTGTGGGGATGAGGATGGTAGCAGAAGAGATGGCAGGGACAGGAGGTAATGAAGCGAGAGCCAAGAAAAGAGTAGCAGGTGGTGGGGGGCAAGCAGGAGTAGTCCCTGATTAAAAAGGAGCAAAAGAATCAGAAATCAAAGCAAAGTATGCTCTTAGGGATGATATACTCAAGTGGCCCAGATGCCTAGGATGTGGGTGAGTAGTGTTTCTTGTGTAGTTCACAGAGGAAGGGTTGGAATCTCGCTGAGAGGCGTAGAAAGTTTGAGAGGTCACCTGGATATGTCTCGATCATCAGCGCGGGTAAGGTCTTCCACTGTCTTTAAAACCCTCTCCCGCTCTTGTTTCTTCCGCTGGGGTCAATCATGTTGGCGCCCGGTGCATTGTGACCATCCGGTGCCTTAGGTGGAGGGTGAGAAGGGAGACATAAACTGGGAATCAGGCATGATAATGGTTACCTTGGATGTTATATCGCTATATACTAGCATTGGACATGATCAAGGACTAGCAGCTCTATGACAAATGTTAAATAAAATATCAGCCAGCCTATGGGAACACATAGAGATGTTGTTAGATATGACTGAATTGATCTTGAGGAACAATGTGTTCTTATTCAAAGATGGATGGTACAGACAACTACAGGGGACTACGAGGGGGTCCAAATTTGCTCCTTCGTATGCCTGCCTCTTCATGGAGGAGGTGGTGGGGGAGCTAATTTGGGGCCCACACGGAACACCATGTATTGACTATGTGTTCTACTGGGGATGCTTCATACACAACTGATTTATGATCTGGACAGGCAGTGTACAGCAATTAAATACCTTCTACTCTACTTTAACAACAAACAGTCTAACATAAAATGTACCTTTCACCACAGAACAGAGAGAATAATGTTCCTTGACTTTGAACTGTTCATTAGTAATAAAAAAATTCAGAAAAGACTTTATCGTAAGCACACCTCGTGCAATTTAGTATTATATGCATCCAGTGCCCATCCGAAATGTCAGGTTAATCCCCCTTGGAGAAATGACATGGACTATGCGCAACTGCAGTGAAGAGTCAGAATGTGATGAGACGGCACTCAATGACATTGAGATGAGGTTCTTACGAAGAGGATACAGTAGGCAAGTGGTGAGTGCTGCTAGGAAACTAATTTTAATATGAATAGGGAACACACACTAATCAAAAGACATCAAGAGAGGGAGAGAACCAACAAAGTTCGGTTGTTGACAGATTACAGCAGACTCGCTATTAAATTCCATACGTTCCTTCAGAGCCACTGGCACCTACTGACATTAGATAGAACACTACAGGGCAACATCTCTACTAAGCCTGACCTAATTGTTCGTAGGGGGCAAACCCTTAAAAATCTTCCTAGTCCTATTTACCCAAAAAATAGATGCAAGGAAAACTGGTTAACGAACCAGAGTTTAGGTTTTTACAAATACGCCCATTGTGGTGTATTCAGATGGGCTATGGACAAAATTAAGAGATTCAGTGATGGGGATGTAGAAACGCATGACATTTTGTACAACATTACTTGTAATTTAAAATATGTGGTGTACATTATTGTCTGTGCATGTGAGAGAATATATGTTGGCAGCACAATCAGGTGCCTGAGAGACAGAGTTGGCGAACACATGAGGGCCCTAAAAGCCACCAATGTTCGCTATCCTATTGCGACCCATGCCATGGAATGTGAATCACAAACTGTACACCATGGAAAGGCATCTGACGAAGCCCATCATAATATGGCTAGCGGTGTCTGATAGACACAGCCACCATATGAACCCTTTTCTCCTCGGTCTCGGTCGCAAGGCGACCGGGGCGGAAAAGCGGCAGACGGTGTTTCCGTGTGCCGTGGTCCCCTGCGCCATAGTAATATGGCAGGGTGGAAATGGGTGGCGGGAGGGCAGGGATGTCGGGAGGAACGCCAACGCCCGCATGGCGGTGGCGATCCGCCCGACATCCTAATGGGCCCCTATGTCTCAGACGTAGAGAAGAGATGTGGATTATGCGACTACGATCTGTTGATAGTGCTCTAAACATATATCATGAATTACAATATATCCTGAGGGAATGATGTAGATACTATGAAATGTCTACTATGTATATACTTCGGTAACCTTTACTTGATATCACGGGATCATCAGTTTCTAGCGATTATTGGGTAGATACTACCAAGAACCAGAACCTGCAGGTAGGTCAAATACACTTGACTCTAGCCAGTCCTTTTGTCTATATTCAGACTAGCCAGTCTAACAGTAAGCACTTACTGCTAGGAAATCTATCCATACTTTTACCACTTGGAGACTCACAAATATTGGTTCTATCCCTACACAGTATCAAACCATGCTATGAACCTGAGTTTTCAACTATTATACCTGATTCACGATAGTGGGCACTACTTAAATAATCAAAGCAGAGACTGGACGACTATGACCCATCGTCATTGCCCATTTTCAAGTGAGGGACTTTAATCATGAACAGTACTTACGTAATTTGAGTTAGGAAATTGGTTTCATTATATTTGAAGCATTGGTCTTCAATTAAGATTACCCAGTCTGGTAGGAAGCGCAGACAATACGGAGACCCACTTATTTTTGGGGTAGTACATAATGACCCATCCTTTCAACTTTGAATATGGCTGATGGATTTAGGGATTTTACCCATGATATGATTGTTCTTATTCAATTATCAAACAGCATATTAGCTGTCAACCTTTACAGCACTATTTGACTTAGATCGTTATTAAGTAATGTTACTAACATTAATCACTTCTATGATTCTGCTGGAAGCTCCACCATCGGATTTAGTTATGTAAGTTATTGTGACATTTACGCTATTTATCCACAATTCGAATTTTACAGTACTTTTTGACTTCACAAACTCAATGGACGTCGGGTGAACTGCCCATCCTCTATTTTCGTTTACAAAAAGAAAATCGATATGGCGGCTGTGCGGAACGTCGAAACACACTGCAGCCCTGCAGCGTTGGACTCCATTCAGCTCTAGATAAATATATTAACCTTGTCCCTCAGCCCACATTTCTCATTTAGTAGAATTCAGTCTTATTCGACACTAGAGTGAAATTTAAGATCTCTCGTCCTATTTTCTGTTTAGATCACAGAGTTGTACCCAAACCGGGCACCACAGAATATTATTCGCTGCAAACTCACACAAAGAAACTTTGAGTCCATGGAGTGAGTTGTGATCTGTTTTTCGACTTACCTATTAATTGATTTGACGACTTGTCACGCTGTAGGTACTGAGATAGTGATTGCAACTCTTTTGGTCTTTTTCAGGTTATCTACCAACTAAGGAACCATATTCTCTCCACCGACCTCTATGTTTCTTTACCGCCAAGGGTGAGTGGTTACATAAACAACTTAGATTAATGTCACCTTAGACAGCCATGCGTAGGTTATTATGTTTCTATATTGCTTCATATTTTCTCTCAAGGTGGAACGATGGTTATTACCATCTATGAACTAGAACGTAATTCGGAGACCTGAGATTAGGAGGTATAAGATGTTCGGTCATGCGGTACTTCATCTGCATGCAGGTTCTAACGGACACCGTACAACTGCCCTGATCCTGTAATATCTGCTTACATAACTAATGACTTCCTAGCTATTTGCTCCCTCTTTCTTTACCTCACCTTGGAAGATGGTCTCACAGCTTTCCTCGAACCTTGTTACTTTTCGTTATTTTACATTACTCATTACCTTGCCCCCCCTTTCGATTTGTAATGAGAGAATCAACTGACTAAATATATGTGAATACTATATGTTGATCTGACCTACCTTCACAATGTTCACTGTGTGCACTTGATAGACATGTTACACATTGAAGTCACTTTTGGTGGTTATCAGTGCCTTATTTTAATTTTTTAAAAATTATTTTATGCTAGACAATTCTTTTCTATTATCCCTCTTGATATTTGTAGCCCTGATGAAGTTGTGATAACGACGAAACACGGGTTGGCTACGGCTACTGTAAGGCTAATGTGAAGAGCCACTGGAATCACAATAAACAACTTGTTAAGAACAAGGCTGAAGAAACCACGAAAGAAGATTACATTATTGCTATATAGCTATTTCCCTGCAGCGGCTGTCTATGGTGATCCACATTATAGGTGGCTCCAGGAGCCCAAACTTGATGTCCCATTTTTTCAGCTGAGGACGGAGGGTTACAAAAGCCTGTTTCTAGTCCCTGGTGCCCACTGAGAAGTACGCCACGATATGGAGCCTGCCACCAGCAATGTTGTATGGACCATGTTTGCGCGTTTCTAAAAGGATCTACCTGGTACGGGCATGGGACAGGAACATGTGATAATAGGACAGAGCCTGTTTCCTTCACCTGCATGTGGATGCAGTCCTGAATTCTGCACACTTGTTGGATTTTGAAAGGGGGCGTGAAGGCAAGCCCTGACACCTTGGGGATAAACTCAAGTACGAACGCATGGGTATCAGATCCCTCCATCTTTTACAGAATGCCACAAAATTTGATGTTATCACAGCGGAAACGGTCTTCATGGTCAATCAGTTTCTGTTGGATATGCCAGATATCTGGGCTGGAGGCCTGTAGAGCCACTAATTTCTCCTCCATCTTTGAGAGCTCGTGAACGAGAGCAGCCACCATAGAACAAAACAGTCCCATATCTGTTTTAAGCGTCCACACATTCTGGGTGAGGTCCGTCATCTTTGTGTCCATTGCAGTGAGGCAGTTGCCTATGATAGTAAGTTATATTAGGATGTAGTCCAGGGTGCCTCCAATGGCTAGGAAGATGACTGCTGAGCCGGCGTTGCGGCAGTCTTCCCACCACTAACGACCTCTAGAAAAAGAATCTGTTGCAAAGGTTTTCCGGAGGCCATTATTATAGTATGGTTTGCAACCGTAGATGCAAAGATGTCAGAGAAGATAAGTGAGAGGAGGTGAAGAGGGTGATTGTCAACTCAGAAGAGACAGCCACAATCTAGAGAACTATCATAGGGCAACAGAGACACTTGTCAGCAGAGTTGGACAGTGGAATTCCAACGGAGGTGGGAAGGACAATCTGTGAAACTAACTAAAACTCCTAGGTACTAGAAGCTAGGTGGGTCCTACCTCCACCAGACAATGGCAGGCAAGTGTAAGTTAACGTCTGTTATACAAGTGTTAGGGATGGAGGCTGATATCGGTGGTGTAGGGAAGTCTCACCAAGGACAAGGGAAGCAGACCTCTGATCTACAATGGTAGGAGAATCAGAGTCATACTCCGGTGTGAGGCTCCAAGAATGGGTATCCGGAAGAAGTAGTGCAAACCAATTTGGACAGAATGAAGACCAAGAATCGCGCTGAGCTATTCATGACATACAAAAGAACTCCGTTTAACACTCCGACGTATGTATCAAAGTACTCCACAAGCTCTAAACAAACACAACGGATAATAAGGAAAATATGGGAGCTACTGGAGCAAGAAAAAGACTTTCATGGCTTATTTAACGAAAAACCGACCTTCGCATACACTCGAGGAAGAAATTTACAGGAACTAATTTTGACACCCAAAAAAACAAATTTGACACAATACAAGGAAACGCAACGATGCTCTAATTGCATAAATTGTAACAATATCACAACAGGCCAATACTTGACACATCCTCACACAGGCAAGAAAATACAACTTCATCATTCAGCAGACTGCAACACAGTAAATATAGTTTACTGCCTGAAATATCCCTGCGGATTAGCCTATGTTGGCAAAACAGAACGGAAGTTCAAAACAAGACTGATAGAACACAAAAGCAATATCCGGACTAACAATAAAAGCTCTAGCATAGCTATACATTGGCACGAAGCAAGACACACCATCTCCCAAATACAGGGTCAGATAGTTGAAGTGGTTAAAAACCTGGAGGGGATAGATAACCGCAAACGATTACTACAGGGAGAGAACTCCTGGATTGAAACCTTAGGTACAGCTTCCCCAAAAGGGTTAAATGATCGAATAGATTATAGTTATTATCTATGAGATATAATATTTCATTCGATGATCCACATAGGAATTCAAAACGCACTTAAAAAAAACATCATAATGGGTACAACAGTGTATACACAGTTTACATGATGAACACATGTTTTCTATATATGTGATTTGGGACTGAACCACACATTATTTGCAGTTTTTATTGTAAATAGACACAATTTGTGCAATTATATGTGTTTATGTATGCAACTTGAGACAAACAACAGAGCAATTTTTTTTGTCTACAGTACACAGCCACATACACAAACCAAAAATATTTTCATCTACTACACGTTCATTCTTTTTATTATTGCAGGAGATATAACACGCATGCAAGAATTTATAGTAATACACAGTTTTTCCACTGCCGATCATTTTATTTCAGCAAGGCATTCATTTTTATGCCTTTTCTAGACTCCGATTACATGAGCCCTTTTTCCAAGTTTACCGCCATACCACCCCTTTAGAGTCCGTCATTTCGGCTAATGCCTGTAATTCGGTAGATAGTCTTTTTCCGATTCCAACTAAGCGAGTTCTATCTCAATGTTTACCGTCATAGTTCACTTAGTGATTCTCCGTCTTTTTTCAACTCTTATTACACGAGTCCTATTTTTACATTTATCGTTATTGAACACAGTATTTCACTTCGTGATTCACCGTCGATTTCCATTACATTAGTCCTATTTTTATGCCTACCGGCACTGAACACAGAGACTCACTCCGTGATTCTATGTCAGGAAGCGGAGGCGAGGATTTTGCTATTCCTTTCTCCATTTTATTGGACAGCAAGTTAAAAGATAAAAACACATAAACCATGAACTACCCAAACCAACATGGCGGCGGTAGTCATGGTGATACAGTAACCAATCAGAGTCCATAACAACAGCATAAAGGAATCCCACGTCGGTAGTCCTTCCTCTTTCTCCATTGCTGCCGCGTCAAGATAAGTCCCGTTTTTTTTTTCCTCTCAACTTACTCTTGTGGCGTGGCAGTACTATTTAATATTATTGACAGCTTATTTTATTTTAAGCTTTATTAGCGATTGTTGTCCTGCTTTGTAGGCTGTGTTTATCTGTCTGTCAGACGTGGTAGGCATTTGGCCCGAGCGTCTCTGTTGTGCGCGTGCGCGGTCTGTGGCGTCGTCTCTTCAGACGCTGACCGGCTTTTCTCTTCAGCGCTCCCTGCGCTTGTGGAGATCACGCGCTGAGGCAAAGCGCTTAGTTATTTATTCCTTTTGCCTCGTTCCCCACACTGACGCCGCTTGTTGTGGCAGGACCTTCCAGTGACTGAAATTTTTTCTACAATTTTAATACATTTCAATTATTCTTGTGTCAGTCACTTATTGGCATTTAGTTTTTGCCATTTATTCTGGTGTTGTCTGTGGGCACCTGTGTTAGGTAACACCCCTTTATATATAGTTTGGGGCGTGTTACATTGTATGGGTGCCCAGTCATCTGCACAAATGCAGACTCGTCAAGAACAAGATGTTATGCCTGCTGATTCTGAACAGACTCATCAGCCCTTATTGCGCCCTCCTGTAGAGGTGGACAGACTCCTATCTTCGGCTATCGCCCAGGCTCTGGCACCTCTACAAGATAGCGTCAATAAACTGCCTGCCCATGTTTTTAAGACTGGCTCAGGTGTTTTTGGAGACAGTGGGGCTGGGCCCAGTGGAGTACTTTCTGTACCTTCGCGCACGGCCAAAAAGCGTGACGCGGGGCACCTGGAAGGCTTCAGTAGACTTGCTGAAGTTTTTCATAAGAGTGCGCGCACGCTAAGAAGCGCACCCTTCCGGGGGGACGACTCACCCGGCAAGATTGGTGGTACTTCCACTCAGGACCTTGACCCGGAAGAAGGGTTTCCCCAAGAGGGACTAGATGACGAGGATGACTTTGATGATGAAGATGACGATGCATCTTCTGAGGATATGTCGGACATTAGTAGGTCTTGGCGCCCTAAATCTAATGTCTCTGAGTACGGTGAGGGGGACCTGGTTGCCCCGGATATGTTTGACCCTAACTCTATTTATAGACCCCGTTCCTCTGAGTGGGTCCCAGAAAAATCTACGGCTGACTATGTGGCCGCTAAACTCAGACAACCGCTCTCTCAATATGTCAGACTACGTTTACGCTCTGAGTGTCCTCGCCCCTCTCTTCCCAATAGAGTGGCAGCCACTCCAGAAATAGACCCGAAGTTATGCACTTTTTTCGCGAAGTATGTTAAGGACCCTAAAAAGGGAATTGACAGGTCCTGGAAGGCTTGTCAAGACAAGCTGTTAGATGTTGTTGGTCCTCTTACTAAAATCATTGAACTTGCCCAGCGATCCAAAGAATCGGGTATGCCACTACCAGTTGATGACGTAGCAGGATAAGCAAAGAGGGCAGTTTGTCTCCTTGGCAATGCCAACTCTGCTCTCTCTGCGGAGCGTCGCAGGTCTCTTTTACTGAAAATTGATCCTAAACTGGGAGAGTTATCCTCTTCTGAAGCAGGTTCAGTAGCGCAGGGTACCTTGTTTGGTGACCCTTTCGTGAAAGAACTTGGCAAATTTGTGGCTACTTTTTCTGCCTTAGACAAAGCCCAAGCTTCAATGAAGAAAATGTTTCCTAAAAAGGTTTTTGGCGGGGCCGGCAGAGGCAGGGGTCGCTCTTCCGGCCGCCAGTTCCTGCAAGGCCCCAATAGAGGTCAGTCCAAAAGGAACAACGGATGGAACGATGGACGTCAAGGCTCCTTCTATCCTTCCCGTGGAGGCAGAGGCCAGGGCAGAGGACGTGGAGGCAATCAGTTCAACGCCAAAGGCTTCAACGGTGAGTTTTTCCATCATTTCTCCAGTAAGGCTGGGGGGAAGGATTGCTTTATTTCTTCAGGCATGGTTGCACCTCACGTCAGACCCTTCGGTTCTAGAAACTGTTCAAGGCTTTCACATAGAGTTTTACGGCTCCCCTGTTTAACTCTCACGTCCTCGTCCATTGTTTTTTTCTCTCGCAGAACAGGAACTGATAGACTTAGAAGTTCGAGATATGCTGCAAAAAGACGCTATCTCCCGTTCTTCTCTTCATCCAAACGGTTTTCTCAGCAACATCTTTCTCGTCGAGAAAAAAGACAAAGGGTTCAGGCCAGTCATCAATCTTTGTTCATTCAACGAATGGTTGATCTACAGGCACTTCAAGATGGAGGGCATCCATCTTTTGAGGGACCTCCTTCTTCAGAACGATTGGTTGGTACGTTTGGATCTGAAGGATGCATACCTTTCAGTTCCGATTTACCCTCTTCATCGCCGATTCCTCCAGTTCCTTTGGAGAGATCAGATCTACGAATTTCGTACTCTCCCCTTCGGTCTTTCCTCAGCACCTTGGTGCTTTACCAAACTCCTGCGTCCCGTGGTGGAACATCTGCGTACCATGGGATTTCTTCTGATAATTTACTTGGACGACATTCTTTTGATGAATCAATCCAAGGATCTTCTCCTCCGTCATCTTCAAGTGACCATAACTACTCTTCAATCTCTGGGATTCATCATCAACGCCCA
Source organism: Lissotriton helveticus (assembly GCF_964261635.1). Taxonomy (NCBI): domain Eukaryota; kingdom Metazoa; phylum Chordata; class Amphibia; order Caudata; family Salamandridae; genus Lissotriton; species Lissotriton helveticus. The sequence continues at coordinate 1,076,794,570 of NC_136070.1, read as the reverse complement.
GAAGTCGGAGTTAATCCCTCAACAGGAAATGATTTTTCTGGGGTTTCTGATAAAGACATCGGATGCGACTTTACATCTCCCTTCTCAAAAGATCACCAAGATCAAGAAGGAGATTCGCAAAGTCCTCCGTCGCGACCGGATCTCTCTCCGTCTCCTGGCCAGGATAGTAGGTTTACTGTCCTCGTCGATCCAGGCCATTTTTCCAGGCCCGCTTCATTACAGAGCTCTCCAAAGACTCAAAGCGTTTCATCTCCGCAAAGGTCTCACTTACTCGGAACTCATTTCTTTGTCCACGGAGGCCAGATCGGAGCTCCTCTGGTGGTTAGATCACATGGACGCGTGGAACGGGAAGGCGATTTTTGGCTCCCGACCGGACCTTGTGATCGAGTCAGATGCCAGCCGCCTAGGTTGGGGAGCCCGGTGCGGCTCCCTTTCGGTGGGAGGCAGATGGACGGAGGAGGAACTACATCTCCACATCAATTGTTTGGAACTCCTTGCGGGTTCGTTCGCCATTCGCTCGTTCACAACGAACAAAGTCTCTTGTTGTGTCCTCCTTCGAATGGACAACACGACTGCGGTCAGATATATCAATCGCCTGGGCGGCACCCACTCCAAAGTCCTGGCGGACCTAGCGAAGGACTTCTGGAACTACTGTCTTCTCCGCCAGATTTCGGTCATGGCAGAGTATCTTCCTGGAGAAATGAACTCTGTGGCGGACTGGCAATCCAGGAATTTTCGGGATGCCAGCGATTGGAAGCTGGATCCTGCTGTGTTTCAGATGATCTCAGACCTTTGGGGCCTTCCTCAGATGGACTTGTTTGCGTCCAGGTGGAACGCCCAACTTCCCCGGTTCTACAGCTGGAAACCGGACCCGGGTGCGGAAGCAGTAGATGCCTTCCTACAGGATTGGTCCCGGTTTCCAGCTTACGCATTTCCACCGTTCCTATTCATTCAAAGGGTAGCAGCCCAGGTCCGCAGACAACGAGCCTCTCTAATTTTGATCACTCCTATTTGGAAGGCTCAATGCTGGTTCCCATCTCTTCTGGAATTATCTTGGGACAGACCTATCCAGCTCCCCAGATCCGACCTCATTCTGACGGATCCATTGGGTCATCCACACCCTCTAGTTCTCCAAGGCCATCTACGTCTCATGGCCTGGAGGATTTCAGGAGACGATGGTCTAACGACTCACTTTCGAAAGACGCTGAACTCCTCATTCAGCGAGCCTGGGCCCCTAGTACCACCAAACGATACAGATCTGCCTGGAACAGATGGGTTCGTTGGTGTGTGGCAAAACACTTGGATCCCGTGGGCTCACCTGTGACAGAAGTTATTAACTTCCTTGCAAAGTGATGGAGCGGGATAGAAAACAGAAATCTGTTTAAACCCGTGAAGTCACACTTCCATAAATAAATTAATAATGCTAACAATTTGTGATATGTGTATGCTAATTCAACCTAGTTTAAAGTTACATTACATTACAGAACACGTGGGAAACTAATATGTGTGCTCATAAATGTGCATTATGTTGCATTCTTATGTATGTGGAAAATAATACATTAATCTTGTCTATTGTCATGTCATAATTAATAGCAGCTGTTTTTGAAATAATGGCATGTGCTTATTTTGCTTCCCTTGTCTATGTGATGTCATTTCTACTATTCTAGGTGCACATAAGGTTTTATGGATTAATGAAGACAGGTAGATATAAAATGCTGCTTTATTTGTGCTTTACTGCTAGGTAATTTAGACTAATGGGTTAATTATTAGCAAAGATGGGAGGCAACAGAACAAACTGTATTTCTTTCATTAATTATTCTTTGTGTTTGTTTATATAACAGTTTTACAAGTGAAGCTTAGAGATGGCTGCAGAAAAATAGTACCCTTTTAAAAGTGACGCAGGGACGGTGGCGCAGAAAATTGACGCTTTCTGAAAGAGGCCTAATGATGAAAATGGCTCAAGTGAAAATAATTCTGAAAGGATGGAAAAGGCCTCTGAGCTTTTATTTTGAAAGGTTTTGGATTGAACTGCTAAAAAGATGACTTTTTGGAGAAATTTGCTAACGTTTGCTAACGTGCCACGGGAGTTCAGAGCTGACTAAGCTCAAGGTTAAAAAGGAAGCTGTCGCTACAAAATGTAGCAGTCTAAGGAGAGCTGCCAAGACTTCTAAATGAACAATGGACTAGTGAATTTGCCCGGGCATGTAAGAAGGAGGTGTCACAGTTTACTGTGGTACGAGGTGGCTCAGCCAATGGAGAACTAGAATTCGTCTGCTGGAATGTGAAAAATAGTTAGCTCAGCTAAAATTAGGGTATAAGAATAGGTTCAGAGAACACATAGTTGGCTTACGCTCGAGAATTCTGGAGGACGATGTTATGCTGATGGACTTTACACGTGAGGACAGGAGTTTTTATGAATTACTTTATTACTAGGTGATGAGGGTAGAGACTGAGATATAGTTAGGATTTTGGGAAATGCTTAATTTTACTTATTCCTGCTAATGAATAATAATTCTTGATTTATGCTCTTTTTATTAATACTGAATAGATCTTTCTTTATGACATTTTTCTAATGCTTGTTTAATAAAATACCAAAACCTAAGTTTTTCTAGATGTGTTAAAATAAACTTTCTAAAATGACAAGCTGGTCTTGATTATTGCAGATGGTTTAAACAACTATATTTAGATCTTATCGCCTCATGATTCAAGCGCTCTATTGTTGTTATGGGCCTAGTGTTGTAGTGTAAGTTTTGTGGTAGTAGATAGTGTCATTTTGTGCAATATTTTGGTGAGAGCGCTGGATCAATTTCTGGTAGCCATCGGACGGTTTATATATGTTGTTTTTGACATACATGTTACATGCATGATATATATATATGTTGGTAAATTCATAGGATTAAGTTTTAACACATGTTGAGTTTGTTTATTTTGTGCTATGTGTGTACCGGTACAAAAACTGTGTGATGAGAATGTAGTCATGCAGAATATCTGATCTGTTTCTGTGATATCGCCGAGTATCACTGTTGGTATCGCCGTGTACCAGAAGTATTGTCGCCGTGCAATACAGTGTTGTCGCCGTGCAACACAGTTTTAGGGCTAGGTGTGAATCTTGTAATAGTGAGGGTTTTCTAAGAAATTAGAGCAGCATGAGAATAGGGACAAAGCGCCTTCCATAAAACTCACTGTGATAAGAGTATTAGTTATATTCAAGCTTGAGTGAAGGGCAGGGTAATGTCGGTGCATGATTATCTATAAACAGGTTAGAGTCCTGTACGGATACATGTTTTATATCTATAAACAGGTGAGAGCCCTGTACGGATAACGGTGTTATTTTGCTAACGGTGCATGATTTCTATAAACAGGTGAGAGTCCTGTACGGATTTCATGTGTGACTGAAGTTAGGGAATTTTCAGTGTGAAAGTGCGTGATTGTTTTGTAAGGTATGTTCAAGTGGAACTCTTAGAACTTTCACTTCGCGGTGGGTTCAGAGCAAAATGAGTTCATATTCTTACGTGTTAGAAGGGTAGAGTAAGAGTTGCTCTACTGGCAAGTGGAAATTATCCTTAGTGTGAATAGCGACGTCTATTCCGAAGTGTGGATACTTGAATGTATGTAAACTATCCTAATTAGAGAAGCAGACAGATGTGTTTCGTTTTATATATTGACTAAAATGTACCAAAAGTAATTTTAAGGTACTTAGGAAAGTTCAGGATAAAGTCTATACCATTCTAAGACTTTCTAAAAGTATTGTGCAGTGTTTAAATACATTTAAAAGCTCTGCACGCTAATAAAATTCAATTGAAAAGTATTCAGCATAGTTGAAAAGTATTAAAAGGTAAACTGTGCTAATTTAAAACATTCAGGAGCATTTTAGAATGTTTTGTGTTAATTAGGCAATAATTAAGGTATTCCACGTTATTAAACTCGTTAAAATAAGTAAAAAGCGATTAGTATTAATTTTATAAACATTCCACGCTTTTAAATTAGTATTATATTGTTCTCCGTAGTTTAAAACCATTAAATTGTGCCCCGATCGAAAATTGTAAGGGAGGGGCTGGTTTTAGGAGTGAGAACGTGTGGGGAGAGAGCCTGCAGCTGCAGCAGCTGCTTACGTCAGAATTGCCGCGCTCGGATTGGCTAGAGCGTCAGCATTGATAACGAAAAGCTGCCCCCTGATTGGTTGAGGCGTTGTTATGGAGTAACTAGCTAAGCCTCCACTGTTGTTCCCTTCGTTTTTAATAATGCTGCTGATGTGTGTAGTAAGTGCACTGCTTAAAGAATAAAAATAGCTGTCAAGCACCCAAAGCGTCACTATAAAGTTACACTCCGATTAATTAAAGTGTTTGGAGTGTCTTCTGCCGAAAATTTTTGTTTAATTAAGCGTCTTCGAAATAAATGCCCGCTTTATTTAAAAATTACTTCTTCCCAAACGCTATTATTTATAAAGAAGAGTATAGCGCGCTCTATTCAAATTGTAATTTTGTGAGGGAGGGGCCGTTTATTGAGCGAGGAGAGAAGGGGAGAGCTGCCTCAGCTGCAGCGGCTGTCTAAGTCGGCCGCCGCGCTCCCATTGATCCAGAGGCCGATGTGTCACAGATAGAACCGCGCTCCTATTGGGCGAGGCTTCGTGAGCCCCGCTCTGATTGGGCGAGGCTCTCCCATTTGATAAAATATGGCTGGAGTGTCTAAATAAAGAAGCGATATTATGGATTGAGATGCGATTAATATCGAAAATTTTGAAAGTGTTCCCTGTTTGGATTTTGTTTTTCTTTTGCAGACTGCGTTATATTTTTTTTTGAAATTTATTGGTTAATTACATGTAGTGAGCGTAGCATTGTGAGCTCGTTTGCACCTCACTTTTAAACATCCTGTTCGATTTGATTTGTTAATTACATGCTGATGTTTTAGATTGAAGCTAACTATCGCGCGAGCAATTTTTGTGAAGGAGGGGGGCTGGAGCGAGTGGGAGAGCTCTGTCAACTGCAGCGGCTGTTTACGTCAGCCGCCGCACTGTCATTGGGTAAAAGGCAAACGCGTCATACACGGAGCCTCGCGCTGATTGGGCAGAGCTCCGTGTGTTATTTGGTAAAATAGGCATCTAATGTAGATCGAATAGGAGATTAGCACTCTCATTGAGCGGGGTTTTTGTGAGACCTGAGCGTCTAAATACGCTGTGTCTCCTTAGCGTACTTGCCTCCCTTGAGCTTGAAGAGATAACGAAGGGGCCGCGCTTCGATTCGTTGAAGCCCCGCAGCGTCATACAAAGGCCGCGCACCCATTGGCTGATGACGCGCAGCGTCATAAGGGAGCCGCGACCTGATTGGTTGAGGCTCGAGTGTGGGCTTTGTGACTGCTGCCTGCCGAGGAAGTATCTTGTAATTGATTAAATAAATAAAACACCGTTTTAGCTACTTTTCTTCCACGCGCTAATATTATAAAAGAGAAGCCTTTAGTAGATAATGCAAGTACACTCTAAATAAAAATTAAATAGATAAATTAAATATTGCCGCTTTGTTTTCCTTTTTACCTGCGTTATTGTTCATTCCAACAGCTGATGTGTAAAATTATAAATAAAACATTGTAATTGACTAGAGCTGTCAAATTTAATTATAAATGTCCCCAATTTGGTTTACTCTATTGAGGCAAATTGTAGAGAACTAAAAGCAACAGAAGTTCTGTGTTTTAAAGCAGCTGTGTTTTGATTGAGCAAAATACCAAGAACGTTATCGTGGAGCAGCTCTCTGATTGGCTGGGGCTGTTTACAATTGTTCATGCTTTAAATTCATTGTAGACGCGCTATTCTTTTTGTGTCACAGCTGATGTGTGACGAGTGTGAGGGAGACTGTATTAACAGGAGTGTGCGTTTCAGCCTCACATTGAATGTTGAGCTAGTATTGTAGGTGAGGTGTTGGGCGCAAGGGGAGAGAAGGACTGCAATAGTGGCATAGCGTTGTGGCTGCAGACTTGCTGTGATTTGGCTGGGGCGGGCTAATGCTTCCGAGTAGATTATATTGTTTGGGTGGCTCCTGAGTGGAGTATTTAGAATATTACATTAAAAGTACTTTAGTGTAGGTGATCAAAGTTAATATAAAATAATAATTTTAAGCAAGCAAATAGATTATACAATTTGGAACGTTAGGAATTAAGTATTAAGGACGATTAGGTGTAAGTTATCACAGCAACTACCGTGGTATAAACAAAATTAAGAAGTTGATTGACAAATTAATTAGTAAAAAGATTGTGCAATATAATTAAATAAATAATTATTTCTAAGCAAATTTTACTGTATTTACTGGTGTAATTAAGAAAAATGCGCTGTGTTCAAGGTGGCAACTAGAAATTTTATGTAAATTAAGGCAAATTAGGTTTCCTTTTTCCACAGGTATACGTTGCAGAAGGTGTGTAAGTGAAAAATAAGTACAATTAAAACACATGTGATTATATGTTGGTAATATTATAAATAAATATTTTACATTGTTATTGTTTTGCAAATTAAATTTTTCTTTACAGGTTAATTAATTTTAGTGATACAGGTAAATTAGGAGATATATTAAATAGACCAAATTATAAGGTTTTCTACACCTGATAGTGTTAAATTAATTAATTAATTAATTAGCAAACGCTGCAAGGCAAATTTAGAGAGTACAATTACCAAATTATTTTAAGAAAATGTCTTCCTTATACAAGAAAATGAAAAAAGTTGTTGCCAAATGCGAGAATAAATTAAAGATTCCCAAATTAGTGAAGATAAATAATAAAGGTGTGAGAGTAGAAAATATTGATCAATGTAAAATTGATATTGTAAATATGGATCAGAACAGAAATTCAAGAAGACCCCCAGAACAGGTTAATACAACGCCAAAAGTGTCAGATCAAACTGATAAAGTGCCAGTTCAGAATTTTATTAAAATTAATGCAACAGAGAAGCATGATGAAAGACCTAGTACTTCTGGAATTAATATTCCTGGTTATGTAAATTCAACAAATAATTTAAAGGAGTCCATGAAAATTATGGAAACAGAGATAGTCCATGTACTTAGAAAAGATGAAAATAGTCCCACAGTTTTAAAGGTCCCATTAACTGAAAAGGTTTATTCTATTGTACTTGAGATTGAACTAGTAGGGATCAAAATTCAGCAAGAAACAGAGATGACTTCAGTTCTGGTAAGTGAGAAGTCTGACATTGACCTAATTGAATTGACACAGTCAGACGAGTCAAAATTATGCTTAAATGAAAAGGAGATTGAAATAAATAAGCTGAATGAAGAGCTACAAATACAGCGACAGGTAATGGTTCAGCAGAATGACATGGCTTCATTGCCATTACAAATCTTTGTTAATGAACAGATAGACAATGCAGATACAGGATTAATTAAAGAACAGGAAAACAGTCTAAAAAGATTAAATGCACTTTCAGAATTTTGGAATAAGAATAATGTTCTTTTGAGTGAAGACATCAAAGTAAAGGACACAATTGATCAACAGATTGAAACATTGACTTCTGCAGGTTCACTTAACAGAAATGCAAATTTAATTAAAAGATTGATTGATGATATTCAATTGGCAGAAAGGTTTGCTGTCGTGATATGTGCGGCATACAAAAAGAATGATGAACATGCTTTGAGTTCACTAATACTAACATCTGTAGTTGAAACATGGCAGGGAGTCAAAGGCTTACAAAATGAAGCAACTCATGAGGAGAAAGGTACATGGTTGAGAACAGATTTTAGACAGCGAGATGAGGATGAGATTTTGTCACACAAAGATGGTGGAATAGTTTTGCTAAATAGCATGATTACTGACATGGACAGAATGTACTATAAAATTGCAGAATTTCTTTACCAGAGGTGTCTGATTTGTCAGCAAGTGAACACAATTAAGAGAACAGTTGTGAGATTGGGAACGGAATTACAGGAGAGTGGTTCATTGACCAGATTACAAATGGATTTCTGTGAGATGTCACTGCATTACAAACTGTGCTACATTTTTGTGATTTACTGTTTGATTACAAAATGGGTTGAAACATTTCAGATGAGACGTAATGATGAAATTACTGTTGCAAAGTTATCAGATAACAGAAAACATATCGAAAACAGATTGCTCCAATGTACAGATAGAACAGAAATTTCAGATGTTGAGGAGCATGAGAACCGTACTATAAAAGTCAGAGATGCAAAAATGTGCCTAGCTGCAGGTACAAAGTGGACAGATATCCTTCCACTTGTTTTGATGTTTCTGAGAAGTACTACTGATAAAAAGACAGATTTAAGTCCACGTGAGATTATGATGGACAAGGTCATGAGACAGACATTCATACCAGAGAAAAGAATGATGTCTATCAATGATAGCATCAATTTGGAGAACTGCAGGAATTTATCAGATGAAATGATTTCTGTGTTTGATGAAGATGAAACTGAAGTACAAACAAGAGAAAAAGAGCAAGTACTTGATTTGTTACCAGGTAAAAGGATCAGGAAAAAGGTTCGTCTAAAAAGAAATTCTCTAGTGCCAAGGTGGCAGAAAAGGAGGCTAGTCAGTCTTGTCACAACAAATGCAGAGAAGTGCAAAAGACTGAAGAAGTGGATTGACACTGGCCATACTTTTCGTGTAACTACACCTGAAAATCCTGATGAGAATAGTGTCACAATTGAAGATTCAGATTCTGAAGAAGAGCCTGAAGAGAATCCAGATCTTGAAGGTCGACAAGTTGGTCGATATCTGGAGAACACGAAAAGAAAACAAGCCTTGATTGAAGAAGACTTGAAAGTTGTGACAGAAGACTCAGAAAATGATGGAAATCTGCCAGAAAAAGAAGCAGAAGAAGAATGTGATCAGATTGTGATTCAAGACCAGGAGAGTATTGAAAAGCAGAAAAGTAACTCTGAAAACAGGAACAGGAATTCTGAAACTGGGAAGTTGAAGGTAATTGAAGAAAAAAAATGAATTGCCAAGTACCAGCTATAAAGATGATGTTCATAACGGAGTGAAGCTGCTGAGTAAAGAAGTACCTGAGTCCAGAATGGAAATATCTGACACTGAAACTGATGAGAATGATGAAGATTCTCAGATAAGAAAATTCAGAAAAGAAGCTTGGAGAACAGAATGTAATGTGACCAAGCAAAAGAAGAAATTACCAAGAAAAAGTGATAACTGGCCAGAAGAAAATGAAGGCCTAAAATTCAAATTGAGATACAGATCAAAGAAACAGATTGATGAAAAATCAAGTCAAAAAGATTCTGAAAAGAAAAGTGAGGCAGGAAAGAAAATAGAAGTGATACCTGTAATGGAGGTAAATGATGAGAGTCAAAAAGAGATTGAAAACAAAAGTGACAATGATTGAAGTACATACCTGTTAAAATTTAGGTTTTTTGTTTTTGGCATAAGGCTGAAGAAATCTTGTTAGATGACACAAGGTCGAAGAAATACTGTTAGCTGAAAAATTAATTTGTGACATTAGGTCGAAGAAAAACTGTTAGAAGGTTTTAAAAAAAAAAAAAAAAAAAATTTGAAAAAGGGGGGTGTTAGAAATTTTTAGAAAATTTAGGTAAAATTTTTAAAATTTTTGTTTTATTTTTCTTTACAAACTTAATGAAAATATAATTCTGCTTTGGTTAATTTAGGTTATTGTTCTTTTAGAAATTAACAAGGAGAAGTTTTAGGTCAATATGACAAGCAAGATACTGACATTTTATTAGTTATAGTTTTTGCAACACATTTAGTGAAGCTTAGTTGTATGTTACACAAGAGAAAGAAATAGAACTAGAGGGGTTTCTTAAAACTCAGTATGAGAATTGTAGATAAACTGATGAGATAAGTCTTTAGAAATACTAACACAGGTGAAATTGAATCATGTTCATCTTAGATAAAATCTTTGCTAAATTTTTGGGTGCTGGTGTGGTGATTTGTTAATCACCAGATGAGGGAGTTGATGGAGCGGGATAGAAAACAGAAATCTGTTTAAACCCGTGAAGTCACACTTCCATAAATAAATTAATAATGCTAACAATTTGTGATATGTGTATGCTAATTCAACCTAGTTTAAAGTTACATTACATTACAGAACACGTGGGAAACTAATATGTGTGCTCATAAATGTGCATTATGTTGCATTCTTATGTATGTGGAAAATAATACATTAATCTTGTCTATTGTCATGTCATAATTAATAGCAGCTGTTTTTGAAATAATGGCATGTGCTTATTTTGCTTCCCTTGTCTATGTGATGTCATTTCTACTATTCTAGGTGCACATAAGGTTTTATGGATTAATGAAGACAGGTAGATATAAAATGCTGCTTTATTTGTGCTTTACTGCTAGGTAATTTAGACTAATGGGTTAATTATTAGCAAAGATGGGAGGCAACAGAACAAACTGTATTTCTTTCATTAATTATTCTTTGTGTTTGTTTATATAACAGTTTTACAAGTGAAGCTTAGAGATGGCTGCAGAAAAATAGTACCCTTTTAAAAGTGACGCAGGGACGGTGGCGCAGAAAATTGACGCTTTCTGAAAGAGGCCTAATGATGAAAATGGCTCAAGTGAAAATAATTCTGAAAGGATGGAAAAGGCCTCTGAGCTTTTATTTTGAAAGGTTTTGGATTGAACTGCTAAAAAGATGACTTTTTGGAGAAATTTGCTAACGTTTGCTAACGTGCCACGGGAGTTCAGAGCTGACTAAGCTCAAGGTTAAAAAGGAAGCTGTCGCTACAAAATGTAGCAGTCTAAGGAGAGCTGCCAAGACTTCTAAATGAACAATGGACTAGTGAATTTGCCCGGGCATGTAAGAAGGAGGTGTCACAGTTTACTGTGGTACGAGGTGGCTCAGCCAATGGAGAACTAGAATTCGTCTGCTGGAATGTGAAAAATAGTTAGCTCAGCTAAAATTAGGGTATAAGAATAGGTTCAGAGAACACATAGTTGGCTTACGCTCGAGAATTCTGGAGGACGATGTTATGCTGATGGACTTTACACGTGAGGACAGGAGTTTTTATGAATTACTTTATTACTAGGTGATGAGGGTAGAGACTGAGATATAGTTAGGATTTTGGGAAATGCTTAATTTTACTTATTCCTGCTAATGAATAATAATTCTTGATTTATGCTCTTTTTATTAATACTGAATAGATCTTTCTTTATGACATTTTTCTAATGCTTGTTTAATAAAATACCAAAACCTAAGTTTTTCTAGATGTGTTAAAATAAACTTTCTAAAATGACAAGCTGGTCTTGATTATTGCAGATGGTTTAAACAACTATATTTAGATCTTATCGCCTCATGATTCAAGCGCTCTATTGTTGTTATGGGCCTAGTGTTGTAGTGTAAGTTTTGTGGTAGTAGATAGTGTCATTTTGTGCAATATTTTGGTGAGAGCGCTGGATCAAAAGCTCTTTCAGGACAAACTTGCTTATTGTACCATCAATTCTTTCAGATCTGCAATTTCTGCGGGTCATGCACTTGTGGATGGTTCTCCCGTGGGAGAGCACCCTTGGGTTTGCAAACTTCTCAAGGGTATTCGACTGTTGCGTCCTCCTGAACCGCGTTATTCTGGTCTTTGGGATGTGAATGTGGTTTTACGATTTCTTCTTTCTTGGCAGGATAACGAATACCTTTCACGCAAGGAGCTTTCAGCTAAATTGGCTATTCTTCTCTGTCTCATCTCTTGCAAAAGGGCTTCTGATGTTCGCGCTCTTGATGTTTCTGCCAGAGTTTTCACCCCTGAAGGTGTTACTTTTACCGTCTCTAGACAAACCAAGTGTAATACCAGGTCAGTATCCTATCCGGCCTTTCCGGATTCACCTAAACTTTGTGTTGTTCGTTGCCTCAAAACGTATGAGGATGTAACTTTGGAATTCCGCCCCCCGGGCGAAAGACAATTATTAATTGCGATCAAGAAACCTTTCAAAGCGGTTTCTTCTCCAACCATTGCCAGATGGGTCCGGTGGATTATGTCTGAGGCTGGTATTAACATTTCAAACTTTGAAGCTCACTCCACTAGAGGTGCTATGGCTTCCAAGGCTGTCCAGGTTGGGGGCAGATTGGAAGATATTATGAATGCAGCGGATTGGTCTTCAGATTCAACTTTTAAAAAGTTTTACTTTAAACCAATCCATGAGGCGACTTCCTTGGTGGTGAGTAAGCTTTAAACAAGCAAAATCCTCGCCTCCGCTTCCTGACATAGAATGAGAAATTTCCTAGTTCACACAAAGGAAAGTTTCAATTCTATTAAGGACGCGGAGGCGAGGATTTTCCCACCCTGGCTTATTCAGCCTTCCCTCCCGAACCTATGCATTCCAGACTATTGTTCTTCATTCGAGGGAAGTATTATTTTTCATATGTATTGATGTGTACATTTGACTGATATGTTTTACTGCATATATTCTGCTTTTATTGCAATTCTATTTGCTCTTTTTCCATTGCAATGTGTTAAATTTTTCAGCATTGTTCTGGACGAGATATTATTATTTTTTCTCTTCCCTAGGCTCCGATCAGAAAACGGACTAGAGGGTAGAGGAATTCTTGCCACCGGCAGCAGCGAAAGAGGAAGGACTACCGACGTGGGATTCCTTTATGCTGTTGTTATGGACTCTGATTGGTTACTGTATCACCATGACTACCGCCGCCATGTTGGTTTGGGTAGTTCATGGTTTATGTGTTTTTTTCTTTATCTTTTAACTTGCTGTCCAATAAAATGGAGAAAGGACTAGCAAAATCCTCGCCTCCGGGTCCTTAATAGAATTGAAACTTTCCTTTGTGTGAACTAGGAAATTTCTCATTCGACTGAGGAAGTACCAGCACGTTTGCTTTTATTCTTTTGAAAAGGACCTCTCAAGGGCCCTTCGGAACATTTATGACTCACGCACTCATTATTATTATAGAGCTCCTGTGAAAACAAGAACTCTGATTTAGGAACGTGAATCTATACGATTTGGTAAGTGACGACCTGTCACGTGTCTATATGCTAAAACGCCGACATTATATTTCCACACATTATTTTTTCAGGATACGGGCGTTTGTTCCCTTTAACTACTCGTCATTGGTAAGAGCCTAATTTTGGGCACAATCATTATTTCATGAATTGACCCTACGCATATTCAACACCCGTTTTTCATCACAGGTCTGAAGTTCATTGACTACGAGTTACAACCACGAAGGGAACTGGTGTTAATATATTGAAGCTCAACAGGTGAGCGTCCCGATCACAATTTCATATTGTCAACCTAGCATATACACAGGGTACCCCACCTTGGCTTGAATTCTTCACTTATGATGACACAAAGGTTTACATTGGTTCAGCAACACATTGGTGAAATTTCAATATTTTGAAATGATCTGTTGTTGATTTATGTTTTTCCAAATGCAAAGAACTTAACAACGTGCATATTTTATTTGTTTGTTACAGATTTTCACCTGACGAAGGGACATCTTGGTCCCGAAATGCATTGGGCCGATTTTCATTTTTTTGTTGAGCGCAACTGAACATGTTTGTAATTAATGAGAAATTATGTATACTGCAAAAATATAATTGTGGAATATGATTTATGGAAATTATTATGATATTGGTTGTTATATATGTGAAATCTAATTTCCTTTGAACATTGCATCATGATAAAAAAGTAGAGCAATGATTTAAAAAACATCAGTTTGTGTTAATGGTTTAAACATGTGCGTGAAATAAACAAATAATGTATTATTGAAGGTAATAATTACCACAAGGGCACAGTGCTACCTACAGGCAGGATTTCAGTCCTGTTGCACTTATCGGTTAGTTATAGCCTGGTCGGTCAAGACAGGCAGTGGGTACGCACCCCTGTTAAAAAATGGATTAGCAGCACAGCAAAAAAAATAGCAGAAAATAGGAAGTGCATCCCCTATCTCTACAAAAAAGGCTCCAAGAATGGGCCACCAAGCAAGCCTGCCAGGGAAGGGAGGAGAGAAGAGCCTATCCAACCACAAGTCGCTTGGGTGCGCTTTCTCAAGGACCAGAGGCAGTGTAAGCTGCCACGTGGGGGAGCAAGTCCCTGTGGATGTGGAGAAGGTCCCTGGAATGTCTAGTAAAGTTTGGGTTACCTTTGGGCCTCAAGTCTGAATATCCATGGACACACTCACTGTGCTTATGGGGCAGTTTGGGTCAGCCAGGTACCAGCAAACCTGTACCCGGTGAGACAGCGAGGTCGCAAGAGGAGGCGGGAAGCCTCTGCAAGCATGGGTGGCAATCATGGCGGTGAGCATGAGACGTTCTGCCCAGGCTTCTGGTAGCTGTGTATCACCGTGAGCCCCAGATTAGTGAGGTCAAAGGAGGGGCCATGTTTTAGCAGGGCGCTATCAACCTGCAGGCGTGGTTCCAGGGAGAGAAGGAGGAACTATGTGGGCAACGGCCCAGGCAGTAATTATTATTATGGAGGGCGATGCAAGGTGCCGGCAGCACAGTTCCAAGGCCCCCGGATGGCAGGAAGGAAATTGCAGACCTGGCCAGACGGGGCACCACCAACCGTTGGGTCTGACACTAGCCCTCTAGGAAGACTGCCGAAGGTTAATTGTACAAGGCTGTGAATGGGGCCCCAGCCTCGCCTGCAACCATGGAGTGTGTGGATCAAGCCGCTGTCTGTGTGACAGCTCTGAGGCAGGCAAGAACGGACGAGCAGGCCCCTCATACTGGAAGGGTGGGAGCTTCGGGGGGCACTTTAGCTCCAAGGCCCACTGACACAGTGGCAGCGATGATCCCCCAACAGGAAAGTGGTCCATTCAGACTGCATCAGCATGTGCTCTAGGGGTGAGGGTGGGTTCTCCATCATGCTGAAGGGCAGAGGCATCGAGGAAGCCAGGAAGATGACGGAGATTGCATTTTGTCCTGGCAGGGGTGAGACTCAGTTAAGCTCAGATGCATGCATATTGCAATGGAATATCACTATCTACTATAAGACAAGTTTGAAAAAGGCAGCAGCAAGACAACTTTGGCACCATCAAATTCACATGTGCATCACCTAAGCTCTGAATTTTCTGCAATAATTACCTGTTGCCAGAAGATCTACCTTCAAACTACTGTGAAAAATGCACATGGCAATAAACGAAACTGGACAATGTTTTCACATGTGAAAGAAATACTCCCAAAAAAGTAAGCTATGCTGCAGATTGGCACTACAAAGAATGGTTCTACCATATAAAAAAAACTGTGCATCCGTCTCTATCCAAAATGCCAAACTGTGGAACTCACTCCTAGCAACAATATAGGTTATAGTAAATCACCTGCAGTTTACTGGGATGCTGATATTGATTCACTGCCCCATCTGGATCATATTCTCCTGGCCTTAACCTGAAAATGATAGTGTCCTTGTACAGCATATTTAACACATCATCAACAAAGATGGAATACCAAATTGCACGTTGAAAGGAGGATGAAGAACTGCATTGATCACACACATGTATGGAGGCCCAAACAGCATCAATGAAATCCCAATAATTTTCTATACTCACATAACCTGAACAATACAAGTCTGACATTAGAAATGAAAAACCATCACTAAAATGCTTTCTTGTACATTTTGGCATGACACTGCATGTGAGCCATCAACAAAATATGCATGACTTGCACAACAAGCTTATTTAATATCCCTACTAACTGAATCCATGCAAGTCCTTGTCTTCTTCTGTTCTATACTGCTTGACCTTACAAACTAAATCCTACTTGGCTGTTACCCCCAGAATCACTCTCTGTCCTGAGTACGTATGATGCAAAATACACAGAATGGAATTCTCAGACAAAACTACTGCCATCCGGCAACACAGTGTACTAGGACAACCAAACAATAATATAACATATATTCGATACTGCATGACAACAATTGCCACACAACTTCCTATACATAGCTTACGCATCTGCACAAGTATCAACAATTAACTGACTTTACTATAGACTAGAAAATATGTGCAACTTATTGGTATACAAATTCAAATAATTCTGACTAATTGGAACACTAATAACTAGCACTAGAACCCAACTCTGGGCTCCGCAGAGTAGCATGCTACCTTTCTGTAAAGTACTTCAATATTTTATCAATGAAAGTAAGTGTTATATAAATCTACAATACAATTAATGATTTAAACAATTTGTCTGTCTTGGATTGTGAACCTAGGATAGAATTCCCTGGAGAGACCACCGTCTTGGAAAGGGCAGATTATTACACCTCATTCCTGGAACTCATGCCATCCGACATCCAAACAAAAAGACAAGTTTGACATCCTTCCCCTAGTGTTATATTGCCCTGCAGCCCTTCTTGCCCCACACGCTGTACACATTGCACCAATGCAGTCTGTAAGGTAGAAACTCACAAGTACCTGCTCAGGCTGCTAGACTGTGCAAGGAGGGCACAGCCTGCATGCCTATAACTTCTGGTAAGCTCTTAATACTCTTTCCATTCTCTATAAAGGTTCAAAGTGTATCAACGGTGCATGTCTGAAGTCAGTGTTCTCCAGGGTACCCTGGATGTTGACATCACTATCGTATAGGTTTTCAGTGTCTTCTTTGATCTTCACTGCATCAGTGATCATTTGTCCATCCGGCATACAAAATTGCAGCTGTAACATTTGATTTTGTGAATCTTTTCTAAAAAATTCATAGATTTTTTAGATGTGTGTCCATCTTCAATATCCTTCAGGAATGCCCCCACCCTATTCCTTAGGAAAGAACTGAATCCACACCTTTTACTGTGCACTACTTCATGGTGCAGTAAGAGTCTACTTCTTCTCCCAGAACCCAGCTATGTTTCAAGTAACTCTTTCACTGAATCGTTGCCTTAGATACTGTATACATCTTTGCAGCCTTTAGGCTATGTTTACGTTGTACAAATACCACATATGCTCAAAATCAAAAATATGGTTGATAAACTCAAGGTATTTAATTATATACAAATCATCTTCCAACTTTCAAACAGAGTTGCAGTGAAGATTTTTATTTTTAGACTTAGGGCATTTTTCTGATGTTTGACCGCTGTATTCCGATCTGACCAGTGGTTTGGCTGTCGGAAAGGCATTGTTACCATGACGGGGGCAAGCTGCGACCAAGGGGAAGGGCCACACCTCATGCCTCTGCAGCACCTCCTGCACATCCGTGCACCATGTGCCATGCACCATATCATGCATGGCACAAGGTGCACAGAGGTGAGTCGGGGAACTACATGTGCCCCCAGGGCAACTTTTCAGTGGCCTACGACAGCAGGGGACCCTGTTTGGGGGCCCCAATATCCCCTCTGACAACCTTTTTATGGCGGGAGTCCTGCCATGAAAATGCTGTCAGAAAGGGATATTGTAATCCCAACAGCGGTGCCTGCTTCGGCACCATAGCCATTCACGGACACTGCTCCGACCGCTGCCCATTAGGGATATATGATCCTGGCTGAGGGTCTTGCATCCAACAGATTTAGGTCCGACTGCCAGAATCAGAATACAGCAGTAGAACCGCCACCGACTGCTTGTTGGCGGTCCAACCACCGCCATTGCAATCCCCCCCTATCTCAAGAGGGACGAAGCAGCAGGCTGTAGCAGACAAAGATTGCACACGGCTGGATACCACACCTGTGAGGAGCGGGAGCTGCTGAGAAGTCACAGTGACCGGCGATGCACCTTTGCAGGGTTGGTGAGCAGTTAGGTCCCAGTCTTTTCTCTGTGCCACTTCTTGGCAGAAATTGTTCTACGTCTCAAGTTTTGGATATGGACTATCTGGGTACTTTTAGCACCACTTCCAAGAGTCCATGACTAGAGGGGTACCTTTGAGGCCCAGGACAAAATCAGAATGAGTTCATGTGAGGGTTCAAGATAGTTGGAGCCTTTTCTGTTTGTGAGGCTCCAATCAGGAGGCCAGCCAACTATCCCTTGGAGTTTGTAATGGTCACTTTAAATAACTCGTGCTCGTCGCGCGGTGTGTTGCGCGATGAGCACGTTCACTTATTGTTATGTTTCAATCATTAGACCACGCGTGTTATAGTCGCGTGTTATGTTGTTATTTAATATAGCACTCTCGTGCGATGCAGCCGTTTAGTGGTGACTTCTAACGAGTGTCCAGTCACCGTTGGGATTCGCTACTGAGAGGAGGCATCGCGCATCTGGTGGAGTTTACTTAAGGAAGGTAATTGAACCTTCCTTAAGTATTGAACGTTCTGCAATTACTAGCAAGGTCATGGCTGATACATCTAAAAGTGGTATTAACTTAATTAATTCTTCCTAATCTTGTTCAGATAATGCTGTATGTGCTGTGAATTTTAAAAACAAAAATGTGAAATTTATGCAAAAGAAACAACCTACTTCTTGTTACAGATGTGGGTCAAAGAACCATTTGGGTAATTTTCAAGGATGCCCCGCTATGAATAGACGTTGTGTCAATTGTAAAAAAAAATGGGCCATTTACAAGGGGTTTGTAGGAATATTAAGAACACTCCCTCTGTTAACTATGTTGAATCTGACATGCTAGACGAATGTACAAATGCTTTTAGTAATATTGTCGTTACTTTAGATGATAATGGACAAGTGAATTATATAAAAGGTCCTTTGTGCTCTGCTATAATTGACAGTGTACCCTTACAGGTCATGGCAGACTCCGGGTCACCCTTTACTATTCTAAGAGATTCCACTTTCTATGACTTATGGAAAAGAAAAGTTGAATTATTGAGTTCAGATGTAAACCCTAAGGCATTTGGGGAAAAAGACATTAACATGATTGGGTATTTTGAGGGTTTGGTACAATGTTTAGGAAGGGAGACTATTACCAAAATCTATGTGGCTGAGAAGGGCAAAAATATAGTTGGTTGGAAGGATCTTGCTCGCATGGGGTTATATCTAGTTCCTGGTGACGAAAATCCTGTTAAGGTTGGGGATTTACCAGTAACAAGGGTAGAATGCATGTCCATTGAACAGACTTTTGATGAAAAACAAATAATGGAAGAATTTAAACCTGTGTTCAGCGACAAAGTAGGCAGTGTGGGAGGTTTTGAACATAGAATAAGACTGATCTCAGGGACTCAGCCAGTAGCTCATAAAGTCAGATCTGTCCCTTTGAGTGTTCGCGCAGAGTTAGATAAGTCTTTGAAGGATCTATGTGATCAAGGGATTATAAAACCAGTTGATTCTTCACAGTGGGTCGCCCCGATCGTGGTTGCACGCAAAAAGACTGGCGAGATTAGGCTCTGTGCGGATTTGCGCGGTTTAAACAAGAACATTATTGTGGATTGCCACCCTCTACCGAAGATCCATGAGTTGCTTGCTAACCTGGGAGGGGCTAAGTGGTTTTCTTTGATCGATTTAAAATCGGCCTATCATCAGGTTGCTTTGACTAAAGAGTCACAGGAGTTAACCACTTTCATTACACCGTTCGGTGCATTTAAGTTTTTGCGCCTTCCGTTCGGTCTAGCTTCAGCTGGAAGTGTCTTCCAGAAGCTTATGGACTCTCTTTTTCATGAGATAGCTGGGGTACAAGCTTACCTTGACGACATTTTGATTTATGCTAAAACTTTAGAGGAGCATAATGCAATTTTAAGGCGCGTCCTCACTGTTTTGATGTCTAAAAAAATGACTGTCCGCGGTGACAAATGCAAGTTTGCAGTTAAGGAACTCGATTATTTGGGACATACCATATCTCAGGAGGGGATTAGACCGAAATTCTCTGTAGTAAGAGCCATAGAAGACGCCAATCCTCCATCTGACAAAGACTCTCTTAGGTCCTTTCTCGGGTTGGCCGAGTACTATGCTAGATTCGTCCCTGCTTATTCTGAATTGGTCGAACCCTTACGTGGATTGTTGAGGAAGGGTTGCAGTTTTAACTGGTCCCCAGAATTAGAGAAAATGTTTAATGATGTAAAGAAACTGATTGTGTCCGCTAAAGCCCTCCACGCTTTCAGGGACGATTGTTTTTCGACCATAACGGTGGACGCTAGTATTACTGGCCTGGGTGCAGTTTTAACTCAAAGAGTAGGAAGAAATGAGCAAACGGTAGCTTTTGCTTCATGTTCATTAAAGCCATTTGAGACCAGATATAGCACAATTGAAAGGGAAGCGTTAGCTTGCGTGTGGGCAGTACATAAATTTAGAACATATATTTGGGGTAGAAAATTTGAACTTGTTACTGACCACAAACCTCTTGTTTATATTTTTGAAAAGGTTAATTTTTCTTGTATGTCGGCTAGATTGATGAGATTAGTTAGTAAGTTACAGGAATTTCATTTTGAAGTCAAACAATTAGCAGGGTGTAGGCTGGGCAGGGGGATCGAGAACACTAGTAGTGGTAACAAACTCTGGCTCAACAGACACTAGACCCGTATATCTTTTTAAACTAGGTTTTATTTTCAACGTGCGTCTTGTGCGGAATGTCAGTCTTTCCCTTGCAAACTCTATTTTATCCGTGGTGGTGGTCTTCGGGGTTCGCAGGGTAGTTGATAGTGAAAGCCCCACAGTTCATAGTTAGACGTCGGGGATGTCGTCTTGGACAGCCGGTTGTCGTCACTCCCGTGGGGTTCCAGACTGTGGCGTTGCTCTCCCGTTATATCCACATGTAAGAAAGGAAACGGACAGAGGGACGCCGTTAGTCTTTTTATCTGACAAGGTATTGCACCTAAGGGAACCCGTGATAGTGAAGGACACCGGTGTATAGAACAAACACGCTAGTGACTCTGTGCTGTAACGGGGGGGGGGAATTGAGTGAGGAGAGCGGGGTAGGTAACTAGGTATTTTAAGGGGACGGGAAACACAGAGGGAAGTTACATACAGGGGTTTCAACGCTATTCACACGGGGAACTCTTCCTCCCCACCCAAGCCGCCCAACGCCGCCGTACCTGGCTGAGCCACACTCCTCCCTCGGGAGCGTGGCACGGCGGAACACGGGGTCGTTGGCCTCCTGGCTCTCCTTCTTTTCGCCTTCCGTCTTCTTCTTCGTCTTCTTCCTCCGCTCGGTTCTCCTCGCTTCCTCCGTCCCTCGGTGCGGTGGTGACGTCACACGCCGCGTACAGGGCCTTCCCCGTTTTCACCCATCCAGGATCGTCGACGTCAGAGGTAGGCTGGTCCTCCTGGAAGTCCTCATACGCCCACTTAAAGGGAACTGTAGACGACTCATCGGTTGGTTCCGCGTCCCAGGCCCCCCTCGTAGATGTAGTCTGTGGAGCAGAAGGGGTACAATCAGGATTCCACCACTCGTCTTGGTAGCCCAACCCGACCCCGTTACACAGGGGTAAACATTTTAGAGCTGACTGTCTTTCAAGACTCTCCATGAGTAAGGATGATGATGAGGACATATCTCCTGAGGATATTGAATGTGTCACTTTGGTGGATGCTGTAGGAGGGTTGACACAAATTTTATCAGAAGATGATTGGAAAGAGACAAGCAAAAGTGATACAGTACTTCAGAAAGTCTTCCATTACATAACTCATAATTGGCCAGAACCTAGGTGTCTAGAGGGCGAATTACGTAGATTTTCTCAAGTGGCAGGTGAACTTTCAGTTGAAAACAACATCATCCGCAGAGGTGACAAATTCGTTCCTCCTTTCAGACTACGGTCTTTAATTATAAATGAAGCTCACAAAGGTCATTTAGGAATCACTAAGACTATTATGAGAATTAAGGAACACTACTGGTGGCCCTCTTTAGATACACAGGTCAAAGGGTTCATTGATTCTTGCCCAGAATGCTTAGTTTCTGATAAACATTGGCACACAATGAAAATTCCATTATCCCCAACCGAATTTCCACATTCTGCATGGGAAAAGGTTGGTATCGATTTTTCAGGACCTTATTCTATTCTTGACCAAGAATGTAAATATGTCATTTTACTGGTAGATTATTATTCAAAGTGGATGTACCACGAATTTGTGAAATCACCTGATTCTGACTCAACTATTTCATTCTTAAAAAGGATTTTTGATGTAGAAGGAGCTCCTAGGGTACTTGTTAGCGATAATGGAACACATTTTGTATCCGATAAAATGAAGACATTTCTTGGTGACCTAGATATTAAACAACTGAAAGTTGCTTTATATTCCCCATCTTCTAATGGTTTAGTAGAGAGAGGAAATAAGGTGATTAAAGAGGGCGTTCAGACGGCATTGGCTTGTGGAACGAATGTAGTGAATTTTATTAAGGAAAAAGTTTGGCATTACAATACTTCTCCACACTGTACTACAGGAGTTTCTCCTTTCGTGTTGTTGAGGAACAGAGGTTCACATTCTAAATTGTTCCCTTCATGGCTTCAGAAATTATCGGGCGATAAAGAAATTAATATGGACACTGTCCGGAAAAATGTAGATAACAAATAAATACTTATTAAAAAAAATGTGATTCCAAGACAAATGTTAGTCATGTAGATGTTTCTGTAGATGACTGGGTTTTGTTAAAAAAAACTGTTAAAGGAAAAAAAGGTGAATCAAATTTTTTTCGCCCCTTAAGAGTTCTGAAAGTCAGTAAGGGAGCAGCTTTTATTGATAATAGGGGTTGGTGGAACAAACGTCACCTAGTAAAAATTTCACCTAGACAAGCTAATATTATTAAAGACTTTAGGAGAGAACCTGTTGAGGACCTGGATTGGTGCCATTGGTTGAAAGACCCAGTAAGAGTAAATGATGGTGATGGGGATCAGATTCAATCATCCAACAGTGATGTTGTTCCCTCTGGTTTCAATCCAAACATTGTACTTCCTTTACGAGTAACTTCTTCTCATGGAAGAATTATCAGGACACCTGGGAAGTTTAACGATTTTGTTAGGTATTAACATGTTTATGTTACTCAATTTTTTTGTGTGTTTTTATTCCTTTTCATTGTTATAAGAGGGAAGGTGATGTAATGGTCACTTTAAATAACTCGTGCTCGTCGCGCGGTGTGTTGCGCGATGAGCACGTTCACTTATTGTTATGTTTCAATCATTAGACCACGCGTGTTATAGTCGCGTGTTATGTTGTTATTTAATATAGCACTCTCGTGCGATGCAGCCGTTTAGTGGTGACTTCTAACGAGTGTCCAGTCACCGTTGGGATTCGCTACTGAGAGGAGGCATCGCGCATCTGGTGGAGTTTACTTTGTTACTGAAGAATAAATTCAGCTTTATAAATACTTCGCATCAAGTGGTTTATTCAACTTAACAGAGTTACTCTGGAAGTCTTGGGTTCAAGCAAGAAAGCAGGTCTTGGGTTGCAGGGCAGTCCTCTGAGGACACAAAAGCAGGCTTTAGGCAGCAGGGTAGTCCTCTGAAGTACACAGCAGCAGCCACAGGACAGTCCTCTGAGAGTCCTTAACAAGACCAGAAGTAACTAAAAAGTCGGTCTGAGGGTCCACATTTTATACCTTGTGACAGCTTTGAAGAGAAAAAAAACGTCTAGAGTCCCTCCCACCCCCCACCCCAACCCCCATAGACGTATCTGGAAATTCTTGTCTCTCTGCTTTGGTTCCAGTCTGTCTGCAGTCACAATAGGATAGTGTGACATTCTTTGTTTTTAGCCCAGGCAGTGTCTTTGAAGTGCAAGCAGGACTGTGCACAGCTCCGCCCACCCCCACCCCAAACCTGCTTGGTTGGTCCATCCTGCCAACACCCAGTTCCACTACTGCGTGGCAGTCTGAGAGAAATATACAAAAGATAACTGCCAACTACACCTGATCATGTGACCCAGGAAACAGGCTGTAGGCACCAAAAGGTTAGGACAAGAAAATGCTAATTTTCTATAAATGGCATTTTCAGAATTGTGACTTAAAATCTGACTTCACCATTAACGAGAATTTTAAATTACAATTTCTTAGACACCAAACATATAATTTCTACTTGCTCCCGAACAAAAGTAATGAATTATTGTGAGAAATTAGGTAACTGGCGGAGGTGGGTGAAATCCTACTCAAGCAGCCACCACAATCCTTATCAGGGTGAAGCACAAGCAAATACCAAATTAACCTGTGCTCAACCCTCTTGTACCTTGGCACAGAGTAGTCAGACTTAATTTAGAGGCAATGTGTAAAGCATTTATGCAGCACTTCAAACAGTAGTAAAATGAAAATACAACACAAGAAAAATCCCACACCAATTCAGACACATAGAGCAAAATGTAATAAATAAATCAAGACCAAAATGACAAAAATCCAATCATTAGAACTGAAGATGTGCAATTTTAAAGACTCTAGTAAAAATAGCTCCAAAAAGCCCACAGCGCCACTTGCAGCTATCTGGTTGTGCGAGACCAAGATACAGTCACAAGTTCAGGCTGACCACAACGGAGCACTAGTCAGATGGGAAACAGCGTTTACAACGCTGTCTCCACAACGCGGTATCTTTACAACGTGGTCGTTACAACGACCTCGTTATTACCATGCGTACCATTACATCGCAAGTCGTTTCAACGACTTCCTGTCGGGGCGTGCTGGTGTTAGATTTACAATCCAACACCTTCCCTGCTGGAGTAGGAATAGTAAATAATACTATTCCTAGGTCTAGCCCACCCCCTACAGCAAGTCGTTGTAATGACTTGCAATGTACTGGTTCGCGTTGTAACAACGCGGTCGTTGTAACAACCGCATTATAATGGCATGCAATGTATTTGCAGGCGTTGTAAGGAGACGTATTCTAGTGAGATACAGGAACCAGGTTAGTCCTGATGAATAGCAACCTTCTCAGTAGAGCACAAAGAGTCCCGTTTGCGATTTGGGGAACGACGAGGAACCGAGAAGCTTCGCGGATGGTCGTCCATGTAGTGTGAAGAGTAAGCTTGGAGTCGCGAGCGGTCATTACTGTACCGCAAAGATCCTATTGTAGTCGCAAGCGGTAGGGCTGGAGCTTCGGGGTACTGCTCCCTGCAAGCGGTTGATGCTGTAGCGCGAAGAGTCGGATTGACGGAGCTTCGTGTTGGTGGGCTGTGCGAGTGACAAGCTTTCAGCACCAACAAGCTTGTTTGGAGCCGCAAAGAGCCCAAAAACTTTAATTTAGCCTCCCTAGGTCAACACCAATTATCCAGGACCTGAGTGGCACCACTTGGGGGTCATGGGCTTGCTCCAGCTGGATCTGGGTACTGGTTTAGGTGGTTGGAAGCCTGTTCTGTCCCTGTGGCTCTGAACAGAAGGCCAACAGCCTAGCCCTCGGAGTCACTCTGGAAGTCCTTGGTTCAGGTGCACGTCCAATTCCTCTGACTCAGGAAAGAGGGCAGCAAGGCAGTCGGCTAGCAAGGCAGTAGTCCTTCCAACTGACAGAGAATCCACAGGTCTAGAAGTATAATGAAGAGTTGGTGTCTGAGGGCCAATATTTATACCAGGTGCCTACTTTGATGCAGGAGCGGTTTCCCTTTGAAGGGCACAGGTTTCCTGCCTCCCCTGCCTCCAGACTAACTACAGGGGATATGCAGTCCTCTGTGTGGAGGCAGAATACAGCCTATTCAAGTGTAAGTAGGGATGTGCCAAGCTCCGCCCTCCCATCCTGACAGTGATGGCCCATCCAGGCACACCTTTAGCTCTCTGTTGTGGATGGCTGTCTAGGAGGAATGCACAAAGCCCAACTGTCAGCTACGCCCAGTCACGTGACTCAGAGACAGGCTGCAGGCACTAAATGGTTTCCTGTACCTGTGAATAGATCAGGCCCTTCAATATCTACAGATGGTCCAAATCTCAGCTGCCAGACTACTACTGAAGCATGCCTCAGTTTCTCATCTTTTTCATGAGCTGCATTGGCTTGTAGTTATAAACCGTATTCAATTCAAGGGTCTGTGCTAGTTATAAAACATATTCAATTCAAGGCTCTGTGCTATATGTTCACGGCCAAAGCCAGCGTAGGCCCAGGCTAGATTCAAGATCTGGTTGTACCTTATCTGGCTACATGTACACTGATATAATTGAACCGGGCCTTATATACTGTGCCTAGGTTTTGTTTGGTCCGTATGGGAGGGCGTTCTTCTGCAGTCTTGGGCAGAAACTGTGGAACTCCCTTGCTGATCCTCTAAGAAATTTCACTTCTCTTCTTTCATCCCGTAAAGGGCTGAAGACCTTGTTGTTTTAAGCTGCTAATCTAGTTTCTCTTTCTTTGTTTGGTACTGGTAAACCCTTTTCAGTTAGCTGTGTGCTTTATAAGATTACAAATAATAAATAAATGGCAAAGGCAGGAAAATGCCAACTTTCTAAATGTGGTTACACCCAACAGGAGAAGCCCTATTACCCAGAGTCTGGGGAACTCCCTTGCTGATCCTCTAAGAAATTTCACTTCTCTTCTTTCGTTCCGTAAAGGGCTGAAGACCGTGTTGTTTTAAGCTGCTAATCTAGTTTCTCTTTCTTTGTTTAGTACTGGTAAACCCTTTTCAGTTAGCTGCGCGCTTTATAAGATTACAAATAATAAATAAATGGCAAAGGCAGGAAAATGCCAACTTTCTAAATGTGGTTACACCCAACAGGAGAAGCCCTATTACCCAGAGTCTGGGGCTATTAACTTTCTAAAAGTGGCATTTTCAAAATTTTAATTTAAAATCCAACTTCACTATGAAGGAGAGTTTTTTTCATTACAATTATTTGGAAACTATCACTTATTAAATGTAATAAGGTGACTCCAAAGTTATCCTATGGGAAAGGCAGGCCTTGCAGTAGTGAGAAACACATTTAAGAGTATTTCACCACCAGGACATGTAAAACTTAAAAGTATGTGTCCTGCTTTTTAAATCCACTGCACCCTGCCCTCTGGGCTGCCCAGTCCATACTCTAGGGGTGACTTGTATGTACTAACAAGTATTTGCAATGCAACAGGTCTCGCATTAGGAAAGTTTGAGCTATTGGTCTTTTTAATGACAAATCTTTTATTTATGTGTTGGTTTTGAAAATAGCTAAATTAATAGCTTTGTCATTTACAATGCCAATACTTTTAACTTTTGCAAATGTGACACCTGTAGCATTTGTAATGCAACATGTTTTGTATTTACGTGACTTAGCTGTATTGACATTACAAATAACAATGGCTTTTATTTTTTTTAAAATAATTAATACTTAAATAAAAGTTCTTGTAATTTATAATGGCAATAGCTTAAACTTTAGTAAATAACTTTTGTGAAGATTATGTTCAGTGTATTTTATTGTGGCGAGAATCCAAGAACAGAAGTGAAATATTAACATCTTTTTGTGACATTTGTAATAAAGCTTTACACATTGAGAGAATATATTTGAACCAGTTGTTGTTGAATAGTTGCACAGATTGATGCCGTGGTGGCGCTGAGTGATGTTGTGGTAGCGACGAGTGATGCTGTGGCGTTCAGTGATGCTGTAGTAGTGCATAATGATGTTGTGGTGCCCCTGAGTGTTGTTGTGGAGCCCCTGAGTGACGTTGCGGTGCCCCTGAGTGACGTTGTGGTGCCCCTGAGTGATGCTGTGTGGTGCGATAGATAGATAGATTGAGGGCGATGGATAGATAGATAGATAGATACATAGATAGATAGAGTGAGGGCGATAGATAGATAGATAGAGTGAGGGCGATAGATAGATAGATAGATAGATAGATAGATAGATAGATAGATAGATAGATAGATAGATAGATAGATAGATAGATTGATAGATAGATAGATAGATAGAGTGAGGGAGATAGATAGATAGATAGATAGAGTGAGGGCGATAGATAGATAGAGAGAGGGCGATAGATAGATAGATAGATAGATAGATAGATAGATAGATAGATAGATAGATAGATAGATAGATAGATAGATAGATAGATAGATAGAGTGAGGGTGATAGATAGATAGATAGATAGATAGATAGATAGATAGATAGATAGATAGATAGATAGATAGATAGAGTGAGGGCGATAGATAGATAGATAGAGTGAGGGCGATAGATAGATAGATAGAGTGAGGGAGATAGATAGATAGATAGAGTGAGGGCGATAGATAGATAGATAGATAGTAGAGTGAGGGCAATAGATAGATAGAGTGAGGGCGATAGATAGATAGAGTGAGGGCGATAGATAGAGTGAGGGCGACAGATAGATAGAGTGAGGGCGACAGATAGATAGAGTGAGGGTGACAGATAGATAGAGTGAGGGCGACAGATAGATAGATTGAGGGCCACAGATAAATAGATAGAGTGAGGGCGATAGATAGAGTGAGGGCGATAGATAAATGTGTGTGGTTGTGTGTGGTTGTATGTGTGTGTGGTTGTATGTGTGGTTGTGTGTTGTTGTGCGTGTGGTTGGGTGTGATTGTGTGTGTGTGGTTGTGTGTGTGGTTGTGTGTGTGGTTGTGTGTGCGATTGTGTGTGTGTGTGTGTGTAGTTGTATGCGTGAGTCTGCGTGGTTGTATGTATGTGTGTGTGCGGTTAGAGAAGGATGCATGTGGAAGAGAGCAGCAGATCAGCACAGCAGAAGAGAACAGGGAGTTAAAGAAGAAGGCGGGTGGAAGAGAGCAGCAGATCAGCACGGGAGAAAAGTACAGGGAGTTAAAGAAGGACGCGGGTGGAAGAGAACAGCAGATCGGCACAGGAGAAGAGAAGAGAACAGGGAGCTAGAGAAGGAGGCGTTGGAAGAGAGCTGCAGATCAGTACAGGAGAAGAGAAGAGAACAGGGAATTAGAGAAGGAGGTGGGTGGAAGAGAGCAGCAGATCAGCACAGCAAAAGAGATCAGGGAGTTAAAGAAGGAGGCGGGTGGAAAAGAGCAGCAGATCAGCACAGGAGAAGAGAACAGGGAGTTAAAGAAGGAGGCGGGTGGAAGAGAACAGCAGATCGGCACAGGAGAAGAGAACAGGGAGTTATAGAAGGAGGCGGGTGAAGAGAGCAGCAGATCAGCACAGGAGAAGAGAACAGGGAGTTAAAGAAGGAGGCGGGTGGAAGAGAACAGCAGATCGGCACAGGAGAAGAGAACAGGGAGTTATAGAAGGAGGCAGGGTGAAAGAGAGCAGCAGATCAGCACGAGAGAAGAGAAGAGAAGAGGGGGTTAGAGAAGGAGGTGGGTGGAAGAGAGCAACAGACCAGCACAGCAGTAGAGAACAGGGAGTTAAAAAGGAGGCAGGTGGAAGAGAACAGCAGATCGGCACAGGAGAAGAAAACAGGGAGTTAGAGAAAGAGGCGGGTGGAAGAGAACAGCAGATCTGCACAGGAGAAGAAAACAGGGAGTTAAAGAAGGAGGCGGGTGGAAGAGAGCAGCAGATCAGCACAGGTGAAGAGAAGAGAACAGGGAGTTAGAGAAGGAGGCAGAGTGGAAGAGAGCAGCAGATCAGCACGGGAGAAGAGAAGAGAACAGGGAGTTAGAGAAGAGAGGAGCATATCAGCACAGCAGAAGAGAACAGGGACTTAAAGAAGGAGCTGGGGGGGAAGAGAGCAGCAGATTAGCACAGGAAAAGAGAAGAGGGAGTTAAAGAAGGAAGTGGGGTGGAAGAGAGCAGCAGAACAGCACGGGAGAAGAGAACAGGGAGGTAGAGAAGGAGGTGGGGTGGAAGAGAACAGCAGATCAGCACGAGAGAAGAGAACAGGTAGTTAAAGAAGGAGGCGGGGTGGAAGAGAACAGCAGATCGTCACACGAGAAGAGAACCAGGAGTCACAGAAGGAGGCGGTGGAAATGAACAGCAGATCAGTACAGGAGAAGAGAACAGGGAGTTACAGAAGGAAGCGGGTGAAAGAGAACAGCAGATAAGCACCAGAGAAGAGAAAAGGGAGTTAGAAAAGGAGGTGGATTGGAAGATCATCACAGGAGAAGGCAACAATGAGTTAGAGAATGAGGCGGGTGGAAGCTAAGAGCAGATCAGCACAGGAGGAGAGAACAGGGAGTTAGAGAAGTGGGCGGGTGGAAGAGAGCAGCAGATCAGCACAGGAGAACAGAACAGGGAGATAAAGAAGGAGGCGGGTGGAAGAGAGATGTTCTTGTCTTGTCTTGCTTTGTGGGAGGGGTAGAGGGAGCGAATTCCTGTGCACGCGCCTACCTCACATGAACTGTATGCGATCCGCAGTGGGTAGACTTTTGAAAGCAGCTTACTAGAATCTCGCTGAAAACAATGCTTACGCATTGCTTCAGCGAGACCTAAACATGGCGAGTTGGATAGAGAGGAAGGGATAGTGAGGTGGGAGAGGTAGAAGGGGAGAGATCAAACGAGGGAAGTAAGGGAGAAAGTATGTGATAGGAATGTAGAGCTTGGAGAGAGGTGTCGCTAGAGAGGAATAAGGAGATATGGAAGTAGTAGGAGAAGGAGAGATCGGTGGGGAGTGATATAAAAATATGAAACCTGGAGTTGGGTGGAAGAAAAAGAGAGTGAAAGAAAGAGATGGGAAGGGGAAACAGGTAAAGAATGGAGGAGGAAGGAGTAGAAGAGGGAGTGGGGACTGAGGGAAGAAGAAATACATGGATAAGGACTGAGAGATTATAGAGTGCAAGTTAATGAATAATATAGAGACGGGAGAGAGATAGTGGAGGCGAAAGAATGAAAGAAGTGTTTTTCTCAGGTGGAGTTAGGTTCGAAAGAAAGAGTCCAAAAGAAGGAAAAGGAGAGTGTAAAATACAGAGGGAGGTGTGGGCTGAGTGAGAGAGAGGAACGCTTATAGAGATGTGCAGACAGTTGACAGAGGGAAAGGGAGAAGGGGAGATCATCCCCATCGTGGAGAGGCCAATGGAACTAGAGAGTGGGAATTTTGAGCAAAGAAGTAAGTGAAAGGTCTAGAGAATATAGAGAGAGTACTAAAAGAAGAGGAAGAGAACAGGTTAAACAGGGAGAGACTAAAGGAGAGTGGAAAACTAAGAGGGAAGGGCACAGAAACTAATTGGAGTGGATAGGATGGGATAGAGAGAGAAGAGGGGGTAAAGAAACAGTCGGTGAGATGGAGTGAAACAGAGTGATGGAGGAGTAAGGGAAAATGTGTCAGCAAAAAAAGAAAAAGGCGTAAAAAGGGTGAGAGAGGGTGGAGGAATGAAAAAGCAAAGAGAGAGGGAGTGGGGAGAAAGATATGTAGAGTGACGTAAAAGAGAAAGAAAAAAACCAGAGACAACGTGTATAAGTAAAAGTGGAGAGGTTTCATTATAATTTGACTAAGAGTATAAATAAACTGATAGCAGCATGTGATTCCAAGTGCGGAACCGTTCCTTGTACAGAGATGTACCGTGAATAATTGTTTCTCAGTGGCTAAAGTGGAATTAGTGAGCACACGCACCGGGCGTGCAGACAGACAAGGCAGCAGTGAGTATGAACTAGAAACAAAGTGCTCAGTAAATGATTAGGAGGAAAGGTGCGAGGGGTTAGCATGGAAAGGAGGGACGCAGGGAGGGTTGGGGTGAGAGGGCATGAGTCTGTGTGTGTGGACAGTAAAAAATAATGAAAGCAGTCTGTCAGAATATGGGCTATGTAACCAATGGTTCCATTTCTTCAACTTTAAAATTAAAATTAAAATCACCTAATATTATTAATTAGGGTGCTTTCATTTCCAATGTAGATGCCTGCCGAACAAATTGATAGCAGAAATTAGTAGCTGTCCGAGGTGGGAGATAAACCAACACATCTGTGACTGAGAAGGTGGTACTAAAATGAAAATAACAGACCTCTGCCAGCTTATTATTGGAAATAGATACGAGGAGGCTTTAGGTTCTCAACAAAAAACATTTCCAAACTCCCTCTTTTGATATGCATTTATGAATCAGCTGCAGATGGTACAGTATTAGAGAGAGTTGCTGACCTCTTCTTGTTGCATTTAACACAGTGTTGCACGCAGCTCTTTCTACTTGTTTAAAGTAAGCAAATGTAAAAACAAATTTAAGAACTTGTTTGTATTATGCTAATGTACTCGAATAACTCCACATACATCCCCGAATGTATGGCACATTTGAATCAAATGTGGCTGACATTTTATACTAGTTAGAGGCTTCCTACAGTTCTACATTAGCCTGCTAATTATACTGACACTAATAGGACCATAAGCCGTAGTGCTGAATAAAATTTTACTTAAAACAAATCGAAACTCGTTAAGTAAAAAAGACCAAAGTGAACAAAATGTCTAGTTGCAAGAAAGAGCCGTGCACGAGTGAATAAGTAATGCTGATAGAGGTGACGAGAAGGGGGGGGGGAGTGAGTACAAACAAAGGAGCCTGATTAAAGCGGAGGATAAGGGAGGGGCAGTGTAAGCAAAGGAGCCATTAGAACAATCTCTGGCATTGCGCGGAGTGGGGCGGGGGAGCGATTCCTTTGAAGTGTAAATAAACCAGCATGAGTGCGGAGAGAGGCAGCTCCCAGGCAGACACTTGGTGAGCGATGTGCACGCGCTCCCACACATACTCCCTTGATAAATCAATAAAGGCGCTCAGCCATGCTGTGTTGGGAGGTGGGAGTGGTTTGCTTTGGTGGAAATCCAACAAATATCATTCAAAGCACTCAAGCCCAAAGTGATTGCGGAGCTGTTATTAAATAAATAAAGTCGCGCTGCCATGCTGTGTGATGGGGTGGGAGGGGTCTGTTTTGTAGGAAAGCCAATGATAACATTTTAAGCTCATGCACCCAAAATGATTGCAGTGCTTTTAATAAGTAAACGAAGGGGAGCAGCCATGCAATGTCAGGAGGTGGGAGGGGTCTGTTTTGGAGAAAACAAAACAAAATATTTGGAAGAAGATCAGCTCAAAAGTGATCGTGGTGCAGTTAATAAATAAGTAAAGGAGCGCGGCCATGCTGCCTTGGGACGTGGGCGGGGTCTGAACAAAGAACATTGGAAGCACGCGAGTGTCAACAATGTATCAATACCAACAATTAAGGAGCGGATGGAAGGCAGCAGTCTAAGCCCTTTCTAGAGAGAGCTACAGGGGAAAAAACCAACAACAGGGGAGGAGGTGCATGGTGCTGCGGAGAAATAAAGCAGAGTATATTGAAGCGTGGCGCTTATCTTTGTTTCTTTATTTTAAGGTGAAGGCCTTAATAAGTAAATAAAGGTGATCGGCTTTGCTGTGTCTAGAAGTGGGAGGGGTTTGCTTTTGAGGGAATCCAACAAGCAACTTTTAAAGCCCATGTGCCCAAAAGTGGTTGCGGTTGTTAATTAACAAATAAAGGCGCTCAGCTGTGCTGTGTTGGATGGTGGAAATGTGACAACATTTATGGAAGCACATGAGCCCAAAAGTGATTTTGGTGCCGTCATTCTGGGACATGGGAGGGGTCTGAACAAAGAACATTGCAAGCATACGAGTTTTGGGGAGGCAAAAAACAACAAGGGAGGAGTTGGTTGGCGCTGCGGAGAATTAAAGAAGAGTGTATTGTAGCGTGGCACTCAGCTCTATTTCTTCAATGTCAGGTGATGGCCTTGATAAATAAATAAAGGCGCTCTGCCGTGCTGTGTTGGATGGTTGAGGGTTATTGCTTTTGACGACATCCAACAAGTAACTTTTAAAGCACACAAGCCCAAAAGCGATTGCGACTGTTAATAAATAAATCAAGCTCTCGGCATTGCTGTGGTGGGGTGGGGGGGGGGGGGCGGAAAGCACGGATTAAATAAAAAAAAAACATTAGAGTAAGTGCGGAGTGCCGCACTGCTTAACAAGCTCTCTGCATTGCGTGGCGGGGGAGCAGGAAAGTGGCGTTCCTTTGAAGTCGGAGAGGGAACGAGCATATGGAGTGTGAGCGATAACGAAAGTAAGAGGGGAGCAGGAAGTGAGGCCGAGCGCGCGCTGGCGAAGCTTCGCGCTTGAATGCCTCACATGCACTGGGTATAATCCGCACTCCAAAACGTCTTGGTAGGATTTGCTTGTGGCCCTCTATATCTTTCGCCAGCAATGCGCAAGCGCATTGGCAGGCAAGTCCTAAAAAGGAAGGTTTTTGCTGGCAAAAGGTTTATTTTCAGGTCAAATGGTAGTTTAAAACTGCACCCACAGGCTGCAATTGCAGGCTTGATGCATGTTTGTAAGGGCTACTTAAGTGGCTGGCACAATCAGTGCTGCAGGTCCATTGGTAGCATTTAATTTACAGGCCCTGGGTACACATAGTTACACTTTATTAGGGACATATAATTAAATTAAGTATGCCGATTGGGTGTAAGGCAATTCTATCATGTTTTAAGAAGACAGCACAAGCAGGACTAACAAGTGCCCCACCTCCAGCTGAAAGTGGGAAGAACTACCCAATCCCCCAGGGGTTCTCATCACTAAGGCGGAAAAACTAGGCGAGGACATCAGCATTGGGGTGGTCTATTCCAGGACACTGTTCCACCATAAAGTCAATTTCCTGTAGAGAGATGGACCACCTCAACAGTTTGGGATTATCACCCCTCTTCTGCATTAGCCATCTGAAGGGTCTGTGGTATCTCACCAGAAATTGAGCGCGAAACAGGTATGGTCTCAATGTCTTCAGTTCCCAGACCACTGCAAAGTCCTCCATTTCAATTTAATTTCACCTCTGCCTCCTGGGAAGTAACTTCCTACTAATAAAGGTTACATGTTGATCCAGGCCCTCTTCATTCAACTATGAGAGCATGGCCCTTATGCCCTGCTCTGAACGTCTGTATGCACAATTAATTCTCTGGTGAAGTAAGGAATCTTGAGCATGGTTTCTGTGCACATGGCCTTCTTAAGGATGTCAAAAGTGTTCTGGCACACCTCTGTCCAGATCACCTGTCGGACCTGTTTCTTAGAAGTCAGCTCTATCAAGGGAGCAACAATGGTGCCACACCCCTAGGCGAATCTCCTGTAGTATTTGGCGAGGTCTAGTAAGGCTCTCACCTCTGTCTGTTGCTCTTGAGGGGTGAGGGGAGTTGGATTTTGGCCTGGAGGGGCTGCACCTTGCCTCCTCCCGCTTGGTGTCTCAAATAGACAATGGAACCCTGCCTGATCTGACACTTACTGGCCTTCAAAGTCAAGCCGGCCCTCTGCAGCACTTTCCTGCGTTGGTACAAATGGTCCTACTAGCTGGAGCTGAAGACCCCAATTTCATCCCACTAGGCAGCACTGAAGTTCTCCGACCAAGCCAGGGCCTGGTTGACCAGCATCTAGGAGATGCAGTGGTGTTCTTCAACCCGAAGGGCATTACCTGGAACTGGAAGTACCCTTCCAGGGTAGAGAATGCAGATCTCTAGTGGGCCCCCTTGGTAAAGGCAATTTGCCAGTGCCCAGACGTTAAATCTAAGGGGCTGAGGAACTTGGCAGCTCCCAACCGATCTATGGCCTCATCAGCTCAGGGGATGGGGTGTGCCTCATTCTTGGTGACACCGTTGAGACACTGGTAATCCACACAGAACCTAAGTTCCGGGGTGGTACCTGAAGGAGCAGTCTAGGGGACCAGAACCACTGGGCTGAAAGAAATAACTGTTTCAGGCCTCAATGACTCCTAGCTCCAGCATTTTGGAGACACATTCCGTTATGCTGGCTCTCAACTTATCAGATAGCCTGTAAATTGTATTCTTCACATGAATACTATCCCCAATATCAATATTATGGGTGCACCATGTAGTGAGTTCTAGGGTAAGGGGGAAAAAGAGTAGTAAACTGCTCCAGCAACTGGTGGCAGTCCCTCTGTTCCTCTAGGGACAGGGTAGGGGAGAGGATGGCTCCCTCCACTGACCCTTCCTGCTCCCTAAAAGAAAGGAGATTGTGGAGAGGTTCACTAGCCTCCTCCACTTCATCATCTGAGACCAGCTGCATGGTTACCTTGGACCTCTGTCAGGGTTCACAAGAGGTTTCCTCCTCTTGACCCCACTATAGCTTTCGCCTCTACCTCCCAACCTCACCAATAAGATCGGAACTCCTACTATGGCCTTAGCTGGCGATTGTGCTGGTGGTGTTGGATTTCCAACATGGCCGCCAGCGAGTCCACAGTTCAGCGGTCTAGTCTATTGTAGAATCCCCAGGTGTGGTGAAGCGTGCACCAACATTCTAAGGCGCACTTCACCAGAGACTCTACCCTAGCAACATCCTACCTGGTTCTCTCGTCGTGGAAGACAGTTAGGGTAGTGGCGTCGGACCGCGTTTAGTTGCGGCGGTTTCCCTGTTCTCTTGAAGTGAGGTTAGTGAATTTCTTCTGTTGCGCATGCCCAGAAAGGCTACTCTGTTGAGTTCTAGCAAGTGGCTCTGGGTTTAGCGTTCCTGGAAATGAGTTAGTGTCTCTCATTGATTCACTTAGTGCAAACTCCAGTCATAAGTGTTTAAAGGCATGCCTGACCTTCGTTTTTAAAACGTATTCGGCGCGTTGCACTTTCAAGGCTTGCTGTGGAAGAGAGAGAGAATTGAGAGTTGTATTACTCCCAGTTAGAGAGGGTGTTTTGAATTCTGGTTGCACTCTCTCCCTCCTTACGATTCACAGTCTTTCATAGTACTTTTCTGTGTACTTAGTTTCCAGTCAGAGCTCCGGTCGGCTCTACATTGCGGGCAAGTATTCTTCCTCTCGCCTCTTTGGAGTGCTGACTTTAATATCCTCTACTCCGTTGTTAGAGAGGTAACAAATTCAGTTTATTAAAGGACAAAAACGTA
Organism: Lissotriton helveticus; assembly: GCF_964261635.1. Taxonomy (NCBI): domain Eukaryota; kingdom Metazoa; phylum Chordata; class Amphibia; order Caudata; family Salamandridae; genus Lissotriton; species Lissotriton helveticus. The sequence continues at coordinate 1,076,758,197 of NC_136070.1, read as the reverse complement.
AGGGTTATCAGAATTGGAATTCCCAGCTTGAGAATTTCTCAATACATCGTGTGGTATATTACAACCCTAGAAGGAAGAATGTAAGTGAGTAAAACATAGTTCGAATATAAAAACCCTACGCATAGAAATAATAAGAAGAAGTAAATAAGCTGTACACTTACCTTTTGTTTCTCTGTATGACAAGTAGACTCTAGAAAATCTTCAGTTTCAACCTGCAAGAAAGAAAATAGAGTATAAATATCTTTACCAGTAATCTGCAAAATTGAGTCATTAGACAAGGTCCAAGGTATTCCTGGTAAGACAAGTTATCTTTAATAATGCACTGTTTAAAATTACAAAGAGGTATTTATTACTGCAATTGTTTTTAGCAACACCACGAAGAAAGAAGACGACACAGAATAACAGGATACCAGTCGGGCTGTCTCTTCTCTTCTCTTCTTCCCAATCCTCTTTCCCCCCTTAGTACTTACCTGGAAGGAGTTTACAATAACTGACAGTAATGTCCTGAGAGGGGCATGGGTAACTAGGCTTCATTCGGCTCCTGTGTTAATTAGAGTACAAGCTTGCGTCTGACAACCTCTCAAAGTGGGGCTTGAGGCGATTGACATGCAAAACCCTTAAAGGGTTCCCTGAAGTCTTGAGGCAGACCAAGTAGCGACTTCACTCTTGAGCTCTTTCACCTCATAGGGCACAGACCTGTAATCTTGTAGGACCCTGGGCTCCACCGGCTTCGTTACCCACACTTTTTGGTCAGGCTAAACTCGGCCAGACTAGCCTTCCTGTCATATCACCATTTCATGGCCTCCTGACTGGTTTCTGTCATTCATTCATTGCGGTAAGCGCTAAATCACACTTGCAATACCATGCCTAATTTACTAGATGAATGGAACACACCTGAATCCTTGTTTTTTCATTCTTTGACAGGATGTCAACAAAAGTGGCTATTCCTCGCAATGATGATGATTGTGGGGACATCATGCAGACTACTGTTAGATGCTAAGCAGAGAGTGAATGCAAAATGCCTTTCAAAATGTCAGGAGCACCTTGAACATACTTTGCTATCACTGTCAAGCCAAAACCAGATTTTATCGCCCTCTGACGGACTACTGCTGAGTATTCTTAGACCTGCTTGTAATAAAAGGTGCGCAGGCAAAGGGGCCTGCATGTAATAAAAGATGCGCCCACCGAGGCCTGCATGTAATAAAGGCACCCATATGCCTGCCACTGACCAATTTTAGAGCAGCGTGGCCAGGAGGGGGAGAGCTGCAAACCTCGAGGCCTGCATGTAATAAAAAGTGCACGCACCGGGTCCAGCATGTAATAAAAGGTGCACTCCGTTTATTGTCCCCCGGTTATCCGACAAGGTAGCACAGTCATTCTAGGAAACTCAAGCTCATTACAGGCGTTTAAGATGTCTGCATGTCTGGCTAGCAAGAGTCAGTACGTGGTCAATGGAACTAATGCAGCCCCCGCCGACATGCCAGTACTGTGTCAAAGGAAGAGTGGCAGCCCTGCTGGAAAATGTGGGGCAGTCTCATACAGGTGAGGTGTCCCTGGGAGGACTGTCAGTACTGCCCTATCAAGGGCCGGGTCTAATCACGGATAACAGACATAACAGGCGCTTCTGGCAAATTACAGCTCTGTATTGTTACCAATCAGCGGTACTCATTTTATCGATTTTGAAAGGATGAAAGGTTGAGTGGGCCTGCTGGGGTACAAGCTGTGATTATGGTGCCAAACATGGATCCCAATAATCACAGCAGTAGATGCGGTACCACGCAATATTTATGTCCAAAGTACCACGTATTTAAGTTTCCCCTGGTGTTTGTTTTTCCTATGGGATGCCTTGACTGTTCTGTCTACTTTGACAGATAACTAAATTAGAACCGTTAATACAGCATAAATAGTATGGGTCAGGAGCAGGTAGTAAAGGAACTTTTGGCATTGTTGGACGTATGGCACGTGTACAGCAGCCTACAACATCTGAGCAGAATCTGGAAACCTGAAGCAAGGTGGGATGTAGAACGTGCGTGTCACGCTAACAAAGCCTTTGTTTTACACATGACCTAACAGGAAAGCGCCCTGACTCACATGACAAGGTCATACATTTATCACCAATAACTCAAAATGGGAAGCCTTGACTGTTACATGCATGCATTTTTTACACAGAGCACTACTTGAAAAGCATTCATATATTCTGCACATTTTAGGTCTCGCCTGAGCCAGCGCATGCACTGCTCTGCGAGACATTTAGTTAGTTTTTTAAAAGTGCTGCCACACGGCCTAGCGCTTGAGTTCACGCACGTGTGCACACGTGCTACCGCCAGCTTTCAGCTCCCTGGCCTCTCCTTCTTTCATGCACACCACTCGCGTGTTTTTTTTTTTTGCACGTGCGCGCGGACACAACTCCCGGGCTTGTTGAGGCTTCTTGTTATAATCGCGATCGCTTTCACTTTTGATCGCTTTCACGGTTAGCCATAAAATACCTGGTCTCTGCTTTACAAAGCTTCCCTTGATAAAATTGTGAATTTTTGCATCATAGATTTGCATCATAGATTTTCACCTATGATTTGAGCAATTTATATTAATTCTCATGTATTCCTATTCAAAGATAACATCATTATGTAGCGTTTTAGGAAACCCTCCCTGCTCTCTGAAAAGTGAGGATCTTTCACTTTCGATTTGCTTACTCCAGACGCCATGTAATAAATCACTTAGAAAAGTCATGCTAGATCAGACTTCCGAAGCATCTATCTCCCAGTAGTTTATTTCTCAGACTTTCCAAGTACTATGAAAAGCTGGAAGCCGACGTTTCATACAGCATCTTGATAAAGAAAATAAACCAGGCATGGATTTTACCAGTCCGTGCCTGTTTTCAAAGCATGTCTTAGAGACATGTGAAAACAGCTGGCTTCCTGGGCATGATGGATGAGGAAGCAGTCATTTAACAACTAACAGCAGGACAAGAAGACTTTTCCGAAGCACCTTGTTGATCAAAGGAAGAGCGTGCACCCTAATGAGGCAATTAGGAGCTAAACTGTGAAAGCAAAATGAGGCTTGAGAAGACGTCGCCTTCTCCCCTGAAGCACGCTCTGTCCCTTGGGAAATAAAACATATTACAAGGAGCATGCACGTTGCAGCCTTTAAATCTATGCTTTCCTGATTCCTTCCTTTTTTTATAGTAATTACATTCATCTCAATAAACTCAGCACTCGTTTTAGTTCCTTTGCATTGCTGAATGACTTCTTCTGACACTGGTGGCGGTAAACTTTGAACGTGATGGGGGCATATATCCAGGCTGAACACACTGAGCACATTCTTACACAACAAAACCAACCCATTTGCCTATGCGAAACTAGGTGTATAATTACATTAGAAAACAGTGGTTCTCATGGATATAATTTATTTAGCTCTATCTGCCTTTCGTAGCTATCACTTGTCTCTTGTATTCTCTCTCTCGCACTCTCAAACACACACACATTTACTCTTAGCCTCCGTGGCACTCTTGTTCTCCCTTTTTCGCTGTCAGCTTCCACGACTCTCTCTGCTGCTCCCCTTCTTTTACTCTTTCTCTTTCATTCACTCTTTCCACAGCCTGTCTCCATCGCTGTCTCTGTTTCTCTCTCATATTATGCCCCTTTCTCTCTCTCGCTCTGTTTTTTTCTCTCTCAAACACACACACATACACGCTCAGAAAGATGCTTGTAAGCACACTTGTGTAACTGCAGCCCGGACAACGAAAAACATGTGAGTGTGGCCAGACTACGTAAACTTTGTACAAGTGCAGTGAATTTTACCTGAGCTATTTTTTGCACCGACCTTCTAAGTGTAAATATGATATTTTCACAGATGGATGGCTGCACAAAACGAGCTTCTGCAGCAATCGGTGCAAATGTGTTTGCATTGATCATTCTGTGCAGATTTTGGGGCAAGCATTGCGGTGCTCGAGTGCCATGGTACTATGTCGGTTGTTCAAGGGTATATGGGTTCAGATCTGCGTTTCGGTCTGCTCTTTAGTTTTGACAACAAAGTAAAGACAACCCTGAAAATGTCCATGAAGCATAAAACATCTTAATGTAAATTGTTGTCAGCTTCCACGACTCTCTCGGTTGCTCCCCTTCTTTTACTCTTTCTCTTTCATTCACTCTTTCCGCAGCCTATCTGCTTCCATGGCGGTCTCCGTTTCTCTCTCATATTATGCCACCCTCTCTCTCTCTCTCTCTGTTTTTCTCTCTCAAACACACACACATACACGCTCAGAAAGATGCTTTTAAGCACACGTGTAACTGCAGCCCGGACAACGAAAAACATCTGAGTGTGGCCAGACTATGTAAACTTTGTACAAGTGCAGTGAATTTTACCTGAGGTTTTTTTGCACCGACCTTCTAAGTGTAAATATTATATTTTCATCGATGGATGGCTGCACAAAATGGGCTTCTGCAGCAATCGGTACAAATGTGTTTGCATTGATCATTTTGTGCAGAGCATTGCGGTGCTCGAGTGCCATGGTACTATGTCGGTTGTTCAAGGCTAGATGGGTTCAGATCTTCGTTTCGGTCTGCTCTTTAGTTTTCACAACACAGCAAAGACAACCCTGAAAATGTCCATGAAGCATAAAACATTTAATGTAAATTGTTCGGCAAATTCCCACTGCAGATCTGGATAGGGAACCCCCTTGCTTGGAAGCTAGCCAATAGGTCTCGCCTTTGAGACCTGATAAGTGTTTAACCATGCACCAGTTAATGTTGCTGCACCAAGGATATTGTGCTGCATAACTGAATACTTATAAGGTCCCAAAGGAGAGACCTATTGGCTATGCCAATGCTTGTTTTTGTAGAGTCGCTCTAGTCTTCGCGGGTTGTGTAATGATGCAACAAGCGAAGACGAGAATCACGGAGCTACTGCGCATGCGCGCAGATCACAGCGGAGTGTCGGCGCGATACACGCTCGGCGCTCTCCTTGTAGAGAGATATTTAAATAAAGTGTTTCCCCCCTGAAAGCCTAGTCTGCCTCCTCATTGCTCCGTCGATAGGAGCAACATAACAGTGGCGACGAGGAGTGGGATCTCCCACACAGAAGAAAAAACATTGAAAAAAGGAGGAGCAGCAGTCAAGGGGCACATCTTTTCACGCTGACCACCTTGAAAGAGGGAACACAACAGGAGAAGACACGACGACCAGAGTTGCTGGTGGAGCAGGGAGAGTGCGGCAGAAGCGCAAAAGAGCGGTGAGCACCCACCAAGTGCACCAGTACCAGGACAAGGCAGCAGCCAGGAGGAGGAGCACGGTAGGGGATTGATAGACCCAACAGAGGCCCTGGCGGAACTGGAGGACCGCAGAGTAGGGGGCGCAGAAGAACCCCGACAGAACCCGATACATGGTGAGAGTGCAAGCGCACCGGGCAGTCCGAGGAACCAGGGAGCGGAACCGGATGAGCAGGTCAGGATGAGCGCGCAACCATCATCGCTCACAGCGCCGATCCCATTCTTGCCCAAACCAGGGGAACCCCAGATGAAATGGGAAGACTGGAGGGAATATTTCAAGAATTATCTCGAGGCCCAAGAAGACGTAAATGGAGAAGCCTTCCCCAGTGCTAGGAGGAGGAGGATACTCCTGCACAACCTAGGCCCAGAAGGGATAAGGGTATTCACTAACGTGTTGCCCACGACCAGACCACAAGCGGGTGTCGACGTCTTTAAGCATGCCATAGAGGATCTGGACAATCACTATCGTCCCGCGGTGTGTGTCTCCATTGATCGCTACAACTTCCAGTAAAGGAAGCAAGAAGTGGGTGAATCCATAGACGACTATGTCGCAGCTTTGAGAAGGTTGGCGATCACGTGCAAGTACGGGGCCCTCCAGGACGACTTCATAAAAGATCAAATCGTTATGCACACGACCAATAAGACGGTACAAGATAAACTGTGGGCACACGGAGAAGCGACGCTGAAGGAGGTCAAAGCGATGGTAAAGAAAGCTGAGTTGTCGAAACGATGCGCCGAAGCGGCAAAAAGAGAGACTGCCCAGAGGACTATGGTGAACAGAGTGGAAGACTCGGAACCTTCAGGAAGGTACAGAACGGCGCCCGGAGAAAGTAAAGGAGCGAACAGATGGGCGGGAAAACCCAGACAGACTGGAAAACAGGCAATGGAAAGCAAGACAGCGTGCTACAGGTGCGTAAACATGACCCACTCAGCCCAAGATAAACGCTGCCCGGCGTTTAGGGCGAAATGCATGTTCTGTGGCCTAATAGGTCACTATGAGAAGGTGTGCCGCAGGAAAGTCAAGAGACCTGTGGTGAAGTACGTGGCACAAGACCAACCAGAATGTGAAGATGATGGGCTGGAAGAAGATGACCTTGTGTTGTGCATTGAGGAGCAAGTGTTGGGAATTGACACCAAGCGTTCTCGTAAACCACAATGTGACATGCTAATAGGAGGAGTGAAGATCAAGATCGTAATAGACTCAGGATCCCCGTACACCATAGTCCAGAGATCAGTATGGGAGGAAGAATTCGAGCCCAGCCTGGGACCCAGATTAGAACCTCCAGACATACGGCCGGTGTCGTACACAAACAACCCCATACCCATGGTGGGGTATAGGACTCTACTGTTCGAATTCAGAGGAAGAACGGCGGAGTGCAAGCTGTACGTAGCGGAGAAGGGTCCATCTATGTTAGGGTGGATGGATCAAGGAGACCTGGGGATAAAACTGGACCCGGGGGGAGACATACAAGTGCTGATGACAAACCATGAGTGCTGGCCGGACCTGGAGAAGATGAAACAGGACTTCCCGAAGGTGTTTGGATGGAAAGTCGGTAAACTGTTCACACACAAAATCCTACTCGAGGAAAACTCCAATCCAGTGTCCCACAAGGTGAGGAATGTTCCCCTAGCAGTAAAGGAAGCGGTGCAACAGGAACTGCGTAGACTGAAAGAGCAAGGAATAATCGAACCCATAGACAGCTCGGAGTGGCTGGCGTCCTTGGTCGTGGCGAGAAAATCAAATGGCAAGGTGCGCCTGTGGGTGGACCTTCGTGAACTGAATAAGTGCCTGATCGTAGAGAAATTCCCGCTGCCTCGCATAGAGGAAATGCTGGCCAAAACAAGAGGGGTAAAGTGGTTGTCCACCATCGACCTATCACCAAATAGACCTGCATCCAACGAGCCGGAAGCTAACATCCTTCATAACGCGGTTTGGATGCTATCAATTCCGCATGATGCCTTTTGGTCTCGCTTCGGTGCAGCGGTGTTCCAAAAGTTGATGCACCGCCTGTTCAAGGACATCGAGGGCATCCAGTACTTTCAGGATGACATTTTGGTGATAGGGATGGACCAGAAAGACCATGACAGGAAACTGAATAAGGTGATGAGTGTACTACAAGTAAATGGCTTGACCGCAGAATGGGAGAAATGTCGGCTGGGAATGACATCAGTCACATACCTTGGGCATGAGATAGGAGGACACGGGATCACGCCGAAAAGAGAGAACGTGAGAGCGATCTGTGATGCCAGAGCTCCCAACAGCAAAGACGAAGTGAGATCCTTCCTAGGGATGGCCGAGTATTACAGTAAGTTCGTCCAACACTTTGCCACCAAAACACATCACCTGAGGCAGCTGATAAGAGACAAGACAGCGTTCAAGGGGAATGAAGAAGCACAGAAAGAGTTTGAAGAGTTAAAAAAGGACATAAGTCAAGCAGTACCGCTCCAAGGGTATGATCCCCTAGGTCAGACCATACTGACGACAGATGCCAGTGAAAAAGGGCCGGGAGCAGTCCTGGCGCATGAGAGGGCAGACGGAACAGTGGAGACCCTCAGCTTTGCCTCCAGAGCTTTATCCCCCACTGAACAGAAGTTTAGTGTGATTGAGAAGGAAATGCTGGCAGTGGTGTGGGCCATGGGGAAATTCAGGCAATTCCTGTGGGGCGCGAGATTTCGACTGCAGACAGACCACAAGCCCCTTGTCAAAGTTCTAACCTCGAGTGGACATGCGACCTCCACACCACGCATAGCCAAAATGACATTGAAACTACTTGAGTATGATGTGGAATACATACCAGGGACACGCAACAAGGTGGCTGATTACCTAAGTAGAGCCTCGGCCATGGAAGAGGCTCCCAACCCCGCCGCAGAGAGTGAAGAGATGATAGCGGTAATGGAGGACTCAGAAAGGGTGATTAGCCAGAAAGAATGGGCCCAAGCATATGATGGGGATGCAGAAATCTGTGAGGTCAAGGAGTACATATTCAGCGGTTGGCCCGAAAAGAAGAGGTTGAAGGAGGGGCTACCGAAATTTTATGAAGTCCTCGAAGAACTATCGGTGAGTGACTCAGGAATCTTCCTGTACCGAGGAGACAAGGTGGTACCTCCTACGACATTGATCCAGCACCTGTTGGCCCAGCTACATGAAGGACACCTCGACATAGTTAAAACTAAAATGAGAGTGAAACAAATGTACTGGTGGCCGGGACTGGACATACAAGTGGAAAGGCATGTGAGAGACTGTGATCAGTGCCAAGGAGCTGACAAAATTTTGAAACCTCTAAGGCCGGCTCTGGGAAAATTCGACCTACCACGCAACCCGTGGGAGGATGTGTCAGTAGACATTTTGGGACCCGTGTTGGACAACCAAGGACTGCCGAAATATGTATGTGTCTTAGTGGACAAATACTCCAAGTGGCCTGAGGTTCACATCAAAGAGGAAATGGACTCTGAAAGAGTGATAAAATTCCTCACCTCGATTTTCCTGAGAGAAGGGATCCCGAGAACGATCCTGAGTGACAACGACCCGCAATTCACCTCAGAAAAGTGGTACAAGTATATGGAAAGGAAAGGGATCAAAATCAAGCACACTTCCATATACCATCCTTCGAGCAACGGACAGGTAGAAAGATTCAATCGAGTCATCATGGGGTCCATCCAAGCGGCCATAACAAAGGGCAAGGACTGGGAAAAGGAGATCATGCGCATGATCTGGGCTTACCGGATTACACCCACATCAACAGGGTACAGCCCATTCCAGATTTTAAGAGGCAGGCACCCCTTCACCAAAGACAATGTGGTTTGGAGGGAAAAGACCATCACTAGCAAATGGTCTCCGGCAGTGGTGCAACACAACTTGGAGAAGGCTCAGAAGATATATACGGAACATTACAATAGGAAAAAAGCATGAAAGAGGCAGCACTTGAAAGAGGGGAGTGGGTGAGAGTCAAACTGGCGGTGCTGAGAAAGAAAGGAGAGAGCAAGTACAGCCCACCCCTGCAAGTGGAAGAAGTATACGACAAAGCAGCGTTACTCAGCGATGGAAATGTGTGATCCCAAAATCGAATGGCAAAAATCAACAAGATCCTACAGTGGCCTACAGAGGAAGGAAGAGTCCCACAAGATCAAGGAGCAAGAGGATGTGAAGGGGTCACTGCAGCAGGTGAAGAATACCGTAGAGAAGAGGGATCTTGTGAGGATGGGAGAGATCAAGATATGCCCGCTGAAGAGGAAACGCAGATTGAGAAGATGGCGGCGACTCCAGAAAGAGCAGAGCAGAGTCCTCAGAAAGATAGCAGGGTGAGCCCTGCTGAGAACTGCACTCGAGAAGTCTCCACACCGGTAAGACGCACACACGCGAGCAGAGTGGTAGTCAAACCCCACCATTTCAGAGACTTTGAACTGGGGGAATGTTAAGTTGAGAGGACTTAGTGAACTCTTTTCAATGTGTGTAAAAAGGGGAGATATGAAGAGTCGCTCTAGTCTTCGCGGGTTGCGTAATGACGCAACACGCGAAGACGAGAATCACGGAGCTATTGCGCATGCGCGCAGATCGCAGCGGAGTGTCGGCGCGATACACGCTCGGCGCTCTCCTTGCAGAGAGATATTTAAATAAAGCGGTTCCCCCCTGAAAGCCTAGTCTGCCTCCTCATTGCTCCGTCGATAGGAGAAACATAACAATTTTAAATGGCGTTTCTTGCATGGAAACAGAAAATTAATTTAAGGAAATAGTGTCATCATATTGATGTACATCACTGCACAGTCAATGAATGTATTTATTGTATAGTTAAAACCATTGAAAGTGTATCAGTGTGTTCAAAAGTTAATATGGGCAAATGATAACATCTGCATACACAAAGATTGTCCTCTATAGCTCATAAAAAATTTCAATTTCTTAAATGATAAATAATTCAATTGTATTGCTTTATTAACCTTCCTGCTTTCTCAAATTTGCTTGAAAATGCACCATTTGTCCACTCTTTTTTCAACATTTTCTCTCTCCCCCCCCCCCACCACCTCCCGAAGGTTGTTCGGGCTCGCTCGCGAAACGGCAATAATTTGACGCCTCACCACCTTCAAATGTCACCAGCCGCTACTGAACAAGAGTGACAGTAAAATTCATCCATTTGTAAGCAATGGACAGACTGTAAGCCCACTAAGCTCTTGGGACGCCTACATAGGTCTTTACCAACAAGACTGCTTGAGCTGTTAGGTAGGTGAGACCTAAAAAGACTCAGAAATTCACTTTATGCTACCCTGTTCCATATATGCCAACATTTCAGAACGGATTAGAAGAAAATCTAGAAAAAACAAGCATTGGCATAGCCAATAGGTCTCGCTTGTGGGACATTATAAGTATTTAGTTTTGCAGCACAATATCCTTGGTGCAACAACATCAGCTGTTGCACGGCTAAACCTTGTACCTTATAAGTGTTTAGGCATGCAACAGTTGATGTTGTTGCACTAAGGATATTGTGCTGCATAACTAAATACTTATAAGGTCCCACAAGCGAGACCTATTGGCAATGCCAATGCTTGTTAAGACATGGCGAGGCAGTGCTGCTGTCTGGTGGTGTGAGACATGGCGAGGCAGTGCTGCTGGCTGGTGCACTGGGAGACATGGCCAGTCAGGCTTCGCTCTGGCATCAGATGCAGTAGGGGTCTGGTGGAGCAGTGCTGCTGTCTGCTGAGGTAGCAGACACAGAAAAGGCGCTACTCCATTTCTGATATCTAGTACTCTGAGACATGGCGAGGCAGTGCTGCTGTCTGGTGGTGTGAGACATGGCGAGGCAGTGCTGCTGGCTGGTGCACTGGGAGACATGGCGAGACAGTGCTGCTGTCTGGTGCACTGGGAGACATGGTGAGGCAGTGCTGCTGGCTTGTGCACTTGGGAGACATGGGGAGGCAGTGCTGCGGTCTGGTAAGGTAGCAGACGCAGAAAATGCGCTACTCATTTGTGACATCTGGTGCTCTGAGACATGGAGAGGCAGTGCTGCTGTCTGGTGAGATGGCAGACGCCGAAAAGGCGCTTCTCATTTCTGACTTCTAGGACTCTGAGACGTGCTGGCAGAGCACTTAGTGACACGAGGGCACTGATGCGCTGGTGGACAGTGCTGCTGTCAGGCTTGTTGACAGGCGTGCCAAGGCACTATACAGTGTTGGTATCTGATGTACTGGGAGACATAGCCGAGCAGTACCGTCTCTTGTGGGGTGGGAGACGTGGGCTGTGCTGTGAAACGTGCTGCTGTGGGTACATGCTGGTATTCTGTGCTGGTCTCTGCTATTAGGCAGCACGTGCTATTGAAATGTGCCGAGGAAGCGATCCCCGGCTGTGCAGAACGCTCTGTGATGCATAGTTAGATCGTGCTACTGCTGCTCTACTGATGAAGGTAGTGCTGCTTGTGGACCGAGGGAAGCCGGGGCTGCGTGGCGCCTGCGGGCTTGCTTGGCAGAAGACGGCCTTTGTTACCTCGTGTATCCCGGTGTGCTAAGTAATCGGAAGCCGGATGGGGGCGGGAGAGCCTGGTGGGGGGGGCGGGAATGCGAGCGAGGGGAGGAGAATGGAGGGGGAGGCAAGACAGAGGCAAGGACAAGGAGTGTGGCAAATGGCCGGAGGGAAGCCGGATGGGGGCGGGAGAGCCTGGTGGGGGGGGGGAATGGGAGCGAGGGGAGGAGAATGGAGGGGGAGGCAAGACAGAGGCAAGGAGTGTGGCAAATGGTCGGAGGGAAGCCGGATGGGGGCGGGAGAAGTGATCGCAGTGGCTGGCACTGACTTTTTGCCTAATAATTTGCTCAGGGTTGATACACAACTTTTACTGGTATCAGTATTTTAAAACCCTTTATGGCCTATTTGCTTTACCAATGTTTTTTTACCGATTCAAATGCCGAGGAAAAAAAAAGGCACGACGAGGCCATCGCTGCTGGCACTCAAGTCATTTCCCATACATAGGACATGTAGACATGCTCGTGCGGGGGGAGCCAAGTAGGAGCGGGCTGGGGTGCTGCGTGGGGCAAGCGACGGGGATCGGGCGAGAGGCGAGGGAGCAGGAATGGTGCGGGGAAAGCAAAGGATTTGTTTGGGAGGACGGATGTGGAAACAACACAGAGCGCACAGATGGAGGAAGGGGCTGTTCACGGAGGCAACTGCACCACTGAGAGATGGAAAACATTCATTCTCATGGGGTTTAGTTGTTTACTATATTTGAGCGTTGGAAGAATGCGAGTGAGCCACTCAGAAGGATGGTAAAGAGGCTGTGCTCCAGGATAGGGACAAACACCGAGCGAGCAAGGCAACCCCTTGAATAAGAAGTTTAACTTCAACAGTTAAAAATAGCGCGGGATCATGTTGCAGTGTAGAAGTGCCTGGAGACTGGCTTCTTTAAATAAAGGCACGACGAGGCGATCGCTGCTGGCACTCAAGTCATTTCCCATACATAGGACATGTAGACATGCTCGTGCGGGGGGAGCCAAGTAGGAGCGGGCTGGGGTGCTGCGTGGGGCAAGCGACGGGGATCGGGCGAGAGAGCAGGAATGGTGCGGGGAAAGCAAAGGATTTGTTTGGGAGGACGGATGTGGAAACAACACAGAGCGCACAGATGGAGGAAGGGGCTGTTCACGGAGGCAACTGCACCACTGAGAGATGGAAAACATTCATTCTCATGGGGTTTAGTCGGTTACTATATTTGAGCATTGGAAGAATGCGAGTGAGCCACTCAGAAGGATGGTAAAGAGGCTGTGCTCCAGGATAGGGACAAACACCGAGCGAGCAAGGCAACCCCTTGAATAAGAAGTTTAACTTCAACAGTTAAAAATAGCGCAGGATCATGTTGCAGTGTAGAAGTGCCTGGAGACTGGCTTCTTTAAATAAGAAAAATGATTGAAATTATTGGAGAACATTCAACACCAACAATGAGCTCTATGGGGCCGGATGGGGGCGGGAGAGCCTGGTGGGGGGGCGGGAATGGGAGGAGAAGTGTGGCAGGCGGAATACCTGTGTGCGAAAGCGCTTGGAGAGAGGCCGGATGGGGGCGGGAGAAACTGAAAGTACGAGTAGGAGGGAGGGAGGGAGGCTGATGCGCGTGCTTGTTTGGTCACGTGATTCACGTGAACTTAATGAAAACCGCAGCGCAAGAAGCCCTTGGTTCATGAGGATTTCGAGCACTTGAATTCTCGCTCCGCTCAATGCGCTTGCGCGCATTGATAGGTCGCGAGACCTAAAAAACATCGGAATATAATTTCCTCATTCATTTATAATTACTATTTTTCAAATGTGTGTAGGTTTCTTATGACAATATTTTATATGCAGTGCACATGCACGGATTAAAAACAAACAAACGAGACAAGGGTACATACCAACTTCTATATAATGGAATCACTATGCTTTCACTACTGTGGCACTGTGTCATGCAGTAAACATGGTAACCTATTAATAAACAAGTTTTATTACACATCTACGGGGGCTCTCGCACGAATCTTTTTCTACGTTCATAATAGACATACTACGAAGCGGTATGCGGTTTCTATTAGCACGGTGTCGTCTGTTTTCTGAATTACCTCGTTAGTCTCTTTTCACTTTCTCACACTGCGTTCGTTTTAGTTGCGGCCATCTTTGTTCCTGGCAATGGTCCAGTTTATGGCAAAGATTCTATTTTATAGCTCTACAATTGCCATTCCTTCCAAATCCGTCATTTAGAATGTAGGTATAACTCATTAGAGACCAACGCGTAAGTTTTCTCAAAAGGAAAGCGCTTCTAGTATCGCAGAATTTCCACAAGTTTCGCCGTTCCTCGCTTATAAAATGGCGTTCGGCAACCTTGTTTTCCCGGTCACGTGCCCTTGCCCCTCTGACCCACAATGCACCGCGATCCGTCCCTGCACCACTGTAGCGGTAAAAGGGCGGAGACAATGAGAGCGAAGTGAGGCGGTGTGAACCGGGAACTGTGTAGAGACGCGAGTCCCGGCCCGCAGCAGGTTTTCTGACAGACGAAAACGTGAGGGGTAGTCTTCACCGCCCCTTTTCTGATACCGGAGTTTTCAGGCTCGCCTCCTGGGCTTGGCCCTCTGCCCCCTAGGCCTGCACGGCCTCCGCTGCTGCATTGGCCAGTTTCCCGCCAGTCTCACGGGCGGGCCCCGAATTCACGTTTCCCTCTCTGCACCTCACGAACATCCTTTGTTCTCGTTTTGCGACCTTCCGCTGGGGCCCGGCTTCGGGTCCCTAAGTAAATCCCGCTGTCGGCTGCCCTCTGGTTGCAGCACCGCTCCTGCTGCCGCATTTAGTTGCTCTTTCTACTGTTGAAACCCCCCGGGTCGTGGAGACCACTTTTGCGTTCCCAGAGATGAAGTTGACCGATAACGTGCTGCGCAGCTTTCGCGTAGCTAAGGTTTTCAGAGAAAATTCCGACAAAATTAACTGTTTTGACTTCAGCCCCAACGGGGAAACTGTGATATCCAGCAGCGACGACGACTCCATCGTGCTCTATGACTGCCACGAGGGAAAGTGAGTACCGCAATCCAAGAGAAAGTAACGAATGTCACACCATAAACAGATTCCCTCCAGCCGGTGGTCCGCTCTCTCCCTAATTAATCGAGAGGGTAGGATTATGCCATAGTTCGCAGATACATGGTGACCCCACCCCCCATTTCAAAAATCTACTCAACCTTTCATTTGATATACTGCGTGTTCGGCCTTGGGTAGCTTCACGGTGTTTCTCCTCGGCAATATTAAGAGAGTTGTAATAACCTAGGTGGTGCCATTCTACCATCTCCTCGAAACCGCGTAAGTGGGATGATGCAAAAGCATATAGATGCAAGTAACTGTTTAAGTCTTTTCTAGTAGGGTTTGAGGGAGCAAGTTGCAAACATTTTGAAACCTTGTAGCGTTCCCTGTGTACAAGAAAACCATCGGACTTAAATTCTCGGCAAATGGACGAATGCCACCTAACTACTGTGCACAGTTTTGGACACCTGTAAAGCTTGTTATGTGTGAACAAATACATCTTTCCAGGGCAGAAGTGGCCCCTAGGTATGTTGGTCTGCTATAAATAAAGCCATGACTTTTCGGTGAGAAAGGGTCCCCGATACAATAGTCTCTAATATACCATCTTCACTATTCAGTTCTGTCGCATTGTATTCCACACCCCGTTTCCATGACCAACCTCCACATCTGCTGGCAAGTCAAAATGACTTTCTGTAGGCGTATCCCAGTTTGTCATGGACACAGCCATCTAAAGAACCTGGTCAAACTATTAAACATTCATACACAGTGAGCTAATTGCCACAGCCAGCCTTCTTCTCCAAAGCTTTGCGTGTAGTGCTGAATTTAACCATATTAGTCCTTCTGCAAGCTCACTGCCCATAATGAAGTATTTGTAAAGAATAGTAGACTCATCGACGGCTTCAATGAATTGCTCATTATTTGATGAATGGGACAACATTTGAAAATGGTCAAATGGCTTATTGTGCAGCATTTTTGTTTCATCTATTTGCTTGTTAATCACACTGATGCCAGTGGCGTTTATCTTTATTTCGTAGAAAAACACTAGTTTCCGATTCTATTACTCCAGTTTAAACTCCGATATGGATTTAAAACGTTTTGCTTTCCTCTTGTAAATGGTATTTCCATTTCAAATAAAGTTCGAACACTACTGAGAATAATACCGATTTTAAAGTATCAATTGGTGACATTCTATCACCTCCACACGTTAATCTTTAATTATATAAGGATAATAAAAATCGGAGATCTTAGCCTCTCGCTGCCATGCTCATTTAGTCATCAAACCTCACACACAAGTACTTGCTTTCCTCTATAATTTGACTTGATTTATTTCACAGCTTTGTATTAAAATGGGACATCAAAAAAGCGGTGTCTAAAACACCCTTGAGAGGCGCAAACACAACTGTTAAAGAACACCCTGAAAAACGCTAGCAATAGAACATCGGGTATTCCCAAATAATGTATTTCTAGATTGTGCCGGAGTTAAACCAATTCCCGTCTCCTACTGAGATGATTTTGCCATGCCACCCAATGTGCTTCACACCTTGGAGATGCCTTGAGGTCAGCATTACTTGTTCTAACCCCCTGCTTTCGCCTATTAATGAAGCACATAATCAGTAATCCAATAATTTAGCAGACCATCAGGAAATGCGTGTGCATGACATTGTTTTTCTCTCTCAAACCACCATGTGTGGTAATCTACACCTGTTAAAAACCCAGGGGCAGATTCACAAGAACTGACGCATCTCTGCATATTAGCAGAGATGCCTCATTTAATTTGCGTCTCGTAAAAAAAAAAAAACCTTGCGCCACCATGGATGCGTTGCATTTACAATGGCGCAAGGATTGACAGATGCGTGGCGCATCCATTGGCGTAGAGGCAACGCATTACTGGAGCCTTGTTGCAAGCACAACTCAACTCCAGCAATGCTTCGGAATGCCAATTTCTATTCTGCTGCATCACTACTTACGCCTCCTTGAAGCAAACATAAGGTTTTGACTTGGCATCGTACAAGTGACTTAGTGAAATCTTAAAGATTTCACTGCGTTGCTTTTATGTGGCTTTCTTGCGTCGAAACACCCACTCTGCATACATTATACCTAATGCAAGTATAATGTGGCTCCGGACTTTACAACGAGACGCATCTCTTTAGATGCGTCGCGTTGTAAATGTGGCGCATTGTTTACGACTCCGCTGTGTCAACAGCGGCGTAAAAGTATCGCAAGGGGCTTGTAAATCTGCCTCCTAGTTCTTGCAAAAAAGCTTGAAAAGTTGCCAGTTTTTTTCTGAAATGAATAAATGGCATCGCTTCACTACTTTGTTAGGAATTTGAAGCGCCATATAAATGCTGATGTGCAGTACAAATGAATGTTTGATCAAACAACGGTAGTTGCCTTGGCCATCAATGTGTGCACCATCTTCTGTGTAGTTATTGCTAGTGAGTAATCGCTCTTCAGTTTTATAACAAATGAAGAGGTTTTGTTGTATTTTTGTTTTTCCATTGTTTTGAAAAGAACAGTAATGATCACATTGTATGTCTGGCTTACCTCACAAAATGTAGGGGCATTGGCACATTGGTGTAGTTTAATTTCAGCTCAACCAAAAACACCACACATAGTCTTAGTAGTATTCAGGACAACACTTCACACTTTCTCAAAAGTGGCTTGCTGATACTTGTAGCTGTCCATTGATCTTACACTATCTTTCAGTTTCCCCTTAATCCTCTATAGTGAGCTAGAGGCAACCCGGTTTACTGCCTACTTTAACGTATTGGTAATTCTTTGGTGTACATAGTAGGTCTCCTAAAAGTTGGTGCAGGGACCTGCTTTGTTACAAAACGATGTAAAGAAAACCACTCTAGTTTTCAGATGTACAGATTATTCTGCCATGCCATCGCCTATGCATAATGGCACGTCTCTCCAGCAGAACACATTTGAATTGGCTTCTTGACAAAAAAATAGCGTTCAGCCCAATTTCATCTTCTGATACACCTGGTTTTCACTTCAAAAGAATAGTATCTGGTCATGAGCATGGTTTCCCAGCTAATATTGCAAAATTAAATACCTGCCTTCAACCTATACCCACAGCTGGGAACAGTGGTTTGGGCCACACGCATAAGAGATCTATAACAGGTGTCATCATTGGTAAAGTTGATAAACTAGATCTGATGAACACAAATTTGCTTAACCAACTTTCACTTTGGGGTTGCTGTTCGAACAGGCTGTGACGACATTTTCATAATTGTATATACCCGCTTGACATTTTCATAATTGTATATACCCGCTTGAGGCCCTGAAGGTGCTCATTCTAAGTCGGTGATCTTGTAGATTCTTATAGAATATTATGTTTTCGTTTGAGGCAGGTGTGTGATGGTGGCGCTCGATAAGGATGTAATGCAAAAGGTTTATGAAGGATAGCGAAGCTTTGGCGGTACTTGTGTTTCTGCGCAAGATATTTTTATGTACCCAGCATTCTGACTGCTTTGCTGACTACCATACTGTCATTTATTGAATGGGGAAACAGTAGTTGCCTCATATTTGTTTGCATAGTTTCATGAAAGTAGCATGTGGACCCTCCAGAGTTCTCATTATAAGATGGTCAAGGCTCTCATTATATTTCATTGAACAGGATTGTCTTGCCAGAGCCAGCTGTTGAGATCATGAATACAGCTTTAAATTAGAATAATTGTATTTTAAATTCCAGACATGTTATTTAAAAGAAAAAAATCTGTGGAAACGATGATCTAGTTCCCGTGGTGGCTGTCAGTGTCTCATCTAAGTAAATTATCTAATTTAATGGCTGATTATCCACTTAGACCTGGTGTCGTTTATTAATTGAAAAGGTGCTGATGCTGGAATTTTTCATAATCCTTTGGGGATGCATTACAGCAAGGCTAAAAACCATTGGAAAAGCAAATGGGTTCTAAAAATCCAAAATACTGGTTTTGCCAATGCTTGTTTGGCAGTGGTGTCTCAGATCAATCCATGTAAACAGTATTTCCTTCAATCCTGTAAGAGGCATATAACTAAAATGTTAGCGATGAACATTTTGTGCTCGCCGGCCAGAATAGTCTTACCACTCCTTTCCTAGTCTGATACAATTAGTCTATAATGATTTTCTTTTGGATCATTTTAATAATGTTGCACCTTAATGGTTTTTAGGTAATGCCAAACCATGTGAACGTTAGAATATAACGTATAAAAAATGTCTTCTTTGCATTTCAAGATGATAGTCAAAAAGTGATTTCTCAAATTACTCTAGGAAACCAGATTCTCAACAGGACTCTAATGCAATGGCAGTGATTTTTTAAAACATTTTTTACCTGTTTTCTGCTTTCTTGCAATTGATTTAGGCATCTTTATAGGGTAATATATCTTCTGTGTTCGTTTAATATACACACACGTTTGTAGTTGATGCAGATCTCAACATGGGTAGCTGAACGCTTTACATAGAACTATCAGGCGATAGGTCAGATGGGTACTGGTAATCCTATCCAAGAAGACATATATCGGGTATGATCCACATTGAACTTCGTATTTGAATGTGTGGATTTTAAGATATTCTGGAAGCAGGGTAGTTTAGGACATTTTTCGATGCTTCCTAAAAAGAGGGTCCATAGTTTTGGGGCAAATCCCGAAATTGAGGGCTTTGCTGTTCATGTTGGGGACTTGATCTTCAGATACAGATCGTGTTATTCAAAGACCTTCCTGCAATTTTGAGTTTGAATAGAAGTTGGGACTGTAGACCATAATGATGGGGTTTCCGTGTGTGTACGTGCTGGATGGAATTCTTACATTTGTCTAGGTCACCATTAATAAAACTGCCACACTTTAGTCCAATGTTTTGTTGTTTGCTCGGTGTCACTACAAGAAATAGGCCAAACGTAGGCAAGCTTTCGCTGCCTTGTCTCCAAAAGTGACATTCCACGCAAACCTTAAAGTCCACATCCCCTCTGTATGGCGGCACAACATTTTTTTTGCCTTTGTTTGCCATCATCACGGAGCTTCAATCTGAGTCCATTGAGCTTTTGGTGTGATGAATCATAGCATCCTTGGCCAGCCAGTGCAGGTCCATAGGTGTTGGAGTAATATGGTTTAACCTGCACTGGCAGCCAAGAAAGTGTTCTACAGAATTGAGAATGGATTTGATTGCAGCTGAGTGATTATTTTGGGAGACTGGCTAGAATACATTTGCAGCCATCGGTATGTGAAGTGGTGAGGACTGTATTACTGCTGTAAAGATGTTAGATAAAATCAGTTTCCCCTTGTGAAGAAGTTTACATTGACAATAGACAAATGTGACATTTATGCCTTGCCTGCAGTCATGTTACTTGTCTGTATGGCCTATTGTAAACATTGTGAAAACAAGATGTGTGCTGTTCCTAAAGAAGAAAGGGGGGGTAAGATCCTAACCAGTGGTGTGCTCCTATAAGAGCAAAGACCCTCACACACCCCATGGGATTTCATGCTTCATCATTGCATCAGTTGCTCTACTTGAGCAACTGATGGTTGAGTTGGGTACAACTCCATTGAGCGCCCCCGCATACCTGAGTGTTCAGCTCCGTTTTGCCCCCTATTTCGGGTCCTTACCATTAACGACATTTTTACGCTTGGTGTAAATTGGTGAGGGTATGGTTACTTATTTCTTCACACAGATATGAACTGCCCCTCACTGAGTAGTTAGTAGGGGTTTTTGGTCCTGAAGAAATACTACAAACTTTAAGACACTAGAGGGCATTAAACATTTTGACCCACATCCTTGCATAATACTTGATAAGATTACTAGATACTTCTCGCAAATATTGTAGATTTAAAAAAAAAAAAACCTTTATTGAGTTAATCAAAGTATGACAAGCGCAGGCCTACAACCACAGAGGCCGGCCGCAAACACAGGAATCAGATCAGGAGTCATGCACTTATATACGACCAAATAATGTCGACAATACAGATACAGCATGTGATTGTATATGCCTCAACGCAGCAGGATATCAAAGGTTTAATTTTAAAATTATAAAGAAGCAGAAGTGGCTGTACTATCGGTGGCGTCACACCATAACATGAAGTTAAGTAGAGATGGGGGGAGGTACCCCGCAGTGCAAACAAGTCCAGGTGATGAGCAATATGAACCTTGGGCACACTATGCCCGCCGAGGCTGACAATGTAATAACAAGCAATTAGCGAGCACACCCTCCCGAAAACCCACCCTCCGGAGACAGTAAGGTATAGACGCCAAACAGAGAAAGAAAAAAGGATAAGGAGAGACAGCCAACCCTACTATAAGGAAGGAAAAACCCTACCCAAAGAAGAGGAAAGAAAGAAAGAAAGGGGACCATAGAACAAAACAAACTAAAATAACAACCCCCCCCCCAACACCCGCCACCCTGCACCCCTGTAATGGCTACGGCCTACCCCACTAACAGCGTGCCTGTCGCCCCGGAACACCCCAAAGAAGGGAAATAAAGAAAGCGGAGGAGGAGAAGAACAAACATACTCCCGGCCACCTATACCCCCCACCATTAGCGACCTCCCCAAAACATATTGTCCATTATTAAAAGCAAGTATTAAGCACCAATATGGGGAGGACCTCAACCAAAACCACCCGACTCCCAGTGAGATACACGGTACAATCCTGGCATAGATCACAAAGCGTAGCTAACCCCAAAAGTCAAAGACAACCATGACAGTTCGGTTCTTCACGATAATCTACGTCGCCAAAGCCAGCAATCTCGCAGGAAGCGAAGCGTTCCAGATAATACAAAGCAGTGGCATCGGATCTAGGGCAGGATACAAGATGAAGTCAGCCCTGACCAGTGCGATTCTTTATGAAAACCCATGCCACCCAAGCCACAGTATTTATGTGGTAATCAAAACGTCCATAGCAGTTCGAAGCAGCTGAATCGGACCGAAGACAGGATACAAGATGGCGGCATCCACAGGACCAACGGGGAAAGATGAAGGAGATAAGCAGCCCTCTCCGACGGTCACCAAAGAGCTGTTCTTGGCGATCAAAACCTTCGGCAACGATGTTTCGCCGATCAGGAGTCATACCGGGAAAGCTAACTACGGTCTTAGGTGCAACATTCACGAGGCCAAAATCATCGACGTGAGCTGAGTCAGGCTGCCGCGCGGGAACCTCAGAACAGTAGGCCAAATCTTCCACTGGAACCACAGAATGCTGATCGTGTGTCGCAGCATCATCGTCCGGTCGCAAGCAGATATTTCCCAGCGTTTCTGACATTCGGTCATACGTGACTGTGAATTGGGAGTGGAGCGCCCCAATGGCGGCCATCACGGACCTCAACGATGGTGCGCCATCTGTCCTCTCCATCTCCCCCCTTCCCCCCCCCCCCCCCCCCCCAAAGAGACGAAGCAGGACTCGAGCCCCAGACTCACTTCCGAGGCTCCAGGCACACACGAAGCCGATGGCAACAGCAGGCGCTCCCTCAGCTGGTGAGCACGACACCTTCGCCGACCGCGGGGGGCCCCCCCTTCAACACCGCCGTCCCCAGCAGGGTCTCCGGGCGAGCGGCCCCCGACCGCGGCGCACGATGCACACCCTGTGACACGAGACCGAGTCCTCAGTGCCAGCTGGTAACTGGATTGCAGATCGGAGATGCAGAAAAAGATCCGAGTACGGAAGACCGGACGAAACACTGGTTCCACAGCCGCTGTTGATCAATTCCAGCCCGGATGGGCTAGAAATCGAGGTCCCGGCTTCAGCCCTGGAGTAGGCCGAAAATGGAACACGACATAACTCCGCCACCCAGTATGTTAGGGAGTCCGGGATTGCACCACCGGTATCAGGCGAGCTTCATACACACGGGAGTCCGGCATAGGTAAAGGATAAATGACAGGATATGCGAGCTGCCAGCGGAGGTCAACGGAGCTGGGAGCTTAAGCAGCCATCTTGGATCGTAGCTCCTCCCCCCTGTATTGTAGATTTTTAATCATGACATGGAACCCGCTAATTGAAGTTGGTTCAGCTGTTTCTCTGTTATTTTTAACTCTCATACTAACCACACTCTACTCACCTTTTATATATACACATCACATACCACACACACCGCTTCATCATCGGCCAAGATCAGACTAAAGATCTCTGGCAAAGAGCCCCCCTGCTGGGCCCCTTGAGCATTGCAGCACCGGCCCAACGAGGATCTGCCAGATGATGAAGCATGACATACCTTGGTGTGTGTGAGGGCCCTTGCTCCTTATAGGGGCACTCCCCCCAGTTAGGACCATATCCCCTTCTTTAGGAACAGCACACCTGTTTTCAGTATATATTTTAAACCACATCTGCTGGACCTTTTTTGCTCCCGGTTCCTCCATGTTTATTTGTTCTATTGTAACCAGTACTTAAGTCAACTTTCGGTCACACCTTTGCATATTATTGGTTTACTTTCTTGTCTCACTTGATTGCTTTCTACTTGATGGCTTTCCTTCCTTGTTTGCCCTGCCCTTGAAGCATAGCTTCTTTACCATCCTTTGGTTGGCTGACTAGTATCCTACAACTGCTTACTATGAGGTAACTTTTTTCTTTTAGCGCTCCAATAGAGTACATGTTTCTTGCTTTTCCCCTTCACACATACCCCCGATGTATTGTGGTATTCTGCCTCTTTTCCTTCTGTTGCTTGTCCCACATTTGTCCTCCTCGGATTTAAATAAGGGTTTTAAACCAAACCCTGCTCCCCTAATATATTTGCTTATTGGTGTCTTTAGTTGCTCCTCTTAACTCTTTCGTTATTCCCACTCCTCCCAAACTTGATACACCCTTCTATTTTCTTCATTCTTTTCCCCACTACCCTTCTGCTGCACTAGGCTGGCCGGAAGCTTTTATAAAGCACAGATATTGATATAGCCAGTAACAGTGAACAGCTGTGGTAAAAGTATAGAAAATATTGTTTTGTACTTTCAAGTTGGTGCCACATTGTATGGTACAGGTAACACAAATTGCCCGAACCACAAAATCTCCACAAGCTTCTTGAGGGAACGATCAATTTATTTTGATCACCCTCGACACTTTACTTAGTGTCAATGTTTTTTTTTATAAATCTTTTTCAAGTTATAACAAGCTACATGACAGAAAACGAACAATACATTAAATATTTACACAGCTATAAATACTTTGTACATACATGAAAAACAAATTCTTTACACAATACAAAAAAGAAAATTCATTGCATCAAACATTACAAAGAAACTAAGAATACATCGCAAACAACATTAGAACAAACATTACAATCAAAAAATGAGAAAAATATAGAGAAAACCAATCCAAGGGGGAATTATAAGCAAATGAATGGCTCTTAAACAGATCAATACTGGACCAGCCGGTCCTAGTATCGTGAAGATGACATTTTATTCCACCCTATGAAAGTGCCGACGCGTTTCGAGATCAGGCACAATGTCGCTGATCTCTCATCAGGGCTGTTTTATTCTTTGTATCTGCAAGATGCAAAGAAAATATTTTACTCATCACTCCTCAAAACCAAACTTCTTTTAAGGCAATGGGCTGAGAAAGAAAATTGCTACATACCAAATTTGTTTGTAAGTAGAGCAGGGCATTAAGGCGTAAAGGGGTATCAAACCAATTATTTTAAGCGTGGCCAGGCAGGACAACCTACAACAAATTTTGATAAGTTTTTATATTAGTAATTCAAACCAGCTCGTGGTTTCATTACTAAAGCGTAACCCAGTATTACATGAAGCATACCTTGCTATTGTCGACTGCCGCCAACCGGCGTACTTATATGTAGTCTACCACCATGTGGATAAGCTCCTAAAACAATAGTGAAAGTTGCTTTAGTGGTGGGCCTGATGATTACATTGTTCGCATAGTGCATGCA
This sequence comes from Lissotriton helveticus, assembly GCF_964261635.1. Taxonomy (NCBI): domain Eukaryota; kingdom Metazoa; phylum Chordata; class Amphibia; order Caudata; family Salamandridae; genus Lissotriton; species Lissotriton helveticus. The sequence continues at coordinate 1,076,733,596 of NC_136070.1, read as the reverse complement.
TTATTAAAAAAATATACCAGAATGGGCAGGAGTTATTTCGCCTACCGTAATGGTGTATTTCTGTTCCCTTTTTAAATTTCAGAAATTTTTTGAAAAAATGCTCTCAATTGGCCGTCTTGTGTTAGCAAAAAAACGAAAAAATTAGTGTGAGCGCTTGTAGCTAAAAGTCTAAGCATTCAAACAGATTCTGAGCGTTAAATGGACCAAAAGCATGTCCTGGCATTTACCTGCTCTGAAATAACAGCACGCCACTGGTGTGATCAAAGTTTTCTCCCAAGAGATGGCCGCGCAGGCTAAAGCCCACCTCCAAAAGAGGGCATGATGGGACTTGTAGTGTCCTCGAACTTACACTACAAGAAAATTATATTTATTATATGAAGTGCATTTAAAGTGAGGGCGCGACTATTGCGTAGTGTCATTTTCAATGAATAGATGCAGAAAACCTATTTTGTGACTATTTTAATTACGCGCTGAGTTTGAACAAAAAAACCTCAACTTTATTAGCAACTCGTATCTGAACACTAATATTAAAACGGGCCAGTTCATTTGAACGCTGATTTAAATCGCATATATATCACAAGTACGGCGAGCACATTAAGGGTCATTATTGTAATCATGTGTTGTATGCACTCTAAACAAACTTTAATAACAGAGCATGTGGAGAGTCTGAAGGTGCCGCTACACCCTTTCTTAGGATTGCATATATCTACCTGCCAGGCAGTGGCCACGCTTATTTTTATACGCGAGGTGTATTTAATGAAAAGACGACTTAAGGCTACAGATTAAGGCCAGGGATGTCTGACAGATGCCAGTCCGCTATACTGTGTGTCTGTGCCAATTATATGTGGGCTATCTTGGACAAGCTATTAAGGCCTGTTTGAGTGCTATTGTATTTCAAAATGAGATAAGCCTCTTTCTGCAGTAAGGCACGCTCAATATCGTGGCATTTTGTCATTGAATTCGCAGTGAATAACACCGACCATTTAAATTCATGTTCATTATGGCCTTTATCACATAAGTGTTCAACCAGTGGAGCGGTCATTATTTTTTTTCTTTATGCGTGATCGATGCTGGCTGATCCTTTGGTTGACTTGTTGGCTAGTCTTGCCTATGTAAATTAGTGGGCACGGGCAAAGTATTCCGTAAACGACACTTTTTGTTTTGCAGTTGGCGAATTCTGTATGTCTCCACTTAGTGCCCTGATGGACAAATTCATTGCCCTCGATTGTGGTAGAACAAGCAACACAATTGCCGCACCTGTGATGACCTTCCACAGGCTTTAGGTTCCATTGTGACAAAAGGTCACTTTTAGGTTTTGGGATGGTAATATCAGCTCTAATCAATTGTTCACCAATACTTTGATTTTTTCTATAAGCGAAGATGGGCTTAGGAAAAGGGCAATTCAAACCTAATAGATGCCAATTCTTTAAAAATGCTTGGCGCAACTTGTGGGTGTCGTGACAGAACGTTGTAACACACACCATTTTGTTCATCGGTGGGCGTTGCTTAAGCTGCAGCAAGCATTCTCTCGGCGTATATCTAGCACGTTTATGAGTGCTTAAGGAGCTTCTTAGGGTAGCCCCTGTCTTGCATGTCATGACAAAAGTATCTCTCACGTCTTTCATAATCAGCCACATCCGAACAATTACGTCTAATTCTGAGCAATTGCCTATAGGGCAGATTGGCCTTTATGGGCAATTGCTCAGAATTAGATGTAATTGTTCTATCTAGCTTACGTATTTAGGTCTCGCAGACCTAGCGCTTCCCCTCAACGGGGCTTATTGTGATCGAAATGATTTCGGAAGGGGACTTGAAGCCATGCCCATCGTTTTCATTGGCTGGCGTCATACTTTATGGTAAACACTGGCCTCCGATTGAAAGTGAGGCTGTTTTGTTACCACCCAGTCTCCTTCTGCAATGGCCCATCCGGACTGGATTGTTTGCTTGCAGCGTTACACGGTGAGCTTTATCTGGTGGGTGAGCACTATTTCTTTATTACAATGGGCACTGATGGGGACCATGGCGGCTGCCGCAATATGTGCTCAAAATTGCATGTTTTTTTTGTTTTACTTTAATGAGCGCAACGTCCGCTAGGGACACCACGCTCATTTTTATTTTCAGCGTGGTCCGCTTCTGCCGTGCTTGTTTATTTAATTATATTTTTGCAACGGGTCTCTGCGAGTGAGCCGGATTACAGGGCTTTATTTTCCGCGTCTGAGTCAGGTGATCCGCTCCACTGGTGTGGTGTTGACATTGCCTCTGGTTTCCTCCACCACTCGGGGGTGCTCCCCTCGCCGGAGGTTGGTTGTTGCAAGTTAGCTACTGAGAAGTTAACAGCGGGAGCGAAACAGAAGCTGCATATTTTTGGGCAGAGATTTGGTAACCGGTTTCTACAAAAATAATTTGTTTTATGTTTAAGTGCAGGCTCTGGGGAAGTACGAGGACGCAATAAATGCAAAACTGGATAACGGTATGCGTTTCTGTAAACTCAAACCGTGTCACTGAGGGAGTTTGCTGCAGTTGTAGCGTATATAGTTTCTTGCTTCAGGTATTAGTTTTTCTGACTATTTGCATGCTACGCACGGTGTGTCCTGGACATTTTCCCGAAAGCGCCTCCTTCAAAGGGTGTTGTGACCTGGACATTCTTCTGGAGGGGCATGAAGTCCTCATGTGCGGCTCCACTGGTCGATACTGTTATCGCATGGCATGCACATGTTGACTGATTGTAGAGAAAGTTTTAGCGCAATAGTACTACCATTTGAAAAGGACGAGGATACCAAAAAATGACCTTTTCTTTCATTGCGTACTGGTGCATTGTTTGTGATCTCCAGTGGTTATTTGGTTATTCATGTTTTTCAAAGCCAAGTGCAGTCGACAGCTCATTTCTAAGATGGTGTGTTCCAGATAGTGTCATAAAAACCGCTTGTGTGAGTGGCATTCACACATTTTTTTTTATATATGAGATTTGGAAGGATGGTGTCATTGTTTCAAAGGTATTGGTGCCTTAGCAATTTAGAATGTGCCTACATCTTAACGTCCTGCTTTGCACTATAATACAGACTACTGTCAAATGAATACAGTTGTGCCAAGTATTTATTTGTAAATGATGTACACTATCCCTGGGACTTTGCAGGGCATTCTCTGTGAAAAGCAGACGTTTGCAGGGCTCGAAAATTCCACTCGACCGCTCGTATAGTCGAGCTAAATTTAACAAGGTCGAGCTGTTTTTAGGTCCTACTCGCCCTTTCTGGCGAGTAGGAAAACAAACCAACTTTTGTCCTCTGTCTGTGAAAATGGAGCAAATGTGACGAGATGAAAAGATTTAAAGGCATTTTTATTGCTCACAAAGTTAATGAGCAATAAAGATGCCTTTGTTATCCTGTCACAAATGCTCCGCTTTCAGAGACGGAGGTCAAGTAGGTTGAAGTTAGGTCGAGGACATTTTTTAAGGTACTAGTCCTGCAGGACTAGTACCATTTTTTGGATTTTTCGAGCCCTGGTTTGTAAATGCCCATTGAACGCCAGGGTATGCATCCAAAGTTGTTTTGTTGGGGATTTTGGCACACAGAGGGCATTAGCAGAATCACACAGAATGTTTGTCCCTCAAGGAAACCCAAAAGCCAGACTAGATATTGCCATGATATATCGTATAGGGCTCAATTCCTTTTCATTCTCACTTGAATCATGGCAAATTTATTATTAAGATTCACCCATACCAAAGCCGCCGGAACACAAGCTGTGGAAAGGATGGTCCTATAGGAATAGGTTGGGGAGTGTACAGGGCATTGCCAAATTACTGGATTGTAACTTCTGCTGCTCTACCTGTCATTGATACAGCCCGATATGTTTAAAACTTGTGCTCATTGTTGTGCATGTCTGCGTTGAGTTACTCGCTCTTTACAAAGCTAAGTGAACGTATCCCTCCTGTGAAGAAACAAACCATTGCCAAATTTGCAAGCCATGAGCATAATTAACGTGCTGCTCTTCAGTGATTGCAATGCTATAGGTCTTGTATTTGCGAGAGTTTAAGCTATTGGCATTGTAAATGGCAATGCCTTTTATGCCTTTTATGTTTAAAAACCAACACATAAATAAAAGGCATTGTCATTTACAATGCCAACAGCTCAAACTCTCGCACATGGAAGACCTATTGCATTGCAAATGATTGTTATTCCTATTAGTGGAACATGGCTTTCTTATGTTTATTATGTGGTGGTCTACCTGTGTATTTTGTTTCTTTTTGTTGCATAAATCGCCTTAATCTGTTTTTCCGTGTTCTGATTGAACTTGAGCATTGCAAGTTACCAAACTAAGGTTTTTAGAGCTCGCCTTTCTATATCTATCAAACGACTGTACCCTTCCATTCCCTAACTTTGTATCCATGATAAATGTTTAGTTATTTTCAGTTTCTGTATAGTTTAAAGTAATAAACGTTAACATCATTTCTGATATATCGTAAGTATGATTAGAAAATACGGGAGTTTAAGTCCACATTGTAATTTTGAACATTAATGTTTATATTCCATTTTATAGGTTTACCGTTAATGGCACTTAAGTATAATTCTTGGCAGACTTATCAAAACAGGAGATTGGAGCTGCAATACAAATAAAGTAGGAGCGCTCCCAGATTTTGACGATAACGACCCACTAAATGTAACTTAATAGACTAATTTAACCAACCATTAATGTAAACTACTCAGTATTATGTCTTGTGAAATGGTCTTTGACTTGCGCACACATATTTCACCACTGGTGTATTCACCCATGCTTCTTTCTTGGATAGTAGTAATTACTTTTATTCAGTGTTGCGGAAACAATTGTCTCCAAAGTTTTCTTAGTGAACGTGAATCCGACTTTGTTTTCAATACGGTCTAAATAGTTTATATTGAAATTAGGGTATTGTAAGACCACAAATAGGTTGCATCATAGTTATATTTTTATTTTAAGTCCTTATATTGTAATGTCTGATAGCAGTTGCATCATAGTTTACTGTGACTTTGTGCCCAGAGCATTCTGAAGTGAAGCCAGCAACATAAGTGCACATTATTGTTTGTGAGGTATTGTAGCTTGGGTATTCAGGACCCCCTTAATGTTTTGGTGGGCAATGTATTGCCGAAGAAGTTTTATTCCAGGTAGGGGAGCAACAAGAGCATACTTGTTCTGCTGTTCCCCTCGTGTACTTCTATACAACTTTTTCACTGTACAGAAGCCAATTTTTTTTTATGGCTGTCCCCTCTAGCGGCTGTCTTGCACAAATATTGGCTTATAAAAGTCTTTAAATTGAACATGGTTTGTGCAGATATTTGTCAAATAACATTTATAGAATTCACATAGTTTAAACATTTTTTTAAAGTTTAGGTAAAAAAAAATCAGTGCAAGTAGCATGGCAATATACAATGCAACACAACTGGATTACATAATCTGAAAAGCACCATTTCGCAGAACACAGAAATTGTCCTGAAAGATGTCTGGGTTACAGAGACTTAGCAATATGCATACGTATGTTAACGTCACACCGCCATCCTGAGGAGACCTGTATCACCAACTCAGTACATTAAAAGCGAAAAATTTGATTAATCTGTGGAGCTATCACATAACACTGTCTCTACAAAAGAAACAGACCCGTTCTAGTCTCGGTTTAATAACGTCCGATAGAATCTCAATGGGTCCCAAAATTCTTGTGGACGAACGGACGGTGGCAAAGCGTATGCATATACCCTTGACCTTCCTCAATTAGGGACATCATTTTCAGCCAATCTTGAATGCTCTGGGCAAGGCTACTACCCCATCTCGTGTCCACCCTGCACCCCCCTCCCCCCATAATACGCAAACCAATGGGAGTAAACTTCATATATGGTTTCAGAATCTCCTTGACACATCCTGACATTACTATAATGGGAGTGAGACGGTAAGCACGGTCTATCATTTCGTTGAGTCCAGTAAGAGGCCACATCTGGGCAGGTCACCACGCAAGATGAAAAAACCACTCTCAGAATGCCACAGCGCCTGTATCTAGTACCAACATCTGGATAATACAGTGCAAGAGTCAGTGGTGAAGGTACACTATGTAAAATGTATAGTAAATCAATACCTGCCGTTAGAAGATACCTGGGTATCGCCATTGTTCATCTGATATTTCCTGTCCCAGATCACCCACCCATTCTGGGCAAGCCATGGGAAATTCCACAGTCAAGCAATTGATAACCACAGCATCTAAACGTGAAATAAGTCTATACGGTTGTCGGTTAGTCCGAATGTGCAGCACTAGCCATTCAGGGGACTCTTCTGGGAACATGTCTAAGATGCTGAGCCTCAAGTGAGTTTCCCATGGGTAAGAACATCTAAAATGGTAGACCGTGAGTCGCCCACATATTCACAATATCTTTTAAACTTGTGTGCTAGAATTAAATCACCCAGTGTTGATGTCTCCTACCCACTGACTGTATAATCCCAGGGGTGTGATCAAGTTGCAGCATTTGCAGCTAATGGATATGTGCGGAGAGTATGGGATGGGCACGTTACACAAAGCAGCTAGCCGATTCCAAGCCCAAACGGTGCAACACACTGCTTGTATTTCTTGGGTAGGTCTCGTAAATGGAGTTGCCAGGAGGAAAGTTGGCGACATGACCCCGCTCAATCACAACATAAGGGGCCTGTTTACTGTTATTGAACCAGTGGTGAATAAATTGTACTTGCACTACTAAATAATCTGCTTAAAAGTAGGGGGGTCTGCAAACTCGCCATTGTGATATGGAAGCTGTAATATGTGCCAGCTGATCCTGGGCTGCCTGCCAGCCCATGCCAAACTAATCACGAGAGCGCGCAGTTGAGCCAAAAATGCATTGTTCATAGGCACCAGAATATTTTGTAATATAGCAGTTTGGACAGACTACCATTTTCATTAAGCAACCCTACCCACTAGGGACCGCGAGTGGGTAATCCACTTGTCTACAATGGATTGAAGGATTTCCATATAGCACCCATAGTTCACCCTGATTAAGGTTGCAGTTTCTGTATGATCCATAATACTCAGATATCTGATTGGCTCAGTTTGCCATTGTAACAAATAAGGTGTCTGGTCTAGTAGTGATTCCAGTCAGGGGGACAATGATTGATTTAGTCCAATTAATTCTGAGCCTGAACAGAGTTCAATTATTTATTTCCTGTATGAGTCCGACTTACTGAGGGGTCCTTGCCGACCAACATTGTGTTATCAGCACACATAGATAATGGGGTGTAACGGTGAAAACACACAGGGGACATGCCATAGACTCTACAGTTAGGGTTGCCCTGTCGACCCTGTTTTTGACTTGTCGCGTACCCCAACCTCTCTCAAAGGGCTCTGAAAAGCTGTCATTTAAACACAGCGTAGCTGATGGGCTGTATATAATAACTGCACATACCTTCCAAAAGTCCCATTATGGTCAAAACTGTGAGCAGGAAATGCCATTCGACGGCATCTAAAAGGGCCACAACTACTGGCACATCAGAATTTAACTGGTGTGTAAGAGTAAAAAGTGAACAAAGATTATCTGCTGTGGAGTGACCCGGGATGAAGCCTGACTAATCAGCCTCTGCATTAATAGAAGCAGTCGCTTTGCCAGCAATTTAGCCAGAATTTTACTGTTGACATTAATAAGTGATAAGGTTCAATAAGATTACATTTATTTGGATGTTTTTCTGGCTTGAAGTGTCGTAATTATGAATTCCCTCATAGATAAGAGTAGGGTGCCAATTGAAACACCTTCACACACCTAGTAATAAGATAGGGCTCGAACAATCCACTCTCTATAAGGAACTAGAGTTAATCAGGGCAAGCAAATTTTGGGGCCCACCTGCCCATTCTGGCGAGCTGACAACATAAAGTAAATGAGAAATAAAGATGCCTTTACACTATGTTAGCATGTCCCATTTGCTCAGCTTTCAGAGACCGAGGTCAAGCTGGTGTGTCTTCCTACATTTACTTTTCTTACTGTTACTAAAGTTAGAGGATGTTGTAAAGTGAACTGAGACAATTGCACTGTCCAAAGCATGTGAAATGAAAGGCTGTAAGATTTCAGCCTTTTTTCTAACACAACACTGAAATATCTAATAAGTGAACTGTTCATACATTTCCAAATATATTTAGCTAGGTAGGAAGATGCATTTTTGTAATTCTGTTGTGAAAAAAATATTTTTATAGGATCAAAACCTTTTACTTGGTGATGTGCAAATTTTAAATATTTTTGCTGAAACACAATTTCCGAACATTGTTTATGCACTATATAGTAAAACTACATGTTAGTGGGGAAGTTTTGTGACCATTTCAGTGGAAGATGTGCTATCTGTAAATGCCAGTGCACAACCACATCATTCTTTAGTAATATATTTATGAAAAAATTCGTTTTTAAATATTCCTGCTCCTGCCCAGGTGACAATGCTATTAGTGAACTAAGATTCTTATTATATATGGAGCAAACGTTTAGTAAATCATTTTCTTATGTACAGCAGAAATAGTGGACTTGCCTATTTGAAGGTGCTCCTTTATGTGATAAGGAGGCTTAAAGAATAACTATTTGCCTAGGATCGCACAATTAGAGACCAGCTCATGGGTCAAGTACATTAGTTAGGTCGAGTATATTATTTAAGTTATATTTAAGTTACTTGACCTGCAGGTCTAGTAAAATTTTAAAGATTTTTTGAGCCCTGTAAGGGTGTCTGCTCCAGCGTAAGTTTTGTAAAATTAAACCAGGAGGCAGTCACTCCCAAGTGCCTTTGTTTTTTATTGCCTAATAACCGGTCTAACCTTCGTAGCCGTTGGGGTCCGACAATTTCACGTTCTGCCTAGTCCAACCACGCCAAGTTGAGGTGCTTTAAATGATCTATCACGTCAGTGGAGGTAGCCTGAGTTTGGGATTTGTTTAGTCTTTGGTAAAATGCAACAAATGAGTGTAAAATCTCCCCAGGGTCATGCAAGGGGCACCAAACTGTTATCTACAGTGTAAATGTGTGTGCCCTGGTCTGTCACCTGCCCCATATTTCCTAGCTTGGAAGTGTTTACTCGGAAATTTCCCTTTCCTGAACTACAGCAGGAGTGTACTCATAGGGTCCAAGAGGCTCTGATCTTTAGATTCCTCATACCGGAGTTCATGGGCACAAAGCTCTGTTTCTATTTGTGCAAGTCTGCCTCTAATAGATTTGAGAATGCCATGCCCTGTGGCTATGCAGTCACCACGGATGACCACCTTCAGAGCCTCCCAGAAAGTGGCAGTCGTGGATGCACAGCCCCTATTTACTGTAACCTATTCCGTAATTGCTGTACGGATTTCCTCTTTAAACACCACATCTGATAAGGATTTAGGTTGAAGTCTCTATAGCGGCACTTGTGAACAATCTGTAGGGATGGTGAGTTGCAAAACCACTGGGTAATGGTCCAATAGGGTTCTGGTTAAATGTCTAACTTCTCAAATCCAGTTTACCACAACCCTCACCCCAAAGTTAAGTCTCAAAGATGTATGCTGAACGGAAGAGTAAAAGGTGTTTTTGCGACTCTTACCATGTAGTGTGCACCAGATGTCTTAACATGCCAAACTGTCATCAAGCCAGGAATGCATCACAAGCCCTGGTGAGGTGGCGCTCATGGTGAAATTAGCAGTCTAAATCAATGTCCAAAACTAGATTATGGTCCCCTTCCCAAATTATTGTACTGAGATCCACTGCATTGCCCTGCTCGGGAGAAATCAGGGCTATTCACATTGGGGGCCATAGGATTAATTCGTGTATCAGACATGTCCTATGAGGCCTTGAATTATTAAATATCGTCTGTCTGGATCTGCCATGGTGCAATTGTCGAAAGAGCACCTGGTTTCTAATGAAAGCCACCCCTCTGGCGTAGGGTGAGTAGGAGGCAAAGTATTGACTAGGTCTCCATAAGGTACTTAAACTTGTCTGTCTCTGGCACTGTGTGTTTCTTGCAGATAAATTATACCTGACTTGAGGATTTTATTTTTTGCAGGAAGGTCCTTGTTGCAGCTCATTCTGTGAAAATCCTCTGTTTTCCCTTCCAAGATAAACACAATCTAGCAGAGTAGAGCATTGTATATTTAATGCCCCTTTCCTGTAGCTTTTTTAACTGGAAGTAAGTTCTATATGCATCTTGTCCAGCTTGGGTAAATTCAGGGAAAAAAGTATGGTGCATCCCTTCTTGACTGATCGCCTTTGCCTCCCGGGCTAAGTGGAGCACTTGGTCTCTATCCCTTTAATTAAAAAACTTAATGAGTGATCTAGGAGACGCTCCAAGGTTCGGATGAGGTGCCAGAGATCTCTGTGACCTCTCTACTGCAAAAGACTTTTAGAAATGTTCAACTCCACATAGTGTGAGAAGCATTTTTTCAGGATAGTCTTCAGTGCGCCCCATTGCTGTAGTTTCAGGCATTCCGACGGTGCATACATTGTCCCTCCTGGACCTAGCTTCCAATTCATTTGCACTTTGCACAGTTCTACCTTCATCTCTAGAGTTTAAGCCTGTTGTGTATGCACATCTTTTACATCAGAAATAACTGTTTATCGTCTGCATCTGTTCATCGATATGATCATTCATAGTGTCCATGCGCCTGCTCAGTCTAATTTTCAGTCAATGGCTTTGAGGCTTGTGCACTTTTCCAGGAGGATTGATTTATTATCTTCAGGTGGGAATCTGCCACTTCTCCCTATGCCTGCTGGGTAGTAGTCTTTGCAGTTGGGCACGATTGGCGTTCAATTTCGTCCGCATAGAGCGATAGTTTATGCTGTCGCCCATCCTGATTCCTGAGATGGGGTTTTGGCAGATTCTCTCAGTGAACGGCTGGCTCCATGTAGAGAGCAAAGAGCAGGGTTGACAAAGGGCACCCCTGCCGAGTCCCCCTCCTGATTTGTAACGGCCAAGAGGCAACCCCATTCACCCTGATATTTGCCCCAGGGTCGTTGTATATGCAGTCTACCCATATCATAAATCGGTCTTTAATCCCAAATCTATATAGCACCTGCTTCAGGTATGGCCAGTGGACCTGGTCGAATGCCTTCTCGGCATCCACTGAGAGAAGCACCTCGGATTGCAGAGTACGTTGGATCAGTCCAGTGGGTCTTTGCCTGGCTTGGGTATCACGACCACATCTGCCATAGCCATCCTTGGAGTTAGCGTTCCAGTGTCGCTATAGGAGTTAAATAGACAGACAAGTACTGGGGCGATATCAAGTGTTTTATAAAAATCTGCAGAGAAGACCACCACCCCTCTCCCTCCCGCGAGCCTTCCCGGATGGCTTGTAGGACCTCATCCAAATGGACATATGCATCAAACTTGGTTGCCTCCTGGGGTGGGAGGGAGGCAGGCCGCCAGGGCATCTCGCAAAAAGACCTAGGGCGCTGTCATTTCCAAACGGTCCGCAGCGTACAGGTCTGTGTAAAGTCTCAATAGTAGCAGCGATGTCATGGTCCTTTCAATGATCTCGCCTTGGGAGTTTCTGATCCCTACAATACGACGTGCATTTGTTTGGACACACAGCATATTCGCCAGAAGTTTCCCGGCCTTGTCTCCCCAAACCCACCCATACCCCCCAGGTGTGCAAGACCGAATACTCCACGATCTCAGTCCAAGGCCCTCAGCTGCTGTTGTGCAGTGTTGAGCTGCTGTCTAATTTGGACTGCGCCCGTACGGTGGTGCAATCCCTCCAGGTTTTTAATCTGTGATTCCAAGTACTCCCACTTATCCCTCCTATCTCTATTCAAGCTTGCAGCTATAGCTAGAAAGCGCCATCGTATGACTGCAGAAGCGAAGAAATAGATAGAGAATACATTGAAAAAAACAAGCATTTGCTATGCAATAGGTCTCGCATTAGGAAAGTGTGAGCTATTGGTATTGTAAATCACAAGTTTTTTTAATATGTGGCAGCCTTTGAAGTCTGATGCCGAGGCACAGACAAATGGTGGTGCGCGATGTGCACGCGGGGAGCGGCAGCCTTTGAAGTCTGATGCCGAGGCACAGACAAATGGTGGTGTTATGTGGCTGTGCACGCGCATAGATCACATGAATTGTATGCGATCCGCAGCCGTTTTAGTAGACTTCTTTTCCCCTTACTATAATCTCGCCGGAGAAATGCGCAAGCGCATTGGATCAGGCGAGACCTAAACCGCTGTCACAAAGGGATCGCCCTCCATTGGGCACTAGACACACCATTATGTATGGGTCCAAGACACCGGCGATCGGTCATCACCAGGGGAAAGAGCACCCTTCCTCTGGACAATTTCGGTTTCCATCAGGACACCACAGCTGTTTGTACAGGCCTTGGGGCCTATGCGACCTAAAGGGCGGCATGAATCTGGTTCTGCTCTATTCTGTAGCTGTCTGAGCAAGGCTTCTCTTTCTTTCTTGCGTTTGAGTTTCGTAGCCTTGTGTTTCTCTCATACGGTCCTCCGTCACCATCTCGAACTCGGTGGTCCCCGGTTTGCAGCGGCGTAGGAAAAGGGGTGCGTTGGGTGTGGGCCGCCCCGGGTGTCCTCACCGAGGGAGTGACAAAATGGCAAAAACGTGTTTAAAACACATTTTTGCCATTTTGTCAAGCCTGGTGTGACCAGAAATGTTATGCAATGGGTACCACTTGACCTTGCTGTGCCACTGCTGGGTTGATGTGTCTTCCATCTGTCGTTTCTCAGACCCCTCTTCCTCTAGGTTAATGCCAAGAACCTCCTGTGCTTCCCTTAGGGACAGCACCGCCCGCAACTCTTTATTCCAAACAAAAGTCAGTCTGAAAGGGTGGCCCCAAAGTTAACGGAGGTCCTGATATATTCCGACTTGAAGGCCCTCAAAAGTGATAGTTGCTTTATCTCTGGATGCATTCATTATGACTTCCTTCTGTTTTGTATGAATGAAGGCAGGTGAATTGTAATTGTAAATTGTGTGCGTCTTGTAAAGCGCACTGCTACCCGCACCGCAGGCCTCGTAGCGCTATAGACCGCTGGGGAACCCGTCCTGGCTTTCCCTGTGAGATAGTCGCTCCTGGGAGTCTCCAAGGTGAAACCAGGCATCCCCGGCGTTTGTGAGGGGCCGTTGTGGAGATGAGGCAAGCTTAATGCCCAGAGTTGCCGAGTGTGATCCCTGGTTAGAGTAGGCACCGAGGCGAGAATTATCGAGTCCGCTGATCCTGGTCCAAGACCCTGCCGCGTCGGGAATCGAACCCTGGTCCCAGGCCGTTCTCTGCTCTCGGGTCTGCCGCCTCCAACCAGTGAGCCACACCAGTCCACTTGAGCCACATCACTCCACAGGTGATGATGTCCTGGTTCTGACCCGGGTTAGAGAACGGCCTCCCAGCTCGGTGAGTGTGATCCAGTATGATCTCCTTGTCGCCAAGAGCTGGCGCGGCATGACTGAAAAAGTGAACCACACAGTCATCTTGTTTTCCACCATCCGCCTCCAATGGCACACCTTTGATACGAATGTTGACCGCCTCAAGCAGTTTTCAAGGTCGTTCAATCGGAGGTGGAGTTCCTCGTTGTGGTCCCCAAGGTCTAGTAGTTCTCGGAGCTGTTCAGTAAGATCTTCATCTCTATGATAACCTCCTCGTTCAGGTGAGGCCATACGATCTGCAATTTCTTGGACATCTGTCCTGAGTTTGATGTCCGAGGCGATGTCGTGCCTAAGGGCTGCAAAGTCTTCCCTAAGCGTGTCAGAGTTTCTCTAGAAAGCCAGATGTGATTGGCCCCTCTCTGTTCACTCACTGAATTCATATCCTTCTCTTGTGATTGTTATGGTGTCTGTTCTGAACCATGAGTCTCTGTTCTCTTAGAACCTGGTGTCTGCAAGAGATGTTTGATTGTGTGCTCCTTTCTTGCCCGGCGGGAGAATATCTTGGAGGGCCACCTATATTAAGGTCTGGAAGACCTGTTTCCGAAGAAGGCCTAGGCCATTTCCTTCTCTGTTAGTTGAAGACTCATGAATTCCTTCCCCCTAGCCTGTACCGTGTGCACTGGGACAGGGCACTCTTGTAAGCTGCTATTGCCTACCACTACTAAGGTGGGAGCGGTTGAGGTTCCGACTGGGGCAGCGGAATGTCCTGGGGCCCGAGCCTCAGATCCACAAGTGGGGCTAATTTTTCCCGCCTTTCTTCCTTTGGCCAGAGCTTCCCCTTTCTAGCTTAGGCCCAAGCCTCGCAGTCTGGGCCTAGACAGTCTACAGGCTGGTCCTCGATTGTGTCTTGGGGCCTCCTTATTTCAAATCTCGTCCCCAGCGGCGTGTTGCACCCTTACCATCAAACTAATCTAGGGAGTCACCTGTGCCAAACTGCCTTCCCGGGTGGGTAATCAAAGACCAAAGATCCAGCTCCGGCATTCAGCTCGAGATGGCTGCGGTGACTCTCATTCTGCTCCAGAGCTCCACCCTACACTCATGATGTCTCCACTATTGGCCAAAGCTGCTGCAGCTCACCGCCTCTCCTCTGTTGTGGCCAAACCTGTATGCAGCAAGCAAGTCGGTCCACAGCGTCTTTTGCGGAGGGGGCGCTTCAGTCTACACCTCTGCCTGGCAGCCACCGCTCTTTCTCTGCGTGTCTGCGGCCTGGCCTTCGCAGGGTCCATCGGGGCCTTCTCTTCTCCAGTCTGCCTGATGGCCGGGTCGTCACCTTCTCCCGCTGTTGTGCGCCACATCCAGCCCGGTCTCTCCTCCTGCGATTCCCCGGTGTCTTGCTCTGTAGGCCCAATCCTGGTTCATCCACAAGAGCGGCCACCTCTAGCTGCTCTTGTCCGCTGCTGGGCTTATCACTTCCCAGGCAAGTGGGCCTTCCGATACCTCCGCAGCTGCGTATCCCTCACTCCCTGATCCGCTCAGGTCTCTGACCCGGCAGCAGGCTGCTCGCTCATCTTGCCTCTCCGCCCGCTCAGGGGGTCCTTCGATCTCCCTTCTTCCCCACAGCCGCCTGTGAGCCAAGTTACAGCGCCCCATCTGTGGTGTGAGGGGTCCCGGATTCAGCGATTTGGATTCTTTAATTTGTCGTGGCAAGCGGAGCTCCGAGAAGTTGCTGCTACTTCGCCACCAACTTTGCACCATCCGTAGACCTAGCTTTAGATGTTGCGCCAACCCCATTTTGTGCCCAAAAAATACATGGATACAGAGGATATCGGTCAGCCATACTCATTTATTGGATTTGAGTGTTTACATTTTGCTTCCAAACGCCACAGTTTATAGCACAGGGTTGACTCCCTTCATCTATCGGCTGTGACTATATTCTGTCTAATTACATGCATGCACAGCTGCTTGAAAAGAAAGGTGTGCAATTGAATACCGGGGTGCGGTGCCTTATTTTTAGGTCGCAGCCTACCACACAGCGAAGCTATGTGGTGTGCTACAGACATCTTGAGGAGTTTCCGAAGTTGATCTGGTACATTCTGCCCGTTGCTTGCATTGGCTTTGTGGTTTTCTTGCTTTTTCATTTGCTGCCTTAGGCTCTCCCTCCCCCCATGCCAAAATCCTATTTACCAGTATTCTTCCGAAAGCTCCTCCTCTGTAAACAGGCCTGTAAATCTTGTTCTCATCTCGTCACATTTTCTGTTCATTCAAAAACTGATGTCAAATGTCAGTGTCTTCAAGGGAGCCTGGTGCCTAATACGCTTTCAGCTGAATTCAAAGTGAGAGCATTTACGGGCAGAATGCTCTCCCCATGGAGTAGGAGTGTTGCGGACACTGCGTGTGCAATAACTGCAGGGACTGTTGTGTCAAGGTGCATTTGCTTTGACATTACCCTGTGCCCCCAACCATACTCCCGGGACACATTAGGGACTGTTGTTGCATTGTACAACCTGCCTGAAAACCACACAAGATGCTGGGCTTTGACATTTCCTAGACAGAGCAGGAACTGCTGTGGTATGTTGAGCCCCACCTCACCTCTGCCTGAACACTGTATGCCCCACGACTGCAGGAATGTATCCAGCATCCAGTGTCATATTTCTTTGGACACTGCGATTCACGATGGTGCAGTTACTGCTGTAGCAATCCGTGCGTTCAGCAGGAATGGAGCTTATATGGTTAACCTCCACCTGCTACAGCCTTTAACCGCATGCGCGCTAGCGGTTTTCCCGCTGTGCGCTGCGATTTGAAAAAAAGCCGCGTTACATGACGAGCTCAGCTCGTCATCAGCGTGCGAGCGTCGTCGCTCATGACGAGCTGAGCTAGTCATGAGCGCGGAAGTGGTTAAACAACTCTTCAAGAAGCTGCAACAGGAACTTGTGTGAGCTGGCCACAGCTCGGGGAAAGTTTCATGCTCCCTCTCCTTCCCTGTTCCTTCAGGGAAAAGGAGCCAGCAGAGTGAAACATTATTCCTTCCTTTCCCAAGACCTGCACTTTCATAAGCATATGGCCGAGTAGGAATTATATCTAAAGCATGGGCAGCACATTCATGGACACCAAGAAGAAACAAGTTTTGGCAAAGCCAATTGGGGATATCTATTGGCTTGGTCGATGTTTTTAGGCCATATTGTACAGCAGTGCTGGCTTCAGTGCAGCATAGCTGAAAGTAAAAAGAGTAAAAAGAAGAAAGACTCGGTCAACGCTGGCTGTTAAACAGCTTTTTTCTTTACTTTAAGCCATGTTGCTACATGGCTAAGAAACATTGGCAAAGCCAATAGATCTCACATAGGCACGTCCTATTGGCTTTGCCAGTGCTCATTCTGTCGTGTAAAGCATTTAGCGGTCTTTGTGAAAGACCTCTTGTGGTCTATTTATTCTAAGAAACTTCATGAATTTATAGCCCGCTATGGCTTTAACTTTGTCACCCACATCTTCTTGATCCTTATTCGATGGCTTGCCTTCCTCTTCTCGAATTTGCCCCCTGCCCTGAAACATTTTTTCTTTACCATCCTTTTGAATTTGTAGGCTTGTTTTACCTTTTTTTAGGCGGGCTTGACCGTTCCCAGTCGCTGCCTGGCTGCTTCAGTTTCACAAATGAGCTTTTGTGCAAGTGAAAATTACTTTTCATTTACTGCTCCAATTGATGCCTGCCATTTTAAATCTGAAAATAACAAAATAAAATGGCTCCAGTATCATTCAGTAGGCGCATGCATGCACAGGCATATGTCCTAAATAAGCAAATGTCTATTGACGCAGCCGCAAAATATTGATGCTTATCACTTTTTTTCTTCAATGCTGTACAACATTGGCAAAGCCAGTAGGTCATAATGGCAATATCTTCCAGCTTTGCTAATGCTTTTTTCTTTTGCAAGTGGGACATATAAATGTGGGGAACATTCTGGCCTTGAAAATTGCACTTTAATGTTTTTAATTTTTTCATTCAGACATTCTAGAAAACGGAAATCGTATCCAAATGGAAGTTGTGTAAACAAAGGTGCACTGACAGAGCAACCTTTGTTCTTTACTTTAAGTCGATGTCTTTGTACGTGATGCATACGTTTTAAAGTAATCTTGCTTTACTTTAAGCCTAATTGATTGTTTTTCTCAGGCCGAAGCGGACTCTGTACAGTAAGAAGTATGGGGTGGACCTTATCCGATACACACATGCTGCCAACACTGTGGTTTACAGTTCCAACAAGATTGATGGTAAGCCTGTGTACGTGATCATGACTAATACTATGTTCAGTTATCATCTTGCATGTTCTTATTGCGCTGTACCATACTTTCATGTCGTCTTTTCAGCAGCAAGATTTACAGGTTGTGAAGCCTGACACCAGGGCTTACAGTCTGATTGTGTATCCTACCCTTCCTCTTGGAAATGTGCACCTGAAATGGGCCCTGCCTGCCACTGGGTTGAGGTAGTAGTTTGTACAGTTTGAGGGTCTACGATACCGCCCGGTACTGGAGATAACTGTACAGGCCACTGCCTTGCCTGGGACAGAGCACACTCTACGAAACAATGCATCAGCCTTTACATCTAATGGAACAGTCTGAAACAGGTAACGGAGGAGAATCTTGGTCTACTGATATAATGCTATATAAAGCGTTAAGCCTTCATATCATTTTGTAGTAAACATCTGAATGTCAAAAATAGTATTAACACAGATGTGAGGATGCATTTGTGTGTACAAGATTGTTGCGCCTCAGTTTCTTTTGTGCTGGCATTTTGGGTTCCTTCACCATTCTTACTCTGATTCCATAAGTGTCACAATCTTGGTAGCCCACACTTTTTTTTCCAGTGGGCCTCTGGTTGACTTGCTCATATATATTTTTATCTCCCCATAGATACAATCAGATACCTCTCTCTTCATGACAATAAATACATACGGTACTTCCCAGGACACAGTAAAAGGTAAGTGAGTTGATGGGGTTGTTTTGTTCCTCCATATATTATTTGAAGATGTACCTTTTTAGTTCGAGCCTGAGCAGTGCATGCGCTGCTGCGAGGCATGCAGTAGTGAAGTATGGCTTTGAAGCTCCGCCACATATTTTTTTGGCTTGTCATTGTCCTCCGTAAGCTTGGAGTTCGAGTAGTTATAAGGCTTGTTAGTCCCTCCTTGGGACCACCTTGTCTGCTTTTGTTACCTCCCATAACCACTAGACCTTTTACTGGTGTTCTTACATGGTCTGTTTATTTTATTTAATGCTCCTCCCCCTATTCCACCAACTACTTAGCAGCACGCCGTCCACTTTTATTTTGATTTTAAAAGCTGTACGCTTTTACTATAGTAGCTGCCATTATTTATTTATTTTCGCGGCTGCGCCTATTTATTTTGTTTTACTACCGCCCATGCAGCGCTTTCATGTTCATAGAAGTCTCGCCCCTTTCATTACACAAACCACGTCTAAAGAAAGGTATGAGGCCCACAAAAGCATGGCATCGGCCCTTTTGCAAAAAAAATCTGTTCATCAACTTGGCAAACATGCTTTTTTTGTGAAAGCCCCCATGCAGTGGTTTCACCTAAATGTGTCACACCCCTTTCTTTAGACGCGGCTTATCTAAAGTAAGGGGCACGGCCTTCATGAATGTGAAAGCACCTCATGGGCGCTAGTAAAACAAATATTTGTGATGCAGTAGGTTTCGCATTTGTGAGTTTAAGATTTTGCATTGCCAATAGCCTAAACTCTCGTTAATGCGAGACCTATTGCATTGTAAATGCTTGTTAGTACAAGTTGCAACTTATGTGTTTTTGTTTTGAAGACTGTAGAGCATTAGTCATATTGACTTGTAGCTACTTCAGTGGTTTTTTTTTTGTGTAAGATTTTTAGTCAGTGTAGGGTACCAGTTGAGGTGGTAACTGGTGTGAAGAAGCCCACTGAAGATTATTTTGTTGGCAGCTGTCCAGTAAGATTTAGAATGGGGCCAGGTGCCTTTTTAGTAGGTGGGGGTATTTGACCGGTGAAGCAAGCAGGGGTCAACCTTTCTTGAGGGTGGTTGGTGCTGTTTGTTTGTTTTGAGAGTTTTATATAGCGCGAACAAGATCTTTTGCAGATATCAGAGCGCTTTACAACAAGTAAAAACAAGAGAGCAATTAACAGGCTTTTGAGCGACAGATAGTTGAGGTAGTAAATAGGTAGTAAAAATAAGGTAGATAAAAGAGGGAGCATAAACAATCAGTTAAACAATAATACAAATAGTCAATCTGATAAACAAGTATTACAAATAGTCAGGAGTCTCAAAAAGTTCCAAAGTTAGGTACATGTTCAGGTGAATTTAGCCATGAGGATAGCTTTTACTTCTTTCTTAAAGAATGTAGTGGAGGTGATAAGTCTGGTTTCTGGAGGGAGTGAATTCCAGATCCTGGGTGCCATTCCTGAGAAGGAGCGCTTATGTTTTTTCCTTCCGGAATCTACGAGGTTTCAGAAGGAGATTCTTTGAACGTCTAGTGGATCTTGAGCCACCAAAAATTGTCAGCTTCTGAGTAAGGTAACCGGGAGAGCTGTGGTGTATAGCCCTTTGAGTCATGCATGCAATTTTCAGATGTATTCTGGCCTCAAAAGGCAGCCAGTTCAAGGATTTTAGGTCAGAGGAAATATGTGAGTGTTTTTTTGATCCAGTGATAAGTCTCGCTGTAGCGTTCAAAGAGGCTCCCGGGTGCAGTTGTAGATGGGGGGAGTCCGCAGAGGGCGATGCTACCGTAGTCTAAGCGCGGCATGACTAGGGCTTGTACTGCAGTTTGGAAGTCCTTGGCTGGGAGGAAGGGTTTAAGTTTCCTCAGGGTATTGATTTGGAAATTAGCTCCCTTAGTTGCGTTGCTGATATGCCGTTGCATGTTGAGATTAGTGTCAAGTGTTATGCCTAAAGATTTCGCTGAGTCCACGATGGTAGGTTGGACATTGAGTGCAGTTAGGTGCTTAAGCCAGTTTTGAGAGGTGGAGCTTTTTCACAGGTGAGATCAGCAGGACCTCAGTTTTCAGGGCATTGAGTTTGAGGTGATTATCGGCAAGCCATGATTGTGTGTTCTGAGCTTTGAGTTAAGAAGTTTGATGTCATTGGGGGATTGTAATTTCAGGTATAGTTGTGTGCCGTCTGCGTACATGTGAAAGTGTACATTAGATGCTTGTAGCAGGGTGGTGAGAGGTTCCATGACCAGGTTGAACAATGTTGGAGAAAGGGAAGATCCTTGTGGGACGCCTAGTGTTACAGGCACTGGTGGGGACATCAGGTTGTTGCTCTTGAATTTCGGAGACCGGTTATGTAGGAAGGAAGTGAACCATTTGAGAACTGTCCCAGATAGGCCCATTCTGGTATTTAACAACTCTAGTAAGTTCTCGTGTTTGACTGTGTCAAATGCTGAGGACAGATCAAGAAGGATGATGAGGCAGGTATCGTTTTGATCAAGGATTTGGAGGGCGTCGTCAATTATGTGTGTAATAGCAGTCTCAGTACTGTGCCCTGCTCGGAAGCCTGATTGATGAGCGTTGAGGAGGTTAAACTGTTCAATGTGTTTCGTTAGTTGGAGTTGTACGCATTTTCCCAACAGTTTGGCAAGGGTGGTAATAGGACGGTAATTGTTTAAGTCAGAAGGGTCAGCTGTTGGTTTCTTGAGTATAGGTGTGACTTGTCCAACTTTGAGGGAGTCGGGGGTGTGACCTTGTTGAAGTGAGCTATTGATAATTGTGGTCCATAGTGGGAGGAGAATTGGGGTGAAGTCCTTTACAGCATTAGCAGGAAGGGGGTCTGTGAGGTGATTGGAAGGTTTCAATGTGGTGAGCAGTTTAATTGTATCTTCAGAGTAGGTATCAAAGGATGACCATGCAGCATTGTTCTTTGGTTCAGTGGATGTTATGCTGTGGGGGTTGGAGTAAAGGTTTACGTCATCGAGGAGATCTTTCCTTATGTTATCAGTCTTTAGATTGAAGAAAGCAGAGAAGTCTTCACAGGATGGTATATCGCCTATTGTGCTATGCGATAGTTGGGGTTGTTCCTTGGATTGTGTATTGATTAGTTCAAACCGCTTTCTTGGTCGGTTTTTTGCTTGGTTGAGCTGGAGGCTGAAGAAATCTGATTTTGTGCGCTTGATTTTCCTGAAGTATGTATTTCTCTTTTCCTTCAGAGTTTTAAGGCTTAGTGCAGAAGGGGCTGATCTCCAGGTGCGCTCTGCCATGCGCATGGCCCGTCTATCTTCGTTGAGTCTACCATCATACCATGGGTTGGATTTTTTAGTGGAGACTCTTTTCAGTTGCAAGGGGGTGGCTTCATTGATTATAGAAGTCATAGAGTTGAGGTAGTGGTCGGTCAAAGATTGAACGTCCAGAGCACCGTTAGGGGGAAGGAGGAGATTGCAGCTATGAGAAGGTAAAGAGTTTGGATTGAGATTCTTCAGGTTCCTTTTCCAGACTTTGGATTTGGTGGGTTGAACCGGGTTAAGTTTAACTTTTTCATTGAAGAATGTGATAATGTGGGGGTCTGACCAGTCACAGGGTTGGATTGATCCAAGTTGGGTAGAGTTTTCTTTAGAAATTATAAGGTCGAGGATAGAGCCTTTATCATGTGTCGGGCTGTTGCAGATTTAGGTGAGGTCAAGAGCGTTGAGGTAATTTTTTAGGCTATTTACCACCGCGTCATTGTGATCATTCCAGTGGAGATTGAGGTCACCAAGGAAAATTTGAGTGTGTTGCCGACCAGAATTGGATGAAATTGTGTCAATGAGTTGTTGGGTGAAGATGAGGTTGTCCCCAGGTGGATGGTAGAAGACGTGTAGAGAGCATATAGGTTTGCTCTCGCTGATGACATCTAGGCAGAAGTATTCACATGAGGTGAGAGATGGGGAGCTGGCTCTAGTAACTGAGAGGTTGCTTCTAAAAATACATGCGATTCCACCGCCTGATTTGCTAGGCCTGTCAAGTCTAATGATGTGGTAGTTGGGGGGGGGGGGGGGGGGGACTAGAATATCCATGATGGGTGTAGAAGATTCATTTAACCAAGTTTGTCAGAATGATTAGATCAATGTCCAGTGAAATAATGAGATCAGCGACGTCTGAGGAGTGTCTAGGGGCCGACCTGCAGTTGAGAAGTATGCATTTGAGCCTTGGGGTGTAGGGGGTGGTAGAGGGTTCTAGAGTGAGGGGGACTTTTTTAAGGTTATTTGGGACGGGGCCTCTGTTGTTTTGAGTGGGGAGCCTAAGGGCGTTAGGGTGAATCGTGGGGATGGAAAGGTGTGTGGTGGTGGCTAGGTTGGTTTGGGTAACTGGGTCATATGAGCGGAGGAGGGTGTGTATGTCGTGGTCCGAAAGAGGATTGATGGTGCGACAGGAGCGGTTGATGGGATTACGAGCGGGGATAGAGGTCCAGTGTCGGACGTTTTGTGTGAGAGGATGAGTGGGGGATATGTTAGGGGGGGGGAGTGGTTATAGGTAGGGGGTGTCTGGGTTCTTTGAAGAGTAACTCTTTGAGGGTGTGGATCTTCTTTGACTTGGAGGAGGGTGGACATAATCATGTCTAGTGTGGGTTTGGGAGTGGAGTTGGGACTGGGTACTGAAAGTGTATAGGTGTCTGTTACAGGAGTGTGGGGAAGGGGTGTGATGCTATTGGAGGGGTTAGTGGTGTTAGTGAGTGGGTTAGTGGTGTTAGTGAGTGATTTAGTGTTCGGAAGGGTAGGTATGTTGGGAGTGAGGGGAGAGGTTGAGTTAGGGGGGAGGGATGTTGAAGGGTGAGTGTAGGCTAGGCGTTGCGGGGGTGCATGTGAGGTGGTGGGGAGTAAGAGTGGGGGGAGAGGTTGAGGGATGAGAGAGCTAGGGGAGACTGGGGTGAGGTAGTGAGGACTGAGAATGGGAGGGGAGAGGTTGCTAGCTGGGAGAGGGCTAGGGGTGGCTGGGGTGCCGGTGGTGTAGTGAGGGCTCGGAATGGGGGGGGAGATAGGAAGGGAGGAGGATCTATTGTGGGGAGGGGGAGTGTAGTTGAAGGAGGTGGGGTGTTCTGAGAGTCCAGTAGGAAGTGGGAGGGCAGGGTTCTGTTGGGGGGAAGATGGGGTGGGGAGGATGTGGGATGAGGAAAGATCTAAGTCTGTGATAGAGGGATGTGAGGTGACTGTAGCGGGTGGGTGATGGAATAGAGTAGAGGGGGAGATGTGTGTTAGTGATAGGAGGTGCTGTGGAGTTAGGGTTGTTAGGATTGGGGGCCAGATGAATTGGAGACAGAGGGTTGGAGATATATTTTTTGAACGTGGGGAACAAGTTGTCGAATAGGTCAAGGTTCCTGTCTGTGGATTGAATTAAGATAATGCCGTTGTTATAGATGGTGATGGTTGCTGTAGCTGGGAAGAGTTGGGAAGGTGTGGTGGACAGTGTTAAGCCATGGGCGGATTTCCTGGTGGCGGAGATAGTGAGGAGTGTGAGGATCGCTTTTCTCCATTGTGCTCTACGTGTAGTGTATAGGATGAAATCTGTGTTCTTGGCTCCATTGTTTAGTGAGAAGTAAGTGTCTACAAAGGGGGTTTCAGGGTGCGACTTCAAGAAGTTGTGTTTAAAATGTTTGGCAGTTTTTTTGGCGAGCTCGGGTGGGTAATTAATTTTATATGTGTGCTTGCCTATGAGTTCCATGCTGGGCGTAGAATTGTAGATTGGTGCCGGTTGTTGTGTGGATACGTTAGGGGCTAAGGTAGGTGCGAGTAGGTGAGGGTGGTTAGGCTAATGAGTGGTCAAGAAGAAGTGGAGAAATTGACTAGTCTAAAATGGCCACTTCCTTAGGCAAGGAGGGTAGAGAGGATTGACTAGTCTAAGATGGCCGCCAAGTTGGAGCAGGTAGAGAGAAGTATTGTAGTCCTTTTTTTGTTATGTTTTGAGACCAGTTTCACTTTCTGAGCCAGGGCTGAGTGGTGGCCTGATCTCCTCAGTATGGGAGTTTATGGAGCATGTCGACATGGGTAAAGACTTGTCTGACTGGTTCCACACATCTCCCCCCCCCCCCCCCCCCCATTCTTTTTTTAAATGTATGGCAGTCCGGTTGCAGGTTGGACATTTGTTCAAACTCTATTTGAGCATGTACCATTTAAAGAGTAAAATGTTGTTTTTTTGTGGTTGAATACTGTGTACCAGTTCTAAATCTTCAGAAGTGTAGCGTTCTTATACAACTGTTAGTCCTGTTTTACTTTAATCTGGTTTTCCTCTGGCTGGTTGCATATTATGTTTTATTTCATTTTCCATTTTTGCTGTAGAGTTGTGGCTTTGTCAATGTCACCAGTTGATGACACATTTATTTCGGGTTCTCTTGACAAGACAATTCGACTTTGGGACTTGCGTTCTCCAAACTGTCAGGTGAGTGCTGAATTGGTGTCTATATTAATGATGGGGTGGGTGTACGTTTTTAATCTGTGTGAACTGTTTGAGATTGAGGGGAAACAGTTTGTTCATATTAGTATCAAGAGAATGATCAATATGAGGTTAAGGATGATCTGCTTTTCTGAACCAGGGCCAACGTTTTGGTGTAAAATACTATTTTGATTAGGTACTCTTTAAAAAATAAATATACTAGTTAAAACATTTTGACACTTTTTTAGTGGTTGGTTTTCATGGAATGTGTCTTCTCCACAGGGCCTTATGCATCTCCAAGGGAAGCCTGTGTGTTCGTTTGACCCGGAAGGACTCATTTTTGCTGCCGGTGTTAATTCCGAAATGGTTAAACTTTATGACCTTCGCTCTTTTGACAAGGTATTTATCCAGTTCTTCTGCAGTAGATAATTGATCATGTCAAAGAAAAATCAACCTTGGTTAAACTATATGGATGTGATAATGTGTTCATTACTCTGTAATTGACTGAGGCTGTACATTTGTACTATTGTTAATTTGCACAAGTATATCACATCTATCAGTGTAACGCAGGGCACAATATGATTCTCCTGCTGTCTGGATTTCTATTATCAACTTGTTAAAGTGGCCAGCAGCCTTATGACTTTGTGATCTCTCTATTAGGGGTATGTGCCTCCGATACAATGGATTCTTGCACAACCATGTCCCTTGCATGCCATTTTCTCCCCGTCAGTGAGGCTTGAAACCAGGTGAATTCGCACTCAAACCTAATGCGCTTCTGCTCAGCGAGCTGTCATCAGTTCAAGGTTTGTTTGCAAGGTGCTTGTTTTTATCAATAGGAAGAGGCATCTGTAGGTGAGTAAGAGACGTGTACCTAGCTCAGGAACCAGCTCTCTTCCCTTTAGTGAGAGCCCACCTCACACTTGCCACTTAACTGATCCAAATTTACAAGCTCCAGAGAAGGGTACTGTAGGAAACCAGCATTTTCTGAATGGTCAGCCTGGATTTTTCACCTTTAGGTGTGTTATACATTTTTGCTGACTTTAGATATCTGTGCTCTTTATCCTTGCTCACCAGCAGTATAGTGCCCGTGAGTTGCCTTTAAACATGACCTAATTGGCAGATTTAACTTGCCTGCAAGTCCCTAGTATATTTCAAAGTATACCAAGGGCATGGAAGTTAAATGCCAGTAGTGGACTGAAGCACATATTATGCCATCCACTATAGTGGAGGTAGAAACCTGGCTGTAAAAACGGCAGTACGTCACTAATGATAATAAACCCTTTTGAAAATATGAAGTCACTTACTTGTAGCACATAAGGCAGGTGCATGGTATTTAAAAGTATGCTGGGTCGAAATTTTAATAATATGTCCTTACAGTGACCTGTACCCAAAATGGGACCAGCTAGAAAGAGAATTAATCCACTTTTAATAGTTATTAAACATTCCATTCAAATTTGAAGTCTATTTTTTAAAAAAATATTAAGGAAAGTAAACTTTTACAAAGATAGCTTTTCCCCTGTCTGAAGTTAGTGACGGCAAATTTTCTTTAGCTTTGCTGATTCTCACAGACATTAATTATAATTAGCCTTGAATAGGTATAAATCGCCTCCCAGGAGCAGACAGTACGCAGGCCTGAATGGGCAGAGAGGACTCTGAAGTCCACTGAAAATGCAGGGTGGGGGTAGAGGGCATCCTTTTTGACACTACAGTGTCAAATCCTGTTTGACAGGTCTGTTGGTTTTACATATAATTCTTTGGACACTCTAGAAAGTGAAGTCTGCAGGATGTCAAGAAAATGAATGTGGCTCCACTGTCTGGTTGCTAAAGGAATCTGCATTTGTCTTATCAGACCTTCGTCTCTGGGATTGTGAGTTAAGTGGCTGCCCCAATCTCGATTTTAGTGTTAGATGTCAGAGGACACTAGGATTAGCAGATTTATCATTGTACAGACCCTCCAGCTTTCTGCGATTTGCAAAATAATCGCGAAATCAGCTGAAGGGCGCGATGACTACGAAATTGACCTTTTTGGCCGCGAAAAAGGTCTTCGGCAGGCAGCAAAAAAGATGGTGACATCTTATTGGCTGAACGTACCTACGTCACCACATGAGCGCGTACAGCCGTAATAGCCACACAACCAGCCGAGTTTCATTTAGTACCAGTGCAGCAGTAAACATTACTATGTTACTCGAGAACACAACAAAATAAGAGGCAGAAAACATTTGTTAGAGAAAATTGTGTAGCGGGTTTATTAAGACCAGGGAATGCGTTAATTTATTGGCAATCCTATAGGCAGGCTGCGATGAAGAAATGGCCTACGCTGTCTGCCAGCCTGATTATTAACCAACAAGCATAAGGGGAACACATTGTGACCCCAATGGATGAAGAAAATCCATTTGGCTTGCCAGGCGCAACCCACATCTGGAAACCAGCGTCCAGAGGAAAATAGCTCCCTCCGTGGTGTAGTAATCCCAGGTCACCGCCCAACCCCCCCACCCCACCCACCCTATTTCCCGCAGCTACAAATTCTGAAATTGTTCCAACATAATATGATCACAGCCCCTCTCCAGTTTTGGTTTCTTGTTTGTCCAGGAGGGAAGTCGCTGTGCGTGTGCTCTACCTTAAACCTCAATGGTTCGAGGCATGTGGGCTGCTGAATTCATATCTTGTGCATAGATCGCCGCCTAGTGTTGGGTCCGGATGATTGCACATTGTTGTTCTGGAAGAGTCTTCGCAGTATCACGAGATAGGTGGCTCCTCCCCTGGACTACAGTGTGCATGGGCATCGACTCCATCCTCAGATTGTTTTTTTCCGCCATTGGGTTCGGATGCATATTTGATCACTCAAGTTCGAAATCAATAGAAAACTTTCTTTTTGGCCAAAAGGCCTTTACTATATCGTCGGCATTGTCTTGCGCTCGGTGCCCAGTTCTGTTCCAGCTCAGTTCCAGAGTCTGACATCCAGAGGAGTCGCGTGGCTCTTCGGCACTGAAGGCCCGGTCGACGCCAGAGGCCTTATTTGGCGATCCATCATGGAACGCAGCCCGTTCAAAAGGTGCCCCGTGTGCAACTCGAAGTATCCTCACATCGACGTCCACCCGGTGTGCAACAAGTGCCTGTCGCCGGATCACGATGAAGCCAACTGTATGGCTTGTTCTCGGTTCCGCTCCAGGAAGACGATTCGACTTCGGCACGCAGCTCGCCAGGAGGCCCAGCAAACGGCACCTGACCCGGTGAACATTTTCGATACCGAGGAGGATGAGGCAGACGAGCAGGAAGTTCAGGAGCCGATGTCCAATCCAGCGGCGGAGATAGACTCCAGCTACGACGCTGATGTTGAAATGCTCGATACTGAAGAAGTCGTTGACGAGGTAGGAGACGATGGGGCCATGGAAGATAGCTCGAGCGAGGAGCTATGCCCAGCCATCGAAACGCTTCATAAGGCTCAGGTCGAGGGATCGCCACATGGCCTTACCCAAGATCTTACACTGGGTTCTACAGCCTCGCCTCCAGGCCCGGCTTCGGGCACTTCTAAGGAGCCACAGGTGGTGAAATCAAAAGAGAAAGCATCGGTGTCTACGCAACCGAAAGCACTAAAGGCAACATCGAAACCAAAAGTGCGTGTTGCTTTGGTCGGCTCGAAGTCCTCTGATCTATTGGCGCCGACGAAGCTTAAGAGTGTTATCGACCCGGTGAGGTCGCTAAAGGGTGTCGAGCCGAATACTGGGACACCGAAAAAACTGGTCAAGGTCGTCGAACCGAAGAAATCGGCGCCGAAGTCCGTCGACACAGAAAAAGGACTCGGCGCTCAGAAAGTTAATGATCCTGCTTGTCGGCCAAACAAGGCCAAAAGCAGTCACACCCTTGAGTCCGCGCCTGGCGGTGGCTCGAAGGAACCAGTCGAGTCGACGCAGCCGTCCGCCTCCTTCTCGAAGCAGGTGTCAGACTCCTTAAAACGCATTAAGGATTAGGCTTCCACTGTTGGTCCAAAAGATACTTCCATGCAGAAACCTGCCACCAAACCTCAAAAGTCGCCGGCGCCCATTCAGTTTACGCTGCCACCGAAAGTGGTGCCGAAGGCCTTCGCCCCTAAGACGGCCGTCGAAGCGTCCATAAAGGTGTCCACGGGGCCGAAGCCTACACCTGCGGTTGTGGGCACAAAGCATCAACAACCCCCACTTGAAGAGCAGTCGGTGCACTTCGACGCCGACACTGGTAAACTTTCTATTTACAAACGAAAGATCGCCCGACACAGCCTATGGAGTCCTACACCATTCCATTGAAGAAGGATTCCACGGCTTCACCCGTTCTTGTCGAACCAATAGCTCCACATGGCCAGGACACTGCTCCTATCTCGCCCACTTACTCAGATGTGGAGACTGGGGAAGGTGACTATGAGTACAACTACCCTGTCGACACTGATCCTGAAGATCAACATGAACCCTGGGCAGATGCTGCTAACCCAGGAGATCCACAAATTGCCCCAGACACTCAGGTGTATAACGTAAAAACATCGCCTACTGAAGACTCAGCGGCGTTTAATGCACTTATTGAAAGGGCAGCCAAAAATCACGATGTCCAGCTCCATGCTGACCCTATTGAAGTGGATTTTTTGTTTGACACCTTTTCCACCTCTGAGCGGACCGTCAAGACTCTGCCAATGCTAAAGGGTGTCTTAAAACATGCTGGAGACATTTTTAAAGAGCCCACAAGGGCCAGGGTTATAAACCCCAGAATTGAGAAGAAGTACAAACCGGCGCCTGGGGACCCTAACCAACATCAAGGGCCAGTTGCCATTGGACTCTCTGGTTGTTTCCAATGCCCGGAAGAGGGCAAACTCACAAACTATTGGTGATGCTCCTCCCCTTGACAAGGAATCTAAAGTGCTAGAAGCATCAGGGAAAAGGGTGGCGGCTCAAGCGGCCAATATCTGGCGCATTTCAAACACTCAGGCACTCTTAGCCAGATATGACAGGGCCCATTACGATACACTTGAGACCCTGTTACAACACTTGCCAGATGAATATAAGGAGGCAGCAGAGATGCTCATACAGGAAGGGAAGCTCATCTCAAATGCTTCTATTAAGTGTGCACTGGACGCAGCAGACACCGCGGCCAGGGCCATTAATACCAGTGTGATGTTACGGCGACAGGCCTGGCTGCGAATCTCCGGGTTCAAGCCAGAGATACAAACCACCATCCTAAATCAGCCTGTAAACCCTGATCACTTATTTGGACCTGAGGTGGACACCACCTTAGAGAAAATCAAAAAGGACACAAACTGCGAAGGCTATGGGGGCTGTCCAGTCGCAGCAGTTCAGGGGTGGTTCTTTTCGTCGCTCAGGCAATAGAGGAGTTTCCAGAGGCCAGTTGTCCCAGCAAACACAGTACAATAAGGGTGGCGCGCAAACCACGTACACCAAACAAAGTAGAGGTGGCTCTCGCGGAAACGGCGCCAAGGGCAGAGGTCGTGGAAACAACAGCTCCCGATCCTCTGCCGCCAACAAACAGTGACGCCTTGTCACTGCCCCCCGACCATGCAACACCGGTCGGGGGGAGACTCCCAACAGTTCCTGCCGGTCTGGAAATCCATCACCACAGACAGGTGGGTCATACAGCTTATCCAGTAAGGTTATTGTCTGGAGTTCACATCCACTCCACCCAACATACCCCCAAAACACCGTCCTATGTCCACAGAGCATTTACACTTATTGCAGCAGGAGGTACTAGTCATGCTGCAAAAAGGGGCATTCGAGCTCGTGCCGGTGGAAGAAAGAGGCACAGGAGTGTACTCCCTGTACTTCTTAATCCCAAAAAGGACGGGTCCCTCAGACCCATACTGGACCTCAGAACACCAAACCAGTACATTCTATCAGAACACTTTCACATGATAACACTGCAGCAGGTTCTTCCGTTGCTCAATCAGGAAGATTTCCTCGCAACATTAGATCTAAAGGATGCATATTTTCACATTCTGCTACATCCGTCACACAGAAAATACAGCCGATTCACCATTCAGAATCAGCATTACCAATTCAAAGTCCTCCCTTTCGGAGTGACTACGGTGCCAAGGGTGTTCACAAAGTGCCTGGCGACAGTGGCTGCACACCTCAGGAGACAAAACGTTCACGTCTACCCTTATCTGAACGACTGGCTTATCCAAGCAAAGTCGGCCCAGCAGTGCGCCGCCAACATGTCCCACACCATTCACCTTCTTCACGATCTGGAATTCTCACTGAATTACCCAGTCACACCTTCAGCCCGCCCACGTACGGCAGTATCTGGGCGCGACAATAGACACTCTGGCAGCCAAAGCACAGCCAAATTCAGTGAGGATCAACAGCATTCAATTGCTGATACAAAAATTCAGACCGCAACACTCTCTTCCGGCACGAGTGTTCATGCATTCATGCAGTTGATAGGCATGATGGCCTCCTGCATCTTCATAGTCCCACATGCGAGACTACATATGCGTCCGCTTCAGGAGTGCTTAGCACATCAGTGGAATCAGGCTCACGGACAGTTGAGAGACCTAGTGTTGGTAACCGGTCGTGCATACAACTCTCTGCATTGGTGGAATCCACACAACCTTTGCAAGGGACGACCGTTCCAGGAGCCTGTGCCACAGATCATCCTAACAACGGACGCATCTCTCCAGGGTTGGGGAGCTCATGTACTCCAGTACACAGTGCAGGGACTATGGACCATGCAGCCAAAGAGGATGCACATCAACCTACTAGAGCTGATGGCTATCTTCCTGGCAATGAAAGCATTCAAGGTACATCTGTGCAACAAGGTTGTGTTGATCCGGACGGACAACATGACGGCCATGTACTACATTCAGAAGCAGGGAGGTACACACTCTCCACAGTTGTCTCATCTGGCTCAGAGCATGTGGAAGTGGGCCATTCAAAGGAACATCTTCCTCTTGGCGGAACACCTCCCAGGCAAGGACAATCAGATGGCGGACCTGCTCAGCAGATACAGCCACCAAATGCTAGAGTGGGAGATACATCCATCAGTACTCCACCCGTACTTCCAGCAGTGGGGTCATCCAGAGATAGACCTGTTCGCCACAAAGGAAAACGCCAAATGCCAAAGCTTTGCCGCCAGGTTCCCACAGTCGCAGGGCAATGAGATATGGATGAACTGGTCAGGCAGATTTGCGTACGCTTTTCCCCCAGCACCTCTAATACCGCTGGTGGCACGCAAGCTGAAGCAACACTCGATGACGCTCATCCTGGTTGCTCCAACGTGGGCACGCCAACCATGGTACACCACGTTTCTAGAACTTTCCGTGGTACCGCATCAAAGGCTGCGCCTCAGTCCCAGGCTTTTGACGCAGAGCCATGGAGACATTCAGCACCCAGATCCGCAACAGCTCAACCTGGCGATCTGGCTCCTGAGGTCTTAGAATTTGGCTACCTCAACTTGCCTCCCGACTGCATGGATATCATACGAGAGGCAAGGAAGCCCACCACCAGAGCATGCTATGCGGCTAAATGGAAGCGCTTTGTCATTTATTGTGCAGACCACAACATCAACCCGCTAGACGCGTCTACGCACAACATCATTTGTTATGTTACATCTTTACAAATGCAATCTGGCCTATGCTTCCATTCGGATACATTTGTCCGATAGCGGCTTATCTCCAAAACAGGCAGCATCTCTCCCTTTTCAGAGTGCCTGCCATTAAAGCCTTTCTGGAAGGACTCAAACGAGTCATTCCTCCCTGGACCCCACCGGCCCCGAATGGAACCTTAATGTGGTCCTCACCCGATTCATGGGTCCACCTTTTGAGCCTCTACATTCATGCGAGATTCAGTTCTTGACGTGGAAAGTGGCTTGCCTAATAGCTATTACATCACTGCGACGCGTTAGTGAACTCCAAGCACTAACTATCCAAGAGCCATTCATACAAATTCACTCCAACCGGGTGGTGCTGCGCACTAACCCTAAATTTCTTCCAAAGGTGGTTTCACAGTTCCATATCAAACAGACTATTGAACTGCCTGTGTTCTTCCAAAATCCTGAGTCAGTGGCGGAGAGAATGCTCCACATTCTTGACGTCAAGAGAGCTTTAATGTACTACATTGATAGAACCAAAGATTTTAGGAAGACAAAACAACTTTTTGTTGCTTTTTCAGCACAACACAAAGGAATTCCCATTTCCAAAGCAGGTATAGCCAGGTGGATCGTTAAGTGTATTCAAATTTGCTATCAAAAAGCAAAGCGCACTTTAACGATCCCCCCCAAGGGCCCACTCCACCCGCAAGTTGTGGGCCTCCATGGCTTTCCTTGGAAATATACCTTTAGAAGACATATGTAGAGCAGCCACATGGTCTACCACACACACGTTTACAAAACACTACTGTGTAAATGTGCACTCCAAACAGCAGGCAGCTGTAGGGCAGGCTGTTCTAAAAACACTTTTTCAAACTGCTGCAGCTGGCACAGGCGGCCGCCGCTAATGGAGGGACTGCTATGTATTCTATGCACAAGATATGAATTCAGCAGCCCACATGCCTCGAACCGAATATGCTACTTACCAGTATGCATCTGTTTTTGGCATGTAGGGCTGCTGACATTCATATCGCCCGCCCTCCTCCCCGGCGCCTGTAGCGGCTGCAGCACTTACAATTACTCTTAGCATGGTCATCCCTCACAGTGTTACTCCCCATCTTTGCCACTATGGCTAAAAACAATCTGAGGATGGACTCGATGCCCATGCGCACTGTAGTCCAGGGGAGGAGCCACCTATCTCGTGATACTTCGAAGACTCTTCCAGGACAACAATGTGCAATCATCCGGACCCAACACTAGGTGGCGATCTATGCACAAGATATGAATGTCAGCAGCCCTACATGCCAATAACAGATGCATACTGGTAAGTAGCATATTCGTTTCCCCGTCCCAGTCGTGATGTCATCGGGTCAAAGGGCTGATCAGCCTCTGCGTGCCCCATCTTGAGCCCTGGGGAAACCCCACACCAGGCAATCCGAGGTAAACATCACGCTTTGCCAAATCCTCGGTCTGTATTGCACTGGCACCACACTCATTGAGCCAATTACAGCATCTCACATCAGGCGGCAATTCTTTTTTTGGGTGCTGTTGGGGTTACCAACCGTACAGACCCATTGCATGTAAAGTGTCTGAATCTTTTTAACAAAGGACATTTTCATTTTGATACTAGCAACCACACGTCATATTTTCTAACAACGCAGCCATGCTTCGTTGTAACTAACTTCACCAGACTGTTCAACAGACTTTAAGCTCAGTGATCTATAATAAAATAGGGCAGAGGATTATTATGCCTGCTACAAAGTACCTGAATCAGGTTACAAAGGCACTAGGCTAGAGACCTTCCATTTCTGGTACTTTGCTGCAGTTTCAAGATATTCTTAGAGTTTTGAATTGCTCAAATTGGGGTAATTTCTGATATTTATTGGTTTCCCTAACTTCATTGCTTGGTTTTGTTCAGAAGAAAGTGTCACTCATAGTCATTGAAAGTCGCTCATGTTTACAGTAAACTTATGAAAATGGCACACATAAGCAATCTGAAACCCTGGCAGTTATGTACCCTGCCGCAGCGCTTCTGAACTGCTGGGGATATTTTAAGGCCCCTTTTAGATGATTGGGCTACAGAAAAGAGGATCATTTTTTAAATGCATTGCCTGGTCTTTGTCCACTCACAAAGTGGCACTTAAATTGCCACACTTAAATCGCTGCATTACTTTTTAGTAAGGCGCTCTAGCAGCAAAGCAAGACTTCCTCTATGGGTCATATTTGTATTCACAATATATTTTCAATGTTAAAAAGGGTGATCGAAATTACTGTTTTTTAAAATGGACGAGTCTAGGAGGCCGTGGTGCCCCGGCAGGGGTGCATACATGGGTGCTAGAACATCCCAGGGAGAAATGGGGACCCCTCTCACGAGGTGCAGAGTGGAGCTGTGCCTCCGTAGAGCCACAGACACTTTAACCATGCCAGTTTCACAGTGGAATACCCTGTTAAATCAGTTTACATTGATTTACGGCTGAAAAGGAATGATTACGAAAAAAATAAGGTGCCGCAATAATGCCGCTAAATTCCCACTTTTGTGCCGCTAAATTTGCAAATCTATGCCGCTATATCCTGGGGGGGTCTGATTGTACTGCTTCCCCCCCACCCCTCAACAAGATTTTACTGTGGCTGAAGACTTATGTAATTTTGAATATGCCCAAATTGTGGTAGGGTTGGCTCTGTGAACTTTTACCCCATCGGTTAGGGTGTGCCCAGGAGTCAATCCCACTTACTAGTGCCGGCCATAAATCTGACACCTCCAGGACCCTCTTAAAACACTTCCTGAATCTGCAGAAGATCAAAAGAGGACTGGACCTGCTATCTTTGACCTGTGAAGAGCCCTGACGGTCTGGACCCACTCCCTCTTGTCCCAAGAAGTGGACTCCATGCGTCATAAGGCTGCTCTCCTGTTAAAGTTACAATGATAAGACAAGGTATCGGGCTATTTCCTGTAAGTACCCAGCTGAGTAGTAGCAACTGAACCGTGCTATTGGACTCTGCCTAACACCCGGTGAGGGCCTTCCTGGAGGTCATGTGGGGCTTTAGAATTGGTGGATTGGACCATCAACTACTAAGTCATGTGTTGAATATTTGACCTGGACAAACCTTGTTGGTGTATCGGATCAATGTTCCATTGCGGTCAGACTTGATTGTGCCTTGGTTCCAGTATGTTGTGACGGTGTGCTATAATTGGCTCTCTGAGCTTTTTGGAATTATTTTTACTCATAAAATTCATATTCCCGGTTCCTTTTTTTAAAGTTTTGTCAGTTTTGTCTCATTTTGTTCATAAACTTTCAATCTTTTACTGATCCGGTTTAGGTTTTTTAGTATGCATTTTGACTTGATTACTATTCTGGTACTGCATAGCTACTTTCCTCTTTGCCCTAAGTTGAGTGTTTCAGTTTTACAGCGTGAATCTTTCTGGATTCACTATGCTGTGCATTATTCCGCCATCTAGTGGTTGGGTCTGGAATTGTAGTCTTTTTTTTTTTTTTTTTTTCGTGGCCCAGGTGGGTGTCGACATGCCACCATTTGGTGTCCTTCGTGACGTCGACGTGCTTCCCCCGGAAGCTCCCACCTTTGGTCGCCATCTTCAGATTCTTTTTTCTGCCGTTGGGTCTGGATCGTTGCCCAAGAGTTCCAGAGTTTTGGGAAGAGGAATCAGGAAAAATCTTAGAAAACCGATGAAAATCAAGTTTTTAGGTACACCGCACTACAGGTCAGGTAACCGGGACGATTAGGTTAGTCAGTCACTTGTTGAAACAGTCTTGTTTTGCCCTCTGCAAAGGATTGTAGATGGCTTTGTGGCCTTTCATTCCAAATTTGAAGGTAGATTTCAACAAGCTAAGCAGTCTCAAACCATTATTGTTTCAGCAAGAAGTAGTTTTTAAATCTGCTCTTGAGACCTTTTGAGTTGCAAGTGGCTAGAACTTCTAGCGAACTAGTCATTGTTCAATTCCAACCTTCCATTGCATTGTGCATCAAATCTTCAATGCCTCTAGTACGGCCAGTCATGTACACCTTTCTTAAGGTTGTAGACATCTTTGGAGTAATCCTGGCTTTTATCTTCATTTTCTTAAGTGTATTCGGAGGATTCCCGTTGCTGCTGTTCCTCATTTGCCGCATTCTTGTCCTGCTTCTTCTCAATGTATGCTCTGTTTGTGGGTGCTCTGAGACTGGCATCGCTCCAGCACTACTGTGAGCGTATGTTTCATAGGCGTAATTTACTGACCAGCTGCTGCACACGGCCGGGCTCGGCTCCGCTGTGTGGTTTTCGGCCGGGCTTGGCTCCGCTGTGGTGTTCCTGGCCGGGCTTGGCTCCGCCATTCTCTGTCCCTCACTGTGGTGCTCCTGGCCGGGCTTGGCTCCGCTGGGGGACGCTTGAGACCACAACCCCCAGCAGCCTCATCGCGGCAAGGACTCCGCCCACGCAATCAGGAAGTGCCGGGAGGCGTGTAAAGGAGACCACGCCACAGAGTTCGGGGGGAGGCGTAATTTACTGACCAGCTGCTGCACACGGCCGGGCTCAGCTCCGCTGTGTGTTTTTTGGCCGTGCTTGGCTCCGCTGTGGTGTTCCTGGCTGGGCTTGGCTCTGCCATTCTCTGTCCCTCACTGTGGTGCTCCTGGCCGGGCTTGGCTCCGCTGGGGGACGCTTGAGACCACAACCCCCAGCAGCCTCTTCGCGGCAAGGACGCCGCCCACGCAATCAGGAAGCGCCGGGAGGCGCATAAAGGAGACCTCGTCCCGCGGGACGGGCGCGCCAGGGAGAAGCCCGGGACAAGGGCGGGGCCGTCAGGCCAGAAGAGGCCGGGCCGGGCCAAGGACTTTGGCTTTCTTCCCAGGATCCAGGGCTAACTGTAAGAAATAACAGTATAGCATGGTTCTTAATTGATTTTTGCTTCTTGGCCTTAAACATTATATAGAAGTCTTATTCCCTTCAATAGAGACACTGCTGGTTATCTTTACTCGTGTTCCGTATCTCTGGTCACAAACATGTCAAAGTCCAGAGTAGCTAAACCGGTAGTTGACAATGATACAAGGACATTAGACAACTATCTTGTCAAGGTAGTTAATAAAATAAAGAAAGAAAGGCGATTATCATTAAACAAGACGAACCTAGAAGAGATAGGGTTGAGCGCGCCCACTTCCCCATTGCCCCACTCAGATATTAGTGTGGTTAACCCAAACGCGAATGCCATCAGTGATGTATCCATCACGATGACACCAGACGATAGGGTAATCACAACTGATTCTATTCTTACTTTGAGCCCAACACCCTCTCCAGTACAATCACCGACCCATTCGCCGGCTCGGAGAATGGTGCTGGCATGTAAGAAGGTCCCTGCTAAAAGGGCGGTGGGCCGGAAATCAAAAAAGGCAGGTACTTCTCCTATCACATCACACAGTGGTGGAAGTATATTAAAACCCACTAATAATGCTGAGGAAAATATTTTACACCCTGACCAGATAGAGCTTCTGGCATCCATTTTTGAGTCGAAACTAGAAGCAATGGTTAGACCACTGGTGGCTAAATTAGAGCAGGTCGCACAAGAGGTTTCTAGACTAGGGGGCCTCTTGGATTC
Source organism: Lissotriton helveticus (assembly GCF_964261635.1). Taxonomy (NCBI): domain Eukaryota; kingdom Metazoa; phylum Chordata; class Amphibia; order Caudata; family Salamandridae; genus Lissotriton; species Lissotriton helveticus. Next base: position 1,076,695,796 of record NC_136070.1, on the reverse strand, counting down.
TCATATGGCTCGGTCTCGTACATCTACGAGCCCCCTCCCTGGCCCCCTTATCTTCACTGGAAATACCCTAGCCGGGGCTACCGTACCTGCTCCTGTTGGTACACTTGGTGCATCTATTAGCACCAGGGATACAGGGTTAGCGGCCACTGTACAGAACCCACCAGCCTCCCGTTCACAGAAAATCCCACCCTCTACTATACCATTGGGGGAAACTCCCAATAGTACAACTTTTGCAGCGTGAATCTTTCTGGATTCACTATGCTGTGCATTATTCCGCGGTCTTGTGGTTGGGTCCGGATTCGTAGTCTTTTCTTTGTTTTTTTTTTTTTTTTTTTTTTCTCTTTGCCCAGGTGGGCGTCGGCGTCACACCCCCTTTGGGTGTATTTCCGGTGACGTCGGCATGCTTCCTGCGGAAGCTCCCACTCTTGGGCGCCATCTTCAGATTCTTTTTTTCCGCGGTCGGGTCTGGATCGTTCCCGTTTGGGCTCCAGACATTTTTGGAGAAAGAAGAAAGAAAATACAGAAAAGACGAGGAGAAGTCATCTGAAGACTCCAGGGGACTTCACCGACGAAAGACAAGCAAAGATAAGGCGTTTTCCATCCAGATCTTCGACGACCGTCGACGAACACGCGACCAGAGAGGCCCTGGACGCTCGAGGATGGACAACACGCCGTTCAAGTTCTGCCGTAACTGCCACCACAAGTACGCGCAGAAGGACCAGCACCCGGTATGCAACCTTTGCCTACCGGTGGACCACGAAAGCGGAGACTGCAACGCCTGTTCCGCCTTCACCCCGAAGACCCTTCGTGTGAGAGAGAGGCAGAGGGTAGCACACGCCGCCCTGCAGGGGAAGGCCCCGACCCCGTCGCTCTACGAGCTGGGGATGTCCTCCGAGGAAGAAGACAACGCTGCCGCCGAAGACGACAGCTACACGGTCGTAGAGACCGATTACACGAAGACTTCTGACAAGGTAGGAGACTCTTCGGCCCCCAAGAACCCGAGAGACTCTGAGTCTCGAAAAATCGAGGGCAAGACCCCGAAAGCGCCGACGCCAAAAAAGGCGGCGTCCGCGACTACTCCCAGGCCCAGCGGATCCTCAGAGAAGGAGTCCCCGGCGCCGAGAGCTGCTGATCAGCAGAAGACGTCGAAAATCGTCCCCGAAAAGGATCGATCGACGAGGGAGAAAGACCCGAAACTGTCGACGACGACCAGAGACCCGATATCCGGTTCGACGTCGAAAACTTCGACTCCGAGAGGCACGGCGACGAGCCATCCGTCGAAGAGAGCGGCGGAACCATCCGACGCGGAACACGCGGCCGAGATGGAAAAGAAAAGAAGGCGCCTCGAGGCAGAAATGGAGAACTTCATGCAGCGGAAAAAAGATTTCGACGCAAGGATGAAGGCCTTCACGATCCCTCACAAGACCAAGCCACCAGTGCTGGAGGCGGTCGAGGAGGAAGAAGAAGAGGTCGCCGAAGTCACCGAGCAAGACCAGGACGTCGAGGTGTTCGACGACCAGGAGGAGTACGAGAATCCCCACGAGAGCTACAGCTATGGGGAGGAAGATGAGGGCAGGACAGACACAGAGTCGGCGCCCTATGACCTTCAGGAGGTAGATTACATCGATGTCGACACCGACAGCCCGGAGGAGGTGGTCGACACCTACCCCTCGAGGCCCTCGCCGCCGGACGACATCGGGGCCTACAACGCGGTGATACAATCTGCCGCAGCAGCTTTCAAGCTCAAGCTCGACGAAGAGAAGCAGAAAGCAGACTTCCTTCTGGAAACATTGCTCCCAACACAAACGAGGAGCCAGTTCCTCCCGATGCTCGAGAGCGTCTTGGCTCAGGGGAAGGAAGCTTTCAGGGAGCCCGCAACATGCAAGGCAGTAACTCCCAGAACTGAGAAGAAGTACAAGCATGCCGCAAAGGACCCGGCCTACATTCAGGGCACGGTCTCCGCAGACTCCATTATCACGGCCACAGCAAGGAGGAGGGCTAACGTACCCACTACCTCGGGCCCGCCACCGGATAAAGAGAGCAAAAGGATGGATCTGGTGGGCAGAAGGATCGAACGGAATGCCGCGACCCACTGGCGCATGGCTAATTCCAACGCCCTGGTAAACAGACACATGTACCAAATCATGGAGGGACTGGGGCAGTTGGTGAAGGACTTGCCCCAGGATGCCAAGCAGAAAGCCGAAAAGCTGATTGAAGAGGGGAAGAATGCTGCAAATTCTTGCCTTAAGACGGCCCTGGATGGGGCAGACACCGCCAGCAGGCTCATGATGATGGGCGTCACGGAAAGGAGACACGCCTGGCTCAGGATATCCGGTTTCAAACCGGAGGTGCAACACAGCATCCTGAACACACCATTCAACGGCAGTACGCTTTTCGGACAAACAGTTGATGAGCAACTCAGCCAACTTAAGAAGGATAACGAAACAGCAAGATCCATGGGAGCATTGCAGTTCAGAGGGAACAAGAGGGGCACCCCGTCACGGAGGCCCGGCGGAAGAGGCGGAAACCAGCCAGGTACATCACACCAGGCTTTCCAGCAAACGCACCAGGCAGACTCGCAGGGTCAGCAGGGCCATCAGAAACAGCCCTGGCAGTACCAACAAAGAGGCCAGTCCTTTCGAGGGAGAAATGGACGGGGACAAAATAGAAGAGGGGGCCAGCAGCCCACCTCCAAGTGACTTCAAAAAAATCCGTGTGCCCACCCACAAAAAAGATCCCAGGGGGCAGCACGTACAGATGGGTCAAGACAAACTAGACACCTACGACCACAGGACACCAGTGGGAGGAAGATTAAGATTCCACCTCCAGGAGTGGAGAGGAATCACATCAGACAAATGGATCCTCAACATTATCCAATTCGGATACTGCATAGAGTTGGAGGCGAGGCCAACAAACAGAAAACCAAGAAGAAAGCCGCTAGCAAGCAAGCAGCTGCAGTGCCTTCAGGAAGAAGCAAAAGAACTCCTGCAGAAGCAGGCCATAGAAAGGGTACCCTTCAAGGAAAGAAACACAGGAGTATACTCAACATACTTCCTGGTACCAAAAGTAGACGAGACAATGAGGCCCATTCTCGATTTACGGTTCGTGAACAAATTCATAAGAACGCAAAAATTCAAAATGACCTCCCTGCAAGAGGTGCTCCCACAGTTGCAGACCGGGGACTTCATGGTCACTATAGACCTCAAAGACGCATACCTGCACATCCCAATGAACAGGAAGCACAAGCACATGCTCAGGTTCACCGTCGGAGAAAGCCACTACCAGTTCACGACACTGGCCTTCGGTCTAAAATCGGCACCAAGAGTTTTCACAAAGTGCCTCGCAGCAGTCGCAGCGCACCTAAGAAGGCAGGGAATACATGTATACCCTTACCTGGACGACTGGCTGGTGAAAGCAAACTCATACCAGAAATGCAAGCTGCACGCACATACAGTGACCAGCACGCTCATAAACCTGGGGTTCTCCATCCATTGGAAGAAATCATCAATGGAGCCGGAACAAGTGAAGATCTTCCTGGGAGCACAGATCAACACCTTACAGGGCAAGGTGTTCCCCAGCGAGAAGAGGGCGAGGGCGCTGGTGAAGGAAACTCGCCTCTACCGGAAGGGACAAGCTCGGACAGTGAGGACGGCGAGCAAGATCATGGGGATGATGGCATCATGCATCCACCTGGTACCGAATGTACGACTCCACATGAGACCCATTCAAGAATGGCTACAGGAGCAATGGTCACAAGCTACAGGCAGTTGGGAGGATCTAGTGGTTGTAACGCACGCAGTGCAGAAGGAGATGACATGGTGGACCATGGAGAACATAGCAAGGGGAAAGCCTCTAACGCCCCCAACGCCAACAGTGACCATCACCACAGACGCATCCCTGAAGGGATGGGGCGCTCACATGGAGGAGCTCAAGGTGAGGGGACTGTGGACACCGACGGATGCCACAAAGCACATCAATTACTTAGAATTGAAGACAATCTTCCTTGCACTGAAGGCCTTTCAAACAAGACTGTACAAGCACAGGGTATTGATACAAACAGACAACACCACTGCGATGTTCTACATCAACAAGCAGGGGGGCACACAGTCCGCACCGCTTTCAACGCTGGCGCAGGAGATATGGAGATGGGCCATCCCTCTCAAGATAGACCTGCTAGCCATACACCTACCAGGGAAGGACAACATACAAGCCGATTGGCTCAGCAGGCAGACATCGGCATCCCACGAGTGGGAGCTCAATGCTCAGGAGACAAGATACCTGTTCGACAGGTGGGGGACACCATCGGTGGACCTGTTTGCCACACGCCAGAATGCAAAATGCCAAAACTTCGCATCCAGGCAGCCCGAGGAGGGGACACTGGGGAATGCCCTATGGATAGATTGGTCAAGGACATTTGCCTACGCCTTTCCCCCGATACCACTGATGCACAGAGTACTGAGCAAGTGCAGAGCGAGCAACATGACACTGATACTGGTCGCACCGCAGTGGGCGAGGCAGACCTGGTACTCGCAGATCATGGAGATGACACAGTGTGCACCCCACAGATTCAGCAGGAGGAAAGATCTACTGTCCATGCAGAACGGAGAGGTACTGCATCCAGAGCCAGAGAGCATGAGCCTAGTAGCGTGGCTCCTGAGGACATAGAGTTCGCACATTTGAGACTACCAGAAAGCACCCTGAGGGTACTTCGGGAGGCACGAAGGCCCAGCACTCGAAAGTGCTACGTTGCGAAATGGAAAAGATTCACAATATGGTGCAGACAGGAAAGACTCCACAATAAGATGAAGAGGGACTCCACAGTGCTAAGGTACCTGACGCACTTACTGGAGAAGAACCTTAGCTCATCCTCGTTAAGAGTTCACTTGGCAGCGATAGTAGCCTACACAAGGGGAGAAACGTGCAGGAGCTTCTTCACATCACAGGTGGTGAAGAGATTCCTAGAAGGAGCGAAAAGGATCGCACCACCCAAGCGGGTGCCGCCACCTGCATGGAACTTGAACACAGTCCTAACGGAACTCATGAAAGAGCCCTTTGAACCACTTCACAAGGCCTCCCTAAAGATGCTAACTATGAAAACAGCCTTCCTGGTTGCGATAACGTCCTTACGCAGAGTAAGCGAGCTTCAAGCGCTGACGCTACAAGAACCATACATACAAATACACAACGATAGAGTTGTGATGAGGACTGACCCACACTTCATGCCGAAGGTGGTATCCAATTTTCACATGAACCAGTCTATACAGATACCGAGTTTTTTCCAAAAACCCACAACCAGCGCAGAGAGAGCTCTGCACACCCTGGACGCCAGAAGGGCAGTCATGCACTACATTGAAAGGACAAAGGGGCACAGGAAAACGAAACAGTTTTTTGTGTCCTTCGCAAACAGCTTCATGGGCAAAGCAGTAACCAAAAGGACCATTGCACGATGGATCGCACAAACAATCCAACTCTGCCACAAACGGGCAGGACAGGAACTGGCTGAGGGGACACGTGCCCACTCCACCAGGAAGAAGGGCGCTACAATAGCCTTCCTGGCTAACACACCCATAGAGGACATATGCCTGGCGGCAACATGGGCTTCGGTGCACACGTTCACGAAGCACTACTGTGTGGACATACAAATGAACAAGGAAGCTCAAGTGGGACAGAAGGTGCTACAGCACATATTCAACACCCAACGCTCATCTTCCACCCAGCCGCCACAGAGATGAGAAACCGCTACAAAATCTATGCACAGCATAGTGAATCCAGAAAGATTCACGCTGCAAAACGAATAGTTTTCTTACCTGTCGGTGTAGTTTTGCAGCTTGAAGATCTTTCTGGATTCACTAGCGAACCCACCCACCTCCGCCAGAAAGATGAGGCTGGAGAGAGAAGAGGTGGTTAACTAAAGAATAGACTTTGAAAATACAAAGCGGTAAATACAAACTAAGAAGAACATTGCCATTACTTCGGAAACGAAAGAAACACGGAAAAAAAGAACCCGAAGATGGCGCCCAAGAGTGGGAGCTTCCGCAGGAAGCATGCCGACGTCACCGGAAATACACCCAAAGGGGGTGTGACGCCGACGCCCACCTGGGCAAAGAGAAAAAAAAAAAAAAAAAAAAACAAAGAAAAGACTACGAATCCGGACCCAACCACAAGACCGCGGAATAATGCACAGCATAGTGAATCCAGAAAGATCTTCAAGCTGCAAAACTACACCGACAGGTAAGAAAACTATTCGCTATAGTGCAACCATCAGTACAGCCAGCTACACTACATATTGCTAGTCAGAAGTCTGTAGCTGGGGGAGAAATGGGCGGGAGAAGTTGGCCTAGGAGGAATAACCCCGTAAACCTGCCACCGGAGTGTGTTCCTTACACAGTGATACTAACAAACGTTCCTGAGGTTGACTCTTGTTTGATTGACTCTAGGCTAGAAACCCATGCAGCTTTAAAAAACAAAACACTTGCATGGTTAAACAGGATTTGTGGGTTTCCTTTTGCATTTTCAAACGACATAATATCCACCCGTAGAGTCAGCTGGATTGGCAACAGAAGAAAGGGATCAAAAGGAGATTGTATCATTGTAAATTTTAAGCATCCCCAACATGTGGCAACAGTTCTCCTCAGAGCAGCATCTTTACCAATTGAGGAAAACTCTGTATGTGCTAGACCCCTTGGCTTTTTTTATAATCATTTGGATAATACGAAATGTCCAACACCGCTTCAACACAGGTATCCTGTAAATGGGCATAGAGGGGAGGTGGCAGGTCGTGTTCCAAATGTTTCAAATGTCCAACAATGTCAAAATACTGGGGATAGATATTGTTACCAGTTAGCAAATAGGCAATTTGATTATACTTTACCGCTATACAATCGTTACACAGCATTATCCTCTCTAGAGGAAAACGATTGACTGCCTATTGCCATGGGGAGCACTGACCAAATACCGGTACCGTCATTAAAAATTGCTACATGGAATGTTGCGGGTATTAAGAATAAAATTGGAAATGCTGATTGGTTGAAGACTATGAAATCTTTTGACATTATTGCCTTACAAGAGACATGGGATCAATTTAATAGTTTCTCCTTGGATGGCTATAGTCACTTTTGTATCCCTGCAATTGGCAGTACTGCAGGAAGAGCCAAGGGAGGATGATTAAACCTTTTCAAACTGGATGTTAAAGGCAAACTAGTGGAGTGTTTTTCGGGATGTGAAAACTGTTTGATTGTTGAACTTTCCACTCAGGATAAGGCCAAGATTCTTTTTAATTTTTATAATTCTAACTCAAATGAATGTACCAGTCACAATTTGGAAGTACTGGATACATTTCTGTCAGTCTATAGTGCAAATGGAAATACTTTTGAATTAATATTATTAGGGGACTTCATTATTCACCCTTGTACCCAGCCATGTATGAGTCCGGATGATGAAGGTCCTCCCCTCTCGTTACCAACCCACATGGAACACACTAGGCGAGGAGAGTTACTTGAAATCTTTCTTGCAAGATGGAACTTATGAGACAGGCTGTGGGAAGGGCACAAGAAGGTCCCCTACCTTTAAAGGAAATGATGATGGCACCATCATAGATTATATTTTTATGTCCTCTTTTTTTGTTGAATAATGTGATAATTTATTATACAGAGGTATCAGTGTTTAGTGATCATCATCCTGCTTTACTTGAAGTGAGGCACACAGACCTACTTTCACTAATAACGGTGACGCATAGAGGGGGACTAAATGTTGCCGTTAAAGATCAAAAGCGTAGGTTGAAATGGACAAAAATAATCCCTGAAACATTTCTTCCAGAGGTTTTGTCTAAAGTGGAGGATGAAGTTGCAATATGCTTAGCGAACCGAATAGAGAATAAAGAGGTTATAGTGGCATTTGATAACATCTGCTTAGAAATAAACCATAGTTTACAGATTGACTCCAGGCAGAGGCCACTCATGGGAAAAAGATGGTTCGACAAAAGATGCACGAAGGCGCATGGGGATTTACTTAAAGCACTGAAAGCCATGCCCAAAAATCTTGTTGACATAATGGAAGTAAGGACTGCATATAAAAAAAGCTATCTTTGAAAGAAAAAGAGATTTGAAAAACACAGCATGGGACCAACTTCTTGACCCTGAAACATTAAAAAACAGTGGCTTATTTTGGAAAATCATAAATCGGCCACTTTTTCCGAGGATGAGAACACTCCCCTTGATGCGAATATCCCAGATGAGGGCTGGATCCATCATTTCGAACAGATCTATGCTGGAATTAGTAGCGCAGATGTCCCCATTGTTACCCCTGAAGTAGAGGCGGGGGAATTACAAATTGCAGAGGCTCTTGCCATCAATTTTGAGGCAGTAGAAGTGGAAAGGGCAATAGAGTTAACTCTGAAAAACAAGGCACAGGGCCCTGATGGGGTACCTGGAGATGTTTTTAAATGGGCCCGAAATTTTGGTCTAAAGTTTTATGTAATGTTTTTAACGCTCTAAAACATGACAATATCCCGGCCACTAGGAAAAAATCTATTGTCATACCGGTCTTTAAAAAAGGTAGCAGGCAAGACCCCTCCTGCTACAGACCGATCTCACTGATTGATTCTTCAGTGAAAATATTGGGCCGGGTTATTTGATCCAAACTGAATGATTGGCTAAACGAGAAAGGGGTTTTATCAAATGTTCAGTATGGTTTTAGACCAAAAAGAAGTACGATAGACCAAGGTCTTAATCTACACTTATTGATAGATAAATACACTAGAGCCAAGGAGGGGTCCATGTACCTGGGGTTCATGGACCTCTCGTCTGCTTTTGACCTTGTAAATCGCTCAAAATTGTGGCAAATTTTAATAAAGATGGGGCTAGATAGGGCACTGGTTAATCTTTTAGCGGACTTGCATACTGACCTCATAGCGTCCGTTAGAGTTACCCCGGAGGGTCGATGTACGAGTCATTTTAAATCTGAAAGAGTGTCAGGCAGGGGTGCATATTGGCATCCCTCTTATTTACCATCTATATAAACGGCCTGGAACCAGCATTAAAGGAGGCAACTCTTGACGTCCCTCGTGTGGGAGAACTTGGAATTCCAGTTCTTCTATACGCGGATGACGCCGTTTTCATTTCACGGACTGGTGTTGGACTCCAACGCCTTCTGGATGCCTTTGAAGACTTCGTGGGTTTGTTGGACTTAAAAATAAATGTAAGGAAGTCCCAAATTATGATAATGGGCAAGGGAAATAAAAATAAGATTGTAAAAACATTTACCTGTGGCAAGCAAGAGCTATGTAGAGTAGCCACTTTTCCATACCTGGGGATTACTTTTGACGAGAGAGGTACTTGGGGTCCCCAGTTAAAAAATAGAAATATTTCCCTTGCAAGATCAGCCTCTGCACTAAAAATTGGGAGCTTGGCCAATAGCAACATTGATAAAAAATATACAAAGCGAAATGTCTTGCTGTGGCCACTTATGGGAGTGCAATTTGGGGATACTGTTCCCCTGATACCATCCAGATCACTGAGAATAAATTCTTAAGAGCTGTTCTCTCAGTTCCACAGTCCACTCCAACATATACAATCCATAATGAACTAGGCGTAGGGTATATTACAGACTTGACTAAAGTGGCTCCTGTTTTAATATGGTTAAAGACTTGGTTGAACCAAGAAATCCCCCTCAACCATAGTATACTAAAAGACTGTTTGCAGCTCGATAGAGTCAGTAAAATACCGTGGCTAGCCTATATCAAAGACAGTCTTGTAAAATTAGGGAGACCAGAGCTCTTCTTTTCCCCGGCCTCCATAACAACTAGGGATATTGCTTTGATTAAATGTATGATGGGGGATCTGCTAAGACTGGAGAGGGACCAAATGGAATTAGAGAAACCAACAGTGAGGGCTAGCATTATTCTGAGCACCCAGGCTGGCCCAGAACTGTACTTAACAACTGTAAATAAACCTTATCACCGTTTTCTTTTAACCCGTTTTCGCTTTAACTTGATCCATTTGATCATCGGACACTTTCCAACTTGGAGTACTCCAGAAAACGCGGCGCCGTGTACTTGTGATAATTTCTCGACCCAGAACACATTGCATTTCTTGATGTTCTGTGGTCACTACACGGCAGTAAGAACGAAATACCTGATCCCTATTTTAAAAGAGGTAGGGTTTACTCAGGTCAAACCAGCTCTCCTGTTTTTACAGCTATTGCAGACCCCAAGGATTATGTTCAATGTTGCCAATTTTCTAGTAGGGGCTGTTAGGATAAAGAAGAGGTATATGATTAATAATTCTTCCACCATGGTTCTGTAATGAACGTAAATATATATTGTCTATATCAGAGTAAATGCCCACTTTATGAAATCTTTTTTGTGTTATTGTAAATTGTATGTGATTATGATGACTGATTTAACTGACCTCCTTTTATGGCATTTTAACCTATTTTAACATGTTTTTATAATAGAAAATATTTTTATATTTTATTTGTAAATATATTGGCTGTGTAAATGAATCATGATTTTATTATGTATTCATTAATTATGTATTTTTTGTTGTGAAATCTTGTATAGCGCTATTGTCTTTTTATGATATTGATTTATCGAAATAAAGTATTTTGACTGACTGAGTTGGTCTTTATCATTTCAGGATCTGTGTATGCATTGTATGAATTTAAATTTGGCATTGCGGGATACACGATTGGGGTGTTATAGAATACTCGCCCATGCCTTATCAGTCAGTGCGTCGTCAGTTCTCAGACCATTTTGTTCTAAGGGCAGTGAATGGGATTGAGGCTTGTGATCGAATACTAACGTATAGCCATTTAATAAGATGGCTGCCCTCCCCCATATAATAGAGAGATCGTACTAATTTGTGTTGCGGAGGTTCAGTACATAGAGGTGCCCACTTCGTCCTAACATAGTGAGACACTGCTGCGTGAGTTAAATAAAGACGATCCGGTACGCCAGTGATCTGTACAAAGGCTTCATGATCAAAGAGGGTTGACTTACTCCTAGATAACATAACCTGTGTATTTGTAAAGCGCACGCTCACCCGGAGGTATATCTGCGCTGAATACCAGATGTTTATTGTTGCCCAACTCAATGATACTCATTTTATCGACCTCAGATGGATGAAAGGCTGAGTGGACCCGCTGTGTTTTGAACCTGTGACCATGAGGTCAAACACAGGATCCTGCAGTGGACGCATTAGTCCACTGAGCCACCAGACTAAAAACTGAGGTGATATGGTGACTCGGTCCTTACATACTAATGTTCTATGAGTCCAAGCATAGTTCTGTTCCAGAACAGAATCACTGCAACAGGCTTACAATACTTTTTTTGTGTGAAGTTTTATATAGCGCGAACTAGACCCGGAGGTATCAGATCGCTTTACATGAGCACCAGTTTCATTAGACGGACACATTGTTTTTTTGTTAGGCACAAGAAGATTAAGTGATTTGCCCAGAATCACAGAATGTTGAGCGTCCCTGCCGAGACTCTAACCCGGTTCCCCAGCTCTGAGGTCGACTGCCTTATCCGTTAGGCCACATTCTAGTTTCTTCTGTTTTCTTAAAGTATAAGAAAAAAATTTTGTTGTGTTTTTTTTTTTTGTTTTTTTTGTTGTAATTCTATTGTCTTTATTGATGTTTTCCCCTTAATGTTACTAAATAAATGAAATGTGGCCAGTTTCATCTGCAGATATTCCCTTAAATTTTAGTTTGTGCGTGCCCAAACATGATCTCTGGGATCCCACAGTTGTAAACCGGGCTATTCACTTATCTCTAGGATGAAAATTCCTTTAAAGGACACTTGGATTATAAGAAGGGCCACTAGATTTGCAACATATTCTGTGTCCGGTAGGAAATGCTCTTATGTGTTTGGCCAAGGTTTGTGCTATGTAACACTGCCAAAAATAGAATATGCTTTCTGCCAGTCACCCATGCTCTAATCTTATTCCAAGAATTAAGGACAGAGCATTAACCTTTGATGTGAGAAAGAGAATACTCTTCTTGTGGCTAGATTGCACAGTGTAGAACTGGATCTCTGTCCACATTTTCTACTTCCCTCGACCAAGTTTAATGGTCCTAGACAAATACTTTATTTCACTTGGTCGCCCTTTTTTGTACATTACATAGACCACCCTCAAATAAGTGAGCTCTGTGTGCTGTACCAAATACCCCTTGTGTTTGTTTTAATGGACCATAATGTTGCTCCATTAAAATAAGAATCGAGGCCACATATAGGGTACACATGACAACTGACTTGTTTCTCAGTGTACTAATACCATTGTCCTCACAGGGGCAAGAATGGTTCTCAAGTTTGTTTAAAAACCTCTCACTTTAAATAAATCTCAATGCAATGATGCAAGCTGATGTATTACTGTGAAAGGCCTTTGCATGCTAATGTAGTACACTTTTTACATTTTTTGACACTTATCATATTTTTACATGGCTGTATGATTTGCATGCCAAATTGTCCAAAGGCTCGGCTCTTTCACAGGCCCTTGTAGCCAGAGTAGCGATTTGCTTGGTGTGAGAAAGTGGCTCTATATATACTCGAGCAGAATAAGGTACAGTGTGTATATAGTCCACAAACCCCAGAGGTATGAACGAGGTTAAAGTCAGGATTGACCTTACTCTCAAAAGTGGTAGCTTGGTCGAGCAGTAAGGCAGGATCAGAGGACAGTGTAAAGCATTTGTTGTACACACCGTCAGCAAAAGGTTACACACACTCAAGGACTGAACTCCAGGCCAATTGTTTTTATATCAACAGATATAATTGTTTTATTTTTAGAACCAACAGGTATAAACATATTCTTTTCTCGATATGAGTACTCTCATGTAATTACTTTGCAAAGAGGCAATAAACTTTGTGAACACAATAGATACAGGGGTTGCAGTATGCAACACAATTCTAAACCCCCTATAGCAGTGGATCCCAAACTGTGCTCCGCGGCACCCCGGTGCACCGTCATGAGTAGCCAGGGGCGCCGCGCTCACGTTAGGAAAATGAAGCTTATTGCAGCTGCAGCACAAAATGCGTGCCACCTGCATAATCCAGGAACAATGGTTTTGGCTGAATATCTACCACTTTGGCTTCGTCATCTGTTTTCAAGTTGCTCTCATGAATAAAAAATGAGTATTCTGTGGCAATGTGCAAGCATTTTTCCCTCTTGCTCGTTGTCCATTGATATGTAATGTCTCTCACCGTAGGCGTGATTCCCCAGCACAGCTGCCTGCGGTGAATGGAGCCCCCGATCTGTCAAATCCTTCCACTACTAACACGTGGATTTACTCAGACAGGCTGGTGTAATACTGAAAGAAGAATATGAGCTCTGAGCGGGCCCCTCCCCGCACCCGGATCCAGCGAACACAAGGCAATATAAACATAGGGGAAATACCAGCGCGCCTCACGCTAACCTAGACGTGGCAATAACCGCGCCATAAATAGTTATTGACACCTTTACAAAAATAATGTGAAAAGCTTATTAATGTGTTGTGTTACTAGCGGGGTAGAGTGGTTATAATGCTAGTAAATCCAACGCACCTTCGACACCCTGTGTCAATAGGTTGCCCTGAACATTATTTCCAGCCTTGGTTTAGTGTTTGTGTGACTGGGGAGACAGAAAGATGTTTATTAACGTGGTTGCTGCCCATGACATTGTCAGCGAATATCTCTTGTTAGACCTGATATTGTTTTATTTTTTATCTAATCTCAGTGTACAATAAATTAAACGCTGTAATTTTTTTCTCTAAGAAGGAATTGGCATGGGAGTGATTCCCGTTCAGTAGAAGAGGAGTACAGCAGTGGTGCACAAGCCAAGAAGCCCAACTGTAAAAAGGCGGACTCCACAGAGCTCGTTAAAGCTGCCAAAGAGAAAGCCTTGGCTTGTTCTCTTATGTCTTATTTCTTTAAAGAGATCCATGGAGCCCGCCTTTGTACATTAAAATTAATGCAGGTGATACGGGTGTAAACGGAGGTTGGACAGAAGATCGGCATGGCATTTGATTATCATTAATTATCAATCAAATGTGGAAAAAACACAGGAACAGGGGAAACAGGCATTCTCATTGAGTGCTTTTAGATAAAGAAAAAAATTCTGAAAACAGACACTTGTGGCATGTTAAAAAGAACCAAAGCGATGGTAAACAGGCTATGTTTGACTGGGGCAAAGACAAGATGTGCAGCATTGTATTTTCAGCATTTGCATGCGCTTATGTGTGAATGGTAGTGTTTTTGTGTGTACGCTCATGTTTGCTTCGATGACTCGAATGTGTTACACAGCTTGTCCCTGGTCTGCTGTATTTGCAGCATTGGTGCATGCAGGCATGTGTGAGCTCTGTTATATGTGCTGTATTGGCATGTTTGTGCTCGGTTTACATTTGCTGCACATGCCCAGGGTTTACCTTCATTGAATCCCAATTACTTTAATGAAGCCAACAGAGTACTCCCAAGGTAGTGCTTACATTACCCCAGTATTGGAACTTTCATAGATTCCCATGCTTTTGTATCATTCCCCGTCGTCGGAATGTGAGCCTCGGTAAATAGAAAAAATATCATAACCATAGAAACAAAAGAGAAAATAGACCTAGGCCTCATCTCATTTTGTATCCGATCACCCTCTTTGTGTAAAAGAGACCAAACTTTCGTCAGGACCAATCAGAACAGCCTCACCCCATAGAACCTTCCTGAGAGAGCTCAGAGCCTCAGATTTTTCTACCGCACGTTGTGCTAGGGAGTCTCCACTGAGCTCTGCTCAGTTTTTCATTCTATTGAGCTTATTATTTCAATCAACAATGTCTGACAAGGTGAAGGAGTTATTCAGGTCCTGTGCATCCTGTGGAAAAAAGACTTTTTGTGGAGGATAAGCATGACAGCTGTATTTACTGCTTATTCACAGATTGCAAAATATGTAGAACTTTTTCTACAAAGACATTGCGAGACAGAGAGGGCCGGCTGTTGACCTAGCTTCAGAAGATGAAGACTCTGAAGGAGGTGCTCTCTTCTGATGAGGAGGATTTTATCTGTCTCGACCTCCAGGAGATCCAAGAAGAGGGGTAGGTCTTCTCCCTCTACTTCTAATGAGCCTCCTGTTAAAACCTCTCATAAGATCTAATAGGTCTGAGATGGTTAGTCCCATTAAATCTCCTCACCGTGGTGAAAAGGAGAGGCTGGGACAGGCTGCTGAGATGGACACAGCCAAAAAGGACAACAAGGAAGTTCCTGTCACTTCTCAGAAGTCCCATAAGGAGAAAGACAGCAAAAAACCGTCTGTAGTCACTCCAGAGACGAAATCTGATAAAAAAACAGCGTCCGTCGACGACGAAAATGGCTGGTACGTTGACGACGATTACTTCTTCTAAACCTTCAAGTGCTCCATTGGCGCTGTTGACGGGACCGTCGACGGTGGTGGCGACAACGCCTTTGACTTCGACGACGTTTAAGGTACCTTCATGTTCGTCGACATTAGTTTCTGCCTAGTCGTCGTTAGTGATGTCATCGAAGGTACTGTCGACGGCTGCTTCGGCGACGAAGACTACAACAACGACATCAGTGTCGACGGCGAGTATGCTGGTGACGAGTTCGTCGACGAGGCCGTCGACGATCGCTCCTTCGGTGACAATGATGACTTTGCCAACGAGGTCCGGTGGGCCGTCGACGATCGCTCCTTCGTCGACGATGATGACTTTGCCAACGAGGTCCGGTGGGCCGTCGACGAGGACTCCATCGACGATTGCTCCTTCGTCGACGACTCAAGAAATGCAGTTTCCAATACAGAAACTTCAAATAACACTAGAGATGACATCTCCTAGACGGGTTACATCCTTGCCTCCAACAATGCTGCTGGATGATGAGTCAGAGGAAGAGGAGGACGGGGGCCAATATGGGGATGCCTACAGTCCTTCAGATTTCATTGTCAAGTGTCAAGAGACGGACACTGAAGAATACTATGAACATCACGATGACCCAGGGGTACAACATTATGCTTCTCAACAGCAGCATCCCTCGGGCATGGGTCAAGACATGGTGGCCATGCCTGCTTCTCTAGTTTCAGATCTACAATTGATGCTGCAGGATTACAGAAACCGGTTTCCACCAGTTTACAGTGCAGCCAGAATGACCTCCTACTCCGGTGGTACCTCCGACGCCACCAGCTATCATACCAGTGGTGGTCTCACGGCCAGTAGACCCTGAACCTCGGAGAGACATCAATGAGGATGTAAGGGATGATGATGATGACGATCATCAGGGTAATCCTTTAACTGATCCTTTGCAAGACCCAAACTTAGATCTCGACGAAAGTGGGTTGCAAAATCCGGATGTTGTGGGACGGGACACGGCGGTGTCTCCTCCAACTGATATTGGGGGGGGGTTTCATAACCTCATGGAAAGAGCATCGAGGAGGTTTGGACTGCCAATTAAAAAGGAACAGTCGGACTGTTTCCTTTATGACTAAGGAGGAATACAGGAAGTCAGTTAGGTCCATTCCCATAATTGAGCATGTGTGGGATGAAGGAATCAAGATCATGCAAAACCCGGCCACAGTCATCCCTGTTCTTCCCCGGCTGGAGAAGAAATATAAAGTCCCGGAGGGCAGTCCAGCGTGTCTTCTTGGACAGCCTAAGCCCGATTCTGTGATCTCGCAGGCAGCACAGAGCAAATCCAAAAGCCCATCGACGCTTCTGACTACACCTCCAGACAAGGAAGGGAGGCGCTTGGATAACGTGGGTAAAAGATTTTCCTCCATGGCCAGCCTTCTTGTCCGGGCAGCGAATGCTCTGGCCGTTCTAGGCAGGTACGATCGCCAGATGTGGTGCGACTTGGAGCCATTTGTGGAACAACTGCTGGACATAGCGAAGGAGGAGGCCAAGAGAGTTCTGCTGGAGGGAGAGAGATCATCTTCGGAAGTGATTGATTGTGCGATGGACATTGCTTCCACTGCTTTTCGAGCTTTAGCCGGTTCGGCGGTATTGCGCCGTCAGGGCTGGTTGCGAGCTACCTGGTTTCGTCAAGAGGTCCAAAATAAGATCCTGGACCTCCCATTTGATGGTGAAATGCTGTTCGGCAAACGTGATGACGCCCTACAAAATATCAAAAAGGACACTGACACGGCAAAGTCCTTGGGATCATTGAACTATCGAAAGGTCCCATTCAAAGGAGCGAGAGTCAGGGGTTTCTCTGCTTATAGAGGCCGCAACCAGCAAAGATATTCAATGCAGACTTCAGTCTTACAAGACTCAATATTCAAATCAACGCCAAGGCCAATCGGCGTCTTACACTCGCCAATCTCAAGGAGGGCGTCAGAATCGCCAGGGTCGTGGCAATGCCAAGAGACAATAGCGGCCTACTGGCTCTTTCTACTGTTCCTCCCCTGACAGTTACATCAGTAGGGGGCAGGATATCTTTTTGTCTGAACAACTGGAAAAAAAATAACATCAGACCAGTGGGTCCTGAATATTGTTCAGAGTGGCCATATACGTTGGAGTTTCAAGATCTTCCTCCAACCAGAGCTCCAGGCGCCAATCAATCAAGACATCTGGGTCTGCTACGCCTCGAAGCCCACCAGCTTTTCACCAAGGGGGCAATAGAGCCGGTACCTCTCTCCCAGAGGGGCAGAGATTTTTATTCCAGGTTCTTCCTGGTTCGAAAGACTGCAGATACTTGGCGCCCCATTTTAGATCTCCGAGAGTTCAACACTTCTCATCAAACTGTCTTTCAGGATGGTCACTCTCCAGGATATTCTTCGTCTTCACTCTCCAGGATATTCTTCGTCTTCTGAACCCGGGAGACTATATGGCCTCTCTGGATTTAGAAGATGTGTACTTCCACGTACCGATCCACCCAGCTCACAGGCAATATCTACGCTTCACAGTAGGCAAAAGCCATTTCCAATTCAGAGTTCTTCCGTTTGGCCTTCGATCGGCGCCACGGATTTTCACAAAGGTGCTGGCACCAGTGGCGGCTTTCCTCAGAAAGCAATCCCTGGAGGTTTTCCCCTACTTGGACGACTGGCTAGTCAAGGCTCCATCCTTCAGGAAGCTTCTAGAGCCATTTCAACTTGCATCCACTTGTTCAATCACCTGGGCCTTCATCTCAACGAGAAGAAGTCAGTTCTTCGACCTTCCAGGTCCGCAAGATTCCTAGGGGCCGTTTTAGACACGGAACAGTGCAAAGCTCGTCCTTCAGAAGAACGTCGGCAAAAACTGATGCTCTCAACCCGCCAGGTGCAGAAAAAGAAATCCCTTTCAGTTCGGTGCTACAAGTCCCTGCTTGGATTGATTTCATCCTGCATACCATTAGTACCGCATTTCAGACTGCGAATGCGTCCTCTGCAAGAGGAGAGGAGTTAGCCTAACGGCTAAAGCGCTCGACCTCTGACCTGGGGATCTGGGTTCGAGTCTCGGTAACGACGCCAAAACCTCCTGTGATTCTGGGCAAATCACTTAATCTCCCCGTGCCTAAAAATGAAAGTGTGTGTCCTCATGTAAAACGTAACTTGTGCTATGTAAAGCGCTCTGATACCTGATTCGGTTCGGGTCTAGTTCGCGCTATATAAAACTCTACAAAAATAAAAAAAATAAAAAACTAGACAATGGTGCCAGGCAGAGGGCTCGTTCAACGACAACATTTTGGTTACACCGCAGATGGAAAAGGCATGCGAGTGGTGGTTGGTGAAAGAACATCGCCGAGGGGATAACATTCAGACTTCCACCATCTCCTATGGTCCTAACAACGGATGCCTCATTAGAAGGCTGGGGAGCGGTTCTCGAAGAACTTCAAATCAGTGGACACTGGAGTCCAGAACAGCGCCAGTGCCACATCAATTTTTTGGAACTGACAGCCGTTCGGTTAGCTTTGCAAGCTTTCCACCCGAGAGTAAGAAATCGCACAGTGCTGGTCCGGACGGACAATATGACGGCCATGCACTATATCAACAAGCAAGGGGGGACGAGATCTCAAACTCTGTCCAAGGAAGCCCAAGGACTTTGGGATTGGGCTATTCTTCACAAAGTCACTCTACAAGCGGAACACCTGTCAGGCACTCTCAATGTTACAGCAGATGCACTAAGTCGCCGGAAACAGGCGAATCACAAATGGGAATTGAACCAGGCCGTTCTGGAGAAAGGGTTCTCAGTCTGGGGAAGACCGACCATAGACCTCTTTGCGTCTCCGGAGAACGCCAAATGCCGGTTCTACGCAAGCAAGGAACACCATCAGGGATCCTTGGGGAATGTGCTTTCCATGTCTTGGTTCGGCGCATTCTTTTACTCTTTTCTACTAATTCCCCTCATTCCACGAGTGCTCCGGAAACTCAAGGCGGAGCCATGCAGGATGATTCTCATTGCGCCAGCGTGGCCCCGACTGTTCTGGTACACAGAACTTCTTCTACTGTCTCAGGATCGTCCAATTCGCCTGCAACTAGTTCAGACTCTGTTATCAAGAGATCAAGGTCAGGTGCTCCATCCAGATCCGGGGTCGCTGCATTTAACAGTGTGGCTCCTGAATACAGAGAATTCCGACATCTGAATCTCACCAAGGAATGTAGAGAGGTTTTGTCCCAGGCTTGAGCGCCAAGTACTAATAAGACGTACAAAGCAAAATGGAAGAGATTCTGCCTGCGGTGTCAGAGAAACCGTCTCCATCCTTACAAGTCTCTTCCTCATCAAGTTTTGCCATATATACTATCATTGGCTAAGTCTAGTTTGGCTCACTCTACAGTTAAGGTGCATCTGGCAGCATCTCAAGGTTCAGGCGAACTTCATCAGGTCCTTCTCTATGGTCTTCCAGAATTATTAAACAGTTCTTGAAAGGCCTCTTTCGGATGTATCCTCCAGTTCGTCCACCTCCACCAATTTGGCAGCTGAACCTGGTGTTGGCTCAACTAATGACAGCTCCGTTTGAGCCTATTCACAAGGCGGACTTGAAATTCCTTTCTTGGAAGCTAGCCCTTCTCTTAGCCCTAACATCGACTAGGAGGGTTAGTGAGCTTCAGGCGCTGTCCATAGTGGAACCTTTCCTTCAATTCAAAAGAGATGTTCTTGTCCTTCGAACTAATCCAAAGTTCATCCCGAAGGTTCCGTCCGAGTTCCATCTGAATGAACCCTTGATTCTAAAATCATTTTTTGCTGCGGCCTTCGACTCCGGCGGAACGAACATTGCATTCTTTGGATGTTCAAAGATGCTTGAAATTCTATTTGGAGCGCACAAAGTCCTTTAGAAAGTCATCACAGTTTGTCGCCTATAGCGCGCCACGGAAGGGATGTGCTTTAACAAAGACAAGCATTTCCCGCTGGATCTCCAATGCGATTCAATTCTGCCATCAGGAAGCAGGCAAACCTCTGGGCAGAAAGGTTTGTGCGCATTCCACAAGAGCAGTGGCATCATCGGTGGCTCTTTTTTTCAGGAGTCATGATCAAGGACATATGCAGGGCAGCAACGTGGAGCAGTACTCGTACCTTCCCGAAGCACTACTGCCTGGAGTCTACAGGACAAGACAACGCTGCTGTTGGTCAAGCAGGACTCAGGAATCGGTTTCAGTGAGAGGTGAGCTTTCCCTACAATCCCTCCTTCCTGTATTGCACATTTTGTTTGTGATGCTCTATATGTTTATATATGACCAAATGTGCTTTGGTGATTTACTGCTAGCTATTCTGATACAAAGCATGGGAATCTATGAAAGTTCCAATACTGGGGTAAGAAAACAAGTTACTTACCTGTAACTTTGGTTCCCCAGTATTGGTAACTTTAATAGATTCCCATGCGCCCACCCTCCTCCCCTGGGAAAGCTCAGTCTTTTTACAGAGATCGTGGCGGTTTGCACAACGGCTACGAAAATCTGAGGCTCGGAGCTCTCTCAGGAAGGTTCTATAGGGTGAGGCTGTTCTGATTGGTCCTGACGAAAGTTTGGTCTCTAAGTACAGTTGGTTCACCCCCAGCGGCACAGGGGCGGCCGGGTGCAGAGGTAGTTAAGCCCAATGTTATCCGATGAGGGAAAGAGGGCCTCCGGTTGGTGGCTGCTGGCTAGCAGGCCACGCGGCTGTGGGAGCTGGGCTCCTGGTCACTTGCTCAGGGCAGTTGGAGAAGTAGGATAGGGTACAGGTTGCACTGCCAGGGGCACTCGGGCGGCTGGGTGCAGGGTGCTTTTGAGCCGTCGGGCGCTCAATGTTGTTTAATCAGGAACTTGAAAAGGGAACAAAGGCTGCAGGCTCGGGGACTAAGGATCTTCTGGAGCGACCAACACTTCGAGGGGTAAGTTGGGATCTTGGAGGATAGGTAGGCACCCAGGAGTTGGGCACAAGGGGCCGTGGGGCGCCGGGAGCAGGGGTGTCTTTTGAGGTCTGGAAATCTTACCCCCTGCTGGTTGCGGTTGGAAGGGTCCTCTGTCCTGAGGCTGCAGGCGTCATCGGGGCGTCGAGGAGGGTCTTTGGGGACTGGACTTCGGGTTCCAGTCGCCGGGGGGACGTCCTCGTGGTCCTGGATCACTCTGGCACGGGCCGGGCTCGATGGGTGCAGAGTGGGTTGGTCCGTAGCTTCCTGGCTGGCACCAGGGGTGTTGTTGCAGCAGAGCTGCTGCTGATGGGAGTCCCAGGCTTTAAGAGGGGCAAGGCAGGCAGGTCCTCTGGGTGTCCCAAGTTTGCTGTCCACAGGAGTCGCCGGGGTTAGGCAGGAACAGGTTTCAAGATCGACAGGCCGGTAGGGCTGGGGCCAAGTCAGTTGTCGTCCTGTTGTTAGCAGCTGCACCGGCGGGTCTTCTTCTTCTTGATCTTCTTTCTTCTTTTCTTATCGGGATCTGAGGAAGGAAGGTTCAGAGACCCCCTAAATACTGAATTTAGTGGTGTTACAGATAGGGCAAGGACAGGGACTAATAGGTCCCTGTCCTGGGATGGGTACACCCCCTAGCCTGCTCCTCTCCTGTGGGAGGGGGCAGGAGCCTAGCTGTAATTGGGCAGGGCTCCCCATCTTAAAGATGGCCGGAGCCCGGGGTCGTGCTTCACCTAGTCTCCCCCACCTGAGGGGTGGGGTTGGCACAGGCTGGCACCCCCCCTTCCTGACGTAGTTTTTCCCGCCAGAGTGGGGGGTCAGGACTGGTGGGGGCCAGTTGCTGGGTACAGCAAATGGTCTGGAGAAGCTGACAGAGGCGGCAGGCCTTTGAAGCTTCCCCCTGCCCATCCTGCGGGAGGAAACCTAGCACCTCGCCCAGGATGTGCATTGTTGCAGGCCCAGGAGAGCGGGGGGCTTTCCACCCAGGGGTCCAGAAACATGTCTGCTGTGTGGCAGCCTCTGCAGCCACTCAGCCCAGACGTGGATTGTAGGCTAGGTTTTCAGGGGGCATCTCTAAAATGCCCTCTGGTGCATTTTACATTAAATCCCACACTGGCATAAGTGCGGGTTTAATGTGCTGAGAAGTTTGGCACTAAACTTGTCAGTCTTCAGTGTAGTCATTATGGTGCTGTGGAGTTCGTAATGACAAACTCCCAGCACCATATACTCTTAATGGCATCTCTGCACTTACAGTGCCCAGGAATGGCCCTGGGTACTGTAGAGGCACAGGGCTCATGCACCTGTGCCCACACCTCTGGCATAGGGCACCCAGCTAGAGGGGTGACTGAAGTATCCAAGGGCAGTGGGTTCTGTGGGCATGGCACACAGGGATGTGTGCCATGTCGACTCTGTTTGGTTCTGTACTTCGACACTCAGCCTGCAAAGGCAGTGTGTGGGTGTCAGGGTACAGGGCCCCTGAGAGTGGCACAATAAGTACTGCAGCCCTCAGGGGTCTTCTATGGTCACCACGCCCTGTGTACCTAGGGTACCATTTACTGGGGGCTGACAGGTGGCCAGGGATGTCAAGTGGGTTTTAGTTGTAACACAGTTTTAGGGAAGGAACACAGGCCCTGGTTACCTGGTTGGCAGGAGCCCAGGGCACACTCGGTCAAAGCACATCAGCAGTCAGAAAAAAGTGGGGGCATACCAATGCAAAAAAGGTAGCACTTTTTCACACTTTGCTCTGGCTAGGCTCTCAATGTTAATTTATTGGCTTGTTCACATTTAAATGCAAGTTTCTTCCTCCCGTCTTACCTACGCTCTTTTCATGACATGAATCTTGAGGGATCCTTATGACTTTAAGAGCCAATGGACAAAAAGTACTTTTTCATAAGTAGAGGTGAGCGATTTGCTTTCAGATGCTGTGGGTAGCCAGAAGCTTCTTTAATAGGTTGACCAATCACTGCTTCATTTTGCAACATACAGGGATATTTATTATTTCTGAAAAGGTGTAATTGATCGGTTTCTCCATAATCCGCCACACCATTTCACTTGAAAAAATCCCCCTACCCTTGTTGCCATGCTGCAAAGCATTGGCAAGAAATGCTTTCTGCCAATGGTGTACATAATCGCCAAAAGGGATTGGCATATTCAAAGGTACCCATGGCGAGAACTGTTAGCTGTGCCAATGTTTTCTCATTTGAGTTGCTTGCACAATCTTGCTTTTAGCAGAACTGGTTGTTTAAGATTGCTATTCAAACCAGTGTATACTTTAAATCTTATATTTTGATTTTAAGAATCCCTTGTGTCTCCTTTCCATAATCTTATTTTTGTTTTGTGCAGGGTCCATTTGCAACCTTTAAAATGCCATATGAGCGTACCTCTGAGTGGACTGGGCTGAAGTTCAGCAATGATGGCAAGCTTATCCTTATTTCTACAAATGGAGGGTTTCTTCGACTGATTGATGCATTTAAGGGGGCTGTCCTGCATACGTTTGGAGTAAGTTGTAGATAGTTACCTTATTTAGTTAATTTTTTTCCCTACAGGATTGGCATGAGTAGTTACTACTCAAAACAAACATTACTCGTTTTTTTTCATTGAAATGCTTGACAAAATTAATGCTGTGCAACAGTACTAGATTAAAACATATTTTCTGTGTTTACTAGAAATACTCATCAAGAGAGCGAGATGTTTTTGCGTACAATATTAGTACATTGTGGGAGTTTGATTTGTGTGCACGTACGAAACACCCACATTGGGCACAATGTGCAATAAGATGGCACTGATGAACATTGCTCCTTCAAACAAAGAACACCATTTAGCAACAAACACAAAGACGTCATTAAAAGTTCAATTACAGAACGAGTCCTGCGTGCTCTGTGTCCCAGGTTCAGGCAACGCCACTGCTGAAGGGGAGTCGTTCTCTAGTCATAAGCCATGGCTGGGGTGTTCTGTGGTCCGCCCATTCCTCCCAGATTTTATGTTTTTTCTTTTTTCTGAATAACAAATTTGATTGCTATTTTGATTGGCAGTAAATCAAGGCCTGAAAGGCCTTCACATGTAAAGCCTATCATTGCATCAGTTCTGAATGATACCAATGCTACATAACTTCAAAAACAAGTCACTGATCGAATACTACTCCCCGAAGTCCCTACAATGCAAAGGTCCACCGCATTTGTGTGATTGGATATATATGGGATATTGTTGTGTCGAAGACCTATATGACCGCACATCCATCTCTATAGGGTTTTGGTAGGCTATACCGAAGGCAATTCAATACCCAGATAGTCCGCTCATCACTTCCAGATTTTGTTATGCTTCTGGGTACAGCCCCTTGC
The DNA here is from genome assembly GCF_964261635.1 of Lissotriton helveticus. Taxonomy (NCBI): domain Eukaryota; kingdom Metazoa; phylum Chordata; class Amphibia; order Caudata; family Salamandridae; genus Lissotriton; species Lissotriton helveticus. The sequence goes on along the minus strand of NC_136070.1, from coordinate 1,076,671,208 downwards.
CTGGAAGACTGTTATTTCCATCCCCATGCATCTGTCCATGGCCCCCTTCAATCCACCCACCCACGGAGGGCGGAGTGTCTGTTTTCTAATTCTGCGCAATGTCCCGCTTAGCTAATGTCAGCCCCAAAACAGAAGGTGTTTGTTTCTGTTGCCACCTATCTCCTCTGTCCTATGCAGGAGGACCAACTTAGCTTTGAGCGGGATCTTCCATGATAACACCTGGGCCAGACAAGTCACCCTGAGCCAAAAAGCCTGCAGCGTGGTACAGCTCCACACCGTGGGGAGGAAGGTCCCCCTCCACTTCACAGTGGAGGCATAGGGGAGAGAATATCGCCCCCATCCACCAAAGGCGGTTCCTAGTAGGCTTGGTGTAGATATTTAAATTGGATCAGGCAGTGGCGCGATGAGTTTGGATTGAGGCCCTGGCGAGACCTTGAAATGTCCCTATCATTGTCATTCAAGTCTTCAATGTCTACCTTCCAGGCAGTCCGTAGTGCTCCCAGAGTGGTGTGGCTGGGTGCATTCCAGGTTTGATATATTTGTCTGATCTTATGAGCGCCCAGATCCCCCATCAACAGTCTGCCTTCTAACGGGTTGAACTTCGGCAAGTCTGTCATGCACCATATATGAGGGGTTAGAACGTGGCGGAATTGTAGATACTTGTAGAATTGGCTATGGTGGAGCTGAATCTCCTCCTGCAATTGCTGGAAGGATTTGAGCACTGTCCCTCTCATAACATCACTCGGTGTGGACAAGCAATGAGGTCCCATGCTCGAAACCCAGGCAGAGCCGCCACTTGGGTTGTAAATATTCCGTGCCAATGCAGGGTCTCCCAGGTCAGCCTCCCCACCAGCTCAACTGCCAAACAATCTGTCGCCATAATTGAATGACTGCACTGCCGCTGGGGTAAATGTTCTATGCCCGCAGGACTAAAGGAAGTCCAGCACCGACTTGACTGCCCATTGTCCATCTCTCTACAGCGTATGCTGGGGTCAGTCTGTTCACTGTACCACCATTCGTTGATGTTAAGTAGGTGAGAGGCGGCTTAGTAGGAATACACATCTGCTGCGGCTATCCCCCCACAAAGTAGACTGAACACTAGTGCCCAGAGCTGCTCGAACCTGACCTCCCCTACTACTGTGTAATGCCATATGTGAAGTTCTGGAGCTGATACAATAATAGCGGCAGACGCCATCTTGAATATGGCGAACTGACCTAATAGTGGCAAAGGTAAGGGAAACCATGCTCTCGCCACCTTCCGGACACGTGGCAATGCATGATTAATATCATGTGATCAGGAGATAGTCTAGTCTGCAGAAATATAAACCCCTAAAGACTGAAAGCAGTTGACCACCTGAGTCAACTGAGCTGCCCATGTCTCCCCTGCCTTGATCACCGCTAGCCATACCGATTTTGAAGGATTAATCTACAACCCTGAAGTCTCCCCAAACACTGAACCGGAGAGCACTGGATCCGCGAGAAAAAAACAGCACATCATCCTCATACAGTGTGATCCTATCCGATATCTTGGCGGACCATTCAAACCTGCACACGAGGGGTTCATGCCTAACCCGTGCAGACAATGGCTCTACGGCAAGCGCAAAACTGCGGGGGGGATAGCGGCCAGTCCTACCTAGTGCCCCTGGGGTATGGGGAATGGGTCGGGTAGCACCCCAGTCACACGCACAGATGCAGAGAGATCTGTAGAGTAGGCGGATATAAGCCAGGAGCCTCAGACCGAAATTGAGGGCCTGCAAGAGAATGAATAAATACTCCCAGCTGATCGAATCAAGCTCTTAGTCTATATCCGCTAGTAAAATGGCCGCCGGCCATCCTAGTTCTGGTGCCTTCACCGATGCATTATGAACCAGTCTGATGATATGGCGAGTGTATCAGAAAAGGGGGTGGTGATGAACAGAGTGTCTGAATTAAGCAGACCACTCTTACCCAGTCCAAAGATCAGGGCTTGATCCATCACCGTTTTTTAGCTCACTGCACCATCCCAGCTCAGATCCTGGCTACATGCAAATTAGTCTGTTCCTGTCCCAGTGCATGATGGGAACAGGGCAAACCAAACTACCAAGCCAATTCTTATACTGGGAAGGAAACAAGCTTCCGGGGACCGGTTTCTGGCATTTCAGCCGTCGTTGGCCCGGCTTGCTTGAATCCTGATGGTGCAATGAGCAAGGGACTCACATCTGAGTATACCCTTCCACGCTTATGGTGGACAAAATGATTCAGAAAAGGTGCTCACTGCACCATCAGGATTCAAGCAAGCCGGGCCGAAGACGGCTGTAATGCCAGAAACCGGTCCCCGGAAGCTTGTTTCCTTTCCAGTGAAGAATTGGCTTGGTAGTTTGGTCTGCCCTGTTCCCATGATGCACTGGGCCAGGGACAGACTAATTTGCATATAGCCAGGTTCTGAACTGGGATGGTGCAGTGAGCTAAAAAACGGTGATGGATCAAGCCCTGATCTGTTGACTGGGTAGGAGTGTTCTGATTAACTCAGATACTCTGTCCATCACCACCCCCTTTTTGAAATTATTTTGGCCACCACAAGTGTGGAAGGGTATGCTCAGACATGAGTCCCTTGCTCACTGCACCATCAGGATTCAAGCAAGCTGGGCCGAAGACTGCTGTAATGCCAGAAACCGGTCCCCGGAAGCTTGTTTCCTTTCCATTGAAGAATTGGCTTGGTAGTTTGGTCTGCCCTGTTCCCATGATGCACTGGGCCAGGGACAGACTAATTTGCATATAGCCAGGTTCTGAACTGGGATGGTGCAGTGAGCTAAAAAACGGTGATGGATCAAGCCCTGATCTGTTGACTGGGTAGGAGTGTTCTGATTAACTCAGATACTCTGTCCATCACCACCCCCTTTTTGAAATTATTTTGGCCACCACAAGTGTGGAAGGGTATGCTCAGACATGAGTCCCTTGCTCACTGCACCATCAGGATTCAAGCAAGCCGGGCCGAAGACGGCTGTAATGCCAGAAACCGGTCCCCGGAAGCTTGTTTCCTTTCCAGTGAAGAATTGGCTTGGTAGTTTGGTCTGCCCTGTTCCCATGATGCACTGGGCCAGGGACGGACTAATTTGCATATAGCCAGGTTCTGAACTGGGATGGTGCAGTGAGCTAAAAAACGGTGATGGATCAAGCCCTGATCTGTTGACTGGGTAGGAGTGTTCTGATTAACTCAGATACTCTGTCCATCACTACCCCTTTTTGAAATTATTTTGGCCACCACAAGTGTGGAAGGGTATGCTCAGACATGAGTCCCTTGCTCACTGCACCATCAGGATTCAAGCAAGCCGGGCCGAAGACGGCTGTAATGCCAGAAACCGGTCCCCGGAAGCTTGTTTCCTTTCCAGTGAAGAATTGGCTTGGTAGTTTGGTCTGCCCTGTTCCCATGATGCACTGGGCCAGGGACGGACTAATTTGCATATAGCCAGGTTCTGAACTGGGATGGTGCAGTGAGCTAAAAAACGGTGATGGATCAAGCCCTGATCTGTTGACTGGGTAGGAGTGTTCTGATTAACTCAGATACTCTGTCCATCACCACCCCCTTTTTGAAATTAAGTGTATCACTGTGGCATGAAAGCAGCCTGATTTGGATGGACGAGGTCTAAGATATACGGGAGAGGACAATTGGCTAGTACCTTGCCCGATAGTTTAGCTTCTATATTTAATATTATTGGTTGATATGAAGCATATGTGCTTTTAGGAACTTGTCTGGGAGCCCATTAGGTCCCGGGCACGGCCAGTGCACAGACTCTATCGCCCTAGCTAGTTCCTCTTTAGTGATCAGCTAGTCAAGCTGCGTATGCGCCAAATCTAAGACCGATTTTTGGAGGCATGTTGCTTATAAACTCCACTATCTGGTCGTGGGTTAGGACCTCTTACCTAGCATATAAGGCTGCATCATATTCTGCGAAGGCCTGGGCAACCTCAGAGGAGTTGGATCGCAGTCTGCCACTAACATCCCGTAATATACAGGGGCCGACGTCTGCGCCACCTGACACCGTCAATGTAGCATTTTGCTCGATTTGTCGCTCCATTGGTATATCCTACACTTCGCTGCTCGCCACACCATCCAGCCTAGTTTCGGAGTAATTGTTGCAGTTGGTGTGAGAAGAGAAATCTGCATTGAGCCGGCGCCCTTCCTCCATCTCTAATCTTGGTCTTGAGAACCCGCTGCTGTGCATTTAGTGCCACTACTGTTTTGGTTCTGCAACGCAGTTTCCCAGCGCAAAAGCTGTCTGCTTACCGTAGTGTAGGCTTCAGTCTCCCACAGACCCACACTGGAGGAAGCTGTGTTGGCATTAAATAAGTATTCCGTGGTTGATTGGTGAAGCATGGGTCTGTATGATGAATTACACAAATGTCAGGGCGACATTGGCCACCGAAATGGATATCTATGGGGTCCAATACGTAGCGTGAGGGCCACTGGATAATAATCCGACAACCCCTGCGGCAGGATCACTACTCTTGAGACCCTGTGAATGAGGTCTAGGGAGGAAAAGATAATCTAACCTGAACGAAATGGAACAACTTCTACAGTTTCTCCCAGATGAGCATAAGGGCAAAGCACAGGATTTAGTTCAGGAAGGTAAACTAATTTCCAACACATCCATTAGATGCGCTATTGATGCAATCGATACTGCAGCTTAAAGGGATAAATACTAGCATGCTACTACTGAGACATGTCTGGATTGAAACCGGAGTACAGCAGTCCATTCTAAACCCACCCTTCGACAAAATACATCTTTTTGGCCCTGATCTTGATCAAGCGCTTGAAAAATATGAGAAAAATACAGATGTAGCAAAATCCATGGGAGCGCTTCAGTCTCCCTCTAACAGGTTCCTTTTGGTGCTCTTTTTACAAGAGAGGGTCCAAATCCACAGGGACAGACCAAAACACTTCCACTTACAAAAACACTTCTTAATCGTCCTTTACAAAAGGATTTTTCAGAGGAGGATACAGGGGAGACAGTCCAAGGGGCAGAGGTAAGGAAGACTTAAACACTTTCTCCCCCCTATTTGGGAATCAATAACAACCAACAAATGGGTGATTGGAATTATCCAACATGGTTATTGCCTGGAGCTTACCAACAACCCTCGAAACATTCCACTTAGCCTGGACTTGTAAAGTGCAAAAAAAAAATCCTTTTAACAAAGGAGGAACCAGGAGCTTTTATTTAGGTCCTGCACTTCGCTCCTAATAAATGCGTAGGTCAAAGAAGACTGCAGGTCATATGGTTGGAGGGGGGGTGGTAAAGGATTGAAACATGTCTCTTATGGATTGCCCTCACACACCCCGAAGGATATCATGCTTCATCGTGTGGGCTGTGCTCCTCCTCAGGCCGGTGCTGCAATGCCTGACAAGCTCCAGCGAAGGGGCTCTTTGTCGTAGTTCTTTTAAGAGACAGCCGTGAGGGTGAGTGGTCAAGGTATTGGTACGAGTCTGAGTTTGTGGGTTAAAATAGGGTAAGTACTGCCCTATAGGAACAATTTTATTCTTGGGATGTACCAACCTAATTAAAATAAGTGGGTCCTGTCTAGATGTGATTATCTTACAGGGTCTGTTGTCATGTGGTCAACATGTTTCTTGCCAACAACCCCTAATGCGTCAACCGGCAATTCTTCAGGACCAGTGTAAACAGGAGAATTTCTCCTAACTCTAATACTACCACAACACAGGTGCTGCAGGGTAATTAACTGCACTCTTCTTTGACCTACAAAAAAAAAAATCCGCTAAAAGAGCCCCGCAAGCGGCGGAGTTTCTTTAGATAAAGGCCGTTCGCGATGATTTTGAGTGCCAGGTGCTGTCCGCACTGTGCAATGATCATGAACGGCACAATGCACAGCGCAAGCGGGCGCTGCTTCCTTTCTGCCGCTCGAGTAGATTTTTACTCAAGGGGCAGCTTTTTCAACGCTAACGGACGGTTTCTCATCTCGAGTGCTCTTGAGCATACGCGACTACTCGCAATAAAAAATCTGACCGCCACGTTGAGAGCCGGAGGTGGATTTTCCTCACTCGCCAACTTGACGTTGATGAACAGGAGCGAGGGACAAAACTCTGCGAGCTCTGCGGAGTACGGAAAACTCCACAAGCGAGCAGTGCACAAGTGCAGTGAGCAGAGTCCAGGAAGTGGTAAGGAGACAGACTAGTGCTGTCTCTTCCCAAGACCAAAAGTTGTTTAAAAAACGATTTTCACTTTCTGTGTTTACTGTCTTTGCCTGTGGTTGTTAGTTTAAAATTGTAGTTTTAGCCTGCCTGTGGTTGCATATTTTGTCACCTGTTTTGTGTTTTAAACTTGTGGTTTTCCCTGCCCATGATTGCTTCCATTTAGCGTGTTAAATTGTGGGATTTGCAGTCCAACCCCTGTAGTTTGTCCCCCTCATTCCTTGGTGACAATTCTGTTTTCCCTCCAAATGTCTCCTTTGCTCTGTGCTAAGACTTGTATGTTAAAACAGTTCACTCCTAGCCACCATTTTGTGTTCACAAGCCAGTGAAACCAGTCCCCCTGACTCCCCCTGCAACAGGGATTTTCTACATCAGAGGGTGTTTGTGAGCTCTTTGAACTGTGTTTACTAGGGCCTGTGCACTTCGTTTTTTGGCCAGCAGAGGCAGTAAAGTTTTATTCAAACATTGTTAGATTTCAAGTTAGTGAGGCCCTTACCTGCTGAAGTCCAAAGTGTGGATTCAGCCGGTCTGTCTCCTAGGAGATTCTGAACAGGAGAAGCAGCTTCCAACTCCCTGGCCAGCAAACCTTGTCTGAGGTCGCTGGGACCTTATATGGTCTGCTAGTGGTTGGTATATGTCTACACTGATTGATGGTTGTATCTGGTGTTTCTATTGGATTAGGGTTAATGTCCTCGTTGTTTGGGTATTTGAGGGTTCTGATTGGTTTCTGGGTCTGTGATTCAATAAGTGTAGGGTTAGGATTTCTATTGGAAGTAGGGACTAGGGCTTCCTATGTTATTGGTTGTTGGGAGTAGGGTGGGACTAGGGCTAGGGTTAGACCTTTAATTGGAAGTAGTGATTAGGGCTTCTGGGGTGATTGGTTGCTGGACTAGGTGTGGGACTACTGGTAGGGCTAGGGCCTTTATTGGACGTAGAGATCAGGGTTTTTGAACTGATTGGGTGCTTGGGCTAGGGCTAAGATTGGCTGTAGGGTCCTGGTCTCCTATTGGTTCTAGGTTTTAGGGCTAGTGTGATTGGATAGCGTTAGGGCTAGGGTTCCCATTGGCTGAAGGAGTCACCTAATTACTAGGGCTATAAAAGGCCAGGGTAGGGGCGACTCAGGCCAGGGTTGGGGCGACTCAGCCCGGGCAACAAGGCTAAGGGCATAGAGGACAAGGGCAGTTGCCTGTTTGAGCCTGTTAAGGGCAGAGGACAAGGGCCGTTGCCTGTTTGGGACTAGGGCCAGAAATGCTGCCCTTTTTCTCAATTAGCAACACCCAGCCTACACCATCCACATCCACAAACAGAGCAACACACTCACACCAAATGTACACCACGCACAACACTGCACAGATTTATGCACCAGCATGCACTACAAACTCAACCAAACCACATCTACACACCCTACTATCCCAACTACCACACATATCCACCATCACCGACAAACAGTACACAACTCTATCCTATACCACTAACCATTAGACTCATCACTAACACAACGCCAATAAACACCATACTTAACTACATCCCATTCAGACACTCTCCCTGCTGTAAATACACCTAACAGACCACCTTTTATCACTAACAAACATATAATCATCCTTCCATCAGTTGTCCAACAAACACCCTCCTCTCCCTTCTACCATAACACTAACGCACAACACACACTTCACACCACCACACTTTGTAACTCTTGCAACAAACCAGTCTAAGATAAACACTCTCACCTCTACTTCATTCCCTCCTACTCACAACATGCACTCTACTCATAAACACATCACCACCCCCTCTACGCCACAACCTCCTCACAAACAATACTACACAACCAAATCCATTGCATGAAACATATACATACGCACCCTTTTTCACTACTCCTCAAAAGCAAAACATATCACATACACCAGCACATCAAGATCTTCAAAGCACAACACCTCATAATACTTACCATCACAAAATACAATTATATACCCACCTTTCAAACCACACAAAGGAACAAACTCCAATGCCAAGCTTTCACTCATCCACCACACCTAACACAGATACAGCAATATAGCATCTCTCTTCTAACCACCTCTCATCCATTGGACAATTTAGAACATTACTACATGACCCACATGCTGCACCACCTCCCCTGACTCATACACCTTCCGTCTTAAACACACGCAAAAAAATAAGCAATATGCCACACCTCACAACTTTGCTTCCCCATGTCTACTTTCCAACAATGTTACACCACAAAAGCAACACAGCACTCCAACTCACTCTCAAACACCATCTCCAACACACACACGCAGACCCATCAAAATGCCTTCTTAGCATGCTGGATGAGGACCACGATACAGAACAGCTACACGATTGCTATCCTAATACAGCTAATACCAGCACTAAAAACACATCTGTTACAAACCCACACAATACTGATCACTCTTCTACCAAACAAAGTCCCACTATCACCAAAGGCCACTCACTAAACTGTCTACTAATAAATGCTCTAAAAACAAGCATCACATTTACGACCTTCTCACAGATGCAAAACCAGACATACTTTTCATAACCGAATCATGGTTGGGAGAAGATATGGCTCCAGTCCTGCATGAAACCATTCCTCTAGGCTATCAAACAATCACACAAAATCGTATAGCCAAAAAAGGAGGTGGTCTAGCTGTTGTATTCAGGCAAACAATACATATCACTAAAATTGACAGCATCTCCATAAAGAATTGTGAGGCTCTTCTAACCAGATGCAATCCTACAGTCTTCCTCCTGTAACTTCCTGCTCCTTTACAGACCTCCACCTAGCAAGGCAACATTCCCAGACGTACTTCTAGACAGTTTTAATCCTGATAACAATACACTCCAACCTATGCATTCTGGGTGACCTTAACATTTGGTTTGATAATCCCAATATGACCCATCCAAAAAACAATAATCACCGGCCTAGACTCATTGAACCTGCATCAGATTGTCCACAATCCGACACACACCGCTGGACATATCCTAGATGTGATTTTTACTAATACTGAACTAGTTACCTTTCAAACTAGAACTCCAGTCACATGGTCAGACTACCACTTGCTTGCCTTCCAACATAAAACCACGCTAAGCGACTCGCCTAAAACTACCTTACATCCATCCACCTATCGGCCGTACAACAAACTCAATTTGGAACACTTAGAAACACAACTAACATCCAGTACAAATCTGGAAACCATAAATTCTGTTCCAAATCTATGATAGTGGCTACAGGAAGCTTTTGACATCCTGATACCTCTCAAAACCACACAACAGAACAAAAGAGAAAAAGCGTTTTGGAGACACATGAAAATAAGACCTAAAACAACAAATGAGAAAGCTGCAATGTACCTGGCTCAAAACAAACGCCAAACCAGACAAATTTCACCTACAGAAAATTAACAGATTATACAAGTCGGCTATCAGAAAAGGTACTATTCAGACAGAATTCAAAACGCTAAATGTGCAAATAAAGAATTCTATAAAATACTCAATGAATTTCGCAGACCAAATTGCCTAGAAGGAACTCATCCTGTTACTCAAGATATCACAGACAAACTGGCAAATCCTTACACGGACAAAGCAGACACGTTGGACCGTACTTAAAACAGAAACAAAGCACCAGCACTAACCCTTGTACAAAACATTCCAAGAATGCTCTAATCAAGCCTCTCTGTTCCTTCCAACACATCTCACACGATGAATTTATGGACCTGGTCAAAGCAAGCAGGCTTGCCGGCAGCCCTTCTGACCGCTGTATGCCACAAATTTTCAAGACAATTCTTTTAACAACCTCTGCTGCCACTCCAGTAAGAAGAATTAATCAACTATTCCTTAACTGCTGGAATATTTCCAGAAGAACTCAGTCATACATACACCCTTTAGTGAAGAAAACAAACTTGGACCCGCTGAACCCTGACAACTACAGACTCATTACAAATGGACCGTTCCTGGACAAACTGATAAAAAGAGCAGCGTTCGCCCAGATGTCACAATTCATTGAAGAGAATGACATACTTTCAGACTTCCAAACAGGATTCCGTCCGGGAAGAGGCAAAGAATCTGCCCTCCTTGCCATCTGGAATGACCTAAAGAATACAGTTTACCGCAACGGGGTTGCTGTGCTACTCCTCTTGGACCTCTCAGCTGCCTTTGACGCGGTTGACCATGACACTCTGAAACAAAGACTCTATGAAGCCGCATAGAGGGAACTGCTCTAGACTGGATCGCGTCCTACCTTCGAAATAGAACTAATGTCATCCATACCCCACCTTTCTCGTCCAAACTGTACTCCACAATAGCAGGAGTCCCTCAAGGTTCTATCATCTCGCCTGTGCTTTTTCAACAGTTACATAAAGTCATTACCAGTACTGATCAATAAATTTCACCTCACATGCTATAACTATGACACGCAAATACTCCTTCGACTGGAATGCCCCAAAGACATTGGAAAATCACCAATTTTCAGCTGTCTCCGAGCCGTGGATGACCTGGAGCCATCTCCAATTGAATGCTTCAAAAACTGAAATACTCACGTGTGGCGATTGCAAACATTACAACACGCTTGCCGCATGGCCTGATGAACTGGGATCAATGCCTAAAGTATTGAAGGAAGTAAGAAACCTAGGAATGACCATGGACCTCGAGCTGTTGATGAATGCCCAAGTGGATAAACTAGCAAGATCAAGCTTTGCTACTATAAAAACGCTGCGACAAGTTTTCCCTCGTTTGGGATTTCCACACAAGGTCCAACTACCATCTCCTTTGTTCTGTCCAAACTCGACTACGCCAATAGCCTCTACCACGGATCACCTTTAACGACCATGAAAAGACTACAACTGATTCAGAACTCGGCTGCCAGACTACTCTTGCATATCAAACCGCGAGACCACATCTCCCTTGCCTTGAAAGCCCTGCATTGGTTACCGGTTGCCAGAAGATCCACGTTCAAGCTGCTTTGTATCACCCACAAAGCAATACATGGAATGGGACCACTCTACATCAGGAATAAAATCACCAAACACATTCAACAAAGGAACCTCGGCTCTAAAGGAGCATCTCGCTTCAAAATCCCACCATACAAGAAAAAAACCTTTAGTGGAACACCCTTCTCTGTTCAAGCAGCCAAACTATGGAACTCCTTACCCCCCAGCATAAAGTCCACCGACAACCACCTTATCTTAAGAAAACTACTCAAGATTTGGCTCTTCCCCACATAAGCACCCTACGCAAAACATTTTTACAGCATATCCCTCTGTATACAAGCATTTGTTTTCACTATAGATATGTACTTATCTTTGTGTATTACTTTGCATAAACATGTAAAATAATTATGTTGAGAGAAATAATAATAAATAAAAATCATCTTTGGTCTACATGTACATACTTCCATTGTGCATCTATGTACCTTCCATGTACTTACATCTGTGTGTCTGTTACTTTTCTCCTGAAAAAGCATATCCAATGCACTACCCTTTTTCTCATCCTGTGCCTCTATCAATATATTTATTCTACATATACTTACCTCCTTTATGTATCTATATACTTTCAATGTAATTATGGATCTATATATTGATCACTTTCTTCTAATTTAGCATTTCCAATGCACTTCCCTATTTCTCAGCCTATACTTCGCTCAATATATCTTCTAGCCCAACCTTCTGACTCATCTCAAACTTCTTCTACTACTCCTTCCAATGCACTACCCTATCTCTCATCCTATACATCTATCAATATATCCTTTACATCCACTCTCTCATTTATCCCATACCACTACTATGATTGCCAAAATAACCCTTTCTAGACTCTCTCCTACTCTACCCCTCCTTGCATCCTCTGACACCTATTTTACTATAACGATCCCCTAAAACAAACCTTTCTAAACTCTTCCCTCTGACTGCTCCCCTCCAAAACTCAGTTTCACTCATTCAATAGCCTCCTCCTACTGGTAAGACTTTAAAAAAAAAAAGGAAAAAAAATCCTTCACTCTTTTATCCCTCCACTATCCTTTTCAATTGAAATTAACACTAACATGTTCACTTCTCGAATTTCATATTAAACTATACGAATATACTACCCAAATAACTGACTAACGTATCCACTACTCAAATTACTTCATATTTTTTACTATACTAGTTTTCAACAGTAATCCTTTATGGGTTCCGGAGTGGCGTGCTACTCGCCAGAAAAGCGCTTCAACACCCATCAGGGGTAACAAGTGCTATATGAATGCAAATCTTTCTTCCACTTTTATCCCTCCGCTATCCTTCTCACTCTAAGTAACTGACTTATATCCACCACTGAAATTACTTCATATTTCACCATATTAATTCACCCCATATCCTTTGTAGGCTTCCTGAATAGCGTGCGTCAACAAGCGCTATATAATTACAAACCTTTGTCCTCCTCTATCCTTCTGCTATTTTTATATATTTTTTTTTATTAGGTCTTTTTTCTGCACATATACACATAAACAAAACACATATACATGAAACATATAGATTTCACAGGTTATCTTTTTGATACAAGACCCCCAGCCTCTGCTAGGTGGCTGCTTGAGGGTCAGTACATAACGTTACATTTACTTCCTTGTTTCTATCTGTTGTAACATATAACACTAAACAAATAGGGTGTGGCGGTCATCATAGGATTAGGCGATGCGTAGGTGCCCTCGGGTGCTCGGTCTCTTTCTCTCCACCTCTTTTTTTTAATTTCTTTTTTTATTTTTTGTATTTTCCCCTCTGGTTCATGGGGGTTCGTATTGGTCTAGGTCTCTGTCCAGATTTGTCCACATCTCTCTGATGGGGTTCCTCCAAGGTGTGTTTCTTAGTGCTTGCATGTCAGCCCCTCTTAGGTATGTTACCCAGTTCATCCAGCCTTTGAATGTGACTTTGGCTGTATCTTTCCAGTTTGAGAGTACCAGTTTCGTAGCTGCTGTTATTAGGAAGTCAATGAGGTATTTGTCATGTTTTGATTTTACATTAGCTGTTATAATTGCCATGGTGATTGTGGCGAACTCCTCTTTGAGTGCGCATCCTAGTGTCTTATTAATGAAGGCTAATATACTTTTCCAAAAATGTTTAACTTTAGTGCAGTGGAAGATATGGTGTGCCAGGTCTCCTTTCCCTATGCCACAGTTCCAACAGCATTCATTCTCTTTTAGACCCATCCTTGCTAATCTTGCCGGGGTCCAGTATATCTTGTGCAATAGCCAGAATTTTGTCTGCGCTAAGGTCGGGGATATCCTATTTTTTGATGGTGATGCCCAAAGGGTGTGTCTTTCCTGGTCGGTGAGTGCGGAGGGAAGTTGTGAATCCCAATACATGTTAATTTTGCGGCTCAGATTTGAGGCTTTGGGTCGAAGAAGTCTGTAGAGGTGGGAGGCCATGTGGCCCACTTTGTTTAGATTCTTCATGTATTGGATAATCGTGGGTTTATGTCTTATCTTAGATTTCGTTAGGGCAGTCTTAATTTTGAGAAAGTTATAGAGTTCTATGTCTGGAAGGTTGTGTTCTGCTTCTAGGGTATTGAAGGTATGGGGGTTGCCCCTGTCTTCCAGTTGGTCTGGGACCGAGATTCCTAGTCTTGTCCAGTGTTCTATGTCCAGATGTTTCCCTCTGTATTTTATTTTGGGTTTGCACCACAGTGATTCCCAGTTTGAGTTCTTAATGCTGTGTTCGAGTTTCCGGTCTACCTTGAGTAGCGCTATTCTAGTGTTCTTGAGTATGGGGCTGTGCGGTTGTGCCCGAGAGCTTGCGGTGAGTAGTTATAGGGTCCGCATTATCTAGCATAGCCCTCTCAATGTTGAGCCATGTCGGCGTGTATTTCTGGTTGTTGATTATCCAGTACATCCCCCTGTCTGGCTATGAAGGCTGTCTGGAATGTCCTAAAGTCTGCCATGTTTAGCCCCCCTAGTTTCTTCTCTAGTTTTAGTTTTTGCAGGCTTATTCTTGGGTTTTTTACCCCGCCATAGGAAGACGTTTATCATTTGATCTATTTTGCGGTGGAACTCGTCTGAAAGGGTAAGTGGTAACATGCTGGCCAGGTAGTTGACCACCGGGGTGACCATCATTTTTATCGTGTCTATTCTACCCCACCATGTGAAAAATTTGGGAGACCATTTCTCTAGTAGCGTTTTGATCTTCGTTAGGGTTAGTTTCTCGTTATGTTCTAGAGTGGCCTTTAGACTCTTTCCGAATTGTATACCTAGGTATTTGACGAACCCGGGCAGCCAGGATAGTCCAGAGTCTCCTATTACCTCCTTGTGTGTGTGTACATTGAGTGGCATACACTCCGACTTGTCTCTATTCAGTTTGTATCCTGAGAACGCAGAGTATCGCGCTATGCTGTCTATTAGGGCCCTTCTAGAGTTTTCTGGCTCTTCTGTGAATGAGTATGTCTGCGTACGCTGCAATTTTCACTGTCACCCTATTGATTGTAATTCCTGCTATCTTCCTGTCCGATATTACATCTTTAATCGGGGGTTCAAGTGCCAGGAGGAATAGTGCTGGGGATAGCGGGCAACCCTGCCTTGTCCCCTGCTGGAGATTGAATTGCTGTGAAGTCGTACCATTAATGGCTAACTGTACTTTGGGAGCCTTATACATCGCCATTACCTTCCTGATGTAGCTTTCTCCTAGGTTATAAGCTTGCATGGTCTGTTCTAGGAAATGCCAGGAGACCCTATCAAAGGGTTTCTCTGCGTCGAGTGTGATTGCTACTGTTGGGTTATTGGTTTTGGAGGAGTGCTTTTGGACGTGGCAGAGTAGTCTAGTGTTGCCGTGGGACATGCGTGCCTTCAGGAAGCCTACTTGTGTATTGTTGATCATTTGAGGTAGAACGGTGTTCAGTCTTGTGGCTAATATTTTGGCATAGATCTTGCAGTCAGTGTTGATAAGTGAGATTGGTCTGTAGTTTTGGGGGCGCTGTGTGTCCTTGCCTTCTTTCGGGATGACTATTATATCTGCTTCCATCATTGATTTTGTGACTGTGCCCTCATTCTCAGTGGTTAAAGACCTTTCTCATTGTTGGGATTAGGTGGGTTCTGAAGGTTTTATAGAAGGTTGCTGTGTAGCCGTCTGGTCTGGGGCTTTGTTGTCCTTAAGGGACTTGACCGCCATTTCTATCTCGTTTGTGCTTATTTCTTTGCCATGGCTTTGTTTTTCATCGTTTGAGAATTTGGGTAGGTTTAGCTCTCTTAGGTAGGCTTCGCACCCTTCCAGGTCTAAGGACTCGTCTCTTTTGTAGAGGACATGGTAGAATTCTTTGAATGTGTGTAGTATGTCCTTGTGTTGTGTGTGTGTTTTGTTGCTTGTGTCTGTGATGATGGATATGGAGTGTTGTCTGTCTGTGCTTGAGGTATGAAGCTAGATTTTCCCCCGCTTTGTTAGCCTCGCATAAGTTCATCTGCTTGTATTTTTTTATCCATAGACCTGCCCTTTCGCTCAGGATTTTGTTGTACTCATACTTTTTGCTGGTGAGCTCATTCAGTGTGTTGCTGCTCTTGGTGTCACTAATGTGTGTCGTTTGTAGGCGTTTGATGTCTATTTCTAGTTGCTCTATCCTTGCTCTTGCTTCTCTGTCCCGCCTACCCTTGATCTCTATAAGTCTTCCTCTAATTTTCGCTTTGAGTGCGTCCCATAGGATTTCTGGGTCTGTCGGGAGTGTGGGTATCTGTAATGTAGTCCTCGATGGCTTGCTCTGTTTGTCCTCTTGTCGTGCCGTGACTATATTGGTGTATCGCCATCTGCGGGTGGTATTCTCATTGTGACTCCCCTCTAGTTGTAGGCTAATGCATGAGTGGTCTGATACGTTCTAGCCGCTATATCCGTTTGTTTAATTAGGTGTGTGTGTGAGCCTGAGATGAGGATGTAGTCTATTTTACTGTATGAGTTACGTGGCGCTGAATAGAAGGTGTAGTCTCTGGTGGTGGGGTGTTGGAGTCTCCATTGGTCTTACAGGTTGAATCTGTTGCAGATTATCTTTGACAGTGTGTGATGGTGGTGGTAGGGGGTGTGCCCTTTATTGCCTGTCTATGGTGTAATCTAGTGCAAGGTTAAAGGCGCCCGCCATGATTAACAGGTCGTTGGGAGCGCTTGCCTCCATTCTGCGCGTGATTCCCTCCCAGTATGTTGTGTCATCATTGTTTGGGGCGTATAAGTTAGCTACCATTATCTTCTCATCCCCCCTCATCAGATGTGTTATTAGTAGTCTTCCTTCCTCGTCATGTTGCTGGCTTATGATTGATAGTTTCGAATTTCTGTTTACCATTGTGGTAACTACGCGCTTCTTGCCTTTCGCTGGGGAGCATGCTACCTCTCCTATCCATCTTGCTCTAACTTTGGACGCGTTCTCCGTAGAGAGTTTCGTTTCTTGTAATAATATGATGTCCCCTTTTGTTTTTGCTTGGTAGTCTAGTATCTTCTCTTGACCGGATGGTTTAGGCCCTTAACGTTTAGGGAAACTGCCTTCAGGTCTGTTGATATGGAGGGGCTGTTGTTCAGCCCCTTGGTAGTTTTATTACGTTGTGTCATGGATTGCGTTGTGTTTGTGAGAGTGAACCTTCGTTGCTACCTGGGCTTTATTGTGGTGTGACCGAGTAGTTGGGTTATCTAATCCTACTATAATGACTGAACTAAACAAAGACATAACTAATACATTACTACGACTTAAACATACAATACTGACAATACACTCCTCTCCCTCCCCACCTGTATTAAACTTTTGTGCTGTAGGCATGCAACAGCAGGATCCCCCTGCCCCACCCTCTTCCCTGGGTTGTATAGTTAGTCTTAGCGTTAACCGTTACTTATAGTTAGTTAGATTTTTACATATACTTGTTTGCTATGCCCCTTTCCGCAGTCTTGCATACTTTAGAAAGGATATATGGTCAGTCACTTGGTCTTGTATCCCGCCGGACTAGTCTGTGTTGGGTCACCTCGCCATCGTTTTGTTACGGTGTCCTACTCATTAACGACTCCGTTCTGTCTGGCCTCTGGGTTCGGTGCTCTGTCCGTGCGCACCTGAGTCACTCTTTGGTTCTTCCTGTGCTCTCTTCTTTAGTTTGTTGAGTGTACGTGCGCGTTGCCCCCATGAGGTAGATTGGTCTTTTTATTGTCCTTTGATTGTTCTTTACTTCCGTTAGGTTGAGGTAGAGTCGGTCTTTTTTATTGTTCACTTATTGTTCTTTTCTTCAGTTAGCTTGAGGTAGTTTGTCCCCTATCGGTAGAGGCTCGTTTTTGGCCTTACGTATTGTGTTGCCTTGGAGATGGTAGAGATGGTGTTGGTTTTTACTCCACTCGAGGGTCCGGAGAGGCCCTTCTTTTACTTGATTGTGGGTTTGTTGTTTCCATTGCTTGTTGTCGGTCCATTTAAGTATCTGGTTAGATCTCCTGGATTCTCGAAGAATTGTGACCTCCCTTTGTGATTTTGAACCTTGTTGGTCCCACGAAGGAGAAAAGGAAGCCCTCCTTCCTGGGTCTGTCTTGCTGATTCAGGAAGCCTTTCCTTGTGTCCACCGTGGGTTTTGAGTAGTCCTGTGTGATCACAATTGTTTGGCCATTCCATTGTAGGTTTTCTTTCTTGCTACTCCAAAGATGGCTTCGGTTTGATACGTTCTTAGTGGTTTGCATATTATTAGTCTTGCTCCTGCTCTTTTAGTCGTTCTGATTGCTGGTACTCTGTATGCCTTGTCCAGTTCAAACGGGGTGTCGAACTTGAGGTTAGTGAGCTTCGGTATTGGCTCCTGTAGCATCTCCATGCATGAGCCCGCTTTGTCCTCCTCTCCCTCTGGTATGCCTAAGATCCTTAGGTTGCCTTTTCTACTGCGATCTTCCAGCTCCCCGGTATGTTTTAGGAGTTTTTCAGTGGTCCTTGTTAGTGACGCGACTGCTTGTTACGTGTGGTGGTCTCCATTTTCTAGATCGCTGACTTTTTGTTCCACTGTGCTTATTCTGTTCGCCTCATGTATGTCCGCTCTGACGGCCGCCAGTTCGTGCTGAATTGCATCAGTTTTTTGCTTTGTTGTCCTTGCCAGCTAGTGTACTTCTGCTAACTTATTGAGTATCATATCTAGGGTGGCGTTGATGTCTGGTTTACGTTTGATTGGTGAATCACCGCATACCTCCGGCTTGGTTTTCTTAGGGAGTTGCCCATTCCTCCCCTCGTTGCCAGCCATTGTCTCCACCTCCCGGTCTGCTGGATGAGATCGAGTCTCCTGCTAGCGTTCTGGGCTCCTGGAGGAGCGTCTGTTATTTGGAGTCGCTGTGAGCTTCAGGTTATCGCTCTCCTTTGCAGGGCCAGACGTGTGCTCTTCCGCTGTCGCTGCCTGTAGTCCGGTGTTGTCCTTGCTTTTGTTACAGTTGCCCGAATCTCTGTAGAGTGCTCAAGGGGGCCGCCCTCGCTTTTGTCTGCTCTTTCTTAGCGGTTGTCGTGTCTGCTATCTCTCCGCGTGAGCCCCGTTTGGGTGGCGTTCGTATCTGCAGTGCGTGCCCGGCCTCCCTTGCAGCTCCTGTCACCCCGTTGTCTCAGCTAAACACTGCTGCTGTGTTTGCCACCTCACACCCTGTCTGCTTTTGGTACCTGCACAAGTGCCACCATTTCCTACGTAACGTTTGTTCTTGTGCCTCAGTGTCTAGCATATGTTGCAGTGTATTACCTCTAGTTGTACTATGTTTTATCCAGTATTTGGGTGTCTTTCATAGATTCACATGCCTGAATCATCCCCCGTCATCGAGACGGGAGCCTCCGGTATATAAAAAGTAATGTCCTAAAGACATACATAGAAAAGAATAGGCCCAAAGGTCTCACCTTAGTAGCCTATCCACGTCCTTTTGTAGGAAGGACCAAACAGAGCAGGCCCCAAGGGTCCCACCTTGGTGGCCTATCTGTGTCCTTTTGTAAAAAAGGACCAAATAAAGTACAACAGCCAATCAGCTACCACCTCCTTCTAGAACCTTCCTGCCAGAAGCCCAAGTCTCTCAGATTTTCTACCGCACGTTGTGCTAGGGAGTCTCCATCTGAGTTCTCCTCAGGAATTTCTCTTTTTCTTCAATAAACAACCTTTATTAGTCTCTAAAGTTATGTCTGATAGTCAGAAGAAAGGTCTTTTCCGGGCTTGTTCCTCCTGCAGCAAGAAAAGACTTCACATTGACGATAAACATGATAAATGTTTATATTGCCTTTACCCTCACCACCAGGCAAAGGACTGCAAAATATGTCGGACCTTCTCCAACAAGACCCTCAAGGACCGAGAAGGTCGACTTCTGTTGTGGCTCAACAGGCTCAAGACCAAGACTGATGACTTGGTATCCGAAGGTGAGAGTATGTCTGGAGTGTCGCAATTTTCCTTGAAGAGGCCAAGGGTTTCTTCCCCTAGCCCCACAGACACCCCTCCTATGAAGACTTCTAAAAAGTCCTCAGAGGGCAAGCCATCTGTGTCTGGCAAGGACCTACCTGTCCCAGGGAAACAGCCACTGGTCCCGGCGACGACGACGACGACGGCGTCGATGGTGCATTCGGCACAGAAAACCGTCTCGACGACGACAGTGTCGACGACGACGGCCTCATCGGCTTCCTCCTCGTCGACGAGGACTACGCCTTCATCGTCGGCGAGTAGACCTACGCCGTCGACCATCCCGGTCACTCCGACGACGAAGATCTCGTCGTCGACGACGAGACCGTCGTCTAAGGCGTCGACGACGACACCATCGAGGACAACGCCGTCGACTAAGTCTACCTCGTCGACGAGGATCATCCCGTCGACGGTGGGAAAGCCGACGACGAGTACACCGTCGACGGTGGGGACTTTACCGTCGACGAAAATGACGTCGAAGAAGACATCGTCGTCGCAGCCACCGTCGACGACGATTAAATTACCGTCGACGAGCATATCTACCATGGCACCGTCGCTTTCGACGTCGACAGGACCCTGGAAGGAGTCTGCACTCCTCTCCCACGCCATGGATGCTTTTCCACCGCAAGTGAGCCATGTCACTGTGAAAATTACTAAACGGCCTATTACGCCGCACCAGATTTCACCCGGTAGGATACAACAACTTCCTCCGGCCTGTATACTACAAGGTCAAGAGTCGGACGAGGACTCATTTACGCAGGCTACTAGTCCATCGGACCTAGTCCTGAAATGCCAAACCACGGACGAGGAACCTGAAGAGGAGGAAGACCTTCCACAACAACAGGACCAGCCTCCGCCCCAGGCACAGGTAACTCCTATGGTGTGTCTCCCCGCATCCATTGTCTCGGACCTACAATTCCTCATACAGGATTATAAGGAAAGGTTCCCGGAGAAACATTCTGCGTCGGCACCTCCAGCTGCACAGGCGCCAGCTCCTTCATCTGGCCATAGACCAACTCCACTGCTCATTGAGAAGACGCAGGTTCCGACTCAGGACGCTCCCTCCTCTGACGATGAGGAGAGGGAACAGGAGGAAGGTGAAGTCGATGACGACCAGTCGGACCCGGATGCAGATCAAGATTATGTGGCACATTCTCCAGCCTCTCCGGATCCGCAGACCTCGGAGTCTCCACCTGCAGACATCGGTGGATTCCACAACATCATTGAGCGGGCGGCTTAGAGGTTCCATATGTCCATGGAAACTCAGGAAACGGAATGCTTCCTTTATGACTTCAAGGAGCCCACTAGGAAAACTTCAAGCTCAATTCCCATAATTGACTACATTTGGAAGCAGGGCAAACAAATCATGCAAGCGCCTGCCTCTATACAGGTGGTGGTGCCCAGGCTTGATAAGAAATACAAGGCCACCTCCACGGCACCGGCATGCCTGACAGGTCACCCCAAACCAGATTCCGTGGTGACTCAAGCGGCGCAGAAGAACGCTCGCAATCAATCCTCGCCTCTATCAACGCCACCTGAAAAGGAGGGCAGGAAACTGGATGCCGTTGGCAAACGCTTTACTACCACTTCAGCCATGACGGTCAAAGTGGCTAATTCGATAGCCCTCCTGGGACGTTACAATCGCCAACTCTGGGCGGACATTGCACCCTATCTAGCAGATCTGCCGGAGGATGTCAGAGAGGAGGCACATTCACTTCTATTGGAAGGACAGACCTCCGCCTCAGAGCTCATCGATTGTGCCATTGATGCCGCCACGACTGGTTTCCGGCAATTGGCAGGAGCTGCAGTCCTGAGGCGACAGGGCTGGCTCAAGGCCACCACTTTCCGCCAGGAGGTGCAAACCAGGATATTAGATATGCCTTACGATGGCCAGCATCTGTTTGGGGAACAGATTGACGCAGCCCTTACCACCATAAAAAAGGATACAGATACTGCCAAGGCTCTGGGTACTTTACAATTCCGGACCCAGTCCTTTCGTGGCAACCGGGGAAGAGGTCAACCTGCATACAAAGGTTCCTATCAGAATAGGTCTTCGTACACATATTCGCAGTCCAAGCCACAGTTTCAGCAGCGACAACCTCAACAAGGCCGACAGTCTTCCTACGGCAAGTCCAATTACTGAGGAAGAGGCCAAAAACGACCTGCTGGCAATAGACAATGACTTGTCTCCCTCGCTAGCCCCTCCACCACTACATTCTTTCAAACTTGGAGGGAAACTGAAATACTTCCATCGAAATTGGCAAACTATAACAACGGATCGGTGGGTACTCCAACTCATTCGATTTGGACATTCCCTAGAATTTACCTCTATCCCCCCAACTACGCCACCGTGCCAGCGATCACACAGGCACCTACGATTGCTTCTTCAGGAAATAGCTTCCATGCTGCAGAAGGGAGCGATAGAGAGAGTTCCACGGGCCCACAAGAATCAGGGTTTCTACTCTCACTTCTTCCTAATCCACCAAAAAGGAAAGAAATGGCGCCCAATCCTGGATCTCAGGGCACTCAACGTGTTCCTAAAGAAACAATCATTTCGTATGGTGACTCTGCAAGAAATCCTTGGGCTACTGGACAAAGGGGACTACATGACGTCCTTAGACCTCCAGGACGCCTATTATCATATCCCTATTCTCAAAGGGCACAGGAAGTTCCTCAGGTTTGCGGTGGCAGGACAGCACTACCAATTTCGGGTCCTTCCATTTGGCCTCAAATCGGCCCCGAGGATCTTTACCAAATGCCTCTCGCCAGTAGCGGCATTTCTTCGTCAACAAGGCCACCAGGTGTTTCCATACCTGGACGACTGGCTGGTGAAGGCACCGACGGCAGCCGCCGCAGCCTCGTCCTCCAGCGCCTGTCTGGATATTTTCCACCGCCTAGGACTAACCCTCAACACTGCCAAGTCAACTCTGGAACCCACCAAGGTCATCACATTCCTTGGAGCGACTCTGGACACGGACCGTGTCAAGGCTTTCCCCTCCCAGGAGAGAAAAATCAAGCTCATCTCCTTGGCCAAGGCAGTGGCTTCGCGGAAGACTCTTCCGGTCCGCACGTTCAAGTCTCTTCTAGGCATGATGTCCTCATGCATCCTGCTCGTTCCACACTGCCGCCTAAAAATGCGCCCACTCCAGAGGCACTGACAAAGCAATGGACTCAAGCCACAGGTTCTTTCGAGGACCGCATACGAGTCACTCGACCCATTATCAATCATTTACAATGGTGGACATCTCTCCACCACCTCTCAAAGGGTCTGCCGTTCCTGCTCCCAGCGGAGCCACATGTAATAACTACGGATGCGTCCCTGGAAGGCTGGGGAGCTGTCCTCCAGGACCTCCAGATCAACGGCAAATGGACAACACAGGAAACCAAGCTCCATATCAATCTGTTGGAGTTACGGGCGGTTTTCCTGGCTCTACAGGCGTTTCTTCCACGCATTCGTCACTCCCCAGTGCTCGTCAGGACGGACAACACCACGACGATGCACTACCTGAACAAACAGGGGGGGACGCGTTCCATCTCGGTATCTCGAGAATCGCTGACAATCTGGAACTGGCTTCTGACACATGGCATAGTGTTGAAAGCGGAGTACGTCCCGGGCAAGGACAACGTCTTGGCGGACGCACTGAGCAGGGAGAAGTCTCCTTCCCACGAATGGGAACTGGACAGGGAGGTGCTGGACCATATCTTCCAGAAGTGGGGCACCCTGAACATAGACCTCTTTGCCACCAGAGAGAACGCCAAATGCCCAAGCTTCGCAAGCAGGCATCACCACTCAGGAACCCTCGGGAATCAGCCTGGCTCCTGAATACCGAGAATTCAGCCATCTGAACATCCCGCAGGATTGCAGAGATGTCCTTGCGAAAGCTAGAGCTGTCAGCACTAACAAAACCTACTCACTAAAATGGAAGCGATTCTGTTCCTGGTGTGTGGATCAAGGCTTGCACCCCTTCCAGGCCACTCCACAGCAGCTGCTACCATACCTGTTACACCTTGCGCAGTCTGGCCTTGCGCATACCTCCATCAAAGTGCATCTAGCGGCGATTTCAAGGTTCACAAGAAAGGCTACAGGCCCATCTTTGTGGTCGGACAGACTCATCAAACAATTCCTAAAAGGTCTATTCAGGTCCTTTCCACGACCACGGCCTATTCCTCCATCGTGGCACCTCAATGTGGTTCTTCATCAACTAATGAAGCATCCCTTCGAACCCATCCATAAGGCTGAGATCAAGTTCCTCTCATGGAAAACGGCCCTCCTCCTGGCACTAACCTCTGCCAGAAGGGTCAGTGAATTGCAGGCTCTATCCATCCAGGATCCTTTTCTTCAATTCAGAGAGGACAGAGTCATTCTGAGGACTAACCCTCGCTTCATTCCAAAAGTCCCTTCGGACTTCCACCTTAATGAACCGGTGGTGCTTAGATCGTTCTTTCCGAATCCTACAACGGCAGCTGAAAGAACTCTACATTCTCTGGATCTAAAGAGATGCCTTAAATTCTACATCGATAAGACACGACACTTTCGAAAGTCATCCCAGCTCTTCATTGCCTTTAGTAGACCAAGACTGGGCATGCCCCTGACAAAGCAGAGCATCTCCAGATGGATCTCTTCTGCGATCACCTTTTGTCACGACAAGGCCGGACGGCCTTTAGACTCACGAGTCAAAGCTCATTCGACTAGAGCCATGTCCACGTCTGCGGCGCTGTTCGCTGGAGTGCCGATATTGGACATCTGCAGAGCGGCGACATGGAAGTCCCCGCACACCTTCACCAGGCACTACTGCCTGGATACTGAGCTGATGAAGGATGCAGCAGTGGGCCGAGCAGTGCTTCGCCATCTATTCCAGTGAGGTGAGCCCTACTACATCCCTCCATCCTTTACGGGTATGCATTCTCTTACTGTATTTATATGCCATTGCATTTGGTGATTTGTAGTCATGTGATATGTTTTATCTACATGTTCATACCTGCTCTTCATACAGAATGTGCATAATGTATTGCTCGCTACTCTGATTCAGGCATGTGAATCTATGAAAGACACCCAAATACTGGATAAGAAATGCGTTACTTACCTGTAACTGCAGTTATCCAGTATTAGTGTCTTTAATAGATTCACATGCACCCTCCCGCCTCCCCTGGCATGGCTCACCTTTCTCTCTAATGAGTTTACGCCTAACTAGCTTGGTGCGTACGAAAATCTGAGACTTGTGCTTCTGGCAGGAAGGTTCTAGAAGGAGGTGGTAGCTGATTGGCTGTTGTACTTTATTTGGTCCTTTTTTACAAAAGGACACAGGCCACCAAGGTGGGACCCTTGGGGCCTGCTCTGTTTGGTCCTTCCTACAAAAGGATGTGGATAGGCTACTAAGGTGAGACCTTTGGGCCTATTCTTTTCTATGTATGTCTTTAGGACATTACTTTTTATATACCGGAGGCTCCCGTCTCAACGACGGGGAATGATTCAGGCATGTGAATCTATGAAAGACACTAATACTGGATAACTGCAGTTACAGGTAAGTAACGTATTTCTTCTCTTGTATCCTGCACACTTGTCTCAGCCAAATACTGCTGCTGTGCTTGCTACCTCACACCCTGTCTGCTTTTGATACCTGCACAAGTGCCACCAATGCCTACGTAACGTTTGTTCTTGTGCCTCAGTGTCTAGCATATGTTGCAGTGTATTACCTCTTGTACCCTGCACACTCGTCACTCTTTCCTCCTGTACTGCACCGTTTGCTACCTCATGTATTTTGTTTGCCCACAATTGTCACTTTTACCTCATGTGACTTATCGTCCATTTTTGTAATTTGCTCGCTTGTAAATTTCTGTTCCTATTATGAAGTGCTCTGACGCCTTCGGGGAAAGTCCGCGCTATATAAAGACGCGTAAGTAAATTGTTCCGCTCTGCCCAGCGTCGCTGTTAGAACACCTTACACCCTTTGCTCAAGATGGCTGCCCTTGTTTGTGGTTGCGGTTTCACTTTCACTGCCTGTGTTCATTTAAGATGGTGACCCCCCCCCTTTGCATTTGCGGTTTTGTTTTCCTTGTGTTACCGTTTTTGTCCCCTTTCCTATCTTCGTCTTTCATCCGCTTTGCTTCCGCTTGTATCTCGGAAGAATTCAGTCGTTTTGTGCAGATCTGTTGCATCAGTGCCTGCCCCCTCTGCGGCGTGTTTGCCTCGTCACTGCTCCGTTCTCAGCTACAGTCTTCCTATGTTCCGGCTTTATTTCCTGTTTAGTCCAGCCCTTTTGGATCGTATCCTGGTCTCCGTGCTACGTTTCCCGCTTATTCTTTACCCGCTGTGCAATATCCACGTTGCCGTTCCTCCCTCCTCTCCGTGGGCTTAAGATGGCGGCCCCCCTCATATGGTTGCAGTTTCACTTTAGGTATCGGAGCTGTGATTGCCGTTTTTTTTGCTTCCGTCTGTATCACGGAGCGGGAACGGGGACTCTGCAGCACTCGTTCTTCCTGACAGACCTGTTCTGTCGGGGCACGGCTCCTCTTCGGTGCGGTGCGATTAGCCCCTGTCTCTAGGTGGCTGCCCTCCGGTACTGGCTCTCTCAGGGTCCGTACGTCCGCTTCATTGGGCTTTTACTCTCATTATTCTGCCACCTCAGTTCACCGGTCGCAGCCCCTCTCATAGCTGGCCCTCTCCGTCTATGGGGATGTTTCTTTTCCGCATTAGAGAGGCGGTAGGCGCATTTTGTTGTTGATTGCCCCCAGGGAATGGCGGAGTTCTGGATCTAGGCAACCTTCTTCATTGCCGTCCAAGCCACGCCACTTCCTATCCTTCTGCTATCATTCCAAATCCAAATAACTGGATAACCTATCCTCCACTTAAAATGTACTTGCATGTTTCACTATACTAATTCAACACTAATCCTCTAGGGGTCCCGGAGTAGCGTGCTACTCGCCGAAAAAGCACTTTGACGCCTCGTCAGGGGTAGTAAGTGCTATATAAATGCAATTACAATACAATATGGACTTCCCATTCAGCAGACCGCACTAGGGAGACGCTTAATGCCCTCTACCGACACACAGAGGTACTGCCGGTGGGGAAAAATTAGGGATCCAGTCTGTCGACTTGGGAGAATTCTAACATAAAGCTTTTCCGAAGGTAAGTAACTTTTTCCTCAAGTGCACTGGTTTATCTCAACTGGTTGTCTCTATCAGAGAGTATACAGTTCAAGGCCCTTTGTATAACCGATTGCGCTCTGCATAATAGGGACCCCCAACTTTTATATTGGTAAAGTAGTTATAGGACCGTGTTGCTCAGGCAAGTAGGTGAATTGCAAGTTTTAGTTGTACATGACGCCCTTCCTTTCAAATACAATGACACACCCTATATTGGTACCAGAAGCATTTTCCCTGTGATGAGGCTATCGAATTGCCTATCAATTTAAATCCGAGTATGTTGGAAAGGAACCTCTGTTTTCGATGTCTGCAAAGAGGTAATTGAGTAGATCTAGGAAGTGCAGAAAAACCTACATTTTGTTTGACGATTTGGAAACCAGCAAAATCCTACCTTTGTTTTATAATTTGGAAACAAGTAAAAGAGTTAGCCAGCCTAGCTTGGCACAACATGCTGAAAGAATGTGTAACGTAACTGTTCTGCAGACATTACATTTTGTGACTAGGTCACACAACAGGGTTCAAAGAGCAGCTGTATTTTTTTTAGAACTAGTGTGTATAAGAGTTTTGAAAGAGTCCTACATATATGTTTGCAGATCATTCTATTGATGCAGATACAAATCTGAACAGTTAGGACCAGTATTATTGTACTCATTTCTCTTTGCTTTTACCTGAACCCCACTTCCTCCATATTTGCTACTTTTTACTTCTTGTGTAACGAGTGAATCTATGATTCAGCTGTTGAATGGCAGAAGTTTGCAAATCACTTGTCTGCTGCAAAAAAGCTGTAACGGGTAGCTCGTCTGCTGAAAAAAACTGTAATAGGTAGCTTTTATTGCTTTACTATGACAAATCCATTTATTATGTTAATTCAGTGGCAAGTTTTACTATTCTCTAGGGACGGCTGTTTGCAGGAGCAAAGAGGTGAGAATGTGTTGGTAAGGTGAATGTGTGATCACTGTGCATCCAGCACAATAGCAGATGTATTTCTAATATACATATTTTTTATTAGGGATATAATAACAGTAAAGCGGTGACACTGGAGGCATCTTTCACACCTGATTCGCAGTTTATCATGATAGGTAATGTTACATCAGCTTTTTTCCTTGTTCTAAAATTTTAATAACTTCCTATTCAGTTTAAATAAAGGTTTGTGTTTTTCATCTGAGTTTTCTATGCCGCCTCATTCTTCCTACCAGACTGTATTGTGTTCTGTCTGCCTTGGGGTTTTCCCTTGCCAATATAACTGTGAAATGCGATTTTAGGTCAGATTTGTTTTTCCCCCAAATTGCTCTTGGATGTGAGATTGCAATATTTTGCTCTTCTAGTTGTTTTTTTTCAGTTTTCCTTCACACTTGATGTTAATCTTGACTTCCGGAGATTTAACTTGATTCTTTGTGCAACAGTCAAGATTAGGCATTTGTCATCTGGCTCAGTTAGGCAGACTGTAATAAAAATAAAATTGCCAACTTCTGCGGTCAAGTTTGTTTTTGAAATAAAAATTGACTAACACTATTTCGATGTTAAAAGACCAGTATGGTGGGGTATGATAACTCAGCCTCCATACATTTTTTCCCCCCTGCTACCTCCAAGCATACTTGATGGGCCTATAAAGGAGAGGGTATAGGAGATTGATACTAGACTGACCATTTGTAGCTGCTGAACTTACTGGTGAGTAAAAAACACGATATCCCAACTTGTATTATTCAAGAGACAATTAAACATGTATGCGAAAAGCATTACGTGAACAGAAACAAGGAGACTCATTTGTTTATGAAACGTGCTCATGGCATCATAATAATTGAGAAGAAAAAGGGGGTGGGGAAAGGAAAAACTAAATGTAACATGTTTAATTGTCTTTCTTGAATAATACCAGTTGGGATATTGTGTTTTTACTCAGATTGTCCACCCTAATCCCAATATGTTTTATGGGTCATACTCCTGTTCTACTTTACAAGAACTTACTGGTGAGGCGTAAAGTCATCTTAAATGAAAGTGTACAAAGCAAGACAAACCTCTGCTAACCTGTCCTACTCCTGATCGTGCATCACAGTTCTTAAATATGTTGACTAAAAAGGAACTGCCTTTCACTTAAACATCCCCCTCCCACCCCTCCCTCTGATGCTTCACCTACTAGCAGCACTCTTCTCAGATTTTCAGGACCTTGCAGCTCGTGAAGTGAACTATCTCAGCAACGGCGCACAGGCTCGAATACTTAACCCCAATACCCCTTTATTTGTCTCCTCCGACTGGATGATGGTCCCTCGGTCACGTGCAGCAAGGGCATTTCTGCTGCCTTTCTTACCTATTATACTCTCATATACACCACTCGCTGCCCCCTGCTTATGACATGCTTACAGATAACCTTGCTGAAGTGGATATGGTCTGGCATGATAGGCCAGCAGTCCCTAGCCTCACCCATTACCACTGATAATCTCGCAGGCCATTGATGACCTGAGCGGTAATCGAGCCCTGGGCACGGACAGATTATCCGCATATCTTATAAAACTTCCAAATCCTTACTGGTTCCCGATCTATGGGAATTGCATCGTTGGTGCAAATCCAACAATCACTGGCATGAATTTAATTTCAAATAATTACACAGGGCATACACTACACTTGCTAGTGAAAATGGATCCCACCAAATCACACTGCTGCTTTAGATACGCAGCAGAGCATGCAGAATTTTCACATCTGGCGTGGAACTGGGCACCAATACTAGCATACTGGGAGGAGGTTTTTCATCAACCGTTTCGGCTGATTGAATCCAAACTCAGCCCGACTCCGCTGATGGCACTGTTGGGCTATGTTAAGCAGCTGGAGTTTGGTGTTCTGCCGCCATTGCGTTGCTTTTTGTAAACAGCCGGTCTCTCTACACTAGGGTGACGCCACAGCCCAACACCGAAGGTTAGGATTCAGGACTTAATGTATTGTGACTGTTCGAGGCATATGGGCTGCAGATGGTACATTTATGAATAGATCGCCATCTGGTGTTGGGCTCGGATGATTGCACTTTGTTTTTCTTCTGGAGAAGTCTTTGTCGTCATCGATGACTCCTCCTCTGGGTGTTAGTGCGCATGGGCATCGGCTCCATCCGTAGATTGTTTTTTCCCGCCATCGGGTTCGGATGAGGATCGAAGCGCTCCGGATCGACTTCGATAAAGAAAGTTAAATTCGGCGCGTAACCATCTCCAATTCGACGGTATTGTTATCGAACGCGACTACACTTCCATCTCGACGTGTTTCGAAGAACGACGACTACGAGAAGACCAGCTCGACGTAGTCCAGCCCGGAGTCCATGGAAAGGACTCCATTCAAAAAATGTCCAACGTGTGGTGCTAAGTTCCCACACAAGAACCTACACGAGGTGTGCAACCTCTGCTTGTCCTCTGAACACGAATCCAGGGACTGTGAGACCTGTGCAGCATTTTCCTCAAAATCGACGATTAGAAACCGTCGAGCCCGAAGACACGAGGTATCGAGAATGCAGTCACAAGCAATCCCGGAGCTGTTCGAGGACCAGCACCCAGAAGAGGAGGAAGAAGAGGGCGACGAGGCGGGGTCAGAAGCGGACGAGTCCGACGTCGAGGAAATCGACTTCCAACAAACCGTGAGTGGCGACGTCCCTTTACCAAAGAACAGACCCCGCACGGTGTCGACCCCGCCCTCGAGCCCGGTCAGACAACTGAAAAAAGTTTCAGACGCCCCGCCTTCGGGCCCGGCACCGAAACCGAAACACTCGGTCTCCCATCATGGTGGTTCCGATAAACGACCCACCCCGACATCGACACCGAAGCTCCATATCAAGGACAGCTCGAAGTCGAAACAGTACATGTCGACACCGAAACACGCTTCGACGTCGAAAACAACCTCGACACCGAAGACACACTCGACACCGAAAACATCGGATCCAAATAAAATCTCGGTACCGAAAATACAAATGGACAGTCAGAAGAAAAAACACCTGTTGGACCCGAAAACTGCGGTACCGACACAGGAATATAAAAACGATCCTAAACAAAAGACTCTGTTTATTGATCCACAAACTGGCAAGGTAGTCACAGAACTACCTAAAAAGAGGAAAAATGAACAATCGGACGACAAAACTCCTCCGAAGAGAACAATGGGGACAAATACAACTCCTCCCCCTTCCCCACAACCTAGAGACACACCCTCTTCGCCTACTCCTCACAATAGAACAACTATTCCTCCCACACGACCATCTACACCTACAACAGACGTAGAAAGTGACACAGGGGAGGGAGAACATCCTGGGGATGATGAAGACACAATCCCAGAGGAGGCAGACCCATGGGAACAGTACAATGTAGGGTCAGATAACGATAACGACCCTGAATTGTATCCGTCAAAACCTTCACCTCCTGAAGATAATACTGGGTTTGCGCAACTCATTAATAGAGCAGCAAAATACCACAAGGTAGAACTACATGCAGAACCTCAAATAGAGGATTTCCTATTAGAAACACTACCCGCTGCACAAAGAACATCAGGAACACTACCAATGCTTAAGGGCCTTCTCAATCACACATCAGAGATATTCCAAGAACCAGTGAGGGCTAGGGTACTGAACCCAAGAATTGATAAGAAATATAGGGCAGCTCCAAAAGACCCAATATTCATCAAAGGACAAATTCCTCTAGACTCACTCGTGGTCACAAACGCTCGTAAGAGAGCAAACTCTTTATCTACAGGAGAAGCTCCACCTCCTGACAAAGAGTCTAAGCTAATAGATGCCTCTGGCAAGAGAGTAGCATCTCAAGCGGCAAACAGCTGGCGCATAGCTAATACACAAGCACTACTTGCAAGGTATGACAGAGCGCATTATGATGAGTTAGAAAAACTCATCACACATCTCCCTAAAGAACATCAAAAGAGGGCAGATCAACTCATACAGGAAGGGAAGTTAATTACTAACACTTCAATCAAGTGCGCCCTAGACGCGGCAGACACTGCAGCAAGATCCATAAACACAAGCGTCATGTTAAGGAGACATGCATGGCTCAGGGTTTCAGGGTTCAAACAAGAGGTGCAAACTTCATTACTGAACCAACCTTTTGATGAGAAAACACTTTTCGGCACAGGGACAGATGAGGCCTTGGAAAAGATGAAAAAGGATACGGAAACGGCTAAATCAATGGGAGCATTGCAACAGCCGACCCAAAGAGGTTCCTTTCGTAGATCCACCTATAGAGGAGGATCCAAAAATACAGGTACAAGCCAGCAACAAACCTCTTTTACACCGACATCACCCAGAGGTAATTCTAGAGGTAGTTACAGAGGTAACAACAACAAGGGTAAAGGTCGCGGAAACGACAACAACCGCAACTCTCCAACCCCAAATCAGTGACTTCATA
The DNA here is from genome assembly GCF_964261635.1 of Lissotriton helveticus. Taxonomy (NCBI): domain Eukaryota; kingdom Metazoa; phylum Chordata; class Amphibia; order Caudata; family Salamandridae; genus Lissotriton; species Lissotriton helveticus. Next base: position 1,076,639,146 of record NC_136070.1, on the reverse strand, counting down.
CAGCTCCCCCCAGACCATATAACACCGGTCGGGGGACGCCTATCACAGTTCCTACCTGTCTGGGAAAACATCACATCAGACAGGTGGGTGAGACAAATTATCCAACATGGTTATTGCCTGGAACTCACATCTACCCCACCAAACATCCCCCCCAAACAGCATCCAATGAAACAAGATCACTTAACACTGTTAAAACAAGAAGTACTATCTCTGCTACAAAAGCATGCCATAGAGAAGGTTCCAAAGCAACAACAAGGAACAGGAGTATACTCCCTATACTTCCTAATTCCCAAAAAGGACGGGTCTCTAAGGCCAATACTAGATCTAAGACCTCTCAACGCATACATAAATTCGGAACATTTCCACATGGTCACGCTCCAACAAGTACTTCCTTTACTGAAGAAAGGGGACTTTCTTTCTACACTGGATCTAAAAGACTCTTACTTTCATATCCCTATTCACAAAGCCCACAGGAAATACCTAAGGTTTCTGGTAGAAGGACAACATTATCAGTTCAAAGTCCTTCCGTTTGGTGTCACGACGGCACCAAGGGTGTTCACAAAATGCTTAGCAGTGGTTGCAGCCCACCTAAGAAGACAACAAATACATGTCTTCCCATACTTGGACGACTGGCTAATAAAGGCCAAGTCACAAGAAGAATGTCTTCAGAACACACAGAAGACAATTCACATGCTGCACCAACTAGGGTTCACTGTGAACTACACAAAGTCACACCTGCAACCAAGCACGGTTCAACAATATTTAGGGGCTACTATAGACACAGAAAAAGCCAAAGTATACCCCAATCCAGTCAGGATCCAGACAATGCTTACAATCATTCAAAGATTTCAGCCACAACACTCACTAACAGCAAAAGTGTTCATGCAGCTATTAGGAATGATGTCATCCCATACTGCTAATACCATATGCCAAACTACAAATGCGTCCGCTACAAGAATGTTTAGCGACACAGTGGAATCAGGCTCAAGAACAGATTACAGATCTGGTGTTGGTAGACGACCGCACACACCGCTCTCTGAAGTGGTGGAACACAACAAACATTGCCAAGGGGCGGTCGTTCCTAGAACCAATTCCACACGTGACAATAACAGCGGACGCATCGCTCACGGGATGGGGAGCGCATATGGAGAAATATACAGTACAAGGAAGATGGAGTGTGCAGGAGAGAAGGCTGCACATCAATCATCTAGAACTACTAGCAGTGTTTCTAGCATTAAAAGCCTTTCAAATGCACGTTACCAACAAAGCAGTCCTGATCAGAACAGACAACATGACAGCAATGTATTCTATTCAAAAACAGGGAGGGACGCACTCTCTCCAACTATCCAGACTAGCGCAGGAAATTTGGAGATGGGCCATTCCTCAAAACATCTATCTGTTAGCAGAACACCTACCAGGAGTTCAAAACCAGATAGCAGACATCTTAAGCAGACAGTCGGAACAAATACACGAATGGGAACTGCACCAACAAATACTGCAACCATTCTTCCAAAATGGGGACAACCAGAGATAGACCTATTTGCCACTCATCAGAACGCAAAATGCCAAAGCTTCGCGTCCAGGTACCCACACCACCGGTCTCAGGGCAATGCGTTATGGATAAATTGGTCCAACAAATTTGCATACGCTTTTCCCCCTCTCCCACTAATCCCATTAGTGGTCAGAAAGCTGCAACAACACTCAATGACCATGATACTAGTAGCACCCACGTGGGCAAGACAACCGTGGTTCACCACGCTCTTGCAACTCTCACAAGTGCCACACCAAAAGCTAAGAATTCGACCCATGCACCTTACACAGAACCATGGAGAAATAATGCACCCAGATCCCACACAACTGAACCTAGCGATCTGGCTCCTGAAATCCTAGAATTTGGGTACTTAGATCTACCCCCAAATTGCATGGAGATAATTAAGCAAGCGCGACGTCCCACCACCAGAGCATGCTACGCAGCGAAGTGGAAGAGGTTTGCTATATACTGTACCACTAATAATATCAACCCTCTGGACGTATCAACAAAGGAGATTATTTGCTACTTACTACACTTACAGCAATGTAATCTCGTGTATACATCTATCAGAGTACATCTAGCAGCTATAGCAGCGTACCTACAAAACAGGCAGCACATATCCCTGTTTAGAGTGCCAGCGATAAAAGCCTTCATGGAAGGCCTTAAAAGAGTCATTCCACCAAGATTACCACCTTCACCGGTCTGGAACCTCAATGTAGTACTCACCAGACTAATGGGACCACCTTTCGAACCTATGCATAGGTGTGAAATACAATTCCTTACATGGAAGGTGGCCTTTCTTATAGCCATTACCTCACTCAGGAGAGTAAGTGAATTACAGGCACTGACAATACAAGAACCATTCCTACAATTACATCAGAATAAAGTGGTTCTTAGAACAAACCCAAAGTTCTTGCCTAAAGTAATTTCAGCATTTCACATCAATCAACCGGTGGAACTACCAGTCTTTTTCCCAAAGCCACAGACGGTAGCAGAAAGGGCCCTACATAGACTAGATGTCAAAAGGGCCATTTTGTACTACATCGAAAGGACACAAAATTTCAGGAAAACTAAACAACTATTTGTAGCATTTTCCCCAACACATAAGGGCAATCCTATCTCTAAAGCAGGCATCGCTAGATGGATTGTAAGATGCATACAAATATGTTACATAAAAGCAAAGAGAACATTAACTGTTCCTCCTAGAGCTCATTCTACACGTAAGCTAGGAGCATCTATGGCATTTTTAGGAAACATTCCCCTAGATGACATATGTAGAGCAGCAACTTGGTCTACACCACATACCTTTACAAAGCACTACTGTGTTGATGTGCAGGCTACACAACAAGCCAGAGTGGGCCAAGCTGTATTAAAAACTCTATTTCAAACAGTTGCGACAGACACGGGTGACCACCGCTAGGGAGATAACTGCTGTATAATCTATTCATAAATGTACCATCTGCAGCCCATATGCCTCGAACGGAATATGCTACTTACCAGTATGCATCTGTTCTTGGCATAGAGGGCTGCAGAGTGGTACATGCCCTCCCTGCCTCCCCGGAAACCTGTGTCTGTCCCAACATTATCTTACTTAGATACACTTACATGGGCATATCTTTATGTATTCTACTACACTACTCCATCTAACCCTACTATGGCAAAACAATCTAAGGATGGAGCCGATGCCCATGCGCACTAACACCCAGAGGAGGAGTCATCGATGACGACAAAGACTTCTCCAGAAGAAAAACAAAGTGCAATCACCCGAGCCCAACACCAGATGGCGATCTATTCATAAATGTACCACTCTGCAGCCCTCTATGCCAAGAACAGATGCATACTGGTAAGTAGCATATTCCTTACTAGTAACACAAATGCTACATTGCAGCCACCTACCTCCAAACCCAAAAACATGGCAGCCATTGCGGTCCTATTTATTACTTTACCCGGAAGATGGATCACACTATAATTGAAGCATGCCCATTTTGGAATGGCTCTGTTTCCTTTCTCACAGACGGTCTTCCTCTTGCCCTTAACCTCCCAGTTTCGAGGCATTAGAGGTGGGGACCCTCCAGGTTCATCTGTGAGTGCAACCTTATTTAACTTATTTGGCTCAATTAGTCCTTGTTTCACCAAGTTAGGGTATAAGTACTGTCTTCTACGTAGATACTTAACTAATGCTATCCTTCCAGCAGCTTAATGACACTGTAATCTGGAATTTTCAGTGCTTTCTTGCCTCCATTGTGCAGTGGATTCACAACAGTTGTCTACAACTCCACTCCGAGCCAAACATCAAGATTTCCTTTTTGGTCAGCTTCCCCTCTTGATGTACTGCGTCTGTCCATCCAACTTAGCCCCCTTCTACTGTAGCCAGTGAGTCTGGATGGACACCGCACTCTCCTTAAAACCTAACGGCACAGCCACCGCTGCTACATGCTTTTTTTTACTAAAGTCCCTGAGAAGCTTCTAAAGTATCTTCCCCTAAATGCTTGCAAAAGCGTTGTTCAGGCACTAATTGCCATGAAGTTGGATAACCTTACTGAATCTCTCTAAGGGCCCCCCTTCCCCACCTCAATCTGCTTTCACCACTGCAACGGATACAAAATGCCCCAGCTAGGCTCATCCTGAATATTCACAAATCCAGTCTAGTAGATGAGGGTTAAAAGATCTGCACTGGCTTCCTATAAAGTAAAAGGTAAAATTCAAAAACACTTACGATCACTCTCTGAGCCTTCCACCTGCTGGGCCACAGCTGCATCAGAGACTTCGCTCTTCGTCTCAACTTACTGTGTCCCCAGATTCTGAAAAGCCAGATCTGGGGGCAAATCCTTCTCTGGCCTGGCTCCCGGATTCTGGAATGCTCTTCCTCCCTCCCTTCACACCATCTCTAGCAAAAGCTTGTACAATGCACAGTTGAAAACCGTGCTGTTTGGGGAGCTATAATCTCAGATTGTGGCAAGTGCCAGGATGCTTCTTTTGAAGCAGCAGTTGCGCTTCATAAAAGTCTCTTCATTCAATCATTTATTGACCCTTAACCACTGGTGACCATTACCACAGCCACTTCCTTAAGAGGTAGGGGAACGTATTTAGACTCCTTAACCTTTCAGGGCTAATGGACTCTGCAACAGTTGTAAATGTACATTAATTTCTAGGCGTTGACTGCTGTGCAACTGGCACTTGAAGCTTTTACACTAATTTGTAACAAGACTGTGCTAGTACGGACAGACTATATGCCTGCAGTGTTATACATTCAGAAATAGGGGAGCATTCACTCTCCCCAATTGTCAGCCTTAGCACGAACAATAAGGCCGGAGGCTATTTGTCATGAAGTCCTTCTCTTAGCAGAACACCTAAAAGTGGGCAATGATTTTGCAGACCTTATAAGTTCTTCAGCGGTACTTTCACAGATTGGCATACCCCCTGTATCAACTCATGTAGAGGAAAACTCAATGTTCAAGCTTCAGCCACAGTCCTCGGACAATGCTTTATAGATGAATTGGTCAGGCATATTTGCATATGCTTTTCTTAGACTACCCTGAATCCGTATGTAGTTGAGAAAATGAGACCAGCATCTGGTAGGTAGGGGGATGTTTGGCACAGTGGAACAATCTTAATGTTGACCTTGTGCTAGTGCATTGAGTTTCAGGGAGGGATCACGAGTCACCTTGAAAACTAAAACCTTAACTTCAAAATAAAAAAACTTGCAATGCCCGGTGTTCATCACTAGAAGGCAGAAGTGTGCAAAGCATGTGAAACTACAGGTTACAAACTGATACAGATAAGTAACAGTTAACATTCAATCTTCCACTGTTCGATTTGAAAGCTTGATTAAGAATTCTCTGAACATAGTTGGCTGTTGAAGGATGGCACATAAATTCAGTACATAGCAAAGTGGGCAATAAGATTCAGTTCGGGACCAGTATCTAGAAAACTTAGGGAAATGTGTAACCTCTGTTTAACCCCGGAACATGGAAGGAGAGATTGAGACTTGTGATCGTCAGGCTCAACGTCACGAGATGAAACACCAAGGTGGCTCCGTACTGGATATCTTTGGCGAAGATTCAGTCTGAGAAGAAACACAAACTCAAGGAGCTAAGGAAGAACACATCTCCATGTCAGACTCCGACATGGAAGAAGAGGAGCAAGTTACACCGGGTCAGCGTACCATGAGTACAGAAGACCCCTTGCCCCAACAACACAAGACTAAAAAGGCCCGGCTTTTCCTCTACCTGCAGGCCAAGATCAGCACCAAGTAAAAGTATTGAGCGCCATGCTACCGGGCTCGAGTAGACCCCATGCCGGCGCCGAAACAAAATCCTCGGCGCCAAAATCAAAGCATGTTGTGGTCCACGTTTCATTTTTATCAGACTAAATCTTCTGTATCGAAGAGTTCGGAGCCGAAACTTTCAACGCCGAAAACAGCGAGCAAAGATAAAGACTCCTCCAAAAGAGCCTCGGCCCAATGTTCCACCTTGGGATGCAAAACATAAAGAACTGGTTCTAAACCCAGACACTGGTCATACCAATGCCAATGACTGAAAAGGGGCAAATGGGCCAACCGGAAAAGTACCACATTCCCCTGAAGAGAGAAAATGTGGGTACTAACCCTTCACCACCATATATTCCACCTCCTTCAACCACTAATCCTCAATTATTCATCACACCCACTAACTCACCACTACCACTGTTGCCTGACCCACAGGATCAAGGGAATGGCGATGAGGATAGGCCACAGGATCTATGAGAGGATTACGACACTGACTCAAACATGGATAATTACCCTGACTTGTATCCATCCATCCAGACCATCACCACCTGATGACAATATAGGGTATATTGAGCTCGTTAACAGGGCTGCTCATTATCATGGGGTGGAACTGCATAATGAGGCTTTAGAGGAGGACTTCTTGTTTGAGACCCTAGGTTCCTCTGAAAAAAACTACCCATACACTGCCAGTTCTTAATGGGATGCTTAAACACGCAGATGAGGTTTTCAAAGATCCTGGAAGGGCAAGAATCAAGCCTAGAGTTGAGAAGAAAAATAAACTGGCACCTACTGACCCTACTTACATCAAGGGTTAGATGCCCTTGGACTCTCTTGTGGTTTTCAATGCTCGCAAGAGAGCTAACTCACAGCACAGACCACAGGTGAGACCCCTCCTCCTGATAAGGTGTCCAAGTTAATTGATGCCTCTGGCAAAAGGTTAGCCTCACAAGCAGCTAATCACAGGCGCAATGCTAATGCTCCAGCTGTGTTAGCCAGATATGATAGTGCTCATTATGATGAGTTAGAAAAACTCATGCAATTTCTGTCTGAACATAAATGTAAGGCAAATGATCTATTTCTGGAAGGCAAACTTATCACCAGTACCTCTATCGAGGGCGCCCTAGACACAGCAGAGACAGCAGCATATGCATAGAAAACCCCCGTACTGCTATGCAGACATGTATGGTTGAGATTTCAGGTTTCAAACCTGATGTACAGGCCTCTATTCTCAACCATTTGACAAAGAGCACCTCTTTGGTCCAGCAGTTGACACCTCGCTGGAAAAGATTAAAAAATATATCGAAGTCGCAAAGTGGTAAAGAAGAGGCAGAGGCAACTCCACACGCACTTTCCCCGCAAATTACAACCGGTGAATTTCTTCCGCTACCCCTGATCATTCCATTCCTGTCAGGGGATGTCACTCAATTGCTCCCTGTCTGGAACACAATCACCTGAGACAAATGGGTTTTACAAATTATCCAATATGGTTACTGCCTGTGTAAGTTAGACACGCCCCAAACATTCTTCCAAGATCACACGCAATGTCACAATAACATCTTACCCTTCGATTTTTTGTTTTTGTTTTTGTTGTTAATCTCCTTTTTTTTTTTTTTCGGCATTTTGCAAATTTTTTAAGTAGCCAATCTGAGCAAATCCTGTTAATCATGAATAAATGTTTGCCAGTAGTACAGAAACGAGCTCTCAACAGGAGAGGGTGTAACAGACAAATTGTATAACAATGACTACAGGAAGTCCAATGACTGCGCCTATCTAGAGGCACTTCAGGGCCAAAAAAGTCTTACCACTGATCGGCATGTAAATAAGTGAGACATGGTGCAAATTGCAGAAACTGTGGACATAGGATACAACAAAAGGACAACATGAATCAAGAAAGGGGTAGGAGAGTCGCTTGAGGTCTGCCACCATGACTAGTGTAGTGGAGGGGAGGGGGGCCCGGGTCATCAGAACTCGGCAACAATGAAGTTCTGTAGTCAACGGGTCAGTGTCTTGCAAGTCAGTGCTATTCACCGCCCGTAGTACATCTTACCCTTCGAAAGCAAGAAGTTCTCTCTCTGTTACAAAAGAAGCAATAGAACCAGTTCCATTAAAATATCAAGGGGCAGGGGTGGTACTCCCTGTACTTAATTCCCACGAAAGATGGCTCTCAGGCCTATACTAGACCTCCGAGAACTAAATCTATATATTCAGTCGGACCACTTTCACATGGTCACACTCCAGCAAGTGCTCCCGCTCCTTCAACAGGGCGATTTTCTGTCCTTTTTTTACTTAAAGGATGCATATTTCCATATCCAATACACCCTGCTCACCGCAAGTGTCTCAGGTTCGTAGTTTCAGGCCAGCACGATCAGTTCAAGGTGCTCCCATTCGGAGTAACTACCGCACCCAGGGTTTTCTCCAAGTGCCTGGCAGTAGTCGCAACTCATCTATGAAGACACCACATTCATGTCTTCCCATATTTGGATGATGGGCTCATAAAAGCCAACTCCCAGAATAGCTGTCTACGTCACACTCATAAAACAGTGCAGTTGCTCCATGCTCCAAGAAAAGTGAACGTTGAAGCAGAGGAAAACGCTATTGACATTAAGAGGAAGCAGTGACTTAACCTCGAAGCCGTTACGACTGCATAGTTACTAAAGAAGGAATTCAATATGATTCTGAGCTGATAGAAGATGCCTATTAGAACAGGATATAAATGACTGCAGATCTGACCTTCAGGAGCACAGGGTCATCTTCCTTGGGGGTTGCTGCATCGGGCTGGCCGGTGAGTCAACTTGGTCGACTGGATTTTGCGTTTCGGTGGTTGTGGACTGCAGGGGAGTAGCTCCTCAATTCCAAGGGAGATGTCCACCCATTCGCAAATTACCACACAGTCTCCTAGGGTTCATGAAGGCTGATCAGCCACAGGATGAGTCGCTGGTCATGATAATCGAAACTGGGTGCAGTCAGGATTTGGCATCATAACACCACAACAGCCTTCAGTTCTTGCGGCACTTCGTTCTCTCTTCGTGATCTTTCAAATCTGAGTTCCTGGTGTAAGGGGTGCCACCTAAGTACTCAGTTTAGGGGCGTTAAGGGGAGTGACCGGTAGTAGTCAATGGGCTACTTAACTTTACAGAGTTCACGTCCTCTGTATGGCCACTTCCTGTGGGGAGTGGGCTTAACCCTGAACCAGAGAGCCTAATTCTGCCAAAACTAACATGGTGGAATTCAACAAATCATGTCCACTTCAGGTAGCCCACCTTAGGGGTGGTAGAAGCCTGAGAGGGAAACACGCCTCCTTTCTTGCCAATTTACCCGCCTGTCCTGTACCAAATGGGCCTGGGGCAGGTGGTGGCACCTAGCCAGTCTGGGAAAGCTTAGGGTCACGTATCAAAGATGGCAGATTCCTTTGAAGCCTTTTTTTAAAAAAAATGTTTTTATTAACATTATCAACAAATCGGCAATGCTGACAATATACAGAGAACCATACAATAAAATCAGAGTACGGGAGTCCATATCCATTTCCATTATAAAATAAAAGTACGTTGCATAAAAATGTGATAATCCCTTCAGCGATGCAGTCCCTCTCAGGCCCCCCACCCTATCTCTAGTCTTCATCTGAGCTATCCCCATCGGGCTCAGGCAGTGGGTCACAGATTTCCCCTCGGTATGTATTCTAGGCTGCCCAAATTGTTGTCCATTTACGGGGGCTACCCCAACTGGCATACACTGTGCATTCTGTGATCATAGTCGGATCCATATCCCGACACCACGCTGTCAACGAGGGTAGTTCCAGCGCGCCCCATTTCTGTGCAATGTTCCGTTTCGCCACCATTAGTCCCAGTGTGACCCACATCTGCCCGTGACGCGAGAGATCATTAGGTTCCCATATGTTAATTAGGCACCTACGCGGTTCTGGCAGTAGGGACACTTCCATGACTTGTGACATTGTTCGTAATACCTGTCGCCAATATTCTGTCAATGCTGCACACTCCCATATGGTATGTAGGAATGAACCCTCCTCTCCGCACCTTCTAAGGCAATATGGGTCTTGTGCCCTGTGTAATTTATGCATGGCGAGTCTGGTGTAGTATATTCGATGCAAGATCTTAAGCTGTAAAAGTCGGAGGCGTGCAGGGATTCCCACCTCCCTGGGCGATGCTAGGGCTTCCTGCCATTCTGAGCCCTCTGTCACCCAAGTCTGCCACCCACTTGTTCCTCAAAGAGACAGTCTGGTCTGGCAGATTATTGATCAATTTCCTATAGGTAAGAGATGTGGCTCTTTTCTGCATGTAGTCGGTCTTCTAGTGGGGAGGCCTCGGGGACCTCGGCATCTGGTGGGATCACTGCTAACAACGCATGTCTAATCTGCACATACCTGTATGTCTCGGTCGGGCCCAGTTCATATTGCTGCTGAAGTCGGGGAAATGGTATCACAGTGCCCTTGTCCCACAAGTCCCCCACCGTGGAGATCCCTATATTATCCCACTGTGTAAACCCTTTGCTATTTCGCAGTTGTCCCAGTTTTTTTGTGTCCCAGAGTGGGGTAAGTTTGGTTATAACCCCTCTCCATCCCAACCGCGTGTGCCATAATGTAGCCGGGTGCCGCGCGGGCCCGTTAATTTCAGCGTTAACCCTTTATTAAAGAGGACCGCTAGTATGTTGTGTTCTCCCAATTGTGCTCTAGCCGCCTTATACGCTGGGTCATCTTGGGGCGCATGGATCCACTGGTTAACGACCTTGAGGTGTGCCGCCCAATAGTATAATTGTATGTTGGGGAGCGCTATCCCGCCGTCATACCAGCTTTTATGTAGCTTTGTCTATGCTATGCGAGCGGGCCGGTGTACCCAAAGAAGTGTTGACACCTGTGCAGCTATTTGCTTGAAGTATCGGGGCGAGACCGGAAATGGCGTGTTATCAAGGGCGTAGAGAAACCGGGGTAGGGCCATCATTTTATATAGTGCCGCTTTACTGAGGAGCGTAAGGGGCAAAGACGCCCAGTGTACCACATCTCTCCTCAAGCGCTTCAGAGGTGGCCGAGATTCATGAGATGGAACTCTGCTTAGTTTTGGGTAATATGAATTCCCAAGTACTTAAAGGAATCAGTAGCCATCACCAACTGGCAATTCGCCGGCAGCTGTGGTGGAGGTCCCTTCAGTACATAGAGCGTCGATTTGGACCAATTTATGGTATATCCTGACACTGTCCCAAAAGTATCTCAGATGTCAAGGAGCACTGGTATGGAGTGGTCTGGGTCTGTGAGGTACACCAGTATATCTTTGGCGTACAAGGAGAGACGATCCTCCCATCCCTCTTTCCACCTAATTCCTTTCAGCAATGGGGCCTTCCTGATCAGTGTCTCCAACGGTTCCAACACCAGTGCAAACAAGAGCGGCGATAGCGAGCAGCCCTGTCGCGTCCCTCTTGCTAATGGTATCTCGCCCTATAAGTGCCCATTGGCCGTCACCCTGGCTAAAGGTCCCGTGTACAAGAGCCTCACCCATGCACAAAATTTAGGATCAAATCCCAGATGTGGGAGAACCCCGAAGAGATATCGCCATTCCACCATATCAAACGCGTCTAATGACAATACTACCGCCGGCTCTGATAACGAGGGAGCCTTTGCTAGTGCGCCATGTAGGCGTCTGAGATTGAGGGCCGTGTTCCTGTTGGGCATGAAGCCCGATTGATCAGGGTGTATTTGGTGTGGCAAGTGTGCCATCAGCCTGTTCGCTAACAGTTTGGCTAAGATCTTAGCTTCTGCATTCAGTAGAGATATCGGGCGGTAGGAGGTGCATTCAGGCAGGTCCTTACCGGGTGTTGGGATTGCCACTATTGTTGCAGTGCGCTGGTCCAGCGCCAGCTTGCCCTTCTCGAAACTTTCGTTGTACATCGCCAATAGAGGCGGGCTCACGGTCTCTGCTGTTTGCTGATACCATTCAATGGGAATCCCATTGGGTCCCAGTGCTTTTCCGGACTGTAGTGATCGAGTCGCTAACTGTAGCGCTTTGGTTGTTAGGGCTGCTTCTAATTCCAAGGAAGCTTCCTGCGTCAGCGTTGGCATCTCAATCGATTGCAGAAATTCCACAACCTCTGTCTGTTACATTCGAGGTCGGCGTATAGACTATTTGAAAATGGTCTGCCAGTGTATTCACAATTAATTCTGGGTCTGTCGTGAGTTGTCCCCCCTCTTGCCGTATATGGCGTATACCCCTAATGCTACTCTCCCATTTATCCAGCCAGGCTAACACTTTCCCGGCTTTATCGCCTACGTCATATATTTTATGTTTGGACGCAGTCAGATTGATCATCGTCCTCTCTTGCAGGTGGTCTTTATATTGCTGTTGCAGAAGGTGTAAAGTGTATGCCTTGTCTGGTGTGGGGTCTGCTGAGTAATCTGTGTCCGCAGCCTGCAGTGCTAATTCTAAGTCTAACAATTCCCTCTGTTTTGTCCGATTGTGCCCTGTGATTGACGCTATTGCCTGTCCTCTAAGGACGGCTTTGTACGCTTCCCATAATGTGGATTGCGACGCCACCGACGCAGCATTCTCTGCAAATAAATATTTTGTGGCCTTGCCGAGTTCTTTTTTAATCTCGGGGACACGGAGATAGCCAGGGTAGATGGTGTATATGCTCTGGCGGGATTTATGGTGGTAGGAGTAGGTTAGTATCACCGGGGAGTGGTCAGATGCCTCGGGGCTTGATGTCTACCTCCTTCACATTTTCAAAGTTGGTACCTAATGTCAAGAAGTAGTCCAGTCTGGATAAACTTGTGCACAGTGGAGTGGTATGTGTATTGGCAAGCCGTAGGGTGTGCGTGTCTCCAAACATCAATGAGTCCCATTGCCTCCATAAAGCTTTGGAGGCGGGAGGTACCCGGCGTCGGAAGCCTAGCTGGGTATTTGTCTACGGTGGTGTCTATTACTGCGTTGAAATCTCCCCCAACGATAAGGTCCCCCTCTGGTAGTGCTAGGAGAAAGTCGCTGAGCGCCACTGTGTGTAATGCTGGTGGAATATAGACTGACACAACAACAATGAGTCTGCCTCCCCACTGACCCTGTAGTGCTGCAAACCGTCCCTGGTCGTCAGTCTTAGTCTGAAGGACCATGAAGGGGGATCTTTTCTTTATCAAAATGCCTGTCCCTCTTGAACCCGAGGAGAACTCAGATTGCACTGCCATTTTATACCCCCATCTGTCCAGTGCCTTACATGTTGTCCTTGTGAGGTGTGTCTCTTGTAATAGCGCTAATGTGGGGCCCTGACGTTTCAGGGCCTGCAATACCAGACCTCTTTTTATTTTGTCTCCCAGCCCTCGAACATTCAATGTCACAAACTTTAGAGGGGCGATCGGGGCATCTAGGGTCGCATTCAGGACCCTGTCAGGTTGTGAAACTAATGCCATAGATGTGGTGTATGGATATCGTGAAGTGTTGCCTAACCAACTCCCTCGCTGAGCCGCTGGTCAAACATTCCCCTGTTCTATCATCACTGCCTCTACAAACTAGATTCATGCTAAACAAAATCGAAACTCGACCCCCCCTCGCTCAAAACCCTCCTTGCCTCCCTGCTAAATGGGCTAAAAACCGCCCACCACCCCAACTTAGCAGAGTGCTTCTTCCCCACCCCAACCATAGTACTTGCTTGACGGGGGTAAAGAGTCCAGTGGAGGTCGTAGTCCTTCCTCCCCTCCATGGCCCGCCTCAGTCCGGTATCCAAGGCCGGCACGACTGCTACTTTGTCAGGATGGGAGTAATCTCCCGGTCAACATCGGGCTCGGAGGATTATCCCTGACCGGTCACTTCTACTTCTGACAGTGGTGAGTGGGCTGGGTCCGGGCTTCGCACTGTGTGGCTGCTTGAGTCTTCCTCCTCTTCTTGGCTGTGACGGCCCTTAGCTCCGCGTCGTGGTCTGTCAACTAGTCTCCAGCCCTCAAGCCAGTCGTATGCCTCTTCCGGGGTCTCGAAGAACCACGTTTTGTCCTCTGCCACCACTCTGAGACGGGCAGGGAACAGCATAGAATAGGGCAGTTCCTGTGCTTTTAGTGCTTTCTTCACCTCCAAGAAACTGCGCCTACGACGGGAAACCGCTACTGTATAATCTGGAAAGAAGGCAATTGATGAGTTGTTGATCCGAATTGGTGGGGAGACTCTCGCTGTTTGTAAAATGGCGTCCCTGTCTCAAATTAAAGTCTCTAGCGAGCACTGGCCTGGGAGGTCCCTCCGGTTTAGGCCTCCTGCATGGGACCCTGTGCTCTCTTTCACCTGAGAAAAAGCTGGAGAGGCCTTTGGGCTGCAGATGCGTGTTTACCAAATCTTCGACGTAGAGGTACATGGCTTGGGTACCTTCGCTTTCTGGTATGCCAAGAATACGTACGTTGTTGCGGCGCGAGCGCCCTTCTTGGTCGTCGAGCTTCTCTGCTAAGTGTTTGTTCTCCACCTCCAGTCGGGACAAGGCTTTCTGCATCTCTGTGGTGTCCGTCACCAAGGACTTGGTTACTATTTCCACTTCTTTCACTCGGTCCGCCATTTTGTGAAAGTCCGCACGGAGTAGCGTGACATCCGTTGAGATCAACCCCACTGTAGTCTGGATGCTCGAGAGGGCCGCCATAATGTCTTCTGTCTACTTTTTTGACCTCTCACCCTCTGCTCCTTTATCCGTGGAAGTGTGCCTGCCCCTCCGACAGCGACGGAGGGCCTTTGTCAGAGGCATATTTGTCCAGTTTGGCCTGGGTGGTGTGATTACGCGGGCCTCTGCCCGACATGGCGTCGGTGGTGGGGGCTTTTTGCGATGAATCGCGTAGCCGTAGATGCTGTCGCGGCGCGTGGTCTTTTCAGGCATGCGGGCGTAGATTCATGGACTGACGCTGTCCCAGGGAGTGATAGTAGCTCAAAGTTGCGTGGCCCTGTGGTCCAATAGTCCAAAATTGGAAGCCTGTATTGATGTCTGAGTACAGGCGTCGCTATGCGAGCTTTCACTGTTCCTTCAAATAGTTCAGGGGCCCCGGAGGGGGGGAGGGGGGTTTGGGGTTAGTAAGAGCGCCGTGGGGCACGTTCGCTCCGGATCCTTCCCCCTCCCACGGTGCAACACTCATCTTGGCCGCCGCTCCCCTGCATCAATCACGGGTCACAGATTACGCCAGGCCCCAGTCCCTGTACAGTTGGTGGGTTGCCTCAGGCCTCACACGATCACAGGCGCTTCCCGATGTCACAAAGGCAGTAATTTAGCAAGGCCTGCCGCTGTCTCTCTGCGCCAGCATCTGACGGGGGGGGGGGAAGGGGCAGAGTAGTACTCCCAGTGTGGCTGCCACGCACCTAGTCAGCATGTAGGCTCCCGGCCTCACTGCCGGGGAGCTGCTCTTCCCGCGATTGTGCTCGCCGCCGTCAGTTAATTCAGGGCCCCCATGGGGTAATGCGAGCGTCGTGGGGCGCGTTGGTGCTGGTTCTTTCCTCCTCACACGGGGCAACACTTGGCTTGGCCGCCGCTCCCCCGCCTCAATCGCGGGTCTCAGATCACGCCAGACCCCAGTCTCTGTGCAGCTGGTAGGCCGCCTCGGGCCTCACAAGATTACCGGCACTTCGGTGTCCGATTCAGTCCGGGATTGCACCGATTCGTGCCGCCCTGTCCCAGACCTCAGCTCGGGCCCGTAGAGTGTCGTAGAATAATGGATAATTGATCGGATTTATGTGAAGGGCTACACCGTCCCCGGAGCTCTTCAACTAGGCAGCCATTTCGCTCGGCTGCTAGCCACGCCCCCTCCTTTGAAGCCTTTTGCCTTGATATGCTGATTACTTGGCCATCCTGCTTGGAGGAGGTAACACCACCTCTGACCGGTGCAGGTATTGTTTCTACCCTCGGAGTACAGGCTCTCACCTGTAAGTGGTCAGAAACCTCTCTGTGGTAGTTGGTAGGTTTTCTGGGACACCTCTGGGGTGCCCTCTAGGCGCATTTATTAATAAATCTATCACTGAAATCAGCGTGGGCGTATTAATGAGGTGTATGATACCAAAACATTTCTACTTTCAGTGAAGCCATCATGTCGCTGGGAAACTCGTAAATACCAGTGTCTAGCTCTTGACCCAAAATGGTTTCCCTGTTCACTTGTTAAATTGAAGAATCGACCTAGACATCACAGGGGCATATCTGCTTGTGCAGATATGTCCACACATGTAGTATAGGACGCCCTTCCTTTGGGCTGTAAGGCCTGCTAAAGGGGTGACTGACCTATACTGCATGCATTGTCTGTAGGCATGGCACAAAGGTGATGTCTTCACTCTGTTATTGATACAGCCAAAAAGCGTATCACTCCAGACCGGAAAAACAAGAAAATTGATGCTTGTCAGTGCAGTCTGTGTCCCATTGGCAAATTCAATTGGCTTGTTCTTCCGGTACAGCGGTTTACACTGGAACCTAATGGCAGTCCTGGTAGAGCACCTCCCAGAGCAGTATCGTAAGAAGGGGCAGCAGTTCGTGTTAGAGATGATCTTCCCTTCTGCTTTTATGTGCAAAGGAGGAAAGGGGAATCCCAAAGATTGATCCTTGGATTTTTATCTCGTGTGATTGGGTCAAAGGAAATTCTGGTTATGAATCAATAAATGCTCCAATCAAAAATGGCAAACACCTGTTGCCAACATCGCCCCCTTGGCATGGGAAGCTTGCATCAAAGGCCTCTATGTAGATGATTGGCCCATCTCCTGTAAACTCAAGAGCTCTGTAAAGGGAACCAACAGACCTTTGGCATCACGAAGTCCGGCAATTGCAGACATCAATAAGCCAGGACCAAGTAGTGACAGTCCTCAAGTTGATGCACTCAGGGGGTGCCCCTGGCCCGAGTGGCGTTCCAGCTGTGGTATTCAAATAGGCTCTGACCTGATGGGTCTCAGTAATAGCTTCCCTATTCCAGTGGTTGCTGTTCACCTTTTGAGGTTTTGGATCCCAGCCTTCCCCATATTTCGAATGACTGTTGCAGGCAGAATCGCCCCAGGCAGTAATCACCCACCCACAGACTACATCGAACCTTCATTCTTTGGGGTTCACTATCAACATGCCAAAGTCACACCTGACTCCTTTCTAAACGCTTCATTTCATTGGAGCTTTGCCGGACATAGTTTGTGCCTTTCCTCTGCTGTAGGGAGTCCTGGACATTTGGGATATGATGCCGATATTGCAGCCTGGATTTCGGTAACACCTACTCTGAGGGTACTGGGTTTGATGGCCTCTTAAATCCTGCTAGTAAAACACACCAAATAGCATATGCAGTTTCTGTAGTAGGATCTGAAGTCCCAGTGGGTGCAGCATCAGGGGAATCTCTCCGACAGAGTTCAGATTTCGGAAAAGACTGAAGGAGATCTGTAGTGGTGGCTATTAAACTGCAGACTGGTCTGTCAGATTCCTGTCCCTTCCCAGAGTTGACAGTGGTGGCGGATACATAATTTCTTGGCTGTGGTGGCCATCTCAGAGGAGGTGGAGATCAGAGGGCTCTGGTCTCTGGAGGAAATCTGAATCCACATCAACTTGTTGGAGTTGCACTACATTTGCTCAGTGTTGAAAGTCCACTACCATCTATCAAAGGGAGGCTGGTTCAGGTGTTGATGGACAACACCGCTGCCATGTGGTACTGCAACAAGCTGGTTAGCGTCATGGACACTGTCCTGGGAGGCCTTGCGCCTCTGGAAACGGTTGGAACATCTTCCTGGTCTTGCACCACCTGGGGAAATGTCTGAACCCAAGGGAAGACCAACTCCACACTCGGGAGATGATGCAACGTCTCTTCCAAGAATAGGGAGACCTTTTGCTAGATCCATTCGCCAATGCAGACAACTTACAGTGTCAGTACTTATTTATTTATTTATTCAAAGTTTTATATAGCGCGAACAAGATCCTTACAGATATCAGAGCGCTTCACAAAGACAGGGTAGGGGCAGTAGGAATGAACAGAGGTAATGGGAGCAGTATAGTAGTCACTAACGTGATTGGATAATAATAACATACATAAAACATATCAATATACAATCAGGTAAACAAGTAATATAAGACGGCACAAGTCATTGATCCCACTACAGAGGAGTTAAGGATCAATGACTTGTGCCGTCTTATATTACTTGTTTACCTGATTGTATATTGATATGTTTTATGTATGTTATTATTATCCAATCACGTTAGTGACTACTATACTGCTCCCATTACCTCTGTTCATTCCTACTGCCCCTACCCTGTCTTTGTGAAGCGCTCTGATATCTGTAAGGATCTTGTTCGCGCTATATAAAACTTTGAATAAATAAATAAGTACTGACACTGTAAGTTGTCTGCATTGGCGAATGGATCTAGCAAAAGGTCTCCCTATTCTTGGAAGAGACGTTGCATCATCTCCCGAGTGTGGAGTTGGTCTTCCCTTGGGTTCAGACATTTCCCCAGGTGGTGCAAGACCAGGAAGATGTTCCAACCATTTCCAGAGGCGCAAGGCCTCCCAGGACAGTGTCCATGACGCTAACCAGCTTGTTGCAGTACCACATGGCAGCGGTGTTGTCCATCAACACCTGAACCAGCCTCCCTTTGATAGATGGTAGTGGACTTTCAACACTGAGCAAATACTTCTGTGCGCTGGAGTTTCCAAAGCAGCTCTCTAGGAGATGCATACTCATTGGAGTGGATTGTGGGACTCCTGTACGCCTTTCCGCCTGTGGGACTCCTGCCCTGGGTCTGCAAGATCATGAGGACCAAGTCACCCTAGTGGCTTCAGATTGGGCAAGGAGAAATTGCTATACACCTGAGTCTGAGCGTTCGATCTCCGATCAGGCTGCCCCTTCAGGAGGATCTCTTGTTGCAGCAGCGGGGTCGGGAAGACCTGACCCTGCTGCTGCAAGATTTTCTGGATCCAGTCTTACGCCGGAGGAATATTCAAAGGTAAGGAATCTGAGTCTCTACCAGAAAGGTTGTTACAGTAAGTAACTTAATTTAGGGGCATAAAGATGTTTTCATCTCAACCACTATATGGCTGTATAATGTACATCCTTTTAATCTTAGTGTTAAGTGTCAGTTAGCTAACCGGTTTTTTTTCTTCCCTGGATGTTTTCAATTGCTTTTTGATCCTGTTGATCTGATTTCCAGCCATAACAATGTATAGGCCTATTTATACTTTATTTTCTTAATTTAAATTTGTAGGGTCCGAAGATGGAAAGATTCATGTCTGGAATGGTGAAAGTGGAATGAAAGTAGCTGTTCTCGATGGAAGACATACGGGTCCTATAACTTGTTTACAGTTCAACCCAAAGTTCATGACTTTTGCAAGTGCGTGCTCAAACATGGTAAGCTTTTTATGTTTCTGGTCCAAAGGGCACCTGCTGTTCAGGGTTTTATAAACTAGTCAGTAGACCTGAACTCAATATTCTGGAGGTTGTAGTATGTGAAGGAGCCTTTTGTGTCATTAATCTTTTTATTTTTTTTTATTTTTGTTGTACCTCACCATACAAGCGCAGTTGATAACTATGCTCGTATTTTTTTCCCCTGTCAGGCATTTTGGTTGCCGACGATAGATGACTGAGTGGGAACAGCTGGACTTCCTCGGAGAACAGTACCAATTTGCTGAGGGAAGATTGTGAGGCAGCACTGAGGGATTTCTCCTTTTGAGCTTACTTGTGATGAGGCAGATGTCTTTGATTCTTCATGCTTCTTCTACAAGTTCCCTCATTGGTCTTATACTCGTATTACCGTTGTATTCGAAGAGGACAATCCATTTCGTCGTGCTTCCTGCGTGGTTAGTTCTGATCTAACAGTGCAGTGTTATCCTTTCTCCGTTGACTCATCTGAAACATACAACATGCTGTTACTGTTCTCTCATCTGACTTGGGTCTCCAGTTGACTTGTATGAAGTGGCCAACTCTGCATTTCTCATTTGCCAAATTGAAGGTGAATGATCATGCTCGTATTCAAAGTTCACAAGAGATTATCATCTATTTTGTAGACTGCCAGTCGCTGGACTTGCATGACATACTGTCATGAACATTTGCGTGGCAATCTGCTGTCAAAGGTGCTCAGTGCCCCTAAGTATCACTTGCCTGTGGTTTTCATCCTAATAGCAAGTGCAGGCACTGTGCAAAACTAAAGGATTCTGATGAACAAAACAAGACTTATTGACTTTTGAAACCATTGTAGTTTCCATGTTTGCATCCTTTACACACTGTATTACTCTTGGTTGTCGTTTTTGTCTTGTACATATTCATCATAAAGGGGAGGGGAGTTGTATTTTTTTACTGTTGAATATTAAAAAAAAAAAGAAAAAACTTAACTGACCAGGTAGTGTGCTATCCAGGTCGTTGTCCGTGCCATACTGTAGACTTGATTCTTGCGGATTGTTGCTTCGTCAAATGAATCTCTGCAAGAGCTTGAAGTGATCTTCTGTTTATTTACAATACCCAACTTTATTTGTAGTTCATTGTGAGGCTAGACCCAGGTGGATCCTTGGGCAGGAAAAAGGCCCCAAGAGAGGAATTGCAATTGAAACTAACAGAAAGATTATTAAAACAGCGTGCAAAATAAGGGGCGGGAGACTACAACATTTCAGCATATATCATAGGTCTTGGCAGAATGCAATTTTTGTACTTTATGTTCTAGGCCCTAAAAGCTTGATCAGTGATCAAGGGGTATGTTTAGAGCACTTCAGTAACCACCTTTACACTACCTAGTTGGCACTTGGTCTAAATTGCTGCCTAGGTAGACGTTTCCTATTGTATAACCTGATTGCCGATTTATTTTGAAACTTTTCCCTCTTGTGTTGCTATTTATTTCCTGAACGTTTCTTCCTCCCTGTACTACTTTTTAAAATATTTGTTAATTGCTCCCCTGCTTTTAAAAAACAAAACTAAACTGGCAAACATTAACGAGTTCTTGGTTTAAACTGCAGGTATTTAAATGTGTTGTCCCATCTATCACCTTGCCTGTTTTTGTATAATCATGACCAACATTTAACACAGTATTGTAAGTGTGCACTAACTCGAGTATACAGTGGATACATATTTCCTTTTGTAATGGTTTTTGATGCAGCTAAGCATTACAATTAGCATCTTTCTTTGCATCACATTGAGTGCTCAGATCAAAATATACTATTCTATAAACACATTTTCTTGGATTATTGTGGTGTAAAAAATATTGTCATGTTACACTCGGTTTTTCATCCTAATTTCCAAATGTTAAGAATGCCAGTAATGTGTGTGTGTGTGTGTGTGAAATCATCTTTATATGGCCTACTCCGTTTTTAATGATATGGTAGCATACGCTGTGTGGTAGTAGTAATTTCCTCCCTATTTTGCCTTATGTATGTGTTGATTTTAATGTAAAATAGCTGGCAGCAATATAAAAATAAGACATTTATCATTTCAGCTCGCAGGGATCCTGCTAGAAAATGGTCAGTTGGAGCACTGTGGTAAAACATGCACATTTTGATCCAATATATAGACATTTTTGCCTAATGCAAGTTAATGTGAGATGGTCATATGACAACAATTACCGTATTTTCCGGCGTATAAGACGACTCGGCGTATAAGACGACCCCCTACTTTTCTTGATAAAATGTACGTTTCGTGCTATACTCGCCGTATAAGACTACCCCCATTTCCAACGCAGTCCAACGCAGTCTGCCTTAATTGTGGAAGTACCATGCATCGCAAGCGGTTGGAGACACGTGTGCAGCTGCAGTCTAGGTAGGACTCACGGCGCCATTTGTTCTGTTTGCTTCTGACTTTTTGTTTGGTTTTGATACTTGCACAGTGCCACCATCGCCTACGTAACGTCAGTTCTTGTGTTTGAGTGCCCTCCATTCATTGCAATATTATACCGTACCTCTACTTGCACACATGTCACTTTTTCCTCCTGTAATGCACCATTTCCTATTGAGAAGCGGTCTGACACCTTCGGGTGAAGTCCGCGCTATGTAAAAACGCATGAATACATACCGTAAATTTTGGCACCTGGCGTATAAGACGACCCCCGACTTTCCAGAACATTTTAAGGGGTTAAAAAGTCATCTTGTACGCCGGAAAATACGGTAGTTGGTTATGGCAAAAACTGATCTAACGTGCAGGTGTACGAACGTTTCCTCTAAGGAAGTATTTAAATAACCTTGGACGGGAGCTAGCATTTGTTCCTACAAATACTAACTAATCATTTTTACAAAACCCTGCTTCTCTTGCCAGGTTAGAAAACCTGGTTGTTTGCTAAAATGTGCTATGTATGAGACAAGACATAATGGCATCTGGACCTAGCATGGCCTTTCAAAGTTGTCATTGAGCATAATACAGTATACAGCTTGGAATCTGAATGGAAAGATTCCTTTCCCGATTCATGACAGTGTCTACATATAGAGTAGTATGTTTCACACACTTTTAACATTATCATGCGTATAATCTCTTCCCACTTTAACTGGGTATAATGGCATAATAAAATGATTACTGCCCCCTCCCTTTCCCATCTGGAAAACTTCAACCTGCAGATACTCGACAATTTCAACTTTTCCGTTTTTGTTTCATCACAATCCTATTAGTAAGCCTTAATTAATTGGGAGTGCCTTTATTTTGCTGAGCGTTGGATGATGCATGGCACATTCTTTATGCACATTTTTGTGCTCGTGTATGCTGAGAGCTGTTGGGGAGATGTTTACAACACTATCCGTACAATGGCAGAAACTAACTCTTTGGCAAGCACAAGGTAATATAAATCCATTTTATTTGGACTTATCATATTTGTATGGGCATCCAACTCTTCTGTCAATAACCCCAAGGCTATTGCAGTGGAGTCCGATTTCTTATAAAAGTTTGCTATTCCTCCTCATCTAGTTCTACAGTCATACTTTACTTTGGGATTAGGGCAGAGTAGAATCTAGAGGTGATTTGAAACAGCTCTCAGGCCCTCTTCTCTAGTCCAGTGGGTGGTCATTGGAATGTCTTAAAGTAGACAGTGTACCCTGTATAATAAGGTGCAGTTCCATAAGCAGCCAAAGGTAGCCCTGTGATCCTCAAATGATACATGCATGCCCATCTTGAGCCTGGCACTGAAGAAACCGGCTGAGAAAGATGATACTCAAACGGGGGCTTGTCAAATGGAATGTTCTTTACTGTTAAATCACATTTACTCTGCCTGACAGTAATACTGGATACACTTGCTTCTAGGTGCTCACAAATGAACCTTAGTTCATTAATTACAAGGTAAATAGTGTCTGTTGTGTTGCGATTAAGTGCTGTTCAACTTCTCTAGGCCTGGAAATGAAGAAGGGAAAATTCCAGCACATTTGGACAGTCTGTACAAAAAGCTAAAATTGCAGGCTTGTTTCATTAGAACTGCTTGTTTGCCCCAGTATTGGAACTTTCATAGATTCCCATGCTTTGTATCATTCCCCGTCGTCGGAATGGGAGCCTCGGTAGTATAAAAAACCATAGAAACAAAAGAGAATCCGAGGCCTCATCTCATTTTGTATCCTATCACCCTCTTTTTGTAAAAAGAGACCAAACTTTTGCCAGGACCAATCAGAGCAGCCTCACCCCCTAGAACCTTCCTGAGAGAGCTCAGAGCCTCAGATTTTTCTACCGCACGTTGTGCTAGGGAGTCTCCACTGAGCTCTGCTCAGTTTTCTCAACTTTCTGATTATTTCTTCAAGTTTCTACTAATATTCGACATGTCTGACAAGGAGAAGAAGGCCTTATTCAGGTCCTGTGCCTCTTGTGGGGAAAAACGACTTTTTGTGGAAGATAAGCATGACCATTTTATTTACTGCTTATATCCTGACCACAAGGCCACAGATTGCAAGATTTGCAGAACCTTCTCTAACAAGACTCTTCGTGACAGAAGGCCGGCTGTTGACCTGGCTTCAGAAGATGAAGACTCGGAAAGAGGTGATCTCATCGGATGAGGAGGATTCCACATCTTTGGCTTCCTCTCACAGATCCAGAAAGAGAGGTAGGTCTCCCCCTGGTTCTTCTACATTGGAGCCCCCTCTACAGGCCCCTCGTAAGATCTGAGAGGGCTGGTCCCCTTCAATCTCCTCACGAAAGTGAAAAGGAGAGGCAGGGACAGGCTGCTGGAGTGGTTACAGCCTTAAAGGACAAAAAGGAGGTTGTTCTCCCTTCTCCTCCGTCCAAAAAGAGCAAATCCAGTGACAAACACTCTTCTGTCACTCCAGGACCTGTGCCGGAGAAAAAACAGCGTCCGTCGACGACGAAACCGCCAGGTACGTCGACGACTGTTACATCTGCTAAAGTTCCCGCTGTTTCCTTGGCTCCGTCGACGGGCTTGTCGGCGGTAGCGCTCTCCACATCGACATTCAAGGTTCCGAGTTCGTCGACGACGGCAAGCAAAGTGCGGTCGACAGCCTCGTCGACGACAAACTACGTCCACGACAACTTCGACGTCGACTATGATGTTGATGACGACCAGTTCGCCTACGAAGCCGTCGACTATTGTTCCGTCGACGACGAAGATTGTGTCGACGAAGACAATGATCCCGTCGGCGACGACGACTGCTAGGCCGTCGACGGGTCAGAAAATGCATTTTCCAATTCAGAAGATGAAAATTACGCCGGAGATGACGTCTCCGCGTCGGGTTTGTTCACATCCACCAACAATGCTTCTGGATGATGAATCTGAGGAGGATGAGGAGGAGGATGATGACAATTATGGTCCTGCCTATAGTCTCGCTGACTTAAATGTAAAGATGCAGGAGACGGACACGGAGGAATATTACGAGCATGCGAGTGACCATCAGTTGCATCCATATGTTCCGGAAGAGCGGCACCATCCTGGTTTGGGACAGGGCATGGTGGCCATGCCCTCCTCGCTCATATCTGATCTACAAATGATGCTAGAGGATTATCGGAAAAGATTTCCTTCTGAACCTTCGGTACAGTCTGCTCCACCTCCACCTCAGATGCAGTCGCAAGTGCAACCGGCTATTGGTCTCCCTCCGTTGCCAGTGGTGCCCCTCTCGCCACCACCAGTGGTACCGATGGTCCGGGTCTGGACTCCGGATCCCGAACCTGTTCCTGCTGTCCAGCAGGATACGTCTTCGGATGAGGAGGTTGTACAGGTGGATCCCTTCATTGATCCGTTGCAAGACCCAGACTTGGATCAAGGTGACAGTGGGCTACAAGATCCGGACGCCGCTGGTCGTGATACGCCTATCTCCCCCCCAGGGGGTTTTCATAACCTGATGGAAAGGGCAGCGAAGAGGTTTGGACTGCCGATTACGAGGGAGGAATTGGAATGTTTCCTTTATGACTTCAAGGAACAATATAGGAGATCTGTCAAATCCATCCCTATCATTGAGCATGTATGGGAAGAGGGTATGAAGATTATGCAAAACCCGGCCACAGTTATTCCGGTTCTCCCCAGGCTGGAAAAGAAATATAAGGCTCCTGAAGGCAGTCCAGCTTGTCTTCTTGGCCAGCCAAAGCCGGATTCAGTGATTTCTCAGGCTGCCCAAAGCAAGTCCAAGAACCCGTCCACACCTTTGTCCACCCCTCCTGACAAGGACGGTAGACGTCTGGATAATGTTGGAAAGAGGTTTTCATCCATGGCCAGCTTACTTGTTAGAGCGGCGAATGCTCTTGCCATCCTAGGCAGATACGACCGCCAGATGTGGTGCGACATGGAACCCTTCGTGGTACACCTACCAGACCCCACGAGGGAGGAGGCCAAGAGAGTGCTGATGGAAGGGGAGAAGTCTTCCGCAGAGGTTATCGACTGTGTGATGGACATTGCTTCCACGGCGTTTCGAGCCTTAGCAGGCTCGGCAGTGCTACGTCGCCAGGGCTGGTTGAGAGCCACCTGGTTTCGTCAGGAGGTCCAAAATAGGATCCTGGATCTCCCATTTGATGGAGATATGCTGTTTGGTAAGCATGTCGATGATGCCTTGCAGAATATAAAGAAAGACACGGACACTGCGAAGGCCTTGGGGTCACTCAACTACCGTAAAGTCCCCTTTAAGGGCGCACGTGGCAGAGGATTTTCATTGTATAGAGGAAGTCAGCAGAGATATTCCTCTCAGCCTTCGCAGTCCTATAAATCCCAGTACTCCAATCAGCGACAGGGGCAATCTGCGTCTTTCTCTCGCCATCCTCCGCGAGGCCGTCAGAACCGTCAAGGTCGTGACAACACCAAGCGACAATAGCGGCCTCCTGTCTCTTCCTACTGTTCCTCCCCTCCCAGTCACATCAGTGGGGGGCAGGATATCCCTTTGTCTGAGCAGTTGGAAAACTATAACATCGGACCAGTGGGTCCTCAATATTGTAGAGAGTGGCCATACGTTGGAATTCCAAGATCTTCCTCCAACGAGAGCTCCGGGCGCCATCCGCACAGGCCATCTGGGACTACTCCATCTCGAAGCCCATCAATTGCTCCTCAAAGGAGCGATAGAACCGGTACCTCTCTCTCAGAGGGGCCGATGCTTTTATTCCAGGTTCTTCCTCGTGCAGAAGACTGCAGAGACTTGCGTCCCATTCTAGACCTCCGGGAGCTCAACACCTATCTCGTCAAGCTCTTTCAGGATGGTCACTCTCCAGGAAATTCTTCCTCTCTTGAATTCAGGCGACTATTTGGCGTCCCTGGATTTGGAAGATGCGTATTTCCATATTCCAATACACCCAGCTCACAGACAATATCTGCGCTTCACAGTGGGCAAGAGCCATTTCCAATTCAAGGTACTGCCGTTTGGCCTTTGCTCGGCTCCAAGAGTGTTCACCAAGGTGTTTGCACCTGTGGCAGCTTTTCTTCGAAAGCAAAGCCTGGAAGTTTTCCCTTACTTGGACGACTGGCTCGTCAAGGCTCCATCGTTCGAGGACGCTTCTCCAGCTGTTTCAACTTGCATCAACTTGTTCCGTCACCTGGGCCTTCAGCTAAACGAACACAAGTCAGTCCTACAGCCCTCCAGATCCACAAGATTCCTGGGGGCCATTTTGGACACCACGCAATGTACTGCTCGCCCTTCGGAGGAACGGCAGCAGAAGTTGATGGTATCAGCTCGACAACTGTGCCACAAGAACTGCCTTTCAGTCCGCCAATACAAATCCCTTCTCGGGTCGATGTCATCCTGCATACCATTGATACCGCATTGCAGGCTACGAATGCGTCCTCTGCAGGAAGAACTAGACAAGCAATGGCGCCAGGCAGAGGGGTCATTCAACGACAAGGTGTTGGTAACATCAGCGATGAGAAAGGCGGGCGAATGGTGGCTTCTAAAAGACAATATCGCACAAGGTCTGACGTTCAGGATTTCTCCTTCACCCATGATCATGACCACGGACGCCTCGTTGGAGGGCTGGGGTGCAGTGCTCCGAGAGCTTTAAGTCTGTGGACACTGGAGTCCACAGCAGCGCCAGTGCCATATCAATTTCCTGGAGCTGACGGCTATTCGGTTGGTGTTGCAGGCTTTCCTTCCCAGAGTTCGCGACCATACAGTGCTGGTCCGGACGGACAATACAACGGCCATGCACTACGTCAACAAGCAAGGGGGTACCAGATCGCAAACCTTGTCCACAGAGGCTCAACGGATCTGGGATTATGCAATTCTACACAACATCACGCTGAGAGCCGAACACCTGGCGGGCTCGCTCAACGTGAAGGCGGATGCCTTGAGTCGACAGACCGAAGTGACTCACGAGTGGGAACTGAATCAGTCCATTCTGGAAGAGGTGTTCTTGGTTTGGGGGACACCATCCATCGACCTGTTTGCTTCTCCGGTGAACGCCAAATGCCGGTTTTACGCAAGCAGAGTTCACCATCAGGGGTCCCTGGTGAATGCACTTTCGATGGCCTAGTACAGCGCGTTCTTTTACGCATTTCCTCCGATTCCCCTCATTCCTCGAATTCTCAGGAAAATGAAGGCAGAGCCCTGCAAAATGATTCTAATTGCTCCAGCATGGCCCAGACAATTCTGGTACACAGAACTTCTGAGGCTTTCCCAAGCTCCTCCAATTCGCTTACAACCCATTCCGTCTCTGTTATCGAGGAGTCTGAGACAGGTTTACCATCCGGATCCGAAATCGCTCCACTTGACGGCGTGGCTCCTGAGCACAGAGAGTTCCGTCATCTAACACTCTCCCAGGAATGTAGAGAGGTTTTGTCTCAGGCCCGAGCACCAAGTACCAACAAAACTTACAAAGCGAAATGGAAGAGATTCTGCTTGTGGTGTCAACGTCAAGGCCTCCATCCTTACAAGTCCCTACCTCATCAACTGTTGCCATATTTACTATCTTTGGCTAAGTCTGGTTTGGCACATTCATCTGTGAAAGTGCATCTTGCAGCCATATCAAGGTTTCGACGCAGTCCTTCAGGTCCTTCTTTATGGTCCTCTAGGATTGTTAAACAATTCTTGAAGGGCTTGTTCTGGATGTATCCTCCAGTTCGTCCTCCTCCACCAGTTTGGCAGCTCAACCTTGTCTTGGCTCAACTCATGAAAGCGCCGTTTGAGCCTGTGCACAAGGCGGATTTGAAGTTCCTGTCTTGGAAACTTGCCCTCCTCTTAGCCCTAACATCAGCGAGAAGAGTGAGTGAGCTTCAAGCACTCTCCATAGTGCATCCATTCCTGCAATTTAAAAAGGATGTTCTTATTCTTCGCACCAATCCGAAGTTTATTCCTAAAGTGCCATCTGAGTTCCACTTGAATGAACCTTTGATCTTGAAATCTTTCTTTCTGCATCCTTCTACGGCTGCGGAACGCACGCTACATTCTTTGGACGTTCAGAGATGGTTAAAGTTTTACTTAGAACGCACATGTCCCTTTCGGAAATCAACCCAATTGTTTGTGTACTACAGCGCCCCAAGGAAGGGGTTTCCTTTAGCAAAGAGTGGCATTTCCTGCTGGATCTCTAGTGCGATTCAATTCTGTCATCAGGAAGCGGGCAAGCCACTGGACAGAAAAGTCCGTGCACATTCCATGAGGTCGGTGGCATCGTCGGTGGCTCTCTTCTCGGGAGTCGCCATTAAGGACATATGCAGGGCAGCAACGTGGAGCAGTACTCATACCTTCACGAAACACTACTGCCTAGAGTCTGCAGGACGAGACGACGCGGCTGTTGGTCAAGCAGTTCTGCGGAATCTTTTTCATTGAGAGGTGAGCTTTCCCTACGATCCCTCCATCCTGGTGAGCACATTTTGTTTGGTGTTTTGCTATGCTGTAAGTATTGCTAATATGCTTATGTGATGCCATGTATCTGCAAAATGTGTCTGTGATTTACTGCTAGCTACTCTGATACAAAGCCTGGGAATCTATGAAAGTTCCAATACTGGGGCAAGAAAACAAGTTACTTACCTGTAACTTTGGTTCCCCAGTATTGGTAACTTTCATAGATTCCCATGCGCCCACCCTCCTCCCCTGGGAAAGCTCAGTCTTTTTCCGAGATAGTGGCGGTTTGCACAACGGCTACAAAAATCTGAGGCTCTGAGCTCTCTCAGGAAGTTTCTTGGGGGTGAGGCTGCTCTGATTGGTCCTGGCCAAAGTTTGGTCTCTTTTTACAAAAAGAGGGTGATAGGATACAAAATGAGATGAGGCCGAGGCCTAGGTTTCTCTTTTGTTTCTATGGTTTTTTTATACTACCGAGGCTCCCATTCCGACGACGGGGAATGATACAAAGCATGGGAATCTATGAAAGTAACCAATACTGGGGAACCAAAGTTACAGGTAAGTAATTTGTTTTCTTCCCCCACCAGAAGGATGCTATCGCCTATTTTAACAGGAATATGCGTTCAGACCCAGCAGGAGGAAGAGTTACTTGTCCAGAATGTTTCCAACAGCAGCATTTGTGGGATTTTGTCCCAGCAGCCTTGGCACAATTCGGTTTAGGAATAACTCCATTCTGCCACAAAACTAATCCTATCACCTGTCATTTAAATCTGGGCTGTGAAAGAAATAATGGGCACATACTAACGGGTTAAAGCAGTATGAATCGTGTCCCTCCCTACATTGGCAGCTCCATGATCTGGTGAGGCGGAGGTGTAGAAGTTTGGGGGTGACCACATGCTCAGCGTGGTTTCCTTCCCCCCCGCCCCCCCTCTCCTCTCACCGGTCTCTTTTACATTGCTGTTTCAACTAAGCTGTTTTAGTTTGATGCTTGCTTCTGCAATTAAGACAAATCTTAGATAAAGTACAAGAAATAAGTGTTTCAAAATAGATTTTTACAGAATGCAGTATTTATAGCGGCTAAGTTAGCTAAAGCATTTCCTTTTAAAACATGAGAATGCTGACGGGCTGCACTCTTCACTACAGCTACCTTACCTGGACTTTAGAGGGCTTTTTAAAGGTTTTAGACATACTGCCCACTTTTAGGTCGAGCATTCAAGACCTCTTGTATATACTTTAGTATATACTTATGTGTATGTACTTTGTGGGCTCTGGAGATCAGCCCTAGGATTTGTCTGCTTCCGCTTGGGTGCTTTATTTGTTTAACTGCCTTTATTTAACTGTCTTAATAAAAAACGACCAGCAGAGGTCAGTAAGATACCAGAATTGCTTTCTGCTGAGGAACTTTAATTTTTTTATTTTTTGGGTAACTGCCTCTATTTAACTTTCTTGATATAAAACGATCAGCAGAGGTCAGTAAATACGAGAATCACTTTAGCATTCTCTAGATTCCAGTCTATAGAAATAGTCTTCCACAAGCACCCGTAGACAATATTTTTTTCAAATCTTGTATTTTCAGTGATATGACCACCGAAGGACCTGCTTTTATATTAAAATCAGTGCTTTGGACTATACCGTTTCCCTCTGAAAGGCAATATTTCTCTCCATGGGTTCTCATACCTGGTGTGTCACGCAGTTTGGTGCTTACTTCCCCTCCATGTTAAAGAACAGTAGATGTTTCAGCACCCAGGCTAATGTGCTGCATAGCTAAATACATATATGGTCCCAAAGGGGAGACTGATTGCATTGCAAATGCTTGTTTAATGGGAGCCACCACTGATGTCAGAAACCTACATTGGCATCCATAGGAGCCTGAAGTTATGGGCGATCCTGAAGGTGTACTTGAAGTAATGTATATTCAGTGACATTTTCTTTCTTTGGCAAAAATACATGCTCTTATAAGCATTATGAGTGCCACAACCTATGTAGATTGAGGGAGAGCAGGGTATTCTCTACAATAGCATATGTAGTGCAAGCAACATATCCAGCAACTAAAGTACGATTGTCAGGCTTGATAGTCTATGAAATAAGGTTATTCACAATCTGGTAAAGGCATGTGTGTTAAGTAGGTGCATGGTTTAGTAACTTGTGCAATGGCAAAATACAATTGTAGGTTTTCCCTCGCCGTAGGCATCAGTGAAGAAGGGTACAGTGCAGGACAACAGACTTGGGTAATATGAAAAGCAAATAAATGTCATTACATGACAATTAAACAGTGGATAAGTCCTGTATTTTGTGGTGAGAAATGAAAGCACAGCATGTGGTACATCAACTGTTAGAGGGGGAAAGTATTTTCTGACGCTTAAACATGGCTAGCTGTTACTGCTGCAGACAGACCCCTATCGAGGTGGGAGTCTAGCCACAACTGGCCTAGTGTAGCAGAGTAGTAGGCTATGGGAAATGTTATGGTCACCATGGATCCGTACTAATATCCTAAGTGTAAATCCTTTATGTTCTTAAAACAGAATGGAAGGTTTCTCAGTCGCAAAGCCTCAAGGAGGAAGCCCAGTCCGAGCTTGTTTTCTGTTTACAAATATGTTTTCAGCTTTGCTAGATTACAGAAAAAGCTCAGGGTGTCTTGTTGGAATCTTGTAAGGGTCTTAAGTATCTCTGCCAAAGCTACTCTCTGTAATACCCAGACATTCTTAATTTTTTTATTTAAGTATGCGCTTGGCACACAGTCAAAGCAAGCGGCAATATACGGATGGTAATATTCAGGGATAAGTGACAATCTCTTGACAGTATTTCATGGCAAAGGTATTTGACTTGGGGAAGCCAAAACTGCAGTTTTTCGTCATGAATCCTTTTCTAGATTTACATGCGTGTATTATTCCATCATCTAGTGTTTAGACCCGGCATTGTTCTATTTTTTTTCTTTGTTGTGGACCAGCATTTGAAGGTATGTCTATTGATTATCCCTTGTGTGATGTCAGATGGTATTCCGGAAGTTCCTGTGCATAGTTGCCATCTGCAGAATTTTATTTTCCCCCTGTAGTTAGGCTTGGAAACATGACGGAGGACCCCTTTCTTAGCCATTTCAGGAAAGAAGACTCCGACCTTGCACAGGTCTAATGTAACGGAGGATAACCACTCATCAACAGTAAATTAGGTTGGACTCCAGAGGGAAGACGAGCATGTCTAAATCCCCCCTTAGGGTCTGAGAGAAGATTGAGGGAGAGGAAATCCTTGTGGGAGACTAGTCCATGAAAGCTCAGGTCTGCTGAACGTGAACAGGAAGAGATAACAAGGCTTCATTTATAGGGATTGAAAATGAGGCTGAGCAAAGGTTGACCACAGTAAACCACGAAATATTGGCCAGTATGCAGGACAGAATGGTATTGGGCAGTATGCAGGACAGAATGGTATTGGGCACCACTGGAAAGCTTGAAATAATCACACTATTAATTGCTCTGATCTTGCATGCATTTATATATGTTGTAGGAAGAAACTGGCCGTCACGTCTGCTAACAATGGGTAATAGAACCCCATGCTTTATTAACCGCAACCTGTTTTGTGGGTCTACCTTCACTTTTACCAGTTCACGTGAAGAATTGAACCCCACATCATTGCTTGCAGTAGACCCAGTTTGGCAGGTAACTGAACGCAATGCAGTTTTAAGTTTGGCGGCAGCAGAATCTGTACTCACTACATATAACCTCCCACAGCAAAACAAACTTGTAGTTTTCTTGTCTGAGGTATATATTAAAGAACACTCCATCTAGAGTGCAGAAAACTACAAGTAAGTTTGCAAATCCTCAACTAATAGGTTGTCAAAAGTGGGGTGGAGTAGGAAGATCCCTAGAAGTCTGTTATTGGCTAGTCCTTGCATTATGCCACGAATCCTATCTCATAATGAGACAAGCAGCAACTGATACACGCGTGCAAAGGGGTGGGGTGGGACGGTGGGGTTGGGAGGAGTGGGTAGTTGGGGTTTGTAAGGGTGGGTGAAGGCATTGGGATGTTCCTGTTTATCTATCTTGACTGATTGGTTGGTCACTTGGTCCTGTGCTGAAATAATATCATGATGTTTGGTGGTGTTCTCCTGAATGTGGGGAGCCACGCATATTACTTGCCTGATCCTGCCAATAAAATCTGTGGTGAAAAAAAAAAGTGGGGTGGAGTGGAAGCATGGCCAACCGCCGAAAATTATGCCAGCTTACTAGTGGCGCCAGCCATCCTTTCCCCTTAACACCCACCACATAATCCATCCTCAGTGGCAAACGGAACATGGATTTATATTTTATTTGAACAGTTATGAGTGCAGAAAACACGCCAAGCCCTGCACAGAGAGGTGAAGCCCCGACCTAAAGTGTGGTGATGCCTTGTGATATGTGGATGAGAGAGAGACTACAGACACAGACTGTCCTGAGAGGAGACAGGTGACCCACCTCTCATGAACTGTGCCTGGTGAGGTGTGCGCCGAGCCCCCTGAATGTACCAATGAGCACACACTCTGTGTGGCTGGTGGTGGGCCCAGACTCCTGGGAGAAAAGATGCAGTGGCATTCAGTGCAGAGTGAATATTGCAGTGGCTTGCAGCCACAGGCCCTGTTTGACCAGAGTGCGTCTCTTGCCTGGAGTGAGAATTTAGATCACAGGTACTCGTAGTATGGCCCGCGGGCCTTCCAGACATTGCACCTGTGTTTTTTCAAAGCATTTTTAAGGAGTATCAGCAAACACCACTGCAGCAGCGTGGACTCTGAGACACTCTGCTCTAGGGGGGCGGAGCGATTCACAACAAAGCCTCATTAACAAGTAAATTGTCTTTTAAAGACCTGTGAAGTACTCTGGTGCGGCTGTGTGTGTACCCGGGAAGCTGGGGTGAGGTGAGAGAGGGAGACAGAGAGGGTGACCGGGAGGGAGATGGAGAGGGAGGAGACCGAGAGAGATGTCTATGTAGAGTCTGGTGGCTCAGTGGACGAAGGAGTCTGCTGCATGGCCCTGTGTGCAACCTCATGGTCAGTTTTATTTTTGCTCTAACCCCGCCCCACTGACCCCCCCAGTGCAGCCCTTGGCCACAAACCACTCTGTAAATTTGGCCCCCGAAAGAAAGTTTGTGAGTACCCATATTTTAGATGGCAACATGAAAGTCCTGGGCATGGCTGCAGTGCTGGGGAGAGTGAACCTGAGGCACTCAACGCTGCTCAGTTGCTGTGAAGCCAACGACGAGAGACTGTAAGTGCCCTTTTGTGTTTCTGTGTGTGGGTTGCCCCTTATGCCATCAGGTGGCCATATCGCATGTAACGACTTGCAGTAAGGGGTTAGCTGAGCCCTGAGCATAAGCCACGGTTTATAATATAACAAAATCCCAGCTGTCTATGACCACTTTAATCCTCTACCGGATCTCAGCAACCTTGCAGTCAGCCTGCCATAATTGGACAAAGAATGCACAATGAACTCACAGAACACAAACAACTGCCACTCTTATGAAGTCCATCCACTCCAGGGCCCCATCAGACCCCTGCCCCACCACTTCTTTAACAAAGGACTCTTCCCCTATCGGCAAAGTCCTCAACCGCATCAATACCTCCCTTGAAACCGCCCCATTTCCAAAAGCCTGGACGTATGCAGGGCGACTGACGCTGGAATCTGGGGATCACGGTTCGATCCCCGGCTCCGGTGGCAGGTTAGCCCAGCACCATGTGACTCTGGGCAATAGCTTGCTTAATCTTCCCGACGGCCCCCAGCGCCTAGAGACCCTAACGGGTGATTGTGCGCTTTACAAATGTGGATTATTATTATGCAGCTGTCTATACCCTACTGAAGAAGCACTCAACAGACCATCCAAGCTCATGCACTACTGACCAATCTCCCTTCTACCCTATCCGCAGGTCCTGTAGAAAGCCATCAAGACTTTTCACACAACACTTAGTAATGGAAGGTGCACCAGAAATGAAGTCCGGATATCAAGTTTTATTCCATTATACTTCTTTATTTATGATTGGAAAAAAATTAGCCAACACGCTTCGCTCCTTTTTCCATAAGGAACTTCATCAGGGCTGAAACAATCACATAAGACTCAATAATCGACACTAAGTGAACCTTGTGTGGTGTATACGGAGTGTATATGTATATCTGATAGAGACTACTAGCCGCAGATTCCTTAACCGAGAATTATTCCCAGGCGTAAAACTGTATCTGGAAAACTTTCTTTGCCACAGCATCTCTGCGTGCCAGGGAGCGGTACCACGTGACTCTGCCCTGGAGTCTACGGGCGTGACGTCAGCATGGTCACATAAGTCCCATCCTGGCGTGCTGATGTCAGTTTTTTCTCTCTTCCGCGTACCACGCGGATCCGGATCCTGGCATGTTTTCAGGCCTCCTTTTCACGCTTTGCTTTTAGGAACAGTGTGCGAATGCCTTCGGGCTTCAAGACATGTACTGATTGAGCACACCAGATGTCTGTGACGGACCCTCACCCTATCTGTATGTGGTGTTTGGGTGAGCACCATGACTCTACAGACTGCGAAGCTTGTCAGCACCTCAAACCGAAGTCCTGGCGGGAGCGCTGGATGAAATGGCTCTCTGACCGCTTGTCCAGGTCGGTGCCGTCCCAGTGTCCGTCTCCTACCTCGGAAGCGAGAAACCGCCGATTCCGTCTGCAGCATCGCCCTGCGCCATGGCCCCCAGGGCGTCACTTGCCACTTGGTAGGTCCTGCAGCTTGTCTCCGAGGCCTTGTCCTCGTTCGGCGGAGGGCGCTGGTTCCTCCAGTCGCCACCCTACCCACCGTTTCCTGGCATCGGGGTGACTAGGGTCCAGATAAAAGCCTACGCTGCAGCTCTGCAGGCTTTTTTGGGCCCCTCTTCCTGAGATGCCTGTGGATACCTTGCCCTGCATGTGGCCTTCTGTGGAGACGCCTGTGGCTTCGTCCCTGGTGCTGACTGGTTGTAGGAGAGTGGTGTCGTTGGGCGCGGTCCGGCAGGGCTCCCCTCCTGGACCCACGGAGTCCCTGCCTCGCCGCAAATCCCTTCGGGGCTCCCTGAGGTGTCGCAGGAGGTCGCCGGGATTCAGGGCTTGTCCCCAGTTCCCCCCGGCCCTCTGAGTGGGCGGCTGCCTCGCCAGGGGCTGAGCCGGTGCCGAAGGCTTTCCTCCCCAGCCCTGGCGATGCCATGGGTGGAGGCGGGGGCCTGGGGTGCTTTACCAAGTCCCTCCGGGCCCTCTATGCGGGCGGCTGCCGCGTGTGAGGTCGAGCCGGTGCCTTTTCTGCGCTGTTCCTCAGCTGAACCGGCTCCGACCACGCCCCATTCTCCTAGGGAACACGTGGTAATGGAGGTTGACTGCGCCGCCAATGTCCACTCCGCACCGATTGACGTCGAGCCGGCGCCTGTGGCGGACTCCACGGCACCGTGCCAGTGTCTGGTCCTTGATTCGTCTCTGGAGGTTCCTGTCATCTCCTGGTCTCTTCCTCTCAGGAGACAGGACGCTGCATCGTTGCTTTTTCACCATCGTCTTCCAGGGAGTGCTCCCGCCCGTCCCCGGAGCCTCAATCCTCTGACCCTCTTTTCCGCAGCTCGCGGTGGGCTCCTCCACCGACTTCTCAGCCTTCCCCGGGGGTCCCTCCGGTTCCCCACTCGTCCGTGCATCCCCCACAATTCAGGGGCTGGCCGCTTTCCCCTGTAGCTGATCTTGGGGACAGACCGCTCAGTATGCAGCCGTCGCCCACGAAAGAGTTGCTTTCCCCCCGCAGCGCCCTAAGGAGGACAGTGTTGCCTTTGTTCGGGCTATTTCCACGTCCGCTGGCATTTTGCGAATGGGTGACCCCCGTCGCCCCATCCCCTAGGTTAATCTCTTGGAAGTTTGCTACCAGGGCTCTGGTGGACGGGAGCTGTTCCTTTCGAAGTGTCGCTCCACAACTCTTTTGGGGGCGTCCTGCCACGGGTGATCCGGTGCCTCAGCCGCTCCTGCATCGTCACCGTCCTGCTCTGAACGACCCAGTCTGCCTTTCCTTCCACCCTTCTACTCAGGGCTCTCTCCTGCGGACTGCTTTTCCATCCTTGCCTGTGGTGTTGTTTCCTCAGTCTCGGGAGGCCCGGTGGTTGGATTCATGGGGGCGTAACATCTTCGCTTCATCCAGTGCTGCTTTGCGGGCGCTCAACACTCTGTGTGTGTTGGCCAGGGCTACCTCTAGCCTGTGGGATTCTGTGGAGTCCCTTCTTTCTCATGTCTCCCATGAGGGTGCCCGTGCTGATCTACGTCACCATGTGTTGGATGGTCGAGAGCTGGCAGCGTTTATTCTCCGTGTGGCCTTGGGTGTTGCTGATGCTCTTGGCTGTGCTATGGCTAGTTCTGTGGCTCTCCGTCGCGGGATGCTGTTTTTCCTGAGAATATTCGGGAGTGTCTGGTTGACCTGCCCTTTGATGGGGTCCTTTTAATACTCATGCGGACTCCGCCATTCAGCGTCTCTTTGCGGGGCTCCGTCCTCCTCCCCAGGCTGGCTTGTTAATCCTCGGGGCCTGATGGGAGGCGTTATCCCACCTGCTTCCAGGAATCTGCCCGTTCTGTGTGGCTTGACGTGCCTTCGGGGTCCCTTGGTTGGCCCCTCTCCTCTGTTGGCTGCTGATTCAGCCCTTTTAGCAAGTGTGTATTTTTTGGCTGATTGCTAAGCAGTCTGTGGTTCCTACCGCAGGTCTTATGTTCTTGTTCTCTGATGCGGGATTTTTCCCTTAAGAGTGGTTCCCATGTTTTCTTTGGAACGTGTCATACCCTAAGTGCGGTACTGGTAGCTATTGTATAGCTCTGTCCTACGCTGGGAGGGTGTGGACTCCATTTAGCGTTTTCCTTGCCTTCCCTGGCGTTGCTGTATACCGCTGGTGCGGTTTCTTTGATCTTGTCTGGGCATAGCTTGCCCTGCTCCAGGTTCTGTCATTCTCAGTGTCTGCTGCATCGCTTGACCAGCTTTTTCATGCCGTCTGTGGCGTTGTGCTGTGGTGTTTCCACCCTTTTTTGTCGGCGTTTCGGCCTTGTCCTCTGTCTGGTGTTCCAGGGGGGATAGGATTCCTGGTATTTTCCTGTGTTCTGGCTGACTGCTTTGGTCCGTCCTACGTATTTCTCCTCTTCTCTTCTGATTGGTCCCACTTCTTTTCGTGGATCGGTTTATTTACAGAACGGTCTCCTTTTAGGGGTTGTTCTGGATTTCCCTGGCCTTTGTCTTACACTCCGCTTGGTCTGGGCACTTGGCTTCATGGTACTTGCCGGCTGCGCCCGCCTGCTCTTTCTGGTCCACAGCCGGGGGCCTTGGCCCTTGTGCTCCTGCCTCTTGTTCTGCCGGAGCCTTGCGAGACTATGTCTTTCTTCTCACGCCTGCCTTTCTTGACTGGAGCTGTTTTGCCTTGTCCACTGACTCGAGGCTGTGTCCGGTTCAGCTGTCCCCTTCACTGTGTGTGTTTTCCTGTGGGGGGCTTTGCCTCAATTTCTACCTCTTCTCCTTGGAGTCTTGGGGTGATTCTTTCTTCCTCGGTACACCTCTGCCGTTGTCTGTCCCTCCGGGGCTTTCTGGCAGATGTCCCTGGTGTCCTGGCCTCCCTTCACCTCGTCCTTGCTTCCTTCTGTTTGGTGGGGGCTGGACCTCCCTTCTTGTCCCAATTACACATCCCCTGCTGGGGCCCTGTGTTTCTTCCTACTGGGAGACTCTCTTGCAGGCCCTCCTCCCTTCTGGGTATCGCATGGGTATCTATTCTATGTTAAGTAATCTGCGGCTAGTAGTCTTTATCAGATGTAGGAGTTACTTACCTTCGGTAACAATGTATCTGGTAGAGACGGTTCTAGCTGCAGATTCCTTCACGACCCGCCCTTCCTCCCCGGTCTGCGAGGACCTTCAGCTTGGGTGTTCTGCACTCATCTGCCTGCGGGTGGTTTTGCCTTCTGCGAGTGCCCTCTTTCACTTCCTCCATAGTGGGATTCTTAGTTCGGTTTGTTTGATCCACTCCTTCCTTTCTGGTGATTGGTTGGTGGGTTCCTGGGTACTTCTGCGTCCCTGCACCCTGGTCTTCCAATGTGGGGCCTACTCATGCTCTTCCCCATTTCATTGCTTGAAATTTCTGACTCCTCTGTAGTCCTCTGAGTTGGGGTCTCTTGGCTGTGCCTCGGCCCTTAGCTCTTACAGGGGATGCGCCTCTCCTTGCTGGGGTTGTCTTGGGGTAATTTGTTGTTACTCTTCTGTTCTGGCCTTGTTGTCCTTCACTGTTTATGGACTGTGATTGCAGGCCTCTTCGTCTGCTGTGACATTTTTCACCCCCAGGAGGATGTCGTATTTGCTTGCAGGGTTGCTTCGCAGTAGCTGTGCTCTGCTCTTCCCTTCTATGAATTTAGGTGCCACAGTGCCTGGCACTCTCCCGAATGGTGCTGTTCCTCACCATTCGCTTTTCCCTTCTGTTTATCTGATTTTTTCCGCACACTGTTCCTATATTCTCACAGTTTTTGTTTGTGATAGCTCCGCGTTGTGGTGTGGAAAAGTTCTCTGAAGAAAACTGACATTGGCGTGCTGGGGTGGGGCTTATGTGACCTTGCTGATGTCATGCCTGTGGAAGATGTCAGGGCGGAGTCACGTGCTACCGCCCCCTGGCACGCAGAGATGCTGTGGCAAAGAAAATTTTCCGGATTCAGTCTTATGCCTGGGGATAATTCTATATTAAGGAATCTGCGGCTAGAACTGTGTCAAGCAGATACATTGTTACCGAAGGTAAGTCACTCGTACATATGTAAACTTGTCATGTCTTTTTATATGTATTTATGTGTGATGACTTGTATTGTGTGTTATGTGATTTTTTCCAGCCCTAATGAAGTACCTTATGGAAAAGGAATGAAACGTGTTGGCTGATTTTATTTCAATCATAAATAAAGAAGGATAATGGACTAAAGCTTGCTGTCCGGACTTTATTTCTGGTGCACCTACCATTCCCAAGTGTTTTGTGTGGATGCCAGTGGCGCTCAACGGCGGCGAGTGCCGGAAGTAGGTGCACAGGAAAATTAAGTTTTGTGACCCGGATTGATGTGCTGAACCTTTGGTCAGCCTTTGGGAGTATTGTCTATCACTGTAGACTTTTCACACAACACCTTGTCAACCACCAGCTCTTCGACATCACACAGTCTGGATTGAGACCCAACCACAGAACAGAGCCTGCACTCATCACTGCACCAACTACAGCCAGCTGATCCTAGATAGAGGGCAAACTGCAGCCCTCATCCTACTGGAGCTCCAACTTCACCTGCCCCATCATGATCAGACAACTGCACATGGCAGGCATTCAGGGACCTACCCGTCAATGGATCTGTACATTTGTGAGAAAGTGCCCTCTCTGCATGGTTGCCCCCACTTTTTACTGAACTGTTGATGTACTTTGAGTGTGCCTGAGGGTCCTGCCAATCAGATACCCAGGGCCTATGTTCTTTCCCTAAAACTGCATTGAAGACTAAACCCAATTGGCACAGGTCAGCCCCTGGCCCAGCCTATCTCAACAGTCAACTCTCCTTCTACGTACCAAACAGGAATCTCCGGTCCGCAGACCTCTCCCTGGCCACCGTCCCACGCATCCGTAGAACCACAGCCAGAGGCAGATCCTTCTCCCACTGGAACACCCTCCCCCGCAACCTACGACAAACCGAAGACCCTCTAACCTTCAGGAGACGACTCAAGACCTGGCTATTCGACCAGTAGGAACAGCACCCCCTTCACCCCCCTGCCCCCACGTAACCCTTGTGGGTAAGTAGTGCGCTTTACAAATTATTTGATTGATTGGGTAAATGGTACCACAGGTACCCAGGAAAGGCCTCTAAGGGCTGCAGCACTTATTGTGCCACCCTTAGGGAGGCAGGCAGGCAGACACACACACACACACACACACTCTCACACACACACACACACACACACACACACACTCACTCTCCCACACACACACACACTCACTCTCCCCCACACACACTCACTCTCCCCCACACACACTCACTCTCCCACACACACACTCGCTCTCCCACACACACTCACTCTCCCACACACACTCACTCTCCCACACACTCTCACACACACTCACTCTCCCATGCACACACTCGCTCTCCCACACACACACCCACTCACTCTCCCACACACTCACTCTCCCACACACTCACTCTCCCACACACTCACTCTCCCGCACACTCACTCTCCCACACACTCACTCTCCCACACACTCACTCTCCCACACACTCACTCTCCCACACACACTCACTCTCCCACACACACTCACTCTCCCACACACTCTCCCACACACACTCACTCACTCTCCCACACACACTCACTCACTCTCCCACACACACACACACACACTCTCACACACTCACTCTCCCACGCACACTCTCCCACGCACACACTCGCTCTCCCACACACACACACCCACTCACTCTCCCACACACTCACTCTCCCACACACTCACTCTCCCACACACTCACTCTCCCACACACACTCACTCTCCCACACACACTCACTCTCCCACACACA
This sequence comes from Lissotriton helveticus, assembly GCF_964261635.1. Lineage (NCBI taxonomy): Eukaryota > Metazoa > Chordata > Amphibia > Caudata > Salamandridae > Lissotriton > Lissotriton helveticus. Next base: position 1,076,597,724 of record NC_136070.1, on the reverse strand, counting down.
CTCACTCTCCCACACACACTCACTCTCCCACACACTCTCACACACACACTCACTCACTCTCCCACACACACTCACTCTCTCTCACACACACACACACACACACACTCTCCCACACACACTCACTCACTCTCCCTCCCCCCCCCCCACACACACACACACACACACACACTCTCCCACACACTTTCTCTCCCACCCACCGCGTGTTTTGGTGCAGAACAAAGTAAAGAGTTGATATGGCACACATCCCTGTGTGCCATACCCACTGCCCTAGCATAGGTCAGCCACCCCTCTAGCTGGGAGCACTATACCAGTGGTGAGGGTACAGGTGCATCAGCTCTGTGCCCCTACAGTGTCTAAGCCAATTCATAGACATTGTAAGTGCAGTAATGCCATTAACAGTATACAGTGCTGGGAGTTTGTCATTATGCACTCCACAGTACCATAATGGCTTTACTGAAAACTGAGAATATCAAACTTCTCAGCACATTAAGCCCACACTGATGACCGTGTGGAATAAATGAAAAATGCACACACGGCATCTTGGAGATACCACCTAAAAAAATGACCTAGCACTAGTGTCCAGGCTGAGTGGCTGTTCCCCAGCTGCCACCACCAGACATGTTTCTGGACCCCTGGGTCGAGAGCCTGTTGCTCTTGGGGGGTGTAAATGCTCATCCTGGGACATGTTTCTGGACCCCTGGGTCGAGAGCCTGTTGCTCTTGGGGGGTGTAAATGCTCATCCTGGGACAAGGTGCCAAGCCTCCTCCCCCAGGATGGGCTGGGTCCATGAAGGAGCTTCCCGAGGCCTTTTACTGCTCCCAGCAACTGGTCCTGACTGGTTCTAGCCCCCACTTTGGGCGGGAAAACCAAGGGAGGTATGCCCACCTTTGCGAACACCACCACTCAGGTGGGGGAGGAGAGGTGAAGCACAACTCTGTCCCTGCCATCTTGCAGATGGGGGGACCCTGCCAACTAGAGTGAGGCATATGCCCCCTCCCACTGGAGGGGGGCATAATAGGGGGGTGTACCCACCCCAGGGAAGGGACCCATTTGACCCAACCTTTTACTTACCTGTACCGGCCTTAAATCTTTTAAGGGCACCCCTGAACCTTGCCTCCTCCGACAAGCAATGACCAAGAAGAACAGAAGGACTGAACAGCCGTGCTGAAGCTAAGAAGAGGAGGATGCCCACTGACTTGCCCCAGCCTTACCGGCCTGCCCCCACCTCGAACCTGCAGAAGTGAAACTGGTGTGTCCAGCAGCCAGCAACCTCAAGAACCGAGGACCTGACCTGCCTTCCAAGGAAAAGAATTTCTCTACCGTGAACACCTGATGTGTTCACCCAAAGACTCTAGCTCCAGCAAAATCTGCGAGTCTGTGCCTGTCGCCCACGGCCCGAGTTTGATTGGCCCAGCACCATGAGGAGGTCTCCCTGGCGATCCTGGCCTGAGATCAAGTTTTGCCTGACCTGCTTCGAGCCTCCAGCCGATGCCTCCAGCCTCAATCCGGAGCATCCCCCCAACTGTGACCAGTAGCTGGTAAGAAGACCTGACTCTAAAAGACACCCCTGCACTCGACGCCTCACGGCTTTGGTGGCCCAACCCCCAGCATCCAAACTTACCCAAGTGCTGGTTGCTCCCAGAAGACCTTTGTCCCTTAGCCTGCAGTGTGCTGGCAAACTGGAGAATCCCCATTGAAAGTAACAGGGCACCCGAGGACAAACCAGTGCCCTGCACCAGGCCGTCCTAGTGCCGCTGAGGGTGTACCTTTGGTGCTAACTTGTACCCCCATTTGCCCTGAGCTAAAGTCCAGGAGCTTTGCTCCCCCAACCTTGTGGCCTGCTATTGAGCAGCCACCAATAAGAGGCCCCCTATCCATCATTGGACAACATTTAGCATCAGCACTCTACACCCAGGCGCCCTAGACCTGCTGAGGGTGCTTTGAGAGTGCATCCTCGACTCTGGGAGACCCCTTAGTCTAACCCCAGAAAACCAACTCCCACAACAAAGTACTTCTCTGTTAACAGTACACTCTATTTCCTCCCATAGGATAACATGGACTTTTTTCTATGAAAACGTTTCCAGGTGTGGAGTTGGAAAAGTCTATATAATTGTGTGCAAATAACCAAAACGCATTTACTTACCTGCTACAGGAAATTTCTCAGTGCAGTATCCAGGTATACTACACTGTGTAAGAAAAGTAATCTGCAAAGTAATTTACATTACTGTAGTGTAGTTCCTATTATCCCAATAGGCTCTGCGCATTGGAATAATATCTTCAATAGTATAGACCTAGGGCAGAGGTTAACTAGGTCTTCTACCGACGATATTAGACTTAAAGTTTTGTGTTTGCCAGCTAGCTCAGAGTTCACTAGAAACTTTCTCGAATAGGCAAGGAGGATTTTAACCTCCCTGGATAGACAAGAAGGGATTTAGTTTCTGACAACCATAGAACATGACAACTTTGCTCTCCCCTAATCAAGAGTGTATCTCTAGAGTTGTGTGAAAACAATAGACAACTTATTTTACTCAGTCAGTACGTGCATTCTTAGTTTCACCAGTTTGTAGAGAAATAAGAGATGGGCGTGGTTCAATAAAAGATGTTATTTATTGATCAGTCTCTTTTCTCATACAAGAGAAATGAATCGCTATTATTGCAATACTTGTAGTTAAGTAAAGTGCATACAGTAGAGACAGAATTATAAAATAATACTGTAAAAGCATTGATATGGTTTCTGAGCCATATGATACTTTAAAATGGATAAAATAGATACATACATATATACATTTGACTAATCATACTCAACTGGTGCTTCTAACCACGCCTACCCCAGTGTACCTGACCTAAGCCTAATACGTGGGCGGGAGTAGATAAGTAGCAGTTTAAGTTAAGTTTGTTTTGCCAAGGGACTGATTCGAGAATTCTCTGCAAGGGGTTATTCAGTTCTGTACCTGAGATCTAGAATGATGGAGGGCTGGTATCTCTTATCCCAGGTCTTGATATTCCAGCTGCCTGCGAGGGCTGCTTGGAAGCGCCGGAACTGGATTTCTCGGCAGGAGAAAGGCAGCGTCTCGTTCTCAGCGCGTCAGGAAGGCGGGGCAGCGTCTGTGGGCTTCGCTCTCTGCTGGGCTCCTCAGCACGTCTCGCTGCTCCGATCTCGTCACCACCGCATGTGTTTTCTTAAGGCAATGTCGGTAATATTTATACCTGAAAGGTGCCGAGATTGACGTAAGGATGGACATATATACGTCAATAAGGATGTCATATGAACGGGTTCGTTCGCACATTCTTTTGCTGAAGTTCTCGGTGAAATCAAAACAATGGCTATGGGAATTTCCCAGGTCGCTGTAGGTTTGATTTGTTTTGAGAACTCCGTATGCCTTATCAGGGGCTGGAGGAATATCGCTTGTCTAATTAGATGGCATGCGTTATGACCTAATCAGATAACGCGCTTCTGTGCCGTGGTGTGGCTTAATCACATAACGGTTTTTGCACCGTTGGATGGCTGCTAGTTAATTATTAACCAAACCAGGGTCAGGAATAGGGGAATCGATACAGTACCTATAGGAATACATCACACCCACTCCACGTAGACTATGTCCATATTTACAAATCTAGGCATAGTGAATATCAGTAGCGTTTGTGTATACCGTACCACCCCAAAATACATGCATTCCGAAAATTGGATTTTATAAAACATACGAAACACTATCACATGTACTGTCACGTATACTATAAGCACAAGCAGTCTAATAATGCTACTCATATGTTAAAAATTCAGCATAATCTAAATGCGAAAACCACACATGAAATGGCTCTTAATACAGAAAAAAAAGTGCTTGACCATTTCATCACAATCATAAAGTTATGTATAATAGTGCTAGAGGATAGCGTATGTCTCGTGACTACCTAAAATAGGAATTTAGTTCTCTAAGAATAATGTCTACTTTAAGCAGAAGATAAGTGTCCCAAAAATCGTAAATATTTTGGAATTGGGGAAAAAGTTCTCGCAGTCTGAAAAAATGATGAGAACATTTTTCATATCGCTTTTCTTTAAAAAGTTGAAGGCCAAATTCAGGATGTGAGGAACTCCGAGTGCTAGTTTGCTCAAAGTTATTCCTGCTGCTCCGGTGAAAACATCATATCATTTAGACTGTTGACAAAACTGTCAACAGCTTTTTGCGTAAGTTCCACTAATTCGGAAAAAGTTGTTACCATCCATTCATGAGCCTGAGCATGATTGCCTCCATTGATGTTTGGATCAGCATAGCTGACTGAAGGTCGTACCTGATCGATGCTGCTTTCATCTTGTACTTCACTACCCCTCAATCGTAGTGGTGAAGACTCCACGAATGCCGTCATCAGGATTGGTAGCCGCTGGGGACAGCACAATGCATGAGCCGTTACCGGACCCAACAAGGTATCTGCGTCCATTGGCACATCCGATTGTAGTGCCAGACAGGTGTCCAACACGCATTCTTCGCCGCATAGCAAGCACCTTAATACAGGCATAACACAACTTTGCCACATTGGTCTAAATGAAAGAAACCAAGTCATGTTCAGGTCTCTGAGCCGGGATAGTCCAAGGATTTTAGTTACCCGGTCCCGGTAGCCAATGGCTAGGATAATTTCTTCCCTTGTCGCAGGTGTTTTGTCTGTGACATGGTTTGCCATAGCGAAATAACAGGATAAAAAATAGAATACCCGCTACTAGTCCTAAAAGGAGAGGAAGTCCGCCAAAAATGGAATGGACAAAGTCTGGAAAAATACCCAGGATGGCTTTGAATGGAGTTAAAGCACCCGAAAACACTGCTTTAAATACACGAGATACCAGTGGTATCAGAAATATTTAAGATTTCGTTCAGTATTTCTGCGAAATGTATGGGGGAATTAGTTGATAATAATGAATGAATCTCTTCTGTTGTCCTTGCAACTTGGAGATCATACGTTTCTTTTGATGACGTGAGCCTGGTCGGCGTCTGTAGGAGCACAGTCTTCATTCTGCTTAAAGTATCTATTCGAATAGAAGCAACTTTCAAATCGGGCCATAACCTTGCCTCACTGTCTGCAGACTCGCTGGGGAACAATACATGTTCACAGCACATGACCTTCCTAGTCACAGTTATGAGATAAGGTTTTCCGGGCAGCAAACTACAACATCTGCGATCTACTATTAGAATGTAACTCCCGTTCGAGAGTCTTCTAAAGAATGGTTCTATTCGTGTTGCAGGTGTGCCTAGCTGGTAACATGAAAGGTTATTTGAAGTCCCTTCACAGGCTCCGTGCAAACTAATACCCTGACACAGAAGTGTACCGCTCAGTGATCTTGCACAATTATCGCCACTGAGAAACACTTTCTAGCCTTTATTGCTGACACATTCGTGTGTATAGGGCAAGTTCCATATTGACTTAATGTATCCTTTACCCAACCTTTCATACTGGCCTGCCTGTATATATTTTTGGCAGAATTGAAACTGGAAAGTAGATATCGGAATATTAATTATCCCATGTATTATCCATTCAATGACAGGTCGTTCTGACATTGTCAATGGTAATCTCTCAAGTTTTTCAATGCTCAGAATTGTATAGTCAGCACCCTTCTGTGCCAAACTGATTTGTTTATCAGTGAGGTTAAAGATATTAAATAATGACGTTGTGTTGATTAAACGCCAAGGCACATAGCCAGAACGCAAATTTTGTAACGTCCAGCCAAGCTGTACAATAGAACGCAATTGGGACTGACCGTGTTGTAACATCAGTAAGTCTTGCGATATATCGATTGCTGAAGACACAATGCTGTCCAGAGAATATATTCTGGAGGACAGAGTCATTAACCCATTGTCCACCACAGAAAGTGATTTTTCCAAATTAATACGGTCAATTTCCCGTATTTTTTCTGCTGTCTCAATTTGAGTTACTTTCCAGACTTCGTTATAAGCTGCATATATAGAGGCCGCTATGAAACGTTTTTGACGCTGTTTGCGTGGTCCCAATATGAAATCACGCAAGTCAGCACCTTCTGTAAGTAAAGTTAGGTGTTGCTTAATTTCAGCCAGTGTGGACGTTTGTAGCCATTGAAGGCAGAGCTTGCCCACGCTGTAGGTGGTTACTATCCCTGGATGTTGTCTTTGGGATTATCTAGGGTCTGGCCTAGTCAATGTGAACCCCTGTTCTTTGTTCAGGAATCTGTCTTGACAGTTATTTGTATCTGTGGGCCAGATCAACCATTTTTTCCATTCAGGATGTGTTCTGTTTTGGTTTAATATATGGTTTACGTCTATCTCAACATCTATAGAGCTATTACTGTTCACTGTTGGCTTTGGAATAGACGGTTTGTTCAAATCTTTGATTTTGGCTAAGCCAAGACAGGTAGTTTGTTGAATAGTGTCGTTCAAAAATATAATTTGTTCTGGGATCATGCAGGCTCTAAACAATGATTCTATACCTTGTACTTGCCAATCTCTTGTACCCCAAACAGTTTTTGTTTCAATATTATTGTTCCAGAAATCAAACCCAAATGTATTCATTTGTTCCAAGAATGAATCGGAATATATCAATTTTGTGTTTGTAAGCATGGTCTTCATACCTGTCTTATTTGACAATTTGAAATAAAATGTTTCTGCATTACTTGTGTTAAACCCTGAAAAGTATGAATATTTATCATAAAATGTTTTCGAGCTATCTTTTAGAGGAGTAGCACAATGTTCCCATTGGTTATAATTTTAAACATTTCTAGGTTGAGCAGATTTATGTAGATAGTGGTTACCATAATGGTTGTAGCAGAACATCTGATCATAATTAGACGAACCCTGCAAATAATCATGTTCTGTAAATTTAGCAGACATCACAAGATCAGACATCATATCATTAATACTTTCAAAGTCCCAATCATCCGCAAATGAGCTTGGTTTTACAAAGTCACTCAATGAGATCTTGAATTGGTGTGGATACTTCAGGATTTCAACCGGACCATAGATTTCATAATCAGTTTTGTCCCATGCTACACCGCCTGGTATAGGATTGGCTGTGAAGTTTACTGAAGAAAGTTCTCTTTTCTCGATGTGTGAAGATGTGTGTGGTTTAAGGACCAAGTTGATTTTCTGGCTTGCTGTGTCCATTTTAGCATATTTCCCTTCAATGAAATGTCCCAAACATAGTACTAAGATGAGCCAAAGAATGAGGATAAATGCACCGAAGGCCACCCAAAATTCAATCCATGGAGAGATCAGATAGGTTTCTTTCAGCTGTTGAAAAAGTTCCTTAGCTTTGTCTTTAAAAGTTTTTGTTGATGGCTGTTTCTTTGCTTCACTCAGGTCTTCAGATGAATCATCGAAGTTGATGAAGTAGCCGGATGCTGTTCTGTCAATTGTTCCAATTGTTTTTGGATTTTGCTTTGTTTCATTAGCAAAGTCTGCAGTTACATCATCATAGGTTGTTGTTTCTTGATGAAAAGTTTTAATTTGGGTTTTAAGAGGTTCAAGTTCCATTGCTTTGTTGCATAGTCCTTGTTGATTCACTGTAGATTTTCCAAATGTGATCATTCTTCCAGTTTGAGCCTCTGTATTCGTAGCAAACATTGGTGTTCTGCTACTTCTTAGGAGTCCACTTGGCCTACTGTTTGTTATCGGCCACATGATTGTGGTTTAACCAGGTCGATGGATACAACTCGGTTCTCCTTTTTACCAGCAAGGGGCGGTAGTACTACTGATCTTGTCCTGTTGACAGACAAGACAGGAACTGCTTTTCTGTAAGAAGGCCCAAATTCCTTCTTTACCGCGATCTTCTCTCTGACTAGATCCCCGACTTTTGGAATCCAGACAGGCCTTGCTGGGACAGGTGGTTTCTCTTCAGTGGTTGTTGGCTGTTCTTTCAGTTTTATGTTGCTCAGGTCTTTTCTTGTTTCATTTAAGTCCTGTAAAATAGCCAAACGATCTTTGATATCAAAGCTTTTGTCTTTAACCACTGAAGTCTGACTATCAAGATCTTGGATCATCATTCTAGTCCCGAACAATAGTTCGTACGGACTGAACCCTTTCAGAGAATTCCTTGGCAGGTTATTTAGACTACGTTGGACACTTATTAGATGTTTGACCCACCCAGCTCCCGAACCTAATACCTTTTCCGTTATAGATTGCTGTATGTCTTGGTTTTTTCTTTACACCATCCCGTATCCCTCAGGAAGGAAGTGAGAAGAGTCCCACTATGCAATGCTCATTTGGCCATGCTTCCCCATAAGCTTGAAGGCTAAAAGGAATACATTAGTCAAAACGTAGCATGCTTCTAGCGTATATGCCATTATAGACTCGCAAATCCTTTTATAACAGTTCAGACGTCAGCCGAGCGCTGGGGTCTACATTATAAGTGAAAATTAGTCTTTTTATGTTAATATAACGCTTTTTTTTTTTTCATGATGGGGGCTTTCTTATTTTTGTTGTTCATCTGGAGTGAAATGCCATGGCAATAGTCCTCCCCGCTCGCCACTGCGATCTCTATTGCAGTCTGGGCAGTTTTTTACAAAAATGTGATGATGCAGGCTCATGCCTGGCCACCAGTACACTGATTGTAATTCTTCCAGAGAATCTTTTAGCTTAAGGTGTCTGAGACCCTCACCCATATGTGCGTCTGCTATTAACAAGCCTCTCCTGTCCGTGTTTGGAATCCAATCCAATCCAAAAATCTTTATTTCGGCCAATTAGGCCATAAAAGATGCCTAAAAAGACATACACACATTTAAAATTCGAACATACAAGTATCAGCATTTCATTACATTTAAAAACAAGTATATAAAATGCATAAGAGGAACAAACAACTGCATTCCATGTCATTGAGGGTGGAATAAACAGTGTGATGGGAGACATTATCAGCGGGAGCCAGAGGTTGCAATGGCACAGTGGTGAAGGCATTCATCCTATAATGGTTTTGCCTTAATCAACTTGGACCTAATACGCCACATGGCCAAGAGATATTTTGCGACTGCGAAAACAATGTGGGGGGAGGAATCAGTTTTCAGTATTCTGAAAGATGTTGCACAGTTCCTTATTGCCATATTCCTACATAGGGGGACCAGCCAATATTTCCTGGGTGACTTGTAGGTAGGGCAAAAAAACAGAACATGGATTTCCTCCTCATCACATGAATTACAGCCAGGGCATATTTTATCCCCTCCATTGGTCCATTTGCTAGTGAAGGATTTGATAGGTAGGGTGCCAAACCGCCACTGTATAAAAAGCTTCCTTGCCATGATCGGGTAAATAAAATCCATAAAAGTTTCAAACTTATAAGAATTTTTGGATTCAGTAAAACAATGAGTTAAAGTGCCGATACTGGGTGCAGTCATGTGAGAGACAAGGTTTTGTTCCTTGTAAGCTTCCACAAGTCTTTTCCGAGGGACCCTATTACAGCCTGTTTCTGGGGCCACCCACAGCTCATTAAAACCAAGCCGGAACAATTCTTTTTTAACGAAGGCTAACCAAGGAATCTTATCATTGTGATTTAGATTCATAACATGCACAAGATCTTGCCTGTAGTGACTGAGCTCCTTTGTTGACCAAAGTCTGTGCCAAAATCTTAAGGGTTTGGATTCAAGGTCCTCCCTAATGGACGGTAAACCCAAATCAAGACGTAAGGGAAACAGAGGAGTTGCAATTGGGAGGGCCAGAAGACGCCTCATAAAGTTATTTTCAACACGTACCAACTCAGCTGCAGCTTGATGTCCCCATAGTTCACTACCGTAAAGTGCAGCTGATTTCGCTTGTGTTTTGTACATCTCAACTGCAGGAGCTATGGGTTTATAGGTTGAGGTGTTCGTGGCCTTTAAAATAGCCCCAGAGAGTTGAGAAAGCCTTATTCGCGAACTTGAAATCTGTGGTCCCCAGGATAGGTTCTCTTGTAGGGTTACGCCCAGGTACTGGAATGTTTTAACCCTCTCTAGGACCGTGGAATTTAGGGATGGGTTAGGTCTAGTTGTGGGAGAGGGGTTAAAAACCATGAACTTGGTCTTCCCTGTGTTGATCTCAAGGCCATACTGCCTGCAGAAAAGACCAAATCCGTCAAGGATTCGCTGAATTCCCATGGGTCATTTGGAAAGCAGGAGGGTGTCATCAGCAAACATAATTGCCGGCACCCTCCTGCCTGCCAAGACCGGGGCATCATTGTCCCTAACGTTAACTAAGTGTGAAATGACACTGTTCACGTATAGACAGAAAAGAGTAGGGGCAAGGACGCATCCCTGCCTAACCCCCCGGGAAACAGGAAACCTTTTTGACAATACTCCACCCCGCCCACATCGTACCTGGGCAAAGTTGCCCTGGTGGAGTCTTATTATAGCCTGGAGTAGGTTAATGGGCACTCCCATCTCCTTCAGGACCTCCCAGAGTTTTTTCCGTGGTACCAAATCGAATGCTGACTTCAGGTCTACGAACACCATGTACAATCTCCCTCCCTCGATGCTCACCGATTTCCAAAAAAGGAGGACGAGGCGGAAGATTTGATCCATGGTGGACGTATTTTTCCTGAAGCCAGCCTGGAGGGGACTTAAAATTTCATTTTCCTCCATCCAGTCCAAGAGTTGGTCCAATAAAAGTCGAGAATAAATCTTTTGGGGGACATCTATGAGGCTGATCGGCCTGTAGTTGGACGGGAGCAGAGGACAGCCCTTCTTGAAGATTGGGACTATCTCTGCCCCCAACCAAGTACAGGGGATCGCCATTCCACCTGCAAGTGAGTTGAAGAGAATGTGAAGATAAGGCACCCAAATCTCTGGTTGGGACCTAAAAAGGTCACCTGGTAATTTATCAAGGCCCGGGGCCTTTCCCAACGCTAGACCATCTATTGCGCTGACCACTTCCCCTAGCGTGAACTCCAGGGTGTCTCCAGGAAGGGAAAGCAGTGTAGCAACAACAGCATCAGTATTCTCTAGGGTATCTGCATAAAGTTTACTAAAATGATCTTCCCATATATGTGCTGCTTTATTGGGTTCAACTGCAGGTTTGGGTTCCCCTGAGCCAGTGGTCACGAGTGACCAGAATCTTCTTAAGTCCTTAGTAGTTAGGGCTGCTGAAAGATCTTGCCATCTATCCCAGTCCCAGTCTGATCTCGCACGGGCCATTGTGTCCTTATACTGACGCCGCAGAACGGCCACCCTGGTACGAGCTGCGCCCTCTCTGACTGCAGTAATAAGGTCTGATTTGGCCTTTCTGCAATCAGAGCTGTACCAGGTGGAGGTTCTAGTTTTGTACTTGGGCTTTGGCACCTCTGGGTAGAGAACCTCTCCTAGAACTCCCACTAGGTCTTCGTGTATAAAAGGTAAAGTTTTATGTAAATCTTGGGAACTGGATTGACTAATTAGTTCATGCAGGGCCTCGAATTTAGGCAGCACCAGATCATAGATTTTCCCAATATTTTCTGTTGACTTGGAGAATTTCTGCCATCTCACCCTACGCCTATTAGAGGTTAGTACCAGGTTTCCCCATTCATCTCTATCCTCAAGTGATTCTGATCCGGGATATACTGGAAAATAGGCCAGGGAGAGTCGGAGAGCATTGTGATCACTATCTGTGCGGGGGATTATTTTAAAATCCTCTACCTTTGGCCAAAGACTGGTATCTACAAAAATGTAGTCCAGTCATGACTCATGATTTTTTCTGTTAAATGTACATTTTGAGGGAGTGTCTGAGGGTGTACGTCCGTTGCAAGCTCTTAGCGCAAAGTTAAGGGTTAGTGACATAATTTGGACCGCAAGTGGAGACCAGGATCTGGGATGGGGCGATTGGCACACTGGAATACCCCAGAAGTCATCTTCTGCCATAAGGGCCCCTTCCCTCAAGCCCTCTAAGGGCTCGAAGTGGCAGTTAAAATCTCCACCCATTACCACCTTGTAATCGGTCGGCAACTGACCCAAGAAGGACGCAAGGTCTTCAAGTGTGGTGGACTCCGCCGTTGGGCCAACTGGGCGGGAGTAAACATTTATAATTGCCAACTTGGGGGCGCCCGACCAGTTCAATAGAGCGCACTGAATATCTTGAGAGAACGTGGCTATGGTTTCCGCTGTGCAGCCAATATGACACGCTACCCACACCGCCAAACCACCCGAGGGCCTCCCCTTGCCATTCCATGTGGCCTGAATTTCAAATATTGCGTAGCCAGTTTTAAGAACGGGTTCCCTCGCCCATGTCTCTTGAAAGAGGCAGATATCACTATTTGTTATTAGGGAATCCCATTCTTCAATGTGTATTTTATTGGCAATGCCTGCGACATTCCATGACAGTACCCTCAGGGCTCTGGAAGGAGTGTGGAAAGTGGATCCCTGCCCCCCTGCAGTATCACTACCACTGCATACAAGTGAGATAGGAATCCCTAGAGGGGGAGGTAGACTATGGTTGGATGTGACTGAAAGGATTTGAGTCGTGCCGTAGGAATCACCTGGCAGCTGGGGGGGGAAATTTGCACCAGGTGAATGAAATTTAACATCCTGTACGCTTAACCCCCTCTCTAGAGCAGGATGACCAAGGGAGGAGCCCAGGCGTCAATCACAGGAATCCAAACCAGAAAAAACTTTGAATCTATTACTAACTTCCAGGGGTGTAAAAGGAAGCAAATGGTCCATCCCCCCTGTTTGAAAAGAGTAGTCCGATCTCCTATGATTGGTGCCATAGCCCCTTTGCTGGACGGATTCCCACCCATAGGCATTCTTTGAAACCATGGGGCCAGGCTGCAGGGGGAAGTAATGGTTTATTTTTTTGGACCAATAATACCTGTCAGGGCCGTGGAAGGCCATGGACATGACAGGGGAGCTACTAGGGCTCTAGGATAGAAATAGGTAAGGTCGCACGGCATAATTGATTTGCCTAGGTTCCCTGGCATCCAGCTCAAAATGTGCCTAACAACTTCTGGGTCCCTAAAGTTGATCACAATCAAGTCGCCCTCTATATCTTTCTCCCGCCCCCCCAACCAGGAGAGTCGACGCACATGCACAATGTCCCCAATAACATGCTCCGGAAGTGGCCTATTTTTGGACAGCCAATACACGGTTTTATTTTTAAGCTGCTGTGGACCTTCTCACTTGTCAGGGTCAAGAGTGGGAACACCCGTAAGCACCACTACGTAAGGTATTGCTTCCGGATGGAAGTTCAACCTGGGGAATTCTATGTTTTACTACTCTGCTTGGGGGTTCCCTCTCTCCAGCCGACTGCGTTGGTCTTGTAGCCATACTGTTTCCACCCTTCGGGATGGCACCATCCATGTGCATGGCAGGTCGGGAAGGAATGGTAGAGGTTGTAATTCCTAAGGGATTTTGGGTCACTGTTTTAGTAGGAACATTGGGCTTAGGGAATGGGGCCGTTGTAGTGGTGATAGATGTTGTGTGGGCCGCCTTAGCTAGATTAATAGATGTTGTGTGAGCCACCTTGGCTGAAGTAGGTTTTGAGGTATTAAGTAAACCGACCGCAGCCAGTGCTGTATTAGGAATAGAGGGGGGCCTTCTGCTTGTCCGGCTTGTTGAGAATAGCCTGTTCCAAATTCCCTAGCCGTTGTTCAATGGCCAATAGCCTGTCTACAATAGGGGAAGTAAGCGTCCTAAGCATTTGCCCAAGAAGCTCCAGGGTGGGGACGAGCGGAAGAGTCTCCACGGTGTTGACACTTGAGGGGGTAGTGGCGTATGTAAGTGGCGGTGATTCTTGTGTAGTCCCTATAGTGATGACAGGTCTTGTATCCGCTGTTAGTTTAGGAGCAGAGGCTACACCCCCACCTTTCCCCTTGCCAAAATCAGTGTGACTAATTTTGCCCTTTTGAATAGAACCCCCCTTCCTCATTCTCTTTTTGGGCGGAGGACCATGAATTTTCGGGGCCTCTATCTTCCTCGGTTGATTTTTGGCGATGGTTTTACCAGTATGGAGGGGAGCTGGTGTAGCTTCCTGGCCTACATCAGAATTACAGGGTGGCAGGGGAGCAACAGTAGGTGGGCTAGGTAGGGCCCCAGGAGAAGGTGGTGAGGGAATAGTGTCCCTTAGAAGTTCTGGTATACCCTGGGATGCAAAAGGATCCTCAGTAATAGGGGTCACCCCTGAACTAGATAATATAATATGCGGGGATGTTGTCAGAGAGGGTCTGACCTTATAACCCTCGATGGAGCGACGACGCTCCACCCTTCTCTCCGCTAGGGCTTCTTCCCTTTCTATTTCTGAAGTAGATTTCTTAAAGTAATTGTCTAGTGTACCCTTGTTGAGGTTTACCCCCGCAGTCCCAGGCGAGGCCGTGTCCATGATGGCAAGAGAGTACACAACTATAGTACTTAGACAGGAATATCAGTTCTGAAGATGGCCTAGCCAAGCAATGATAGTGGAACAAAAACTAGCACAGAATATTAAAATCAGGAACACAATACCACACGTAGGGAAAGTGTAAATGCGGTTATATACGTAGGAAACTCAAGTCTAGGAAAAAAACACATGGAAATAAAAGAGACGGGGCCCAGCCCAGCCTCTCCGGCCACCTAACGGCCACACAACGACCCGCTCTTTGCCCGGTCTTCGCGCGCGTCCCGCGACGCGTCCGGAAGCTGGGCTAAGTAGGAGGAGACGGGAAGAGGGACCAGGTGCGCGCGATTACCTGGCGCAAGCACCTCTGGGCCTCGCAGTCCCGCTCCCGCTGGCTGCCTCGACTCCCTACAGCAGATGGTGAAAACGTGTAATGGAGCACACGGGCTCAGTCAGAGTTCCGTTATCCCCAGGCACAGTCAATGCACGACGGTAGAGCACACAGGCTCAGGCAAAGTTTCGATATCCCCAGGCACAGACAATGCACGGCGGTGGAGCACACGGGCTCAGAGATCAAGGGTCCCAGTGGGGAGATGGGCAGCAGTTGGAAAGGCTCACCTCCACGCCTCAGGCAACACACACGACTGCGACTCTATCCCCCACTCCAGGGATTCGAGCAAAAGGGACTGAGTTTGCATCGATTATGTATGTATAATTGAGTGGATAATTGATCGGTAGCGACGAGCAGTCGCCTTTTGATGACATTTTCACCACCAGCACAGTTTCACCGTCAATGTGTTTTACTGTACGCTTTTTTGTAGCTACGGAAGCCGGTTTAGTTGCTACCGCTGTGGCTGTCTCAGCCAATGAATTCCCTGCAACGTGAACGCCATCACGCTGATGACTCAGTGAATGTATCACGTGAGTTTTTGGTAGTTCTTTCTGTAAAAGAACTACTTGTTCCCAAAGCACTTTTTGCTTTATTGTTGCACCTGTGTCATCTTTATAACCGTTTTGAATCCATTTCTGTAAATCGTTATTGTATGATTTGACGCAGTAATACGAATCGCACACAATAAGTGTCGGGAATTCGCGATCGGCATTATCTAGCGCCATTTTTAACGCTATTATTTCAGTTTGTTGTTCTGAATTATTTTCCACTGAGTGTGTTTTTGTAAGTAGAGGTCTTAATTTACCTCCGCGCCACACTTCTTTTACAATTTCGCATGTGGCCTTGTAAGCCAGCTCTCCCCAAACTGAGGGTTGAGCATGCCCGTCTGTATGTATTACACAGGCGTACTGTCGTAAAGGCAGAATGTCGATTGGCAGAGGGTATTCTTTCTCATATTCTAGATATTTTAATTCTTTCATTTCTGGGTCAAAATAGTATTTTACTTTGTCTGTAGCAACAGAATTTACCCATTGTATCCATTCTGGATTTAGTGCAGTTGTCGGTAAATTACATGGTGTTGTTAATGCCTCAAAAGCTGATTCTGCTGTTCTGACTGTAACCTGTCTACCGTCTGCTTGGTATTTTTCTTTTTCTACAGCTGTTTGAACCGCATGAACAATGTTTTCCTTAATGCTGAACCTTTTTTCAGCTTCTGTGTACAAATGTGATTTGTATGCTATTGGTACCTTCTCTCCCTCATTAGAGGTCAGGTATGTGAATCCGCATCTTCCTGGGATGACTCGAATCACAAGGTTGCGTGTGTTGTCACGTGTTTGTAATTTTGTTTTAATTAACATGTCTGTTTGTAAAGATCTCAAAATTTCTGTGTGTTTTTGAGTCCAATTGATTCTTTTAAAATCTGGTTTTATTAGATCATAAAGGGGTTTGACCCTTTCTGCATAATTTATAATATAAGTTCTTCCGAAATTCAGGAAGCCTAGAATTGATTGTAGGTTTTTTAGTGTTCTGGGTGCTTGGATTACAGCACATTTCTCTAGGAAATTGTCAGCCAGGCTTTTGCCTTCACTTGATAGTTCATATCCTAAAAACAGGACTGTTAGATGGGCAATTCTTGACTTTTTAAAGTTAAATTTGTAACCCTCTGCTGCGAACCCAAGTATTATGGTGTTCACTCTCTTCAAGTGAGTATCCAAGTCATCGTCTGTTAGATAGATGTCGTCGACATAAGATAATGCCTCGTCATCATAGGTTTGTAGTAACTCTGTTACCCTCGCTGAGAATAACCCTGGGCTGTTCTTGAACCCCTGGGGCAAACGACAGAAATTCTTTTGCGTGCCATTTATTGAGAACGCCATCAAATATTTGCTCTCTGGTGCTACATTTTGACAAAAGAAACCATTAGAAATGTCTAAGGTTGTTTTGTATTTTTTGCGCACTATGTTATTCATTAGTGCAGCACTGTGCGAGTTTTGTACTGCAAATGTTTTGCAACATGAGTTAAGGTGTCTGTAGTCCAAAACAAGACAATATGAATTGTCTGGCTTGGAGACAGGAAACAAAGGGTTGTTCATTTGTGAGGTGCAGGTTTCAATCACCCCCTGGTAATCAAGTTGATCTAGGATTTCTTTTACCTGTTTTTTAGCTTCTTGCTTAATCGGGTACTGCCTCTGTGCAGTAGGTTGTGATTTTAACTGGATTTTTTGAGGAGGAGAGTCCTCATCCCATCCCACATGATTTTTATATAAGGCAGGGGCTTGAGCTACTGCCCGCTTTCTTGCAAGTGTATATTTTTTATGAATTGGAATATGGTTTGAGAAGGCAGGCATAATTATTTCTTCGCCATGTGGGCACTCCCTGACAAACTCTGGAGGCCAGTCTTGTTCAGCTAGAAGGATGTCATAGCCCTTGGACAGATTATCCCAAAATAGTCCCCTTATTTTTCTAGTCTTATCCCCCTCTATACGCAATGTTATGTCATATATTTTATGAGGTTTGCTAACTCTGGTATCTGCAGTTTCCACCTGAATGTATTCATTCGTGTCCACTGTCTCCAGATGATTCATAAGGACTTTGCGAGCTATGCTCACTTCTGCTGCGCTGTCTAGCATTGTCTGAGCCCATTCTCCGTTTTTCAGCTGTGTCCTCAGTATTCTCGGCATTGTTGATTACTTTAATACTGGCTACCTTCTTTTTTGGAAATTGTAATTTTTTATTCAGATGAGCAGGTTCTTTGTCTTTGGACTTGACGTGCTCTTCCCTTTGTTCTGATCGTCCTCTTCTTTCCGATTTCTGCGAGGAAGTCTGAAAAGATTGAGAGGGACGTGTATCAATATCTTGATATCTATCAGGTTTCTTTATATTATCCCTATTTCTAAGGTTGTATTTTTTCACAGAGGGCTCCCGTTGGGGAGACTTGCGTCCTTGGTCGGGAGATCTTTCTCTCCGCCAAGGAGACCTTCCTCTGGACTGGAATCTTTTTTCTTTAGGATTGGATTGCTTATTTCCATCCCAGCTCTTTTTTTGAGTGTTTAAATTATTTTTTATAAATACCTTTTCAGGACTTTCAACTAGTTGGGGTTTCACTGGTATTCCACCCAAACTATCTCTTCCTAGTTCTTCATAGGATTTTTCTATGATTCTGGCAATTTCCGATGGTTGGTCTGCTATATTTGTCTCTTTTAACCTCTGGCGAATCGCCACATTTGCTGCTTCTCCCTTTATGTTGGCTAATAATATTGCAGAGACCTGCTTGAAGTCTTTCAGTAGTTTTATACCGAGAGTTAAAGCGGGTTCTGGACCGTATTCATCTTGAATCTGTTTTAGCACATCTGGTATTACTGACATGGATGGTACACCATGTGTTTTTGTGTAAATGGAAGCAAAGACTGTTCCCCAAGTGTCACAATCCTCCACATGTGGTGCGATTCCCATTGGAAGACAGATAGTCAGAATCCTATGTTTCTCAACAGGAGTGGTATCTGGAAACACCGCCTCTATTTGAGTGATTTTTTGTGCTAGCCAGAAAGGAATTTGTTCCCGTTTTGCGGGTACCTTACCTAGACAGGACTGTATGTTCTGTGGTGTAATTTTATTTGTGTTCCCCTGATGACTGGTCAGCTGTGGAATTTTAATTGCTGGTTGGATTGTTGAAGTCCGCATTACATATTGGACTAATTGTCTATGTATTTTTATTAATTGTTTTAGCTGTGCTAAAAGTTCTGGTGCAGGCATTTCTTCAATGTCTGGATGTGGTGTGTATCCGGCTAGGACCGGCCACGTTGCTCCTGGTCTACCTAGTGGACCGAGCCTGGTGATGTGATTATTATGTTTTAGGGCGCCATTAAACAAGAGCAGATGCTCTTGGAATTTGAGTGGTATTTCCACCTCCTCGAAAGGAGTGTACTCACTAGGAGGTTCCTCTATTTTGTAATAGTGGAAGTCCTTTGTTACAGCGTTTGCTGCTGGAAAGTTTATCCATGAATAGAATACCTCTGTCTGCCGATATTCGTGTGCCTCAATTACGAATATGACTGTACCACCTCTTGGTGTCAGCCCATTTTCTATAAGTTTTAGGGTTATAGATTTCCTTATGTTGACCGGGATGAGTATTGCATCTGGGTCATTTTCCAGCAGAGTATTGTCTGCTACTAGGAGTTCAGCTGCTAGTCTAACTGTCTCCCTTTCTTCTTCACTTTCTGTCATTTTACTGACAGGAAGGTTATTCTGTTTGTTTGCAGATCAAGTTTCCACAGAATATAAAGATTAGATGCACAATATTTTGGAACAGTGTATCCTTCAACGTTGAATAAACCAAGAACCATACATAGGAGTCTCCTCCTGCGAGGTTTGGCGGATATGACCTTTCACCCACTCCAGACGTCTTTGGAGTATTATGGGAAAAAAGGGGTTCTGTGTGAAAAAGCACGACTGAGTTACTCTAATGTCTTGCGTTAGTTTTATCGCCTATCCAAACGTTGGGCGCCATGTAGTGTAGTTCCTATCATCCCAATAGGCTCTGCGCATTGGAATAATATCTTCAATAGTATAGACCTAGGGCAGAGGTTAACTAGGTCTTCTACCGACGATATTAGACTTAAAGTTTTGTGTTTGCCAGCTAGCTCAGAGTTCACTAGAAACTTTCTCGAATAGGCAAGGAGGATTTTAACCTCCCTGGATAGACAAGAAGGGATTTAGTTTCTGACAACCATAGAACATGACAACTTTGCTCTCCCCTAATCAAGAGTGTATCTCTAGAGTCGTGTGAAAACAATAGACAACTTATTTTACTCAGTCAGTACGTGCATTCTTAGTTTCACCAGTTTGTAGAGAAATAAGAGATGGGCTTGGTTCAATAAAATATGTTATTTATTGATCAGTCTCTTTTCTCATACAAGAGAAATGAATCGCTATTATTGCAATACTTGTAGTTAAGTAAAGTGCATACAGTAGAGACAGAATTATAAAATAATACTGTAAAAGCATTGATATGGTTTCTGAGCCATATGATACTTTAAAATGGATAAAATAGATACATACATATATACATTTGACTAATCATACTCAACTGGTGCTTCTAACCACGCCTACCCCAGTGTACCTGACCTAAGCCTAATACGTGGGCGGGAGTAGATAAGTAGCAGTTTAAGTTAAGTTTGTTTTGCCAAGGGACTGATTCGAGAATTCTCTGCAAGGGGTTATTCAGTTCTGTACCTGAGATCTAGAATGATGGAGGGCTGGTATCTCTTATCCCAGGTCGTGATATTCCAGCTGCCTGCGAGGGCTGCTTGGAAGCGCCGGAGCTGGATTTCTCGGCAGGAGAAAGGCAGCGTCTCGTTCTCAGTGCATCAGGAAGGCGGGGCAGCGTCTGTGGGCTTCGCTCTCTGCTGGGCTCCTCAGCACGTCTCGCTGCTCCGATCTCGTCACCACCGCATGTGTTTGCTTAAGGCAATGTCGGTAATATTTATACCTGAAAGGTGCCGAGATTGACGTAAGGATGGACATATATACGTCAATAAGGATGTCATATGAACGGGCTCATTCGCACATTCTTTTGCTGAAGTTCTCGGTGAAATCAAAACAATGGCTATGGGAATTTCCCAGGTCGCTGTAGGTTTGATTTGTTTTGAGAACTCCGTATGCCTTATCAGGGGCTGGAGGAATATCGCTTGTCTAATTAGATGGCATGCGTTATGACCTAATCAGATAACGCGCTTCTGTGCCGTGGTGTGGCTTAATCAGATAACGGTTTTTGCACCGTTGGATGGCTGCTAGTTAATTATTAACCAAACCAGGGTCAGGAATAGGGGAATCGATACAGTACCTATAGGAATACATCACATTACGACCTATTAAAGTCATTATAAAGTATATGTACAATATTTTATGGTATTGCATTTCCTGTCATTCTACTGTAACCAAACCAAAGTATATATATACAACTGCAATTCAAACCATATTGTTACTGCAAAGTATAAATCTCTTACCTGTGCCAGGCTTGCTTGGCTCTAAGAAATAAATATAACTAAATTGTTTTATACAAACAAAATTGGTTCAGTCTTTGAGTGTGACAATCATTTGCTGATTGAGTGTGTACAACAAATGCTTAACATTACCCTCTGATAAAGCCTTACTGCTCGCCCACACATGGAGAGTAAGGTGCTATCTACTTTTACCTCTGCCTACTTTGGAGTTCTAGAACTTTAATCACAAAAGAATTTCAATCAAATAACCTAGTTGAATATATTCATTGGTTTTGAGTGGAGTTTTGGAGCAGAATAATTGTGCAAACTCCTTAAAGCGGAGTCAATTATGTAGACATCAAATGGACATAAGGATAAACAGAACACAGACCAAAAATTAAACTCTCCTGGTAATTTAATAAGCTTAATTTAAAAAACCCAAAAAAAACAGGTAATCATGAAATATAGACGAATAAGGGTTGCTTCAAGGGGGAGCGTGTTGAAAGGAAAGAGGTGCTCTGTGTTGGTCAGTGATAGAAAAAGGAATTTCAGTGGCATAGAAGGGAGAAGAAACGACATGTTCTTTTCATAAACAATATGTACGGTTGTCATTTACCGTCATATGTGGCCTAGCTTTCCATATATTTACAGACTGTTTGAGTTATATGCATCAATACAGAAATGAATTCCAATTTCGCATGACAAGTAACCCGTAAAAGTAAGTCTAGGCCTATCCAAGGGCGTCAACGTTTTGATCCGACTTAGGGCACAAGGGAAATTTGCAGCCTCTGCTGTGCGGATCTTCTTCAGGACTGGGGTGGTAGGGAGCAACCGGGGTAGGGTGGCTAAGTCACCTAATGGGTATAAAGGATTAGGTCAAGTCTGTGGCTGTGTATCAAGGTGCGCATCAAAAACATGCGCGCATAATTTTAAAAGGCTTACCCTCCGCGTGTGGCGAGGAGCCGAGGTAATATACGTCATGACGTTTCCAAAACTATGTGTTATTACATAGGATGATCGCTGAGGAGGAGAGGATAATGCATTAGATGCTTAAGGGGCATCTGAGAAGTTAAAGGCAAGAGTTAATCCTATTCTGACTGTAAATCAAAGATGGAGCATGACATACCTCAGTAATATTTGAGAAGTAGCGCGGTTGAGGATAATGATGCGCCGTCGTAATCTGTGCCAAAATTTCACGGTAATGGATCGGCGATCTGTGAATGAAAAGGCGAAGGCTCAGTACTAATGTCAGGGGGCAAGCGGCATAGGGGAGATAATGGTTATGCCACGTGCTGGGAAAACAATTACCTGGAAAGGAAGAGTTGCGTGTCCGTTTAATCTCCCTGCAGCTGCGTAGAGTGAACGGCAGCCTCGCTTGCGAGTAAATTGAATACCGGAACCGCGGGAGTAGACTGTTGTTTTGCATTTGTCACCCCGAGTGGGATGGGTATGCTCAGACGTGAGTCCCATGCTCTCCACACCACTGGAGTCAAGCTATCCTGGCTGAAGACGACTGATAGCCAGAAACCGGTCCTAGGATGCTTGATTCCGGTCCAGGAAAGACATGGCTTGGCAGTTCGGCCTGGACTGTTCCCATGAGGCACAGGGTCAAGGCTGATTTGCATATGGCCATGTCTGAACTGGGGTGGTGTGGAGTGCAAACAAACGATGGATTTAGGCCCAGATCTCTGTACTGGGGTGAATGTATGACATTGTTCAGCATTCTGTCCATCAACTGTTGTTTTGCATTTGTCACCCCGAGTGGGATGGGTATGCTCAGACGTGAGTCCCATGCTCTCCACACCACTGGAGTCAAGCTATCCTGGCTGAAGACGGCTGATAGCCAGAAACCGGTCCTAGGATGCTTGATTCCGGTCCAGGAAAGACATGGCTTCGCAGTTCGGCCTAGACTGTGACATTGTTCAGCATTCTGTCCATCAACTGTTGTTTTGCATTTGTCACCCCGAGTGGGATGGGTATGCTCAGACGTGAGTCCCATGCTCTCCACACCACTGGAGTCAAGCTATCCTGGCTGAAGACGGCTGATAGCCAGAAACCGGTCCTAGGATGCTTGATTCCGGTCCAGGAAAGACCTGGCTTGGCAGTTCGGCCTGGACTGTTCCCATGAGGCACAGGGTCAAGGCTGATTTGCATATGGCCATGTCTGAACTGGGGTGGTGTGGAGTGCAAAAAAACAATGGATTTAGGCCCAGATCTCTGTACTGGGGTGAATGTATGACATTGTTCTGCATTCTGTCCATCAACTGTTGTTTTGCATTTGTCACCCCGAGTTGGATGGGTATGCTCAGACGTGAGTCCCATGCTCTCCACACCACTGGAGTCAAGTTATCCTGGCTGAAGACGGCTGATAGCCAGAAACCGGTCCTAGGATGCTTGATCCGGTCCAGGAAAGACATGGCTTGGCAGTTTGGCCTGGACTGTTCCCATGAGGCACAGGGTCAAGGCTGATTTGCATATGGCCATGTCTGAACTGGGGTGGTGTGGAGTGCAGAAAAACGATGGATTTAGGCCCAGATCTCTGTACTGGGGTGAATGTATGACATAGTTCTGCATTCTGTCCATCAACTGTTGTTTTGCATTTGTCACCCGAGTGGGATGGGTATGCTCAGACGTGAGTCCCATGTTCTCCACACCACTGGAGTCAAGCTATCCTGGCTGAAGACGTCTGATAGCCAGAAACCGGTCCTAGGATGCTTGATTCCGGTCCAGGAAAGACCTGGCTTGGCAGTTCGGCCTGGACTGTTCCCATGAGGCACAGGGTCAAGGCTGATTTGCATATGGCCATGTCTGAACTGGGGTGGTGTGGAGTGCAAAAAAACAATGGATTTAGGCCCAGATCTCTGTACTGGGGTGAATGTATGACATTGTTCTGCATTCTGTCCATCAACTGTTGTTTTGCATTTGTCACTCCGAGTGGGATGGGTATGTTCAGACGTGAGTCCTAGGCTCTCCACACCACTGGAGTCAAGCTATCCTGGCTGAAGACGGCTGATAGCCAGAAACCGGTCCTAGGATGCTTGATTCCGGTCCAGGAAAGACCTGGCTTGGCAGTTCGGCCTGGACTGTTCCCATGAGGCACAGGGTCAAGGCTGATTTGCATATGCCCATGTCTGAACTGGGGTGGTGTGGAGTGCAAAAAAACGATGGATTTAGGCCCAGATCTCTCTACTGAGGTGAATGTATGACATTGTTCTGCATTCTGTGCATCAACTGTTGTTTTGCATACATAATTGACTCAGCTTTAAAGCGTTTGCACAATTATTCTGCTCCAAAACTCCACTCAAAACCAATGAATATATTCAACTATGTTATTTGATTGAAATTCTTTTGTGATTAAGGTTCTAGGACCATTGTTTTTTGTATCGCTTAAGTGCCCAGGTCCAGGACCAACATAGGGTAAACCCCATTTATTTTAAATGGATTACCTTTGGAGTTCCACTGGACTCTGCTTCCTACAACATTCTTAACTGGCAGATCTCAGTCAATCTCCAGCCCTACTTCTCTGAAGCCTAGGAACTCACCTGTGGAGGACCTCATGGCTCCTCAATCAGCCCCACCTTCTTCCACATCTACATGACCTAACTGGGCATCACCATCCATGCCCATGATATCAACTGCCTCTCCTATGTTCACGACAGCCAACTTATACTATCTTGGACAAACTCTCCCTACACAAGGAACACATGTACCTCCTGCATGACCAAAGCAGCTGGCTGGATGAAGTCCATCTGTCTCATCTTGAACACAGACAAGACAGAAGTGATTGTTGGAAAGGATGCCTCACTGTGGGACTCCGATTTGGTGGCCTACAGACCTCTGTTCCATGCCACCCCATATGCTAGAAACATTGGGATCATTATCAATAAGACTAACATGTCCGCCCAGGTTAGTGCAGTCACCGCATCCTGTTTCCATATCCTGAAGGTGCTGAGAAAGATCTACAAGTGGCTACTGAACACCACCAGAAGGACTGCCACCCAAACCCTTGTTGCAAGCAGACTGGCTGGTATATCTGCTAAGCAGGGATCTCCTGTCGCTTCACGAAAAGATGCAGAGTATCTAGAACACAGCAGACAGACTCCACTTCCGTCGCCAGTTTCACAGGCTCCTGATACATAAGTGCACACAGTTCAAACTATACACCCACAGATGCATGGCACAGTACAGGCCCAGCCTACCTGATCAGCTGCATTTACTTCCATCAACCTTCCGGGTACCTATGCTCAGCTGCACTCTTCACTAACATGCAACCACTCATTCACAAAAGCAGAACCAAAGGTGGAGCCTCCTCTTACATCGTCCTTAAAGCATGGATCGACCTCCAACTACACATCGGAGCAGAGCTGCCTCCTCTCCTTGAATTCCGCGGGAAGTGTAAGGCCTGCCTGTTTAAGTGCGGTCCCGTTTACACCCACTGCCACGTCCAGTCTCACGCACCTGCACAGCGCAAGGATACCTTCACGGGTGATGGAGCGCTATACAAAGTCATAGAACAGATTCTTACCTTTGGTGATAGGCCTTGCATAGCTTCATGAGCCTTCTCTGTCGAGCCAGCTCTGCCTGCATATCTCTCAAACACAGCTGAGCCTATCTAAATAATCTGACAGACTCTCGCAGTTATTTTGTTTACAAATAGAAATCTTAGTCCATTCTGTTTTCACCGGACATATATTTGGTACTGCATCCAGTAACGCATCTTTAACTGCAGGCTTCGCCTGGCCCTGCCTTGCGCATGCGCACATCCCGGTGTCTGGTCCTGTGACGAGGCCCATCCCGTTCATGTGCAGCTACAGCGCTGTCACCGGGCTCCCCACTTTGTTCTCCTCTCGACCCTCTGCTTCTCTCCAGTATTACCACTTTCTTTGCCTTTGTTGACCTCTTTTGCCGCTTTCTGGGCTTTTCTCTTTTATTCTCTGCTGCTTTCTTGATCGTGGCTCATCCTTTCCTTGCGTTTTCTGTGCAGCCGTCGTTTCTTTTGCCTCCGCTCCATGCATTTCATTCATTCTTTGCCTCCCCCTTTTCACATTTCTCTTTGACCTCCTTTTATGCTTTCTTTGGATTTTTGTTATTCCTTTCTTTTATTCTCTGCCACATTCTTTAGCATCTCACACCTTTTTCCTATACGTTTTCTGTGCATCTCCCATTCTGTCCTATTTTTTGGGGCATTTCCATTCGCTTACCAACTTTTCTGTGCTGTTCAAAATCTTTCTCACTCCCTCCTCTCTGCTTTTTGAGCATTTCTCATTCATTCTCTCCCACTTTTCTGGACATCTATCACTTTTGCACTCAGTCTTTGCCGCTCTTTTGTGTTCTTGCCTTACATTCTTTATTGTTTATCTCAGCCTTTTTCACTCAGTCCTTGTTGCCTTTTGGTCTTTTAGTCTTAGTCCTTTTGCCTGTTGTTTCTGACCTCATCCTTCCTTTTTGCCGCTCTCCTTGGCACCCTTCTTCTCCCTCTGCGGCCTTTCCCACTGCCTCTCTCGTCATGCTCACTTACTGCTGCTCACAGCCCCTCCTACCTCTTCCTATCATATTTAATGGTGGGCGCACCAAAGGCAAGCCTGCTTGCAAGCACTCCAGCCCACACCAAGACACCTGGTCCTCCTCCCACCCACAGCAGTTTCCCTCCACGCGAGGAACCCCAGGCCTACCTCCCAGGGCTGCTGCCGAGACTCGCTGGGTGACTTCAAAGGTTCCTTTTCCTGCTCCACCTCTTTTCTGCACCCTCTAGTGCACAGCACACCTATCGTGTTTCCTACTCAACACCTGCTCCCTCACTATACATTCCACTGAAATCTGGGGCTTGCTGCACAACCAACACCAAAATGGCTCATCACAGGTCTAGGGTCATTCGGCAGGACTAACAGACCCAGAGGAGGGTTATCTCAAAAGAACACATCCAGAGCTCCACCACTTTGGTTAGTACCAATAGCAATATGAAACATCTGACCTTCAAACTCCACATCACCGCCAACTACATCCAGAGTTTATATATGCCCAAATGTGTGCGGAGTAATAGGGCTACCCCCGTTTGTTGATATCACAACAACATCCAGAGTGCCACACTTGTATACCAACCTACCTGGCCCCCAAGCTAACTTCAGAAGAACAATTACGGACTGTGCCACCCTTCCCATCCCCACCAAATTCTAGGCAATAGCACCTTCATCCTCCTCTGCGACTTCAACTACTAACTGAAGGACCTGACACACCTTGGACTCATCCAGCAAGCGGAAGCCCCCACCCATGCTGCTGGACACCTCCTAGACCCAATCTTTACTCACTTCAGTGAAATCATTGTACAAGCCCACACATCACCAGGGCTGACCATGTCCTTGTTCATTTCAACATATCCATCCCTCCCCACCGCAGAAATGCCATCAGCAAGCCCTCACCATGAGATTGGAACAATGTCTCTCAAGAATCATGGACCTTTGCGCTCCTACGCCACTGACTGTAACGCCTCAATTACTACCCACACAGATCCATATCCAATGTCAATGCCTGAATCACTACTTGTGCAGACACCATGATCCATTCAAAACCACCAGAGTAAGAAAACAAGTAATCTGGTACACAAAAGAGCCCAAACTCACCCAGGACCACTGCAAGCAGCTAGAACACAGAGAAAATCCCGGAGCAACTATAGATCCTCCCTCAGGTGATACCAACAACTCAGGACCACCAAATGTTACACCCTCACGAAGTGCATTGTAAACAGGGGCAAGGAAATCTTCGCCATTGTGAAAGATTTCACCTCTTTTGCTCCACCAGCATCACTCCCTCACAAGACATCTGCCCCCGATGTCCCTCTTCACCAGCAAGATCTCTAGCATTGACAACAACTTAAATGAACCACTCCAGCATTGCAAAAACTTTACCTGTCACTTCCAATGCCTAGAGGTCCACCATCAACACTCAAGAAACAAGAGCGACCATGCACACAAAACACTCCCTAGCACCATGTACCCCTGCCTTCATTACGTATTCACTTAAGGACTGGACCCCATCAGCTTAGCCCTCACCCCAATCCTAAGCGCCTCGATCTTTATGCTCATTAAATCAGGGTGTCGAGGGTACATGGAAAATAACTACCCCTGGCTACTGGGTAGGTCCTTAAGGGAAGGATGTCTGACTGGGAGG
Source organism: Lissotriton helveticus (assembly GCF_964261635.1). NCBI lineage: Eukaryota > Metazoa > Chordata > Amphibia > Caudata > Salamandridae > Lissotriton > Lissotriton helveticus. The sequence goes on along the minus strand of NC_136070.1, from coordinate 1,076,569,936 downwards.
GATCATCATCTCCAACACTCGAGTGGCGAGAAGATGGAGGACGTCTTGACAGCCGCCCTGAGATTTGTCTTAAACTCTTAAGAGTAATGGTGAGGCTTCTCGGTCTCTGGTCCCTTAACCCTGGTGCTGAATCTGCTTGTTCGATTGCATGTTCCTAGATGGCTGAATCCGCCTCTGACCTAACGCCCTGCTGCTCGCTTCACAGCTACTCCATTTCTGGGTGCACCCCTGGCCCCAGCAGCTGGCATGGGAACAATATCCAGTGAATCCTCATCCTTGGTTCCTCTGTTGCTGTCTTCTCTTCCTGATCAATGAAAACAAGAAGGGAGGAGGTGTGGGAGTTGGAGAAGAAGTTCTTACTCTCTCTTTGAGGTGGTGGATTTGATACTTTGTAACATTTTCTGTGTATCTTTAATGCTCTGATGATGGGATTTATGCTTTTGCCTGTGTGCCTCCTTATGTCCCTGGAGAAAAGGTAGCTACCGCCTGCCACATTTTATTTTTGGGATCTTCCAGTCTTTCCTGTAATTTAGCTACTTTTTCTCTATTGAAGATACAATAGGGCATATTATCAAGGACGGGCAATACATTATCGCCGCTTTTATCGGCAGGAAACTGCCGACAAAGCGGCGATAATGGGCTTGATAATATGCTCTATGAATTCCTATCGAAGCCCATGTTAGATGTCTTCACATCTAACATGGGCTTCGATAGGAATTCATAGAGCATATTATCAAGCCCATTATCGCCGCTTTATCGGCAGTTTCCTGCCGATAAAAGCGGCGATAATGTATTGCCCGTCCTTGATAATATGCCCGAATGTTCCTGAAAGGACTTTTTCTTTAATGTGTCCCACCATCCCTTTTAAGAACCTGCAGGTGCATTTGCCATACTAATGGTACGAAGAATGGACAAGAGCCCCTTTTAGTGTGGCCTCTGTACATTAAGATCGCTTGCTCTCATCCTGATTCTCTACAAACCTTCACACTTTGGAATAAAGGAAGAGGGGCTGCAGACCTGCCCGTAGCTCATCGCGTTCAGGGAGGGAAAGATACTGCGAGCGAGCGAGGGTATGGTTCTCTTCAGTTATTTCTTCTAACTCATCTCTTGGATGGAGGAAAGCATCATGCACTCTTATACAAAGATCCTCTTGCGTTCAACGGACTGTCAATCTACACCTAGAGAAGGCTAGTGAAAGGATTGTGTGTCTAGATCAGAGGATTTTTCTCACACGAGGTCAAGGGTCTGTTCTTTGGGTCCTGCCACGATCTTCCCCATCTCATTCAGTTTTGTAGTCTTTCTCGAGACCATGGGGTCACTCTCATGCTTCATTTCTCCCCCTTTGTCTCTCTCCTACCTTGTGGATAGCTCCTTTTCTCTTTATGTTTGACAATACATTAGCCACAACCAATGCAAGACATGAACAAATGGCAAGTGCTGTTGGACTTGCTGGACTTTTAATTAAATTTGGTCCCATCTGTGCCCTGCCTTTTTGTTACCACGTTCGGTAAGTTAGAGAAAAGCACTAAAACAGGTAAATACTGATCGCTTGATATAAGTCAATATGAGAAAGTGATGTGACAGCAGTTTACTAGTTTCAGCACAAACATCTATCATGCAGATGTCTGGAATATTTCCTCTGAGGAAGCGCTTGAAGAGCCATGCAAGGGAGACAATATGGAATTCGTATCCATAAATACTGACTCTATTCTGCTTACAATAGCCACTTCTCCTGCCAGGTTTGAAAACGAGGTGATGTTAGCGAAAATGTGCAATTAACTGAATGACACATAAAGGCTCCTGGGGCTACTATGGCTACTATGGCCTAGCAAAGTTGTCAGTGACCACAATACCGTAAAAAGCTTGGGAAAAGAACAAAACAATGTATTTCAAGCTGCACACAGTGTATATGTACATACAGAGTAGTATAATATGGTATCACAAGTATACTGCATATAATCAGTTCTCCTCACTCATTTTTTGGGTATAATATAGCGTAATAAAATGTTTACATTAGTCTAAACAATTCTTTTACAAAATGTCCTCTGTAGTAGTTGAGTTCTCACGTTTCTATAGTATTTTTAATGCTATTGCATTTAGCCTGCACACATCTAAATATGTCACTCATCACCATTCACTATAAGCCTTAATGGACTCTCCTTTTGTATATTGTATTCCCTTTAACTAAGAGTAAAATGCTTTATGCGGATTCAGGATCAAATAGACAAATCACATCGCATGCCAGAGCAAAAGTTACATCTAAAGGTGCTTCAGCATGACGTTGCCTTGGATGAATCGGTGTGTTTTTGTTGCAGTATGCTAGTTATTTTCTGTTAATGTCCTCCCCTTTCCAGTTTCCCTGCAAACCTTCATTACGCCTTCTTTCTAGACTTTGTGGGCCATATTATCAAGGAAGCTGCGGTAGTTTATCGCCGCTTTACCGGCAGGAAACTGCCGACAAAGCGGCGATAATGGGCTTGATAATATGCGATTTGAATTTCAATCGATGCCCAGGTTAGATGTGTTAACATCTAACCTGGGCTTCGATTGAAATTCGAATTGCATATTATCAAGGCCATTATCGCCGCTCTATCGGCAGTTTCCTGCCGGTAGAGCGGCGATAAACTACCGCAGCTTCCTTGATAATATGGCCCTGACTTTCTTTATTTCATAAATGCAAATAGTTCCAAATTGCCTCACTGCCCTGCAGACACATTTTCTCCGTAATCACTCAGCTGTAGTCCTGGGAATTTCCTCCTTGTCCATAAACTCTGAATATCCTTGCCTACATGTTGGCCAAGTCATAGCAAACTGTGCTCTGTTTTGAGCAACCAAGAGCATTTTGCTCTTGCTTGCTCAAAGCGGAGCACAATTGCTTTTACACACAGGGATCTGCATGTTAGCAGCTCCCTATGTGTAAATGCAATGCTGGCTCCTGCAGGAGGCGGGGAGCCGTCAGGGACCTTGAGGCTCCCCCTGCGGTCCCCATCATTTCTAAGTGGGTGTCCTGGGTTGGCCCAGGGCACCCACACTAGTGGCCAGGTCCCGTTGGCCACGCAGCCCCCCCCCTCCCATTGTTTAAACAAAAGAAAAAGGTCTGGCCCTGTGGATGGGGTCCCCTGGGCAGGAACCAGCCTGGAGGGTCGCCACTCGGCACCCCTCTTTAATGTAAAAAATATTTTGTTTTAAAAGTCCTGATCACGGGGGATGTGTTCCCCAGGGCCCACATAGGCCCAGGGAAGGGGGGCAACGTGGCCGCTCCCGTAAAAAAAAAAAAAGTTGGACCAGCAAGTTGCCGGATGCCGCTCCCCCTTCTGCAAACGTGCCTCCTTGTGCACTGCTGGTAGGGGAATGAAGCCCACTTGGTTCCAGAGTGTCCTCAGGGACCAACAAGTCCTCCTGTTACCTCCAGTAAGTCCCACACAGGGGGATTGCCGAGAGGTCTTTGGAGGCCATGCCCCCTTTCTCCACCAGTCTGCAAACGCACCTCCTGGTGCACTACTGGTTGGGGGATGAAGTCTGCTTGGCTGCTGAGGGTCCGTGGGGTCTAACAAGCCTTCCTGTTACCTCCAGTAAATCCCACACAGTGAGATTATTGAAAGGTCTTCGAGGTCATGTCCCCTTTCTCCACCACTCTGCCAATGTGCCTCTGGGCACACCACTGTTTGGGGGATGAAGTCCTCTTGGAAGCTGAGGGTCCCTAAAGGCCAAGAAGCCTTTAGGAAGTGTGACACTGTGGGATTCGTAAAAGCTGGTTGAAGGCCCCTCCCCCTACCACTCTACAAACGAGTCTACTAGTTAGAGAAACATAGAAATTCACTGAAAAAACAAAGCTTACAGGGATGTTATAGTTAGGCTGATATTTGACCTGTACAAACCCAGAGAAATTCAGTAGTTCTAGTTAACTGAACTAATTATAACTTACACCCCCACAATGCGCTGCTTATGACCTCACATATTACATAACTCAAATGACACCTCTGATAACATCACTTATAACATCATCCACACACAGACCCAGTCACTCGTTTAGAGCCACTCACACATCAACTCACCCATACAGCCACTTACGCAACCACTAACTCACATATGCAGCCACTCTTGCACCTACTCACTGAGCAATACAGCCATTGACACATCCAGTTATACAGATATACAGACACTTACACTCCCACTCATTCACCCATTCTCACTTCAGTCATCTATACAAATACTCACATACCTACTCACTCACAAATCCAATCAGTCATCCATAAAGTTACTCACTCATCCACTCAAGTACTCATAGATATATTATCACATCTACTCACTCATCTATACAGTCACTGAGACAAGTACATACTCTCCCCCACAACCTCTGTCACACTCACTTACTGATACAGGCACTCACACCCATTCACTCACACATACAACTTCTCACACACCCATTCAATCATCCATACACCCACTTACACACCCATTCATGCACACATAGTCACTTATGTACCCTGTCACTCACCCATACAGATATTTATGTACCTGCTCAGTCACCCATTCAGCCACTTATGCGCAATCTCATTCAGCATTAACAGCCACTGACACACCCACAGCCTCACCCATACAACCACTCATTCATCCTTTCATTCACCATTACACCCACTTATACAAACTCATTCACCTATTTAGAAACTCCCTCGGCCACTAACCTTAGTATACATGTTTAACACTCAGTTACTTTTAGAAAATACTCACAGTCACTGGATGTTGTAATCAGTGATGTAATTTGAGGTCATCAGTGATGTCAGTGACCATGTCATAAGTGATTTAATATGTGAGGTCATAAGCAGTGCACTGAGGGGTGTAAATTATAGTTAGCTCAGGTGAATTTCTATTGGTTTGTATGAGTGAAATCTGAGCATAACTATAACGTCACTGTAGCCTTTAGTTTTTTCAGTGAATGTGTGTGTGTATATATATATACAAAACAGGGTAGGTGTTACCCATCCTATATTACTTCCAAATCAATATAACTCACACTAAATATAGGATAGTAACGAGCAGAAAGAGAGCAGTGTATGTATGTGTATAGGTGGGCATACCCTGTTAATGGACGTAAACCCTTACTCGCATGCTTCATCATTGGGTTCCTCTAAGCACACTGGGACTGCAAGATACCCAGTGTGGGCTTCAACTTCCCCTTAGGGAAGGAGCAGGAGTGTTCTTACCTGGCATGTGAGTGTTTTTACACTTCTACGGTAGGAATAAGGGGCAGAGTGCGAAAAAAAGAAAAAATATAATGTGTGAATCTAAAAATATCTCAGAAGGTACTAATAACTTTATTCAAACGTCCCACTGGATAGAGTTAAAAAGTAACAAGATACAGGGTTATAGATGTCTACCCTGTATCTTGTTACTTTTTAACTCTATCCAGTGGGACGTTTGAATAAAGTTATTATTACCTTCTGAGATAGTTTTTGATTCACATATTATATTTTTTCTTTTTTTCGCACTCTGCCCCTTGTTCACGTCGTAGAGGTGTAGATACACTCACATGCTAGGTAAGAACACTCCTTCTCCTTCCCTAAGGGGAAGTTGAAGCCCACACCGGGTATCTTGCAGTCCCAGTGTGCTTAGAGGAACCCAATGATGAAGCATGCGAGTAAGGGTTTACGTCCATTAACAGGTTATGCCTGGTACCTTGCGGCCCCAGTGTGCTTGGAGGAACCCAATGAGTAAGGGTTTACGTCCTTTAACAGGTTATGCCTGGTACCTTGCGGCCCCAGTGTGCTTGGAGGAACCCAATGATAAAGCATGTCGCCCTAGAGTTTAGGTCCATTAACAGGTTATGCCCACCTATACACACACCTACACTGCTTTCTTTTTGCTCTTTACTATCCTATATTTAGTGTGATATATATATATATATATATATATATATATATATATATATATATATATACACACAAAAGTTCAGGTAGCACATGAAAGAAGAGCCTCAGGAAATGCAATAAGTTCATTTCTTTAATGTGAATAACTTGCCAACAGTCACCACGCCAGGGCACAGGCATCCACAGTGAAGCCAGACGCGTTTCAGGAATCCAAATCCTTTCATCAGTGGCAGGATGAGAAATGAAAAGGTTGCGCTGCAGATGAACGATTATATTCAACACACCTGCTCCGATGGGCGTGGCGCTCTCACAGCCTTCTGGTGCTTGTAGTTCATCTCTATTTCCCCATGTGGGTGCGCTTCCAAGCATTTCATTTGTGAAAATAAAATAAAGAAACCCATGTGGGTTGATGCAAGAGTCCCAGCGCTGTTATTGCTCTGCTTTGTAGGAATTCACTCGAACTTGTGCAGGCTGCAGCCCTGTACTGAAACCAGCACGTTCCCTCCCGATGTTTCTGGCTCCTGGCTTGGAGCCAGAACGGACCTGCACAGCAGTGGGCTCTTCTCAAACGACCGTGCAAGGCCCCACTTTCAGGGCCCCCAATGAGCCGCACACGGGCCGCTTCACCTACCTCAGCCGCCGCTCACCCCCGTCTCTCCACCGCTCCTCGCTGCTCCTCACCGCCTGTCCGCCGCTCCTCCCCGCCTGTCCGCCGCTCCTCCCCGCCTGTCCGCCGCTCCTCACCGCCTGTCTGCCGCTCCTCACTGCGCCTCCCCGCCTGTCCGCCGCTCCTCCCCGCGCTCATGTCCGCCACTCCTCCTCGCGCTCCTGTACGCCGCTCCTCCTCGCGCTCCTGATGTCAGCACGCACGTCGCGGCCGGACTACTTTTTTTTTAATCATAAATATTTTAAAGAACGTATATTTTATTTTTTTATATAGCCTATGTCCATCTGCAGACCCTGACAATTACAACGATGTATCGGTTGTTTAGATTGGCGCTGTGGTTCCTGAGTTTACCCGCCTCAAAGTTTCAAAGTTCTCTCTTTATAATAGTAGTATAGATAGTATAGTATAGTATGGATTTTTTGCATTTTTTAATAAAATTTGTTATCCGTCTGCATAGCCTATGTCCTTCTGCTGCAACTGCCCTTTCCAACGCTGTATTGGGTGTTGTGATTGGTGCTGTGGTTACTGAGATTACCCGCCTCCAAGGTTTGGGTTCTCTCTTTATAATATTAGTATGGATATGGATAGTATAGTATGAATTTTTTGCAATTTATTTATACATTTTTTTATCCGTCTGCATATCCTATGTCCTTCAGCTGGAACTGCCCTTTCCAATGCTGAATTGGGTGTTGTGATTGGTGCTGTGGTTACTGAGATTACCCACCTCAAAGGTTTGGGCTCTCTCTTTATAATATTAGTATGGATAGTACGGATTTTTTGCAATTGTTTTAATACATTTTTTATCCGTCTGCGTAGCCTACGTCCTTCTGCTGCAACTGCCCTTTCCAACGCTGTATTGGGTGTTGTGATTGGTGCTGTGGTTACTGAGATTACCCGCCTCAAAGGTTTGAGCTCTCTCTTTATAATATTACTATGGATGTGAATAAGATTAATTTTTTATGTACTATGACATACCAGCAGGCACATGCATCAAGCTAGGATTTTGCGAGTCCTTAATTGCATATATTAAGGAATCGCAATTAAGGACTCGCAAAAGCCTATGCATGCATGCATGCCTATGCATGTAGGAATCCCTATAAAAATAGCGATTCCTACACCATCCTTATTTGCGAGTCGCAAATTGCGATTCGCAAATAAGGAATGGCTTCCCATTCATTCCTATCGCCTACAGATCCAAAGGAATGAATGGGCAATTGCATGCGCAATTTGCGAGTACCAATTGGTACTCGCAAATTGCGTTTGCAATTTCAAGGGTGCAAAGGTGTCAAATGGACACCCTGTTGCACCCCTGAAATTGATCTGTGCACAAATGTTGCGCACACACGTCCCAAGGACATGTGTGTGTAACCTACAACTTTGAAAAATGCACTTTAGTGCATTTTTTCAAAGTTTTTGCAAAATACCATAAAGTTCAAGTTCATGGTAATTTGCGACCCCTAGTAGCGAAATTGCTACTTCAAAGTGGTTCTTGCGTTGCATTTAGGGAATCGCAAAATGCGATCCCTAAATGCAATCGCAATTAATTGCGAATCCTCAAATTGCAAGGACCTTGACCCTTGATGCATCGCAAAAGCTAATTTTGCGATCGCAAACGGCCAATTTTTGCGAATCGCACCGTTTGTGATCGCAAAAAGCTTTGATGCATGTGCCTGTATGTAATGTGGAAGACCTACCTTTTATTTTCATATATAGATTAATTTGGAGAAAAAAAAAGGTTTTAGTGTTATTTTTCCATTTTATTTTCCATGCCATCCATTGGTCAACAACCGGAGGCAAATGAAGATTTTGGATTTTCCTATGTCCTTGAGACTTTCCAATTTAAGAAGTATCTGCATGTCATCTACTTAGTTATAGCAGGATGAATGAAAACCCTTGATCAGTTCCGGTAATGATTTTGTGTAGACGTTGAAAAGCATGCCAGAGAGGATTAAGCCTTGAGAAATTCCTTCTTTTATGCTTCACGGTTTGGAAGAGACTGGAGAGGAATGGATGATATGTGTTATACTGGGTAGGTAGAAAGGGATCTAAACGAGCTGTGCCCTCTACTCACCGTTCTTTGAGTCGGTGGATTAGTTTGTCAACTCTCTTCAACATCTACATGGCCCCCCTCGCCACCATCGTCAGACAGCACGGACTCAACGTAGTCTCCTACACCAACGACACCCAGCTCATCCTCTCCCTCACCAAAGACCCCGTGACCACCAGACTCAGCTTTCAGTAAGGTATGAAGGACGTCGCATCCTGAATGTGCAGCATCTGCCTGAAGCTCAACTTGGAGAAGACGTAGGTCCTCATCCTCGGACCCACCCCCACCGCCTGGGACAGCACCCTGTGGCCCACCGTCCTGGGCAGTCCACTCACCCGCACTGACCACGCCCAGAAATGTGGGCATCGTACTCGACTCCTCCCTCTCCATGACCCGATAGGTCAACGCCGTCACCTCCACCTGCTTCAACACCCTCTGCATCCTTCGGAAGAGCTTCAAATGGATCCCCCCGAATCAAGAAGAATCGTCACCCACGCACTCATGACCAGCAGACTAGACTATGGAAACGTCCTCTACGCTGGAATCAACAATTCTCTGCTCCACAAACTGCAGACCATACAGAGCACCACAGCCAGACTCGTTCTCGGCGTCCCTGGACCAGAGCACATCACCCAACACCTGCGAGACCTCCACTGGCTCCCCATCAAGAAGAGAACAACCTTCAAGATACTTACATACACCTTCAAATGCCTCCACAACACTGGAACCTAATACCTCAACGAAAGAATCTCCTTCCACGTACCCAAAAGAAACCTCTGATCTGCCGCCATCGCCAAAACCCCATGCATCCGCAGAGCCAGAACGTGCAGAAGGGCTTTCTCCTACATCGTGACCAAGACCTGGAACGAGCTCCCGGTCGACATCAGACGTGCCCCCTCTCTGGACATCTTCAGGAAGACACTTAAGACCTGGCTCTTCGACTGAACAGAGCTGCTTACCACCCCCCGCGCCTTGAGACCCTCACAGGTGAGTAGCACACTTACAATTCCCTGATTGATTGATTGATCAACTTTGTCAACGACTGCTGACAGATCCAAGAGGAGTGGGACAGCAACCCCTTTCTGATCTACTTTTTTTAAGGTCATCCCAGGTTGAGGATAGGGGCTAATTCACTGCCTCTTCCTAGATGGAATCCAGTTTGGAACTCAGAAAGTAGGGAATTGTCTTCAATAAGTTGTGACATATGGGTAAAGGTTACCAAGAAAGTTTGCCCAGGAATGGTCCTTTTGCTATAGGTCAGTAGTTATCGGGGATCTTGTGTGTTCAGGTTAACTTTTCTTTAATAATGGGTATATGTGTGCCTTTGTTTCTGGGAAAACGTCTTTTGTTGATGATTGTTCTGCCTGGAATCACTGCTGAAATTGCTCAAATAATGTTTTTGAAGATTTGAAGTGGACATGGGTCAGAGGGGCTTGCTTGCTGTGACAAGATCCAGAAATTCAGCTGGTGGTGGTTCTTTGGAGGCGTGTAGAGACTGTGTTTGCTTACCCTTGAAGGGGTTTGTTGTAAATGGATTGGGGCACTTGTTTGTTTTACTGGTTAAGTAAGAATCCAACATGTTTGCTTTAGATGTGTAAATATTTGCCAGTTTGTCACAAACATCGTAAGGAATGGGATTGGCTCCTTCTAAGTATTTGGCTTATGGAATTATGTATTTAAAAAAAATACTACATTGGTACGTTTTGCAAAGTGGATGCTGCTGTAATAGTATTTTGTTTTAACTTTTTTGATTCTTGACTTGTATATTCTGTTATGTCTGAGTAGGTGTATTTAGTCTAGAGGGTTGTTTGTTTTGAGATAAATGTGTTGAAGCTTAGCAGTTTATTTTTTGATCTTTTGTTCAGTTCTGCATTCATGTAAGGCTCATGTTTTCTTTTGTTAACTGTAGATGTTTTCAGTTGAATAAAGAGATCAAAAGCTTCATGTAGCCATCCATAGACTGTTTATACAGAATTTATTGTGACCATATCTGGGTTGGAGGTTATCTGGTTCTTTTAAATTCCAAGGTTAATATGTAGTTGCGGTTAAGATGAGCATAGTTGGGTAGAGTTATGATGTCTTGTATCGAAAAGCAATTACGTGGTGGTTGACCACGTGACCAGGGTAATCCTTTGGAATGTGACTAGGTCATGGGGAGAGGAGTTGGCCTAACAGCTTGTGCGGTTGACATTGAATATGGGGAACAGGGTTCGAGTCTCGGCAATGACGCTGAACATCCTGTGATTCTGGGCAAATCACGTAATCTCCCCGTGCCTAACAAAAATGAATGTGTCCTCATGCAATGCAACTGGTGCTATGTGAAGCGCTCTGATACCTGATACCTTCGGGTCAAGCTCACGCTATATAAAACTCCGTAAGTAAAAAAAGGTTGCTGAAAATGAAATTTAAGGTTTGTCCTGTTAGGTGTGTGGTATTGGGAATGGGTGTAGGTTGTGTATGTATCTAACACCAGTGAGGATGGTTCTAGGGTGTGGCATATTAGGTTTGTCAGACCAGATGTTGAAGTCAACAAGGATGCATAGGCTTGAAAATGTTATAAGAAGAATAGAGATTGTGTCTGGAAATGTTCCACTGCTAGGAGGTGGTCTGTAAAGGAGAAAGTTACATGGGAAGGTTGGTTCGGGTTGCATCTGACAGGACACCCTTACAACCTTGTAAAGAAAAGTCCTCAACTTTGGGATATTTGTTGTTGCCTTAGATAGGATAGCTAAGCGGTCTCCTTTTTTGCCTACACAATTTAGCGCCCCAGTTTGATAGCCTGGGAAACTGTTTATGCAATACTGCTGCCATGTCTTCCACCATCCATGAGTCCGTTATGAAAAGTAAGTCAGATTCTGTCTATCAATAGGTTGAATATGTGGTACTTGTTTTTTTTTTTTATGGAACAAGCATTTATCAGTAGGCAGTCTAAAGAATATTTTTGGAGGTGGGTGTGAGTTGGTGCTGCAGGAGAGTGACTATTGTTCTTGGAGGTTGTAGGTGGTGTGCTATTGGTGATCGCGTTAACTGTTGTAGGGCAGAGAAAATGTTGTTTTTGAGTATCATAATCTTTCTCCAAAAGGCTTAGAAGAAATTTGTTTGGGTCTGTCTGTCTGACTGACTGTGTTTGCTGCTGGAGATGAGTCTAGTTGAAAATGAGGAAATGGCCTGTGGAGTTGTCTCAGTAAAAGGAAGCCTTGTTGTATGATGGACAACGGGATGTGAGGATATGAAGAGTGTTGTAAAGTTGCTTTATTTTGCTTATGTTCAAGTTGTTTGGGTTAGGGGGGTGATGGAGCATGAGGGTTATGTTTTATGGCTCTGACTTCTGGAGCTAGACGTGTGTGTGTTATGTGTCTGTGGATTGAAATGGTAGTGTCTTTGGTGTTTAAAAACTGAGGTAGAGATGGGTTTGAGTGTGTTTTATCTATGTTGGTATGCAGAGTGGAGTGGAGTGGCGTGTACTGGTATTTTGGGATGGTTGGGTTTCATACAATCTTGTAGTGTAAGAGGGACGAATGTACTAAGGTACAAACCTTGCTGACTGCACACCTCCACAATATCTAATCGGTGTTGGTCTGCTATGGAAAGGTGTGGAAAGTCATACTTTGCACTACCATGGTAATTCGGTCATACCAGCACCATGGTCAAACTATACCTACTATTTACGCTTTTGATGATTGTAACCACATCATGTTGTGTAGCTACTATTAATCCGTAGAATCTCTGCATTGTTTGGACAACATAAACTAGGGGTTTGGTGACAAGACTGATTCTGGACACCACCAGGATATGTTGGTCATTAGACCAACTAGCTCACAGTGCCACCGTAAGCCCCCCTGACCTATCAGGGAGCGAATGGTTACAGGAAACCATGGAACATGACAATCCTGACCCCTCAGGGATCGTGGAAGCAGTACACTCAGTCACTTACGCTTACTTATTCTCAGAGAAAAATACAGAGAATACACAGCGAGACATTTTCAATAATATTTATTGAACCAACGTTATTCTTGCATAAAATACGTGTGCTGCATAGATTAGTAGACAGAAGCAGATAAACGTGATTAAAAGTTTCAAAGCGTAAATAGTAGGTATAGTTCTACCATGGTGCTGAACCAATGTATATATGCAGGCATATAAAACAAGGCAGTAATCTAGCATACTACCACAATGCGAACCCTACTCTAAGTGTACCTAGAGAATGTGTAGGTGTAAAGCCAAGAATATCCCCAAGGAGAGGTAGATATCACAGGACCACAGTTACTATTCAGCACCCATACCTAGCAGTTGCGAAGAGAGATATAGCAAGAAACTCGAGCGCACAAACCTCACCGAGGTTACATGAATGGAAGGGAGGAATGAACCTATATATGGCAGCAGAAAGGGTTACATATAGGAGCAGAGGGTGCCCCGGAAAGTTTCACAAGGTTTGGGGCAGCGGGATGCGACACTATGGGTTGGACCTACTGGACACGTTCACACAGGCCACAAATGGAGAAGAATAGCTGTGACTCCCCCCCCCCTTTATAGGGGAATTAGTTGTATTCTAAGAACATGAAGGGGATGGGGTTAACCGAAGTGGTTGGTAGAGGTGTTGGGATGTGCTATAATGTGATATATATCATACATATATGTATCGAAGTGGACCAAGATGTCTTGAATGTTGCTTTCTTTTACACGTGTAATGCTATTGTGTTTAGATGAAACCGGAAACTAAAACAAGTGTTACATTTTAAAACAATATGCCCCCAATGGAGGATCAAACCCCCTTACCTGATGGGATAGAGTAAAGGACCCCGTCTTGGTCACGAACCGGACACCCCTCACAAGATGTCAGACCGCTGCGTGGTAATTTCTCAGCATGCAAGGATCTTGGTATCAGCGGAAGTGCCTCCTCTGCCAATCTATCGGGGATGCTAATCTTTTATAATAGAAAGCAGCCTTGCAATGTGCGTATGGATTAGCAATGTTATTGATATGTAGATAGCACTGTTGCCCAGTGGAGGAAGATAGTGATGACATTTGTACATAGTATGAACCAAAATCTTGTACATGATGTTCAAGGCATTGTGATAATGTTGTGCAAAGCTAGATGTGAAAACAAGTTTAGTTTCAGGGAAACTAATCAAACATTGTTGTGCATGCAAATATGTGCAAAAGGTCCCCGCTAAAAATGTTATTTGTGAGGACAATGTAAGAAATAACCTTCTTCGCTAGATGGGTCTAACTTGGGAATATAACACCCACTCCTAATACTAAGGGTCGATATCTAAAAAGCCATGTTTAAAACTACTCTTAAAAGCATCTAAAAGCAGGCTTCCCTTTAAAATATGTATTTAAAAAGTCTTTAAGTCATTATATCATTTGAGATCCCAAGCACTCAGAAAGCCATGGTGCCTAGAAAAAGCAAAAGCTGTTTTAGTTCATTTTGTTTAAAAAAGAGTCCAAATTGCTTCCACACGGAAAAGGTCAATTGTTCATGTGTTCTGAGTGGTAGACGCAACATTACTGTTGCCCACAGTCACAGAAATTCCAAGAGGCACACCTCGTAGCATATTTATAGAGCCAAGGTAATTCCATCGAGTTCCAACAGCAGCCACTGAAGTTGTCAGCAGAGCAGTTGTTCGCATCACAAGGAGGTGAAGCATCCGAGGGTGGCTCTAAGCATGCATTATTCATCAATGGAATATGCTGGGGACAGCAATAAGCATGGGCCTTTAAGAGATCCATCAGTACTTCAATGTGCGGTGGCGCAATCAATTCTGATCCGAGACATATATCCAGGACACATTCGTAGCTGCTAAGCAGACAGCAGAAGACAGGTTATATGCAGTCAAGCCAGACCGGCCTGAAGGATAAGCCCCAATGCTTTTTTAGTTGTGTGCGAAGCAGTGTATCATGCACACACGGCAACGCAGCACTAGCTTACCAACACGGAGTGCATGGAAGATGGTATAACTCTGAAAATCGTCTGAACGGTGCTAACCAAATCAGATCCGATACATTTAAAACATGCACAATTCTTTTCATATCAGACATGTTAACAATGGACCAGCTCCCCAAAATACAGCGGAAAGTTAGTGTGGAGTAGTGTCTGTATCTCAGACGAGGACCTTGCAACCTGAAGATCAAACGTCCCTTTGGCTGAAATTAAGGCCACATCTTTTTGCAAGGGCACGGCTTTTAGTTCACTTAGGGAATCAAATTTTATGTTGGAAACACTTATTGAAGGCTATAGCACTGCCTCCCTAACGGTGCGGGCAGGTGGAAACAGTACTTGTGTACAACAAGTGTCTATGGAACTAACCGTCACTAGATAAGCAATGCCCGGGTCCATTCCGCAGCAACCTTGATCATTCAACATCAAGCAGCTCCCATTTGAGAGCAGCCTGAAGACAGATGAATCACAGCAGCTGGGGAACCCTTAAGATACAAGACAAGTTCGCCGCTGAAGCATTGCATGCCCAGTGGAAAGAAATGTCCTTGCAAACTAAGGAGCAGCTTAAAGCATCTTCACAGTCGAAGCCACCAAGAAAAACTTCTGTGTCCCCATTCCTGCATCTAATCCTGAACAGTATTTCCCAATACTTGTGCACATATCCTTCCCCTAGCGCTTCATATCTGCCTACCTGTTGGTATTGGAGACAATATTGGAATTGGAAAGACGTGACCGGTAGGGTGATGTAACCACAGATTATTCCGTCAGTGGATGCTGTCTCAGCCACGATGAAATGTAATTGGTCTCATTTTTCAATGTGCAACATGGTATATTTTGCATCTCTGCATGCCATTACTATCTGTCTTTCTGTTAGATCATATGCTGAAAACAGATTTGTACAGTTGATGTAACGACATGGTACGTGGCCAGACGTAGCATTGGTAACGTCCAGCTGAATTATTTTTTAATGACACTGTTCTTCCACATATTATGATTTACCATCACCTGCTGAAAACAACGGGGCAGCAGCAAGTTACATTTACAACAGTCAGGTATCGATATTTTTTCGTCTGCTCTTCTTACAGTCTCCAGGACCGTATTTCCCAGCATTAGATCCTTTATATATTTGTGTGCTGGAATAACTGTATTGTCTGTCTGGAACTCCCTAATAAAGTGTTTAACAAAGCAGTTCAACAACAGACATGTTTTTCACAATAGTGGCTGTTTTGCATTTGCATTTTCAGCAAGATCCACAAAACTATTCATCATTCGAAGACTGACCTATGAATTTGAACTTAAGCCATGTAATTAATGCTATACTTTAGTCTGTAAAGTTTTGGTCAAAGTTGCCCCACTTCATGACAGGCAGAATAGCATTGCTATAGATGGTGGTTGTAACATACCATAATCTGGGGATTGATTTGTTTGATTCATACAAGTGTATTTTTGGAGTTAGAAACCACGTTTTCCTGTTTAATATGGAGTGGGAAACTGGATTTTTGTTTTTGTAGTCCACACACGTTTTGCCTGGTATTTGATGCAACTCTGACTGGAGAGACTGGGTTCCTGTTAACCAGGTCCCCAGTGCCACTGTTATTTCCCCAAAACAAGTTAATTGATCCCCAAGTGGACAGACATATTGAACCGCTGTAAGTCCTTAGAAAGTGGACACCCCGATACCTACAGCATAGACACAAAAGAGAGTCTGTGAGAGCTGCAGCATAACATGTGGCACTCTAAGAGACCCAGAACCAAACTCATACAAACTGCCACTGTAGGCTGTATGGCAAGGACCTCTAAAAAAGTGAAAACACGACATGGCACCTGTGTGCCAAACACTGCATCTAATATGAAATCACTCCTAAAGCAGGCCTTACAGCCTTATGACAGGGTGTCTTATATTACATGTGAGAACATATCTGCATGAGCAGAAATATCCCTGTGCTGGCCTGTTCAATTACTGCCAGTACAAGTGAACAGGGAAGCCATCTTAAGGTATGTACCAGGCACTGGTCAAATGGGTTTCCTAGGTACATAATGGCTTCTCTGAAACATATGGTGCTTGGTATCAAACACTACGTATAAATAACCCCACACTGATACCAATGATGGATTTATTAAAACATGCACAAAAAGGGTACCTTAGTTTACCCTCTGAAAACCTACCGACCTCTAGTGTATTGGCTGACAGGTCCTGTCGAGCCTACCACCAGAAACAAGTTTCTGACCCTCCAGAGATGAGAGCCCACAATGTCTGAGGTTGGAAACAATGCCTGCTTTGGGAGGAGGTGTTATCACCTCCTTCAAGCTGTATGACTAGTAATCAGCATATCAAGGTAGGAGGCTTCAAAGTACTCCACTGTCTTTGATTTCCTACCCTGGCTTCTCCCAGACAGGGGAAATGCCACCCCCTGCCCAGGGCCCATTTGGCACCAGGAGAGGTGGGAAAATTAGCTAGTCAGTAGGTGTGTTTACCCTCAGGTTAATACCACCCCTAAGGTGGGCTACGTGAAGCGAACACAACTAGGAAAATTATACCATCTTGGAATTAGGTCCTCTGGGTCATGGTTATGCCCACTTCCCACAGGAAGTGGTCATATAAAGGGTGTAGTCACCCTAAAGTTAGGTAGCCCATTGACTACTACCTCACACTCCCTGTAATTCCCCTAAACACAGTATTGCGGTGACATCCATCATGCTAGGACTTTAGATTTGATGGACACAAAGAAGGAGTGGACAAAGAAAATTGCTGACACGAGAACTGAGGAGGGACTACTGACTTGGCACCAACCCTGCCAGCCTGTCTGTTACACCCGACCCTCGTGGAGAAACTGAATCATCCTGCTGCTGTACAGACTCCAAGAAATCTGGAGGGTCGCCAGTGCTTCGCAAATCACCAGAGAACTCCCTTGAAGTAGAGGGGCTACTCCCCTGCGGCCGCAGGCAAAGAAGCACAGATCTGGTTCCCTGCCCTGCAGTTTACCGGGACTACAGATGAAGCAGCTACTCAAAAGAGGTTGCTGTGCTACCACATGTTAGATTTGTCCTCCTTCCAGGACGACAGGACTGACTGGAACTGCACAGCACAAATACCCGGGGTACAGGATCCATTGCAGCAACCAAGGCTTGTTGTATCCAGCCCAGACACCAACGCCAAGGAAAACCAACCTGTAAGTTGAGGGACCTCTGGGATAGTGAGACCCACAAAGAGAGTGGCCCAGCTGCCCTGTTTGCCCCTTTTCTGCAGATGCAAGACAAAGAGTAAGCCTCTAACCACCGACACCTCAAAAGTACCTCTGCACCCACACTGCACAGCCCATATCCAAGAGAGTTGATGGTGCAAACAGGGCCCTGAGACCCACAAAGGCTGAGCCCACTTGTGGGTTTGCTAGGCTGGATTCCCAGCCGCTGCCTGCAGCCTCTTGGTTCAGGCCCCCTCAACCGCTAGATTCTCCTGCAGCACAGACTTGACACATAAAGACACCACTGCACCGAGTGCTACTGCCTGAGGAGAAGTGAA
Source organism: Lissotriton helveticus (assembly GCF_964261635.1). Classification (NCBI taxonomy): domain Eukaryota; kingdom Metazoa; phylum Chordata; class Amphibia; order Caudata; family Salamandridae; genus Lissotriton; species Lissotriton helveticus. Next base: position 1,076,551,894 of record NC_136070.1, on the reverse strand, counting down.
CCAACAGTGCCCCCACATGCCAGAGCATTTCAAGGACTGAGCCCCCCGTGGGTTCACCTCTGTACCCGACAAACAAACAAATCCTGCCCATTGAGATCTTGATCCATATCTATTGTGAACATCTGTAATTTCCTTATATTGTTTGATACTCTCACACACATAAGACAAAACAGCTATGGGTCATATCCATCACCAAGGTCTGTACCAGTCCACAGTAATAAACCACCCATCACCAACTGAAAAAGCATAGAATAACTGAAGAAATCGCCACATGCTGTTGGCCAATGGAGAGATTTAATTTAGTCCACCACTGCGGGTCCCAACTAGCTACAAACTATGACTGCTTTTGATATCTCATAATGGCAATCAGATATGGGGTGATAGTAACAAAGTCTATCCCAGCAGATCTCTGATCCACGTCTCCCTCCAACTTATGCCTGCTTTGGAACATAAACTTTGGCGAGATCCAGTGCCTATGGAAATGGACCACAAAGCATCACATTTCCATAAGGACAGAGCACCTCCTAGGAATAAATGACGATCAGGCAGACTTTCTCAGCAGGCTATCTCAAGACTGCCATGTATGGGAGAACAGAAAACAACTCGAAAGAGTATTCAAGGTGGACAAAAAGCCAAAAATAGAGTTATTTGTATCTCAAGAGAACAGAAAATGCCAGTGCTACGCCAGCAAATTTCCACAAGACGGTTCTCAGGGAGATGTGCTTCAGATCACACAGATCAAGACATTTGGGTACATTCTTCTGCCTCTTCATCTGCGTCAAAGAATCATTGCAAAGCATAAGGGAGAACCATGCAGAATAATTTTTTTTTTTTTTTTTAAAGAACCTTTATTTGTAGCAGCATCGATAGACAGTCACGGGCCTACAACCAATCCGGCCGGCCGCTACGCATATCAGGATAAAGGAACAACATAATATACAAGTCTCAGCGGTCCGGGGGTCGAAGGCAGGTCAACAGTCAGGACATGTCATACATTTAAAGTAACACATAAGCAAAAGGATCAATGACGGTTCATTTTACAATAACAAAAAAGTTAAGCGGTATCAATGTCGCACTATCATATACACCCCCAGTACAGCTAGTCTAGAAGCAAGAAATGGCGCCAACGATAAACAAATTGCAAATGAGGGGAGGGGGGCATCACGGAAGGAGAGACGCGACAATCACTAAATATTCATGGCGAACAAGTCCCATCCTACATGGCGAAACACACTAAGGGTGACACGAAAGAAAGCGACATCAAAAAGGGAAAAGGGCAAAGGGCCATAGAAACAAAAGAAAAACAACACCATAGACCCATCCCCCAACCCCCCACTCTGCACCCCTGCGGATGGCTACGGCCTACCCCCCCAGCAGCGTGCCTGTCGCCCTAAATAAGAGACCCGAAATACAGAGAAGAAAAGAGAAAAGAAAAGGAAAATAGACAGGAGGAGGGCCCTCGATCTAACGTTCCGGCTCCTCCCACCTTCGCATGCTAAAAATACGAACAGCACCGAACGAAAAGTACAAGTGGCAGCAATCATGTAAAAACGCAATCAATTATAGCTCTGCAAGTGCCCCTTAAATCACCATAAACCATCCATGAGTCCCTCCACATCTCAATCAAAGTCACCCTTGGCCTCTTCTGTCGATAGCACAAACGTCGAACCAGTCTTCAGATGGGATATCAAATAGCACTACAGGTTCGATCACACCGGGAGGATTAGGCAACGCCGTCGTGCCATAGGTCACAAGCCACCGGAGTCTCGTCAATGATGCACGGCGGGAGACGGAACGGGACGATATCAACAGTGCCAGCAGTTTTAAATCAGAATACAGTCCCGCCATCGCTGAACAAAAAGTCACATGAAGCAGAAAGCGCCGATACCACGCCAAAGCCGCCAACTCAATGGACCGGTGGTGTTCCTCCACATGCAGTTGAAAGATATGCCCCAAGGAAACAACCACAGGCATAACCGATGCAACCACAGCCAGTTCATGATCCACAACTGTCTTCGACTCCACGAGAGCAGGTTCACTCCGGGTCAATGTATCAAAGGTAGACACAGCGGTGCCACCAGGAGAACAGTTCGTGCCATCACAAAATGGCGGAACAAAGACGGCATCCACTTTTTCCCCCAAGTCTCGGGCCTCACGGATCAGGGTAGCGTGCAAAGTTGTTAATGCAGCCAGGACATCTGTGGGGGTGGGTGGTCTCTCACAGTGCCAAACCCGGGATTCTCTCGTGCACTGGGTTCCCCGCCCGGGTGAAGGGCACACAGTAGGGCATCATCCGCCATCTTAGCCGTTTCGGGTTCCCGTTCCTCCATATCGCCGTGTGTTCGGGTCCTGCACCCGGCCACTGCAGGGTTCTCAACAGGATCTCAGGTCGGGGCAGGCGGCAGAAAGGAGAGGCACCAAAAGGCTAGACCAGCCTCCGTGTCTTCTCGGGAGCCACCCAGAGGCTCCCGGGGCGGGCTATGAATATGACCGGGGATCTCACCGAGGGGGAGCTGGGCCTCACAAATTTCTTTCCGGCACAGCCATATCACGCCTTCCGCCGGGTGGCCCACTATGGGAAGTGGGTGAATCTCTTCTCTTTCGGTTCACGGATCTCGGAATCTCTACGACCGGCGTCTCAACGGAACCCGAGGCCGGTGACGAATCACTTCCGGTCGGACACTCTCCTCACTTGGGATCCCGGTCTCGACACTCCGGAGGCCACCAAACCACAAGGGACATTTCTCCAGTTCTACTGCAGGGAGGGGTTGCAGAAGCAGACGGTAAGTGAGTGTATCCCTTCACTTATTCGAAATCACAGACGCTGCTCAGGATATGCATCAGGATATGCGTGCAAGGCGGGAGGGCGCACGGAGCGAAGCGTTTACACAACCATCCCGATCGCCATCTTGGCTCCTCCCCCTCCAGAATAATCTTAATTGCCCAAACTCTAGTGACAGAATGTTCTAATAGCCTTATAGCCCTTCGTAGATGGGTTCACAGACCTTCTGCTACTAGCGAAGCAACGACTGATCTCTTGTCCTGGTGCCAGGGGCAGATTCTACACCACACCTCAGATCTTTGAAGTTATTAACCTAACTCCTGAATTCAATTAATTATGTGGCCTAAAGAATGCAGGCAGATTTTGGGTCAAGCAAAAGCAATCCCCACAAATCTGTGCAGCTAAGTGGAAAAGGTTTTGCATACTGTGCACCACTAAGGATTTAACCCGCTCACAGTGGAACTGTATTAGATTCTACCTTAAAAGGTGGGATTTGCCAGATCAAGACAAAAACAACATCCATTAAAATCACATGGAAGCTATATTAGGTTTCAGACAATTCCTGAACGCATCTGTTACAGGCACAAATGACCATCAAGTAGTTTAGTAAAGGTCTATTTAGAACTCTTCCTCCACCTAAAAAGCAGTCATTGGAATGGGTGCTTAATACAGTTTTGTTCCAACTTCTGAGGAGCCCAATTTAACCCATCCACACAGCCCACATTAAATACCTCTCATGGAAAACTACTTTGTTCCTTGCTATTACCTCCGCAAGAACAGTAAGTGAAATTAAAACATTGGAATGGTGGGAGCTCCATTGAAAACAATGGAATGCTCCGGGCTTATAATGGCTGGTATAAGCCTGGAGCTCCAACATTCCAATGTTTCTTTGTTCACAGCTCTGGCTGTGAACAAAGGCTTCAAGGAGCCTGTGGGGATTCTAATCCCCTCATGCTCCCAATAAGGCTTTGTTCTTTTTTGTTAGAACATTCTACCCTTTAGTGGCAGAATGTTCTAATAGCCTTATAGCCCTTCGTAACTGGGCTATACCGGCTATTAAAGTCCCTCTCCCTTGTTAAAGGCCCGAGCTGAAGAGGGCCTTTAATAGCCGGTATAGCCCTTTACGGCGGGCTATAAGGCTATAATAGACTTTTACGATAAAGGAGCCCTACCTACACTTTTCTACAGGTAGTGGTACTAGGTACTAATCCCCGAGCTATCCACAAAGTACCCTTAGCGCCCATATCAGTGGAACAGATATTTTAAAAACTTACTTTCAGAATCCTTAAGTTGCGGCTTGAAGAGGACTCCATTCTGTAGACTTACAGAGACATCTAAAGACAGAACAAGACATTAGACAGCCAAACCAATTGATTGTGTCATTTTTCCAAAACATCATAAAGGTTTACCCAGTGTAAAATCAAGTTCTCTCCAAATGCCTAGTAGCAACAAAAGCTTTGTCACTAAAAACCAGGCAGACCATGATCAAGAAGAGTTAAAGCTGAGAGTACGAGGGTTATGGCGACAATGACAGTGCTCTTCGCTGGGGCGCGTCTGGTGGGCATTTGCCGAGAAACAACTTTGAAAAATAAACACATCTTCACGCAGCATTACTACCTGGAAGCCATGTCAGACAGAGATACAGCAGTGGGTCAAACAGTTAAGCACCGCCTATTCAACTAAGGTGAGCCTTTCTTTTAATTCCAGCAGTCTGTGGTAAAATACACACCTTGAATTGTGTATTGTGCTTACTACTGTGATTCAAGCACATGACTGTGAAAGAACGAATGCTGGAGAAGAAAACATTTATCTGTAATTCTAGTTCACCAGTACTGATATAATTTATTGCATTGAAACTCTTTATTTCGGTAAAATACCAGAAAAGAGACACCCATTCAAAGAAAACATCATGCATTCCAATTTAGGAGGGAACAAGCCCGTGTATTTTCAGAAAAGCAATACAATCGAAAACAGCACAAGTTATCAAAAACTGTGACAGCGGACAATAGGATACCCAGGGACAGCTATTATTATGCAATTCGTAACTTTCGAGCCAAAAGCAAGCCAAAGGTTACGGTGCAAAATGGCAATGTCCCTTGTCTAAAGTGCAAATAAATTAATTAAACATTGGTACGATCATCAGACCATAAAATTACATTCATGAACATTACACAACAAGATTAAAATAGTTATTTAAAAACATAAATAGTCAGAGTAAAACAATAATTCATGGGTACTTTGATTGGCTTGAGTCACAGTTAAAAAGAAAAAAGGCAAGATTTTTAAATCGAATGAGTAACGGAGAACTACAATTGGCCAATTTGGGTTTGTTGTTATTCGAGGGTAAAGGGAGGCTGTTTGCATTTAAAGCTAGTACAACAATGGACCAGAGTGTCAATCAATCTAATAGGGAGGTTCATCGCAACTAGGGTTCCATCGGGACGGTTGCCAATACCTTCCTACTAATCGCTCACGAGGGGCCCAGAAACTTCGCTATTGCGCACACGAATAATGGTCTTGCAACGAATTTCAGTATGCACAGGGCCACTCTAAAGTCACAAGTTCCAAGTTGTCTACAGACTGGGATTAACCATTTACCCCTAGGTTTTACGTATGCTATGCAGGCAAAGACAACATGGCCTATTGATTCATGTGGACAGAGGCGACAGGGGCAACAGGGGCACCTCTTGGGCTGGGCTTTGTTAGGGAGCCAAGAGGTTGTAAATGCGTTAATCGGTAGACTACCATACCTGAATTGTATATAGAGCTTCCTATCTGCCGGCACCTTGATTAAATCAAGGTAGCTTTCTAGACAGCAGCTGACCGTGAAGTCTCTAAATCCTTCAGTTAATCTGCTCTGGTTGATATTGCTGTGTGCATTGAGCTCGACCCATTTCCAGTATAGGAGTTTAATCTGTCTTTTGGTATGGGTTGGTGGGCAGTTGTTATTATGTCCTGGTCGGCCAATGCTGGACATAAGGCTTCTAGCATGTTTGATCCAGCCTATTTCACTCGTGGTGTCTAGGGCACATACCTCATTAAAAGCTACGGCATAGGGTGTCAGTTCAGGGGTAGTGACAATCCTCTGCCAAAATAGCAAGGGGGAAAGCTTCGCTAGGTCACTAATAGGCTTAATACCCATGTCGAGCTTTAGTGGACAGAGGGGAGTACTTTGCAGGAGGGAGACCACATTTCTAAGGACCTTGTTCTCCGAGACTGTGAGGTCACTTGCTTTTGCCTTGCCCCAGAGCTCAGCCCCATATAGGGCACTGCTCACAGCCTTGCAGCTATATAGTTTCAGGGCTGGTGCGATTGGCTTAGAATGAGAGAGACAATGTTCTTTCCTCAAAGCCCCTGTTACCTGTGAGAATTTAAGGTAGGCCTTGTTGAGATGATGTTTCCAGGCCATGCCCTCCGACAGTTTGATTCCCAGGTAATCGAAGGAACTCACTCTCTCTAGGGCATGGTACTCACAAACTTTCTCTTGGGGGCCAAATTTAGAGTGTGGTTTGTGGCCGAGGGCCGCACCTGTGGGGGCGGGGTCAGTGGGGGGCGGCACTAGAGTAAAAACAACTGTGACCATGAGGTTGAACACAGGCTCCTGCAGCGGCTGCATTAGTCCACTGAGCCATCAGACACAACATACACACACGTCTGTATGTCTGCCTGTTATTTTATGTTAGTGACCATTTATATAGCGCATGACTCACCCAAGGGCATCTCAGCGCTGAAACCTAGAAGGGGAGAAGTAGACGTAGAAGCCAGGTACCGAAAAGCATAGAACGGGAAAAGTACACTAGTACAGAAAAGCTTTGAGATGTTTTCTAAAAACAAGATAGGAAGTGGCTTTACGTAAAGCCTCAGGAAGCGTGTTCCAGTATCTGGGGGCTACGTATGAAAATGATTTGCCCCCTGTACGGCTAAGGCGGATACGTAGGACCTTCAACAGTTTGACCTAAGATTACACTTAGATGTTTGTTTACAGACCTTATTTTGCAGATAGTCAGGGCCCATTCCCTTGATGGCCTTAAAGGTGAGGCTGCATATCTTGAAGAATGATCTCTTTTTGACAGAAAGCCAGTGAAGCTCTCTAAGCAAGGGCAGTGATGGGGATCCTGGAGGACGGTTTAACACCATCCTAGCTGCCGTATTCTGAATAATTTGCAGCTTGGCTAGCATAGTCTCTCTCACCTCTGCCAATAGGGCGTTACCGTAGTCAAGGCGACTCATAACCATCGCCTGGACCACAGTTCTACGATGTTCCAGTGGCAGATAGGGAATCATTCTACGTAGCAGGCGAAGGCTATAATAGCATGAGCCCGTGATGTTTTTGACATTGTCCCTCATAGTTAGCTTATCATCCAGCTGTATTCCCAAACTTTTTACAGAGGATGGAACGGGGTCGGCACCCAACTGGGGAGGCCACCAATCAGTCGTCCAGATGTTAGCAGCTTTTACCAGGAGCATGAGCTCTATTTTTCCTGCATTAAGTTGAAGACAACATTCTGTCATCCATTTAGAGCTACTATGAAGTAATACAGGGGTTCTGCCCAAATAACCCTCCCATACCTGAGCAAGGGACATCAAAAAGATGAAAAAGTAGAAACAAATGGTACTGAGGGATTAATTCAACATTTAATTTTTCACACGATATAATTAATTATCCTGTTTTTATACAATTATTTATAACTAAGTCTCTATTCATAAGTTATACAGACATATATACGTGTCACAGGACGAAGTGGTGCACTGAAAACAAAAAATATATTAAATAATATTGATGGAGCAAGATTTTGCACGTTACGCGACTTGCTCGTACTCATGAACCTCGAATAACTATAATATATTAACTCAACCTGTTCGTCTCACTAACTTTCCTTTTATTCTGACATTTGGGGTATCCGAGAGATGCTTGCTTATGTGTGTGTTAACATTAACAACGCTTGTCATTAAAATGGCCACGGCTTAGCGGGGTTTTCTTCTCCGCATGCGTTGGTCACTATCACGTGACCTGACGTACTCGCAGTTCTGGTGGGAATCTTTTGCACTTGCGCACTAGCATTAAGATGGCTGCTTTGTGTTCTCACATGCCGAAGCTTGCGCTGCTGCTTTTGCGCTACTGTTTGTGTGCCTCTAATACTAATGCTATAGTTATTATAAAGTAAGGGGTATAGAGTAGCTATTCAAGGTATACAGTGTATTCATTTTTTTTTGTATTCCTAATTTGTTTTCGCTTACTTTTCATGCATCGTAACTCATGGGCCTGGGAGGGAAGCAAAACCCCATCTTAGAAGTCCCTACTGCGCATGTCACCCTGGCAGAGGGAAGAAAACCTTGTAACAGTGGAACTCAGCCAGCTGGCAGCCACAGCTAAGATGCTCCTGAGAGAGTGACCTGCGACCCAGCAGAAAGAAGCTGAACTGTACTGCAAAAGCTACATTTGTATATATTCCATTGTATTCTGTAGAACGTCTCATGGGAACCCCAAATTCAATAGGCGGTCCCAGAATATGTAAATGAAGACTTGTAAAGGTGAAATGTGGTTGGTGAGTTAACCTGGCCTACTTGTGGACCAATCGAAATTGGGAATTCTTACACTTGCAACATTTGGGGGGCGGTACACTGACCCGAAAACAGTATAACTAGCCTAGGTTTAGCTAGAGAAATGGTCCGACTTGTCCGAATAGCTGACCTGTCACTGACCCAACGCACTCAATAGGTGACTTGATACAGAGGGCTGCGGAGCACTCAGTCCCAAATTTCCATAGACTCAAGGGTTTTGTTAAGAAACCTTAAGTGCTGGCGGAGCACTTTGCTGGGGAGTTCGATAACCCAATCGGGGTTCTGACTGATAGCTGCAGAGAGGGTGGAGCGCAGGCGTTGCTTCCGAACTGCGGGTGCTGGTCGTGCCTTGGTGGTCCTGTCCTGATCCTAATCTTGTTTTCCTGTCCTGTCCTGGGGTGTCCTTTCAGCCCTTGCTGTCCTACTGGTGACTGTCCTTCCTGGGGTTCCTTCCCGTCCTTAGCTGACCCGTGGCCAGGGTTGGTCTTCACACCACTTTAGGTAAATATAGTGCTGAAAATTCTACTCTGCACCTTCTATATTTTCTTTATTTTGCTTTAATAAAGTCATACTCTTGCAAAATTGATTTTCCATGCTTTTTCGCATCTCTGAATGTACAAGTCATACATAAAATTGTCGTTATTCTAGCATGTTCCATTTTCTTACCCATCCCTTAAGTTCATTCCTTTTCAGTTCATGATACATAGATGTTCCTTATCTTTACCCATTGTTTAGTCGATTCAAGTAATTGCACCGGTTTATTACTATGGTCTATTTTCATTTTACCTATAGTTCCTCTTTATGGGGAAATATTTCCCTGTGAAATTCTAGTATGGTCTTTATTCTTCCCCGTCCTTTAGTCTCTCCTTACTAAGTCAAAATTCTGAAATTGCTGCCTAGCATGTTCCTTGGTCATACCTTACTGTAGACTCATAAATGGTAGGCTTGATCTATTTTCTTATGGATATGTGCTCTTTATGATTTTGGTTATCGACTGTTTGTTCATTGTGAACCTCATGCTTTCAGAGATTGAAGAATTTCAGATAAAGGTTTTCAAAACTTCTTGAGTTGTGGTTATTATAAAAGTACAAATAGAATATATAAAGTATAAGTATTTTGGTGTCTGCCTTTCTTTTACAGCTAGCTCCCTGATCCATTGTGATCAATAGGTACCCGTAACGGTGGATTGGTAAGTCGGGTACACTGGAAATAAAATAGGAAGGACCAAGGGTTACTGATAGTAGAGTGTATGATCTCCCGATTAATGGATATGATAAATTGAAATATATGGGCCCGATACGCATTGTGGTAAAAATTGTTGGTCGGGTGACCTGCGCGCTCTAGCAGTAATTTTCTGGTAGCAGAGCTATGGTTAGGGACTAGTTGAAGTTAGGTAGGACTAGTTAAGATAGGTAGGTTGGATGCTGCTAAAAAGATTATTTGCTGCTAAACTGTGAACATTTATTGCTGCTAGATTGATCAATCAAGTGAAATGTTTTTGCTGTAAAAATTATGAAATGTTTTAAATTGTTTTTCTTGCTGCTATATTGATATATGTTGTAACAAAACTCGTTAGTGATTGTTATATGTTGTCTGGAATCCCCGGGGAATTGAATAGCGAGTGGTGAGGAGAATCCACTTTGCTCTGAGGTCATTGGCTCAAGGAAAATTGGTGCAGGTTAAGCAGAGCTGGAAGCACTGATTAGGGTTTTCTGAATGTATGTTTGAATAAAATGGTAGCAAAGAGTTTGCTGGCAAAACTTCTATTGTGATATAACCTAGTAAGGGTCACACGGAAGGAGTAGCAGGTTTGTCTAAGCTTGATTGTTAGCAAAAGAGTTCGCTAGTGAAACTTTAGACTTAGTATATATCCCGGAGAGAAGTGGATGAGTCGAAGGAGTAACAGGTTCTCTAATGCTTGAGTGAAGGGTAGGCAGAAGAGATCTATCCGTAGTGTATGAAAAGTAAACGAAAAAGGTTTACTTGCAGTAAAACAAATCTTTCCTGTCTAGACACTCGAGTACAGTGGCGAATGTTTTTACGTTGTAAATTAAATAACGCACTTGCACTTTAAGAAAGAAATACAGTTTCCGTTACCTTGTAAAGGAGGGAGTCAGTTGCGGAGCTGCTCTGACGTCACTCTGTGCCGCGCTGGGATTGGTAGAGACAGCGGGTGTGTAGCGGAGCTAGTATTCTAAAGGAGGGGTGAGCGCCGAAGCGTGAGAACCTGTCTCGCGAAAAGGCCACGCACCCATTGGTCGAGGTTATTTGAAATCGCGCATTTGATTGGTTGCACGAAAATAAAAGACGCTTTTGGATTGGAAGTGATTTTGTAAACAAAGTCGCTTGCGGAAAAAGTATATGTGGCATTCCTATACTCCAGAGACTAGACCTGATCCAAGATATCTAGGGTTTGGAAAAGATCACTGGAAAGATCGTAAAAGCGTCAGGTACGGAGAAAAGAGAAAGATGACCTTAGTAAGCAAAGTAAAGAATTACTTCAAAAGAGACAAGCCTATCAAGACTAGAGAAGGAGTTGTCATCCCACCTCCAAATACTCCCGCATCATTCATGATGTTTGATAAAGGTTACCACTCTTGTGTATGGTTGGAAAATTGGGTGGAATACACAAAGGATGATGGAATTTTGGCAATTCCCTTAGAGGGTACATTTAATGCCAGGATTCTGTTCAACTTGAGAACCCGAATGAACGATTTACATCCCAGACCCAGATTAATGCAGTACGAAGCCCTAGAGGAATGGGAGATAGAGGCATTTGAGAGGGACAAACCCCGAATGGATAATTCATACCAAATGGTATCCTAAAGTGAAACCCAAAACCCGAGAGAAAAGAATGAAACAGTGGAGGCAGAATATGATAGTAGAGGGACTGTACCCTATGATGGCCCTAGAAGATCCCATGGGAGGGAAAAGGACCGAAAAGACTAAGCCTAGACCTGTAAATGTAAGAGACGGCTGTCAAATACCTCCTTATCAGGAGATGCCGAGACCTTTTAGCACAGGAAATCCATTCATGAAACCTAATTATGGTGAGGCATCCCACGGCCCCAAACCTGACTCCGCAAATAGTACCTGAAATAAGCCTGGAGAGAATACTACAGGAGAGAGAGCAAGAGGCATTAATCAAACAGAGAACAGAATTAATTCAGAAAATCTCCCAGCTAAATACAAGTCCTGAAGCCCTGACCATCCCAGTAACTATTGGACCAGTCGTTCCTTTGTATGGGGATAAACAGGGGTGTCCCAAGACACCGATTATTACCCCAGCTATAGTACAGCCAAGAAAAGAGCCCTTAATTGTAGATGATCAGGCAAGCGAATGCGAATCTGTAATTTCCTTGATGGATTTGCCAGTAAGGGAGCTGGAAAGGGGTTCACAGAGAAGGAGCACTCCTTTCAGCTCAGGAGAAGTGCAGATTGAGTCAGCTTCTGGTACTAAACGTGCCACTGTAGTAACTCCTGAAGAAATCGAGAGATGGAGTCGAGAACTAGAGAAACCAAATTCCCCGTCGAGACCATTAGATATTTACAAATTAAGAATAGAATTGGAAGAACTGATGGCTGGAAATGTAGGGGTTGGACAGACTAAATACCTTTTCTGAAGAAGAACTGCTGTTTATCTGTAAGAGTCTTACCCGTAATACCAGAGTGTTTCATGAGAAATTAACAGACAATGCGGCTAGTATGGGAATAGATATTTCGAAATCAACACCCTTGCAGAAACCCTACAGAGCAGAGTTCTCAGACAAAGATCTGGAAAATATGAATGTGTCAGGAAAGAAGGTACAGATCAAAGAATTGTTGAACGTACTGCAAAAATGGGGAGAATTAGAAAAGTGGAAAGCCAGGTGGGCAAAGAAAAAGGAGGAGGTTAAGTCCAAACAGATGACTTCTGAGTATGTTCTAAAAGAAGCTGACAACCCAGAACAGTTATATCTTATGCGAGAGGTGCCAGGTGGAAAGTATGTGCACGTTCCATGGTCCAGACAGGATATTGTGTCCTTTACTAATGACTTCCCGAAATTACGAGAGAAGCCTGTAGATTGGTACCGACAGGTTGAGAGGTTCGTGAAGGTTCAAAAATGCCTGTGGAAAGATCTGGATGGGTTTTTCGATATCGTAGTTCCCGTAGATTTGTGGACAGAATGTAAAATTGCTGTTGATTGGCCTAGTAAAGAATACCCGAGGGACCCTCTCACAGGGGCTCCCTCTGATGATGTAATGAACAAATACAATCAGGTAATGTTACATCTGAAAGGAAAGGTGCCTGCAAAGGAAACTGATTGGACCAGAATAGATAGAACTACCCAGGATAGGGATGAAACTGTGCATTCCTATTACGAAAGACTGTTGCAGGTGTTCAAAACATACAGCGGTATAGATAACATTGAGATGAAGGACATGACCCACTTCATTTACAGGTTTGTAAACGGTTTAAGACCTGAAATTTGCCAATGGATCAAAGACAATAAGATTTGTTGGCAGTCTAAGAAAATAGATGAGGTTTTAAGGTACGCCAAGTACTGCGAGGTTGAGATGGCTGACAAACGAAAGGCCTTAAAAGAAAAAGTCATGTGGGCACAAGTAAAATTAGCTGAGCAACAAGAAAAGCAGTTAAATAAAATGAATACTAATACCCAAAACCGAGGTTCTGGGGGTGGAGGGAAGCCCAAAATAAAAATGAGCCGAGAGGAAGCTAAAAAGAAGTTCCCCTGTCACGGGTGCGGACAGATAGGGCACTGGAGAGACGAGTGTCCATAAGCACAAAATAGTAACCCCCAAACTAGTGATTTAAATCCACAGATGCAGAATGAAAAGCCACGAAAGACCCAGCAACAGGTAAAAGCGAATCAGTTGCCCCGAGCACCTAGACCGAATTTTAAGGGAAAAGCACAGCAGGGTGAAGACATAGAAATTTGGGGAGGAAAGGAGGATAGAAATGCAGCAACTTCGCAATTTCTGTTGAATGACACTTTCCTCTGTGATGAACCTTACTGACGGTGCCTGAGGGGGGAGGACAAGGAGTGCGTACTTGGCGCCTCCTTGCCGGTAGACCAGTCAGGGCTATACATTGAAGGAAAGGTTGAAGGCAATGATGTCACCTTTCTGTTGGACACTGGAGCTACCCGTTCTACTGTAAGAACAGCAGATGTTCCAAACCTACCCCTCTCGGGAGAAGCAATCCAAGTAGTGGGTGTATCTAATCAATTGATTAGTACCCCAGTTACTGAACCCATGGAGATTACAATAGGGAACTTCAAAGAAATGCATAGATTTGTTGTCTGTGATACCAATCCTGTAAACCTATTAGGACGTGATTTGTTGTGTAAAATGAACTGTACCATCTTTTGCACACCAAAGGGCGTCGAAATTCAAACCCCAGACGAAGATGGAATATACAAGTTAATGCTAATAAGACCTGACTCAGAAATTAAAAGACTGACAATAAAAGACTTACCTGAAGAACTCCAACAGACAGTGAAACCAGAAGTATGGGATTTTACTGGAAAAGATGTAGGATTAATGGCAAAAGTTGACCCAATTAAAGTAGCAATAAAAGAAGATGCAGTTTACCCAAATATTAAACCATACAAAATGAGTGCAGAAGTGAAAGCAGGAGTTGCCATTGAAATAAAAAGATTGCTAGAAGCAAACATCATACAAGAAGTGTTGAGCAGTCCTTGTAATTCCCCGATAATTGGCATCAAGAAACCTAGTGGTAAGTACAGAGTAGTGCAGGACCTGCGAAAGGTAAACAAAATTGTTGTTCCTTGCTGTCCTATTGTTCCGAACCCAGCAGTGATTTTATATCAGATTCCATGGGATGCTGAATGGTTCACCGTAATTGATTTATGTCATGCATTCTTTTCAATCCCATTGCATCCAGATAGCAAATTTCTTGTCTCATTTGAATTCGACAGTCACGTGTTCGTTTGGAATTGCGTCCCTCAGGGGTATACAGAAAGCCCCTCAATCTTTAATCAGATTATGAAAAAAATGCCTTGAATCCTTAGTCTTACCTGGAAACTCAGTTTTGGTGCAATATATAGACGACCTCTTGGTGGCGTCTAAAAGTCAGAAAGACCGTGTTGCTGATACTATTGCCTTACTGAACCACTTAGGTGAAGGAGGACATAAAGTATCACCTGACAAATTACAGTTCTGTACTAATTCAGTAAAATATCTGGGGCACCAGATAGAGAAAGGTATCAGGAGAGTTACTTCAGAAAGAATTAGGATAATTCGAAACATGCAGTTACCCAAAACTCAAAAAGAGATCAGAATGTTTCTTGGGATTGTAGGATACTGCAGACAGTGGATTGTGGGATTTGCAGTCCTAGCAAAGCCATTGATAAAAATGACAAGGAAAGGAGTAAAGGACCCAGTAGAATGGGATGAGGAAGGCATGACAGCGTTTACAAAATTACGAGAATGTCTGTGTACTGCTCCTGCATTGGGAATGCCTGATTATTCGAAGGAATTTGCACTGCTTTGTGATACACGAGACAATTGTGCATTGTCAGTCCTAACTCAAGAGCATGGTCTGACTAGACGTCCAGTAGCATACTTCTCTGCTACTTTGGATCCAGTGGCTGCTGGGTTACCTGGATGTCTGAAAGCAGTAGCTGCAACTTGCACGAGTCTTGAACAGAGTGAATCCATCATTATGGGACATCCTGTAACTGTGTATGTTCCACATGCAGTTGTAATCTTACTGACCAAAACTAAAACCCAGTATCTCACACCTAGTCGGCTGACTAAATATGAGAGGATTCTTGTGGGTGCTGCAAATGTAACAATTACTCGGTGTAACATATTGAATCCAGCTACCCTATTACCAGAGACATTGATTGCAGAAGCAAAGGGAGAGGTCGAGCACGACTGCATTGACCTGACGGAGTTTAGTACCAAACCACGCCCAGACATCAAGGAAATGCCCCTACCTGTAGAAGATTACGAGTTGTTTGTAGATGGCTCATGTCTGAGACACGAGAATGGAGGCCTAAGTGCTGCCTATGCTGTAGTCACAGTATCACGTGCTGTAGAAGCATCCTATCTATTTGGAGTAAAGTCTGCACAAGTAGCCGAATTGATTGCATTGGCGAGAGCCTGTAAAGTTGGGAAAAATAAAAGAGTAACCATATACACTGACAGTCAGTATGGTTATGTCGTTGTGCATGACTTCGGCCAATTGTGGCTGCAAAGAGAGTTCCTGACTTCTTCAGGTACTCCTATCAGAAATGGAAAAGTGGTACAAGAGCTACTGGAAGCAATCCAGTTACCAAAAGAATTGGCAGTGGTCAAGTGTGCTGCTCACAAATCTGGTGATGACAATGTGACAGTAGGAAATAATTATGCTGACCAACTAGCCCAACATTGTGCAAGACATCAAATGTCAGTCAATATCAAATTGGGAGGGAGCGGAAATGTGGTTCTGAAGATTCTGGATTCATGTAATCGTTCTGGACTCGAGAATTAAAACTTCGTCGAAACATGACAAATTTGGTATCAAAAGACCGAGAATGACGAGCACACCATGTACATATATTTTCAGCATATTCGAGTGACGATTTCACCTCGAAATCGTCATTTACGTTCTGAACCCTTGGCTTCCATTTATGTGTTGCCCTTTACATAGGCCTTAATCCAGCTGAATTCAACTCCACAAGGACACGTACACCTTAATCGCCTTTTCTATGACCTGTGCAAGTTGGAACCATTGCCCCAGGCCGAACTCGTTAGGTCAGTTCCCCTCCCAGTGGCCGAACAAGATAGCATCAAGGCTCAACAAGCCATAAAACCATTTCAGCGCGCACACCTGCCGTATCTTGCTCCCATCTGTCTCTACTCTTTTTGCTTCACTTACTTTATGGTGGGGAGGTGCCTGTTTTATTGGGGGTCCACTGATATCTGATGAAATGTTGGGCCTTGCCGGGTGATTTGTTATGGGCAGCACGACGTGAAATATGTACATGTCATCATGACTCTGCTTTTCTTTTGTAACCAATAACTGTAAATGACATACTACAAATTCGAAGAATGTTTGCCTGAAGCTGAATATTCTGTATAAAGAGAGAAGCCTGACTTTGTAAATTCGAGCAGTCTCCTGAGAATATACTTCCCCGTGTTGTACTTCTAGGACACTTGTTACCTTGGTTGCAGCCAATAAATCGATCTTTGACTTCACCTAGAAGACTCTGAGTTTCTGTGGTCTGGATCAGGAAGAACACGAGGTCTCTGGGTGTACCCTGACACCGCTGGGTTACCGGTTCTGTGCCGGTTCTTAAAAACCCAGTACCTCAGCTGGCGCCCAACGTTTGGGGCGATTCCAGTGGTACCAGTCAGCCAGAGGATCGTGAGGAGCTTCGTGTGAAAATTCCGGAGGACGGCCAACCACCTCATCGACCCCTGCATGTCGACGTGGTCCGAAGGTCTTTGCTGCGAGGTTCCCTGCTTCCCGACGGCTACAGAGGACTGCTGCCCTGGCTATCGCCCTGATTTGGACCCTTGAAGTTTGGTAGAGCGAAACACTAAGACGAGTCTTCTGGTGGCGTCATCGATATCTCAGTTAAGTATAAGTGGAGCGTCTCCCAGTCTTTAGTTGGTCTTAATCTTGGGTATCCTTTGGGATAATTTGTTGGTACTTGCAAGCACCAAAACCGAAGGACTCGTGTATTCACGAGAAATATCGTAATCGATAATCCTTTGAAGTTTGGAACTAGACTAGAGAGCGAAGATGCCTAGTCTTAGACTTGGAAATTTGTTTTGTCTTGGTTATAATAATAGGGACTCCCGATTGGAGGACTCATGTCCGGTTCCTCCGGTTGGAACTCCGACTTACGAGCTATATGTGAAACATGGGGTAGGCCCCATCACATACAATGAAGTGTGGATCAAATACACAAGGAAAGATGGTGTTTTAAAATGGCCCAATATGGTAGCTTTGATACCGAAATCTTAGATAACCTTGAAGTCAAACTTTTCAAAAAGAAAGCCCGGCCGGCGATGTTTGACTCTTTTCGCCTATGGCGTAAGGAGGCCAAACAGAAAGAAATTAAATTAGCTAAGAAAAATAAAAGAGAAGGAGGACTTTCAGTAATGCAAGCTGCTATGCAGTTTAAAGACGATGAAGAAGAACAGATAAGTGAGCAGTTGCACAGGCAACATAAAATGGCAATAGATAAATGCTATCCAGTTTTGCCGTCTCTTCAGCAAGAGGCAGCAAAAGAGCGTGAAAAAGATCCATTAATGTCGCATTTATTAAGTTCGCCACCCCCCTATGCGCAGAATGCCACGGCACCCCCGCAACCTTTAGTTGTGCAACCTACGCCTCCTGTTCCTCCACAGCACCCACCAGCTGTTCTCCAGCTGACTCCTGTCACTATGGTGCAGCCTGCTCCAGGCCCACCAACCACATCTGCTCCACCTGTGCTTTCCACGATTTTGCCTACTGTACTTTCTACTTCTCCTTATGCCTCTTCTGCTAATGTCTCTGCCCCTGACCTATCTCACCCCGTTTTCCCACCTGTTCTTCCTTCAGTTTCACCTTCCATTCGGCAGAAAATGGCCAGCACTGTTACTAACCTTTTCACACCTCTTTTTGGGCCGCCTACTACGACCCCTAACATGAGACGAAGACAGTTGCGAAGTCGACTGCCTGACTATGAAGAGAGAGACACATTGAATCGTTTAGCACGGAAATGGGTTTTGGACACCGTAAAGTATGATGTAGAGTCTGTCATGGAGGTCTTCCATCAATGGGAAGCACCGACGCAGAGATATGTTTTTGAACAGATGTGTGTTTTCCTTGGCGAGGATTTGGAAGACAATGATCTGAAATGCAACCCACAAGAGTTGTGTCGTGTACGGTTTAAATTTGGAGAGGGCATGATTGTAGGTCCTGATGTAGAGAAAGCGGTTGAAATATTGTTATCATATCGGAGTAAGGGGAGCAGTTCTGGGTCACAATCTGAGCCTAATGCATCTAGTAGGAAAAAGGCGCGACAATACCCTATGAGAGAAGTTCCCCCACAATGGAGAGAGGGTGACACAACTGCTAACCCACCTATTCTGCCACACTTTCAGCGTGTATGGGTACATGTCCCATGGAAGCGAGCTGAAGTTTTAGCCCTTAAACAGACATTACCTGATCCACGTAAAAATCCTGCAGGGTATTACAAAGAGTTATCACAAACTGCTGGGTCATGTATAATGAATTTAGTCGATATCGATATGTTATTTGGGAATGTTATTCCACAAACCTTTATGGGGTAAAATTCGTCATACAGATCATGATCAGGAGCTAGGTGACTCATGGGCTAATATTGCCGCTGCAGATGCCCGACAAGTTGGTGGTGCTAAGCCTGAGCCTTTGATAGCAGAACTCCCTGGTAAAATAGTGGATTACATGAAAACGATAATGCCTGCAATACGTGTAAATTGGGATAAGTTGTCTGCATGCAAGCAAAAGAAAGAAGAAACTGTTTCAGATTTCTTCACTAGGTTCGAAGAAACATTTGTTGACCACAGCGGTCAAGATATGACCACAGAAGGTGGTCAGAAATTGTTTGTCGATAAATTCGTGCACAATCTGCTTCCAGAATTGTGTAAAAAGTTAAAAGATTCAGAAAGTTCTTGGGCAGTCTCATCTTCAGCCCAAATATTGGCTACTGCACAATATTACGAAAATAGAGACAAGGACGAGAAAGATAGAGTAGAAAAGAAAACTAAAGAACTGAAAACGAAGGTTTTGCTACAACAAGCATATCCGCCACGTGGTGGTAGTAATCAGAATAACGGTAGCCAGAATCACTACCAGAATAACTTTCAGCAGCCTCAACAGTATCAGAGGAACTCGCAAAGAGTCGAGTACACTCAGCCACGTGTCCCTGTAGGCCCCAACCAGTGTTCATATTGCAAAGGAGAGGGTCATTTCAAGTATAGTTGTCCTATTTTGTTACAGCGCGCAAATGGTGCTTCTGGTGTAAGAGGTCGTGGTGTTCAGCAAGCGCCTAGAGGTAGAGGACGCGAAAACGTCCCCCAAAACGCACGTCCCCTTCCACCACAAAATTCTATGAATAGGTTCGATCAGCAGAACAACGCATCTGACAGGACAGCTCAATACTATGTTGATGATTATTATACAGAAGATGAGTATTTGGAGGGTAATGATTGCTAGGACAGCCATAGACAAAGAGAGGGAGTTGTTTCAGTTCCAGTAGATCAGAGTGGACCTTACGTTGAGGTGATTACATCGGGTGTGTCAGAACCTTTTCTGTTGGATACTGGTGCTACAAAGAGTTCTATTATGCACTCCAAACTCCCTGGCGCACCTTTGTCTGGCGAAATGAACGTTTCTGTAGGTTTTTCTGGCGCCCCAGTTAGAAATCCAATTTCTGACCCTTTGTCTCTTTCTGTTGGTCTTTGTGAATTAGAAGCACCCCTCATTCTGACAACAGGTTGTGGTGAAAACTTGCTAGGATTGGATTTATTAAAAAGATTGTATGCTACTTTGTACTGTTCTCCTTCAGGAGTACAACTTACTTTAGGTAAGAAAGTGGTTTCTCCCATGTATTTGTCGAGGGATAAACTTCCAGCGGAATTGTCGTTTCTTCCAGATATTCTTTGGGCCACTGGTCCAAATGATGTGGGCCTTTTAGAAATTCCACCATACGTTGTAACATTAAAAGCCAATGTTAAAATGCCACGAATTCCCCAATATAGGATATCTAGTGAGGGTGAAAAAGCTTTGCTAGCGATCGTTTACGAATTGATTGAAAAAGATGTGATCGAAGAAACACGAGGCAACGTTTGCAATAGTCCAGTTCTGCCTGTTTTAAAACGAACTGATCCTTCTAAGCCACCTGTGTACAGATTCGTGATTGATCTGAGAGAGGTGAATAAAATAGTTGTGCCACAATTGCCAGTTGTCCCCGACATTACCACATTATTGACTATGATTCCAGCCTCTGCCTCTTGGTTTTCGGTGATTGACCTGAAGAATGCTTTCTTCAGCATCCCGATTGCCGAGGAGAGCAGGGATATTTTTTCCTTCAGTTTAGGAGGTCGCAGCTTCCGCTTTAAACGCGCTCCTCAGGGCTACTGTGAAAGTCCATCAATATACAGTCAAGCTCTAAAAACACAGCTTGATACGATTGTTTTACCTGAAGGTGCTGCTCTTGTACAGTACGTGGATGATTTGCTCATCGCTGCAGACACTGAGGAAATTTGTAAAAAGGCCACGCTATCATTATTGCGTCATCTGTGTGATCTTCATCACAAGGTGTCACTTTCCAAACTGCAATATTGCCGACAAGAAGTGACCTACCTAGGTCACCTCTTATCGAAGGAGGGAAGGAAACTGACCCCAGAAAGAATTCAGGCAATAGCGAAATTGAGTGTTCCAAGAACACAGAGAGAAGTACGTGCTTTCCTGGGCATTACATCATACTGTAGACAGTGGATTCCAAATTTTTCGTTATTGGCCAAACCCTTGGTGGCATTAACGTGTAAAAGTACACCCAATCCTATTCCTTGGTCTGAAGAGTGCCAGAAAAGTTTTCTCGAATTGCGTACAGCATTATGTTCGGCTCCTGTGTTAGGTACCCCCAACTACAGTAAGCCTTTCACATTGTATGTCCACGAGAAGGAGGGCTGTGCATTGTCTGTGTTGACTCAGTTATTTGGAGGTAGGCAGCGCCCATGCGCCTATTTTTCGTCGACTTTGGATCTGGTAGCTAAAGCATTGCCAAGTTGTTTAAGAGCCACAGCAGCAGCAGCTGTTTCTATTCGACAGTCTGCTGGACTAGTAATGAATAATACACTGGTCGTGATGGTCCCACATGCAGTAGACACGTTGTTAAATAGAACTAAGACACAGCACTTAACTAGTGCTCGGTTGTCAAGTTACGAATTGACGCTGTTAGCAAGTCATGTGCACATAAAAAGGTGCAGTACCTTAAATCTAGCTACGTTGTTGCCAATTGTAGAGGAATCAGATGCTTCAGAACAGCACGATTGTTTTCTCAGAACAGAGGAAGAGACAAAAGGAAGAGTTGATCTTTTCGACACTCCTCTTGCTGAATGTGATGGTACATTATGGGTGGATGGTTCATGCTTCAAGCTCCCGAATGGTAACGTGACTGCAGCCTATGCTGTCACGACTTTGCACACAGTTGTTGAAACTGCACGAGTGCCACATGGTTCAGCCCAAGCAGCAGAATTAATTGCACTCACTAGAGCATGTGTGTTGTCTAAAGGAATGAAAGTGACCATCTACACTGATAGTCAGTATGCGTTTGGAGTGGCTCACAGTTTTGGACGATTGTGGAGAGAACGTGGGTTCCTGACTTCGCATGGAGCTAAGATTCAGCATGGTCAGTTGGTGGATGAGCTTCTTGAATCACTGACCTTGCCAATGCAAATGGCGATTGTGAAATGTAGTGCTCACAAGAAGGTGACTGATGATATTGGTAGTGGAAATGCATTTGCCGATGAGATCGCGAAAGAGACGGCAAAGAATGTGATGAGCCGAATGTATGTTACAGGCCCTGAAAGATGGACTGGTGATGTTGGAATATGTGAGGACACGATAGAGAGTGTGAAGTCCATCCAAGCTGAGGCCACAGAGAAAGAGTTGAGCACGTGGAGAGAAAGTACAGGTAGAATGGGTGCAAATGGTTGTTGGATTGAATTGACAGAGCATCAGAGATGGTTGTTACCCGATGCATATGTGCTTGCAGTGGTCACAATGGCTCATGGAATGGCTCATATCAGCGTGAAAGGGATTTGCGAGTTGTTGGCCCCAGTGTGGAAGAATTCAGGGATTCCCAAGTGTGCAGAAAATGTGGTCAAGAATTGCATGGTATGTCTGAAACACAATCCTGGTAGGGGAACCCCAACTCCAGCTGGTCATTTTGCGCCTCCTACGTATCCGTTCGAGGTTTTGCAGCTAGATTTCATCCACATGGAGAGGTGCAACAACTTAAAATACGTACTCGTTGTTGTTTGTGCCTTCTCAAGATGGGTGGAAGCCTATCCCCTAAAAGACAATACTGCCTTGTCCACAGCAAAAGCCCTTGTGAAAGAGTACTTCCCCAGGTTTGGAATGCCTAGAATGGTCTGGTCTGATAATGGAAGTGAATTTGTGGGTCGTGTGATGAAGAGAGTGTGTGAAGGGCTAGGTATTCGGCAGAAGTTCCACGCTGCAAATCACCCCCAATCAGCTGGATTAGTAGAATGTTACAATGGCACTTTAAAACTTAAACTGGCCAAAATCCAAGCGAGCACAGGTCTTAAATGGCCTGACGCTCTACCCTTAGCACTCCTGGCCACTAGAATGACTGTGCATTCACGAGTGAAACTTAGTCCATATGAGATAGTTTTTGGCCGGCCAGCCAACATATGGGGAGTGCCTAGACCCACTAAGTTCAGCGAGCTTGAACACCCTATTCTGCTTAATTATCTGTATGAATTGACGGCTAAATTGCGTGTTTTGCATTCACAGGTCCACAACACCCTGCCTCCGGTCTCTGAGACTCCAGGTCACGCCATTGATCCTGGTTCCTGGATACTTGTCAGGAACTTCCAAAGAACGAAGAACGACCAGCCCAGGTGGACCGAGCCTCATCTCGTCCTTCTTTCTACAAGGTCAGCCGTCCGGGTGGAGGGGAAGGCCAACTGGGTCCACGGGATCCATTGTAAAAAAATCCCTTTCCCTCTGCCCTATGACCAGTGGGTCCAGAAGGGTGCCGCTGACCCAGAACCTAAAACAGTGCCACACGCCGTCCCTTTTCATGACTTGCATGTAAAAATAATTGACTCCGAGCAAGAAAGTGAGAACATTTCGCACAAGACTGTGCCACCATCCAATCGATTGAACACTACAGAGCCTGACCTTTTGTTCCAGGATCAGACAACACCTGGGAAACAACGATACAATTTGAGACCGAGAAAAACGAACTAATAAAACAATTTCCTTTGCAATTTGAGACTAAGACCCATGGACTAATAAAAGAGATATTCCCTTTTCCCCCAAGTACTATTTTTGAAAGTGCAGCTCTCCCATCTAGGAAACTGGCTTATTTTTGTTTTTCGAACCGCCATCCGGGTTCCGCTGCTAGGGCCGCAGTTGATAAAAGTCTTTGGGGTGCAGCTGACGACGTTAGGTCGGTAGTTCTGGTTGGTCCAAGGGAGTTGCCCTAGACTGACGGAAGCATCCCTTAGCAGAGGCAACCTACCACCGCGGGCAGCACTTTAGAGAGGATGGAGTTTCCCGATGTGGAGAGACCTGCCAAACGGACAAATTTTAAGCACGAATTGTGCAACGTAATGACAAGAAAAAGTTTTATAATATTGTGTATTTTGATACTATTTAGTATAATGATATTTTTAATAAGTTATGTTTTATATTATTTTCGTGTAACATTTGCACCCACTGCATCACCCATACCTCCTCCTACTATTTCCTCTCATTCTTTCCACCCCCTTCATGACCATGAATCCAATAGGAGAATGGAGTTTGTTAATAACTCCTTTGTTCAGTTATTACACCAACACCAACTTATAATGAACACGACTAACTGTTGGGTGTGCGGTCTTATGCCTCACACAACGGATAAAGGTATCCCTTATCTGGTCCTGCCATTTAGTCACAATGGTTCTGTATGGGCATATAGGACAATGTTCATATATGCATACAAAATCTACCCCCTGCGTTCTGTAACAGACAATCCTAGAAAAAGTGCTCTAGTCAAGGGTATAGTAGACATGATTAAGGAAGGTATTTCTTATGAGACTATCCCGAGAGATGAGACGCTATTATACATAGGATGGAACATGACTGGATATGGAGCTACTCTGGGTGAGAAACAGCAAGCTAAGAAATCGTCCCCGATTTGGATTGTACCCCATCAGGGTCATCTGTGTCTGCAAGGTAATGGCACGAATCCCAGGGCTCAGTTAGGGAAGAGTGTCTGTACTGAAACTATGTTTTTGGATCTCAGACTTCCCCTGCGTTTTTAGCAGCTAAGGGTACCTATTTCATCTGCTACGATAGAGCCTATACATGGTTGCCCCCTGACTTTTCGGGCTCATGTTTTGTTTCCTTCCTGTTGCCTCCCACCTACACCGCAGCGGCAGACTACCACAGGACAAGGATAGCTAGAGGTGTTTTGAGTGAAGAAGACACTGCGGGTCAAGAATTTGGGGACTTTGCAAAGGGTTTTCTGCCGTTCTGGGGATCCATGGCTAACAGCAGGAACATTAGGCAATTGACAAGGGTAGTTGAGTCCACCGTGATTGAAACTGCTGGTGCCCTTAGTAACCTGACTGCTGAGCTCCAGTTGGATCGACTTATGACCCTTCAGAACAGGGTCGCTTTAGATGTCATACTTGCAGATCGGGGTGGGGTATGCAGATTGATCCAATCTAGTTGCTGTATCTTCATCCCTGATAACGCTCCAACAGTGTACCAGGCCATCTCCAAACTACATAAGATTTCCGAATCTATTCATGTGGATAAAGGAGATTGGTCGTTAATGGGATGATTCTGGGAACTGATATCTGCCTGGGGATGGAAAATTCTAATGGTCATTGGGATGGTCTTAGCCATTCTTTTCCTGTTCTGTCTATGCATACAGTGTGCTCCTGCAATATGTGGCCTTTGCGTCACATCATGTATAAGGAAGCCTGTATCAAGAGATGAACTGAGTACTAGAATGATGTTACAGCAACATCTCAATGACTTTAGGAACATAGATCTGGACTCAGATTAACATGAGGATAGATTAATTGCCTATGTAAGGGCAAAAGGAGGGTTTGTGGTTCTGAAGATTCTGGATTCATGTAATCGTTCTGGACTCGAGAATTAAAACTTCGTCGAAACATGATGAATTTGGTATCAAAAGACCGAGAATGACGAGCACACCATGTACATATATTTTCAGCATATTCGAGTGTTGATTTCACCTCGAAATCGTCATTTACGTTCTGAACCCTCGGCTTCCATTTATGTGTTGCCCTTTACATAGGCCTTAATCCAGCTGAATTCAACTCCACAAGGACACGTACACCTTAATCGCCTTTTCTATGACCTGTGCAAGTTGGAACCATTGCCCCAGGCCGAACTCGTTAGGTCAGTTCCCCTCCCAGTGGCCGAACAAGATAGCATCAAGGCTCAACAAGCCATAAAACCATTTCAGCGCGCACACCTGCCGTATCTTGCTCCCATCTGTCTCTACTCTTTTTGCTTCACTTACTTTATGGTGGGGAGGTGCCTGTTTTATTGGGGGTCCACTGATATCTGATGAAATGTTGGGCCTTGCCGGGTGATTTGTTATGGGCAGCACGACGTGAAATATGTACATGTCATCATGACTCTGCTTTTCTTTTGTAACCAATAACTGTAAATGACATACTACAAATTCGAAGAATGTTTGCCTGAAGCTGAATATTCTGTATAAAGAGAGAAGCCTGACTTTGTAAATTCGAGCAGTCTCCTGAGAATATACTTCCCCGTGTTGTACTTCTAGGACACTTGTTACCTTGGTTGCAGCCAATAAATCGATCTTTGACTTCACCTAGAAGACTCTGAGTTTCTGTGGTCTGGATCAGGAAGAACCCGAGGTCTCTGGGTGTACCCTGACACCGCTGGATTACCGGTTCTGTGCCGGTTCTTAAAAACCCAGTACCTCAGAAACAGCTGCCAACTTATGGTGTTTGAAAGTGTACATACGTGGGAGGAATTGAAAGAATTGCAGGATGCAGCAACACCTAAGGAAAGGAGAATATGGAGAAAGTTTGGGTGTCACCAGAGGAGTGAGGATGGTGTCATTGTATGCCCTGATGGTATGCCTGTATTGCCTGACAGCTTGCTTGTTCCAATGGCCCGGCTAATACATGGGAATACACACATTGGTAGGGATGCAATGGTTCGTGTCTTTTAACAGACATGGTTCAATTCGAGGTTCAGGAAGATAGCAGAAAGACTCTGCCAGAGGTGTCCGACATGTCAGCAGTACAATGCTGGGAAGAGAACAGTAGTTGCCCTGGGAAAAATTGGAAAAGCAGAAGGCCCTTTTATAAGATTACAAATTGATTTCATTCAGTTACCCCTTTGTAAAGGAATGAGGTACGTCCTTGTCATTGTTTGCCTGTTTTCAAAAGGGTAGAGGCTTACCCGGCTAAGAAGAATGATGCCATCACTGTAGCTAAATTGTTACTACGAGAACTGATACCTAGGTTCGGGGTTCCAGTCACCATTGAATCAGACAGAGGTGGGCATTTTCAGAATGAAATAATTGATCAGATCTGTGAAGCATTCAAAATTACTCAAAAACTGCACTGTGCATATCGCCCAGAGGCTTCTGGAGTGGTGGAACAACTGAATGGCACTATTAAGTCGAGATTAGGAAAGATGTGTGAATCTACTGGCATGAACTGGATAGAGGCTTTACCTCTTGTTCTAATGGGAATCCGAAGTATTCCAGACCGGAACACAGGCCTGCGTCCCCATGAGATCCTGATGGGAAGAGTAATGCGACAAGCATGGGTACCAGGACACAAACTGATAAGCATTTCTGATGATTTGGTACTTGAGTACTGCAAGCAACTGGGTGACCAAGTGCGTTCTATCTCTCACCAGATTGGGGAAGACGCCGTCGCCAGTCCAGCAACTCCAGTCCATAAACTGCATCCAGGTGACTGAGTGGTACAAAAGAAACACACCAGATCGAGTTGCCTTGCACCGAAGTGGGGGAAGCCACGACAAGTGATTCTGGTGACCACGACAGCGGTGAAGTGTGCAGGAGTACCAAAGTGGATCCATGCCAGTCATACAAAGAAAGTAACCGAAGACGAAGAAACTGATGCTGAAGGTTGTCCAGCTGAGGGGTCTCCACATGTTGGTCCTGAAGTAGCTGATGACGAACAACCGAGCACCAGTCAAGATGAATGGATCCCAGTGATCAACCTGACTGTTGATCCGATAAGAACCAGAAGCCAGACATATGCAGACAGAGAGTTGGATAGTGAGGAAGAGACAGGAATAGAAGGAAACAATCAGATTATCGAAATTCATGTCAAATCTGATGAGGAAGAAGGTCACATAGGGACAGAACAGGTGATCAACACACCTCCAAGAACTCCTGAGATTGAAAAGGGACAGATAGAAATTAGGGCGAAAGTTCAAGGGGAAGAAAATCAAGGGTTCGAAGTACTTGAACAGGATCAGATAGAAATAGACGAATGTGTTCAGGATACAGGAAATGAAACATCAAAAAGTCAAATTCAGTATACACCTGAACCAGGCCAGCTTAGCAACCAGGCAGAAGAAACAGAAACAAGACCTGGGATTAGTCAGATAGAAAGAGAGGAAGAAGAAGCAGAAGTGCCACAACAGAACAAAAATAAAAGAGCATTGGATGAAAGCCCAACAACAGTGCCAGTTAAAAGACTTAAGAAGAAAAATAGAGAACCAAGGTACATCAAAAGACTGAGACTGAGACTGAAAACAGTAGAGGAGAAGCTTGAGCAAAGGAAACAAGCTTCCAATAAAACAGAGCCACCTGGAGAAAGCACTAAGCGAAGAAGTGCCCAAATAAAAAGACTGAACGAAAAGTATCAGGATCCTGAATGGACTTACCTGGTGTTGGAGGAATTTGAGGATCTTGAGATAAGTGACGAAAGTGACGAAGAACCGACTACTGACCAGTCTGCCGAAGAAGACGAACCAACCTGAAATTGCCCAGTGTAAGCTACCTGTGCAAAGTTACAAAGAGGGGTTGAAAAGCTTCTTTTGAGCGAAAATGTCTGATTCAAATGTGAATGGAAGACCGAGACGAAGTTGTTGTAAAACGTGCTGTCAAGTATGTTTATGTAGTGTAGCAATAGTACTGATCCTTTGGATAGGATTAACTGTAACGCTTCCTTCTATGATGAGCAAGAACCCAAGTTTGTACCCAAATAATAATTTACCTGACGACACTGTAGAAACACATACTAGAATGACACCACGAAGAGTAGACTCATTGGACAAACCACTTAGTCTAAAACGAAGACAATTAAACTTAGAAGCACCAGATGAGGAAGGATTAGACTTTAACAAAATTAAGAACAAGACGCATTTAAATGTTTTCGCAAACCTGTTATTGCATTATGTAGAAACTATGGAAATAGACGACTGTTATGTATGTATGAAGCTACCTACTTCAGTAGCTGAAGGTGTGACTTACCATCACCTGCCCTTAACCTATGGAATTTCCTGTAGTGTACTAGCTAGTTTATTTTACAAAAGAGGACCTTTACAGTATTACTATTCAAACTCTGACGTAACATTTTCTGAACTTCCTGTTCGAAGAAACCTGAACCCTGTACAGACGACTAGAGATATAGCTAAGTTCATGAGTGATTATTTTCTAACTGTAGGAAAAATTAACATAGATGATGCACATAAAAATAACCTGACCTGTTCTTTACATGAGAAGGAAAAGGAGTTTCTGGACATGGTAGAGAAAAGAAGAGAGAGTTTCCAAAAGAAAGACAAAGACAGTAACCATAAAGTTCCTAAATGGGCAGAAAATATAGGGAGCACCTCAAATGGTGGAGCAAATGCTGCTATGCTCCTTGATTTCGAAAAGAAGGGGAAGCTCTGTCTAACAAGGGAAATGACTAGTTATTATAACAATGTTTTCATTGGTTCCAGTGAATGCGAACATAATTACAAGGTAATTGGAGGGTGTGGTTTCAAAGATGGGACAGAGCCGGTGTTTCCTGGAATTTATTTTATTTGTGGGAACAAGGCTTACTTCAAATTACCCGACCATTGGTACGGGAGTTGCTATTTTGGTATTGTCTTCCCAAAGATATACCATGTGGGGAAAATCACTGGAAACGCTGAAGAAACTAACAAAGTAGTACGCATTAAAAGAGAAACTGCTGGTGAGATTGTAGAGATATTTTTAGTGCAATAATACCTGCAGTGGGAGTGGTTCTGAACTCAAACAAAATTTGCAAACTGTCAACAGTAGTAGATCGGTTATCTACAGACACTGCTGGAGGTTTCCTGATGGTCAATACCGAAATGGTTGCGATCAGATCAATGGTTTTACAGAACCGACTTGCCCTTGACACCTTATTAGCAAAAGAGGGCGGAGTCTGCAGAATGTTGAAAGCGCAACATTGTTGCACTTACATGCCTGATAAAAGTGTGGGAATCCAAAGGTATGTAAGGAACATTACAAATTTGGAAAAGGAACTCAAACCACTGGAGGTTGACAGTGCCTGGAAAAGACTTACTGATGGTCTCTCCGCTGTAGGTCATTGGTTTGCAAATTTAGGTAGAGGTTTATTGTTTAAGGTACTGATGCCAATTGCAGGAATAGGTTTTGTCATATTCCTCATATTTGTCTGTTGCAAATGTCGCAAACACCAAAGAAAATATACTGTGAACAGGAGAGGCATGAAACGGAATGTGGATGAACTTCAATTAGAGGAACTGAATAATCAGATTTATAAAAGGGTGAAAAATTCTCACCCTAACAAAGAAACGAAAGAAAATTTGAATTGAATGTTGGAAGAGATTGAATTGGGCAAATTGTGAAAGTTGGCATCTGATTCTATTGGTTTTGTGATGATAGTAAATATCATCAAAGAGGGGATTGATGGAGCAAGATTTTGGACGTTACGCGACTTGCTCGTACTCATGAACCTCAAATAACTATAATATATTAACTCAACCTGTTCGTCTCACTAACTTTCCTTTTATTCTGACATTTGGGGTATCCGAGAGATGCTTGCTTATGTGTGTATTAACATTAACAACGCTTGTCATTAAAATGGCCGCGGCTTAGCGGGGTTTTCTTCTGCGCATGCGTTGGTCACTATCACGTGACGTGACGTACTCGCAGTTCTGGTGGGAATCTTTTGCACTTGCGCACTAGCATTAAGATGGCTGCTTTGTGTTCTCACATGCCGAAGCTTGTGCTGCTGCTTTTGCGCTACTGTTTGTGTGCCTCTAATACTAATGCTATAGTTATTATAAAGTAAGGGGTATAGAGTAGCTATTCACGGTATACAGTGTATTCATTTTTTTTTTATTCCTAATTTGTTTTCGCTTACTTTTCATGTATTGTAACTCATGGGCCTGGGAGGGAAGCAAAACCCCATCTTAGAAGTCCCTACTGTGCATGTCACCCTGGCAGAGGGAAGAACACCTTGTAACAGTGGAACTCAGCCAGCTGGCAGCCACAGCTAAGATGCTCCTGAGAGAGTGACCTGCGACCCAGCAGAAAGAAGCTGAACTGTACTGCAAAAGCTACATTTGTATATATTCCATTGTATTCTGTAGAACGTCTCATGGGAACCCCAAATTCAATAGGCGGTCCCAGAATATGTAAATGAAGACTTGTAAAGGTGAAACGTGGTTGGTGTGTTAACCTGGCCTACTTGTGGACCAATCGAAATTGGGAATTCTTACACTTGCAACATTTGGGGGGTGGTACACTGACCCGAAAACAGTATAACTAGCCTAGGTTTAGCTAGAGAAATGGTCCGACTTGTCCGAATAGCTGAAAACAAAATTCTGCAGCACACTTGTAGACAAAATTCAAGTCAAAGTGATGTCTCAATGGACATAAAAGTTCAAAAATCATGGGCGAAGACAAAGTCCATCATAGTATTGTTCCTTCTTTTATTATTCATACATGAGCCAGCCGACACGTGTTTCGTCGCAAGAAACCACACTGTTTCCGCGACTCCTCAGGGCTGTAGGTGGATGGTCGTGGTGCCGGTCGTGGTGCCGGTGATAATTCCGACCCGGCTCCGCTAGAGACCGGGTAGTGCTGAAAATCGGAGAAGGATTTCACAAGTATTGACCGTGGTTTTCTCCAGCAGTACTTTGTAGTAAACTTGCTAAAGGTACTATTTTTAGAGTATTGATGATAGTCACTTGGTTCGTATCTTCAGAAAGTGAAAAAAGTAGAGACTTGCACGGTAATAAGTCCCCGGAGTGCGGGGGTGATATCGCGTCGACTCTTTCAAGTCCGAATAGCTGACCTGTCACTGACCCAACGCACTCAATAGGTGACTTGATACAGAGGGCTGCGGAGCACTCTGTCCGAAATTTCCATAGACTCAAGGGTTTTGTTAAGAATCCTTAAGTGCTGGCGGAGCACTTTGCTGGGGAGTACGATAACCCAATCGGGGTTCTGACTGATAGCTGCAGAGAGGGTGGAGCGCAGGCGTTGCTTCCGAACTGCGGGTGCTGGTCGTGCCTTGGTGGTCCTGTCCTGATCCTAATCTGGGTTTCGTGTCCTGTCCTGGGGTGTCCTTTCAGCCCTTGCTGTCCTACTGGTGACTGTCCTTCCTGGGGTTCCTTCCCGTCCTTAGCTGACCCGTGGCCAGGGTTGGTCTTCACACCACTTTAGGTAAATATAGTGCTGAAAATTCTACTCTGCACCTTCTATATTTTCTTTATTTTGCTTTAATAAAGTCATACTCTTGCAAAATTGATTTTCCATGCTTTTTCGCATCTCTGAATGTACAAGTCATACATAAAATTGTCGTTATTCTAGCATGTTCCATTTTCTTACCCATCCTTTAAATTCATTCCTTTTCAGTTCATGATACATAGATGTTCCTTGTCTTTACCCATTGTTTAGTCGATTCAAGTAATTGCACCGGTTTATTAGTATGGTCTATTTGCATTTTACCTATAGTTCCTCTTTATGGGGAAATATTTCCCTGTGAAATTCTAGTATGCTCTTTATTCTTCCCCGTCCTTTAGTCTCTCCTTACTAAGTCAAAATTCTGAAATTGCTGCCTAGCATGTTCCTTGGTCATACCTTACTATAGACTCATAAATGGTAGGCTTGATCTATTTTCTTATGGATATGTGCTCTTTATGATTTTGGTTATCGACTGTTTGTTCATTGTGAACCTCATGCTTTCAGAGATTGAAGAATTTTAGATAAAGGTTTTCAAAACTTCTTGAGTTGTGGTTATTATAAAAGTACAAATAGAATATATAAAGTATAAGTATTTTGGTGTCTGCCTTTCTTTTACAGCTAGCTCCCTGATCCATTGTGATCAATAGGTACCCGTAACGGTGGATTGGTAAGTCGGGTACACTGGAAATAAAATAGGAAGGACCAAGGGTTACTGATAGTAGAGTGTATGATCTCCCGATTAATGGATATGATAAATTGAAATATATGGGCCCGATACGCATTGTGGTAAAAATTGTTGGTCGGGTGACCTGCGCGCTCTAGCAATATCTCCAAAAAAACATACAATGTTTGTACATAATACATAAACACTATATACACTACATATACACCAAAGTACCCTAAATACAAATATATACACTTCTCAAACTATTCACTCCTAATTTAGAGTGATATACAATTGAAAGGGAATCCACAAAACGCCTGAGATGTAAATTCTCTCAAACAAACTGTTTATGTCAAGGCGCATGAAATTAAACGAGCAAATACAAAATAATGGGGACTCCTTATCACAAAGATGTCGACGTAGTCGCGGTCGCGTTTCCGCCAGTAATCTTTTATGGCTTCATCAGGACAAGGGTACTTAAGAGATAATCTCACGGGAATGAGACCAATCCCATCAATTATGGAGAGAAAAATCAACTTCCTTATCTGGTGCACACTTCACGTGCCCCTTATGCACAGTTGCAACAGCCCACTTCAAAGTCCGCAGGCAAACTTGTCAAAATAAATGGAAAGACATGAGGGAGAAGGAATCTCGCGCTATCAAAACTCCTCCGTCTGTGGTCTGCATGAATCAGCAATCCATCTAATGGCACCCAAGGCAGCAAACATCCGCGTTCTCGAGGTCATTGAGAGATGGCAAGTATTCCAGCCGAGAAACGCTGTTTCTCCTCAGTAAAGTTGGATCCTATTGGGAATATCAGCTGGGTATCATCTGCATAGGAAACTATCTCAAACCCATAAGGCTTGACGACTTTAGCCA